>NW_024100906.1:0-600000 GCF_016161935.1 Mauremys reevesii
TTTCCATAAACATATGGAGTGCAACATCACAGTAGGTACTTATAGACTGTAATCAAGTCATCCTTAACCTTCTGTTTGTTAAGCTAAATAGATTGAGCTGCTTGAGTGTCACACTGTAAGGCAGGTTTTCTAATTCATTAATTATTCTTGTGGCTCTTCTCTGATCCCTCCAATTTTTCAATCCTCTTCTTGAACTGTGAACACCAGAACTGGACACAGGATTCCATCTGAGGCCTCACAAGCACTGACTAGAGCAGAACATTTATCCCCTGTGCCTCATTGGCATGCGGGCTTGGATGTTTACCGATGACCCTTGCCTGGTGGGAATCAGGAGTGGCTGCCGGGGAGACAGAAGCAGAGATTCAGAACAAGTGAAGATGGAGAAAACAAAGAGAGGAGGATGGGGATGGAAGAGAAACAAGAGGCAGGAATAAGGGAGTCGGTTTCCCCACTGAGCGATGCTGAATGTGATAAATCCCCTTGAAAACAATCAGTGATACTAACCACAACATTAGAGACTACACGCAGGTCAAAGTCTCCTTGTGGTCTCGCACATCTGCACCTGACTCCAGAAGGAGCTCTGCTGTGAGCAGAGAGCTGTGTGGAGTCCTAATCTATATCCTGGCCAACAGCCCATGATTAGATATGGACTTTGGTCATTCTACAGACAGCATCTGGTTTGTCAGGCTATTTGTCATGGGTTTCCCATCACGGAACTTCCTGATTCCTCTGGGCACAATTCTTGCTACTTGTTGCAGCCACAGGTGCAGATTCCCAACTCTCGCTGCTACCCAGGGCCATGTGATCAGCTATTGTCTGAGGAGCCAGAATGGAGAGGTCGAGGAGAGATCTCCTGCTGGAGACGCTGGAGCAGCTGGAGGAGGAGAAACTCCAGAGATTTGAGGACAAACTGAGTGAAATTGAGCTGAAGGAAGAATGCAGACTTATCCCCTTAGCGAGACTAACACATGTGGATCCCTCAGCCCTTACCGACCTGCTGCTCAGCTCCTACGGGGAGGACTATGGCATAGAGGTGGCTGCAGGGGCTCTGAGAGCCGTCAGCCAGGGAGACCTGGCAGAGAGACTCGTTGTCCTGACGAGAGCTGGTAAGGAATGAGCTGGGGAGGGGAACTCAGATCCCAAGGGAGTCCCAGTGCCTCTGTTGTTTCTCTTTCATTTTGCTGTGCTGGAAATGAGCTAGAGATGGGACCGTCCTGATCAGAAGCATTAGAAATTCCAGGAGTTTGCTGTAGAGGCAGATTTCTGTTGGGCTATTACCATCAATATGTCTCTCTGTCTAAACACTTGGACGGGAAAGTATACACTATTATTTTCCAGGCTTATAACACGTATCCAAAGAGCAGTGAGCTTTCAGTGGTTCAGGACTTTTGTCTAATAGTGAGAAGGAGGCTGAGACTGCAAATCCATGCTTCTCTGTGGCCGGCTGAGATCAGAGCCCCATTGTGCTGGCCAGTGCATAGGAATGTAATAAGACTTCCTTCCCTGACGAGCTCACAGTGTAAATGGACTAGGCAGGCAAAGGAAAAATGATTATCCTAGATGTGAAAATGAGGCACTGAAGCAGAGATTTTCAAAGCCACCTAAGGGATAAGGACAGCCAGTTCCCATTCATTTTAACACTGTTTAAATCTCCTAGACACATGGAAAATCTCAACCTGAGATCAAGTGACGTGTCTGTCACAATTCACGGTAACTGCACCTATATCTCCCTCTATGGTCCTCCAAGGACACCAACTCCCAGGCTTCCAGTTCCCCAGCCATCACCTCTCTTGGGAGGAGAGACACATCTCTCTCCCCTGCCCCCCAAACCAAGGTAGTTCCAGGCTGCCCACCTCCCTGCCTACATTGTGAATTCCCCAGTAAGCCAGGCTGCCTAAGCAGGCCTTCATTGCTGTCTCCTCAGAGGCTATGAACAGCCTGACTGCCCATAGTTAAGTTAACACACAGCTCTTTCTAAGCAAGTACATTTATTTTCAAGGTGAATCTATTACGGGGGGAAAAACCAATAAACTTCCCAAAGACCCCTCCTCTCCCGCCCCCCTTCTCCAACAAGGGCTGTGGTAGGAGTCAGTCCTTCAGCCCCCGCATGAGAGGATTTTCTCTCGTTACAAGTTCATAACCCCTTTTGCTGAGAACAAGCACCCCCATGAATGTGAGAGTTATTCCGTTATACAGTTTGGACCTTGTAGCAGGGTGGTCCCCTGCTCCTGCCCTTTGGGGCTTCAGACAACCCAGGAGAGGGCTGTGGCAAGAAGCCTGGGCTGATTGGGCAAAGCAGGCTCAGCTGGGGCCATGCCCCAATCAGGCCCAGCTGGTCCCTATAAGAGGCTGTGAGCCAGGAGCCCAGACCCTCTCCCTCTCCCTCTAGAGGGAGATGGGCCTGGCTGTAGGGAGCGGGACATAAGGTACCTGAGTGAAGCAGGGCTGGGGAAAGGCAGAGGAGCTGGGGAGCTCCTGCCTGGAAAGCCCCAGGCTGAGGCCTAGCATAAGACTAACAGGTCCTGGGGGTTGCAGAGGGCAGCCCAGGGGTAGGCCAAGGCAGCAGGTCCAAACCCAACCTTGCTAGGGCCGCCTGCCGCAAGTAAGGTGGGGGGCCGGTACACAGGGGAACTCCTCACCCCTGCCCTGCCTCCTCCCTGAGCACGCCGTGGCTGCTTCACTTCTCCCACCTCCCAGGCTTGCGATGCCTAAGCTGATTGG
Source organism: Mauremys reevesii (assembly GCF_016161935.1). Taxonomy (NCBI): domain Eukaryota; kingdom Metazoa; phylum Chordata; order Testudines; family Geoemydidae; genus Mauremys; species Mauremys reevesii. The sequence goes on from NW_024100906.1 coordinate 2,722, forward strand.
CGCCGCAAGCCTGGGAGGCAGGAGAAGTGAAGCAGCCACGATGTGCTTGGGGAGGAGGCGGGGCAGGGGTGAGTTACTTCACTTCTCCTGCCTCCTAGGCTTGCGGCGCCAATCAGCTTACGCGCTGCAAGCCTGGGACGTGGGAGGAGTGAAGCAGCGATGGCGTGCTTGGGGTGCTCATGCGTGGAGCAGAGGTGAGCTGGGGTGCTGCAAGTGGGGGTGCCTCAGGGCAGGGGGTGGCACAAGGTGGAAGTTTCGCCTAGGGTGCGAAACATCCTTGCACCGGCCCTGGTCTCGAGGTGTTACTGGAGTATAAATGATAACCAAAGAGGACACGTGCTAGAAAAGAGGCATCAAAACCAATCACCAAAGTCCAAGATGCTGGAATTAGTAAGTGAGTGGTATTGCATGGCCCACACAAGGTAACCTAGGCAGTGTCTGTATTCTAGGTAAATGCAGACCACCAGAGTCCCATGAACGTTGCTTCCCTAGGGATACGTATTGTATACATAGGGCTCATTGCCTAGAGAGCTCAACAAACGTGCGGGCTCCATTGTGTTAGGCACTGCCTCTACACAAAGTAAGGCCATGGCTACCCTGTAGCGCCAGACTGTAGCCACTGCCTGCATTGACAGAAGCGGGTTTTCCCATCGCTATAGTTACTCCATGTCTGAGAGGCAGTAGCTAGTTCGACGGAAGAACTCTTCCATTGACCTAGCTGCAACTCCACTAGGGGTTAGGTTGTCCTAACTCTGACACTCAGGACATGTCATTTTCTAGCCCTGAGTGACATAAGTTAGGTTAATTTAATTTTTAAGTGTAGACCAGTTCCTGCCCTGAAGAGTTTACGGTGTAAACAGGCCCCACAGACCTTTGTGGATTGAAGGATTGTCCTCTCCCTTTTACAGACACAGCGAGCTGAGGAGATTTTCCTAAAATCTGTGGGAGAGCTGTGAATTGAGTCCAGGGCTCCTAAATTAACCAACTTTCTACATCCCATAAGGGGTTTGAAATGTAACTTGCCCCCACGGCTGGTTGAATAGCAGAGACTGGGGAGAGAATCAACCCGTTTTAGTGCCCTCCTGCTCAGATCGATGCTAGCGTCAGTTTCATTAGATCCCCTGGCTGGGACTGTGAAGACACCATGGTGGCCATTTTGGGAGAGAATGACACATCCAGCTTCTTTGTGTAAGCTCCCCAGGCCTGGAATGTTTGTCTAGCACAGCTTCCTCACCATAGTCAAGGTGGCAATCAGGGTTCCCTTTATAAGGCTGATTTTATTATTTGTTCTGTGCCCCTATGATCAGGGCCGGTGTAACCATTAGGCAAACTAGGCTGCTGCCTAGGGCGCCAAGATTTGGGGGCATCAAAAAGCGGTGCCCCACATTTTTTTTTACATTATTGCTCCTGGCGGGGGATGCCGGGGCTGGCAACGGTAGGGGAAACAGTGCAGCTGGCAGCGCCTCCCCCTGTTCCCAGGGGGCGGTCCCAGTCAGGGTGACACAGCCAGACACACATCGACACCTTCCCGCCTCCCGGAGAGCCTGACACCATCTGATGCTGCAGCTCCTGCTTTGAGCCAGCCTCTCCCTCCCAGCTCCCCAGCCCTCTTCACCCCCGGTACCATCTCCTTCCCCACCCCACGCAGCGCCCAGCCTGGGACTCACCGCTCTCTGTCTCCGCCCAGGCTCGGAGCAGCCCCCGCTCCAGCCATGCCCCATGCATGGGAAGCAGCCTGCCAGTAGTGCTCCCCCCATGCGGGAGTGCCAGCCCATCTGCTCTGCACCTTGCCGCCAGGTGGGACTTTTGAGTGATGAGACAGCCAAGTCGCCAGCTGGCTTTGTCTCTCTTGGGGATCCTGTGGATTGCTGCTCTCCTCTTCTTCTTGGGGGAGAGGAGACTGGAGGCGGCAGGACCCGAAGGGCTGATGCCAAAGGTAACAAGCATCCGCTTCTCTTTGGGGACTGATGGCTGGGATCCAGCTTGGATCGACACGAGGGGGCTTTGCAAGAGCAGTTAGATGTGCCCAGCTGTCCCGCAGGCTAGAGCCCCTGCAAGTGACCGTGGGGAAATGCCCCGAGCACACGTGCAGCTTTGAGAACAGTCACATGTGGGAGAACGGCTTGGTTCAGTGCCTGCCCTCCCTCTTCCTGTGCACCAGGCTTGGGGAACTGGGTTCTAACCTCTTTGCAACAGTTTCCCAGTGAAGTCCTTTAGGCTCTTAGTTCCCTTAGAGAAGGCAACCAAACCAGGGCATGATGCACTGAGAGCATCATCACCAGTGGCTTACATTTGTCCATTACATCTCTGCCACCATCTCCTCCTGCCCCTCCCCTGGGTTTTTAATGTAGGGCCAGAGAAGCAAACAGGATTGCATGGCAGCCTAGTGATAGCTCAAAGGGGAGCAGTGTTTGCTGTAAATCATAGAAGATCAGGGTTGGAAGGAACCTCAGGAGGTATCTAGTCCAACCATCCCTGCTCAAAGCAGGGCCAATCCCCAGACAGATTTTTGCCCCAAATGACCCTCTCAAGAATTGAACTCACAAACCTGGGTTTAGCAGGCCAATGCTCAAACCAGCAAGCTATCCCTATGGGACTGAAAATTAGCTTGCTGGTTTCCTTTCAATCTGCATGAGTTTTGCCTGAATAAGACCTGAAGTGCTCAGCATCTCTGAAAATCAGGCCCAGAATGATACTGACACCTCTGCCCTGGGCCAGAACTGTCTGAGTAAGGGGCTTCAGCAGTGATTGGTGTGGGGCAGAGTAAAGCAACCAGGACCGTCATGACAGAGGCTGGAACTCTGTCCTCACCTCGCACCTGTGGGGAAGACAGGCCTTCAGACACCCCCTCCCACCTGCATTGCACTTTCCAGCGCAGGAGCAAGGAACCATTTCACACCTGAAGCCCAGAATGGGAAAGTAACTTGCCTGAAGTCATCCAGTGAGTTGGTGGTAGGGTGGAGAATAGAAGCCAGATCCTGACTCCCAGCAATGTGCTCTGACCCCCAAAACCCCCCTTCCCGGATCCATGGTTTGGGGTGGGGTGGGGTGGAGGGTGCAAGGAGGGACTCTAGCCACATGCAGGAGACCCAAGGCCATTTATTTTCATTAAATATGTAGACTAAATAATGAAATTAATAAATTTTCAAGCTAAGTGTGTATTAATTCTAATGAACATTGCTACATTATGCAGTATTCATTTTGTAAAGTTTATAATAAGCGATGCTCCGGGGGGAAAAGAGGGGGAGGGGGGGCACAAGGTGGAAGTTTTGCCTAGGGTGCAAAATATCCTTGCACCGGCCCTGAATATGGTGCATTCAGAATCACTCAGTAGGGGAATAGTCTTATGTGTAGAGTGATATCACAGACATGATAGTCTCCCTTTCCCAGTGTTGTTAGATGTTTGTCTGCGTATGTGTGTTGGGAAATTTATGATCATTTTCAGTTATTTGGTGTTTTAGCTTTAATTATTTTTTTGTGTGATAGCACACTTTTTTTGAATGGCATGTGCACCAAACTGGAGAGGTGGTGGTTTTTACATTATATGTTTGCTTGTTTTGTGATTGCAAAGCAGTAGCCCCTGCCCACGGGCCATTGGATGGTGGCCAGCCTGGGTCATTTTATGTGTTCCCAATGCAGTATCCATTCCAATTATTCCATGTTCCATCTTTTAATTTGGCGAGGGTCCCCTGTTTTTATTTTTGTCCCCATCCTGCAGGCACTATAAAAGCACTTGAAGTCTGGTGTTGAGTAACAGGGGATGGCAATTTTTTTTTGGCAGGTTTTTTTACAGATAGTTCTGATTTTTTAAAAAAATTTATATATATATATTTTTTAATTCTCCTGCTTTATCTGTTTGAGCACATCATGTGTCTGGATTGCCTGCTGCCCTGCTAAAAGAGCTTAGGCTTTCTAGTGCTCAATAGACTGGGATGCTTCTTCCAAAGCCTGGGTTACCTCTTCTATTTCCCTGTGTTTTTCCATTACTTGCCTCACCAGTAGTGTGGCATGTTGTTGTTTAAGCCATCTTACTGCCATGGCCATTGTGACGGGTTCAGTCACAGAGATCCCCTTGGGACTGTCACCTGTGTTCTGAAATTACCTCTGAGCCTGTTTTCCCTGCCAACTTGGGACTCCAGAACCCTGCCTTGTTGAGCCAGACACGCCAGCCTGCTGCAACACAGACACAGGGTCTGGCCCATGCTCCCAGAGCTGCAGACTTTAAGTAAAACAGCTCAGCGGTTTACCTGTCTCCAACACCCAGACACCCAGCTCCCAAGGGGATCTAAACCCCAAATAAATCCATTTTACTCTGTATAAAGCGTATACAGGGTAAATTTGTAAATTGTTCACCTTCTAGATCACTGATAGAGAGAGATGCACAGCTGTTTGCTCCTCCACCTACTCTGGGTTTAATAATAAACAAAAAATTATTTTATTAAGTATAAAAAGTAGGATTTAAGTGGTTTCAAGTAATAACAGCACAAAGTAAGTTACCAAGCAAAAGAAAACAGAACACAAAAGTCTAAGCCTAATACATTAAGAAACTTATTACAGGTAAATCTCACCCTCAGAGATGTTCCAATAAGCTTCTTTCACAGACTAGACTCCTTCCTAGTCTGGGCCCAATCCTTTCCCCTGGTACAGTCCCTGTTAGTTCCAGCAGACATCTCAGGTGGTAAGCAGGGGTCTTCTCATGACTGGCAGCCGCCTTTGTCCTGCTCCACCCTCTTTTATAGCTTTGGCACAAGGTGGGAATCTCTTGTCTCTCAGGGTCCCAGGGGCGGCTCTAGGCACCAGCAAAGCAAGCACCTGCTTGGGGTAGCCCATTTGCAGGGGCAGCAGCCTGGGAGCTGAGAACCAACAGGGGGCTCTGGGAGCTGTAGTTCCTTGGTTAGCTCCCTGCCTATAGAGCCAGCCCTGGAGCAGGGAAAGAACTACATTTCCCAGCATTCCCTTGGCCACTACCAACTGGAAAGGAAGGAGGGGAACCTCATGCAGCAGCATGCTGTAAGTGCTGTGAATGGTAGGGAGACCATATTTTAACATTCAAAAAACAGGACACTCCAGGGGAGGGAAGCCCCAGCCTACCACCATCCACTCCCTCCGACTGCCCCCCACAGAAACCCCAACCCATCCAACTCCCCCCCCCCCGCTCCCTGTCCCCTGATCACTCCCTCCCGGGACCCCTGCCCCTAACTGGCCCCCCAGGACCGCACCCCCTATCTAAGCGCCGCTGGTCCTTGTCCCCAACTGCCCCCTCCTGAGACCTTCCCCCCCAGGACCCCACCCCCTACCTGTCCCCTGACAAACCCCTGGGACTCCCATGCCTATCCAACCGCTGCCTGTCCCCTGACTGCCCCCCCGAACCTCTGCCCCATCCAACCCCCCCTGCTCCCTGTCCCTTGATTGCTTCCCCCAGAACCCCCGATCCCGTCTCCCACTTCCCAGCCCCCTTACCGTGCCACTCAGACCAGTGTGTCTGGCTCCACGCACTGCCAGACATGCTGCTGCATACATGCTGCCATGCTCCCCCCGTGGAGCCACAGCCCGTCCCCCCCCGCCGCCATCCAGCACCTGCCTTCCAGATTGAACACCTCAAAATTCAGGCGAGCTCAAGCTCAGTTTGGGCAGCTGTTACTTCATTTCTCCCAAATCAAATATACTGATCCACTGTAACTTGCTGTAGAAAAAGTAGGATAACATTGAGCAAGAAATGCTTCCCAGTGGTTATTAGGATTGGAATTGCTATTTTCAACAGCCATTACCTTTTTTGTTTGTTTGTTTAAAAGGAAGACAGTGATATTGCATTGGCAAATTCCCCATAGAAACAAAGAGTGGAACAAAAGAATAATAAAGGCACCTCAACTTTTCCTCATTTATGTAGGACAGTTTTATAATATGCATCCAGATATCCTCCAGTCACACAAGCTGAAAATTGTTCCACTTTACTGCAGCTCTGTAACCATATGGGAACCAATCCTGTCTGTGTTTTGTGCATGTCTAAAATTCCTGCTGAATGACCCGCCCTGGGAGTGAGTTACCAGTGACCCAGGGCTGTGGTGGAAGGAGGGTGCAGGTGGTGGTGGGGGAGAGCCCAGGGCTGGGGCGGCAGGAGATGTGGGGGAGACTCTGGGCGGGGTAGCCCAGGGCTGGGGTGGCAGCGGGGTGGGGAGAGGGCACTGGTGGGGGAAGGGGTAGCCCAGCGCTGGGGCGGCAGGGGGTGGGTGGGGCGAGCCGACGGCTGGGGCAGCAGGAGGGTATGAGGGGGAGCCCAGGCCTGGGACGGGGGCAGCCAAAAATTTTTTTTTTGGTTGGGGTGGCAAAAAACCTAGAGCCAGCCCTGCTGGGTCCCCACCCCTCCTTCTAAATGGAAAAGTACCAGATTTAAGATGGATTGAAGTATCATGTGACATGGTCACATGTCTCTGTAAGACCCCAAGTCTCCTTTCTTCCTAGGTAGGTTGGCCCACATGTACACAGGAAGGCTTTCAGGTAAATAAACCATTTACAAGCAATTGCCCTAGTTAAAGGGAGCCATCAAGATTTTAAACCACCGATAATGGCCCACACTTTGCATAATTACAATAGGACCTCAGAGTTATACTTCATATTTCTAGCTTCAGATACAAGAATGATACCTGCATACAAATAGGAGGAATATATTCAGTAGTTTATAACTTTTGTTATTGATGAGTGTGGTTCTGGCCTAGTTCAGCTTATCAACTAACCAAGGCCCACTGAAAAATTTACTGGCTGGGGTAGATAAGACAGCTGTGTGACCTTGCTAGATAAGAGAATGCTTATAGAGGCTTGGAAAAAATGCTTACAGACACTTTTTAAAGTCACGTATTCTTTTTTGTACTAAGCGTGAAGTTATGAAGAAGTAACACTTGTTCTTTGTTTTGTCTGCTGGGAACAAATGTTGGGAAGGTACAGTGATGACGCAACGTAAGTGATGACGCGACGGAATAGCTAATAAAAAGCAGTTTGAATTTGTGAAGGGGGGCTGGTTCTGTATGGAGTGAGATGGGCAGTTCTCTGTTGTAGGCATGCTACAATAAAGAACTTGATAGTGGCAGGGCCGGCTCCAGGCACCAGCTGAGCAAGCTGGTGCTTGGGGCGGCAGATTCTAGGGGGCGGCTTCCGCCCATTCCTAGGGCAGCACGGCCGCTTTTTGTTTTTGTTTTTGTTTGTTTGCTGCTCTGGCCGCCCTGTAGGGGGTGGAGGAGGGGAGCGCCCTGCAGCAAACTCGGCAGGGCAGCCCGCATCCTTCCCTCCCTGCCTACCGGAGCAGCGCGGAGCCCTCCCGCAGGCGTCGCGGCGGTCCGGTTGCGGGGTGAGCTCCCCGCTGAAGCGTTGGCCGCCCCCTTCTCTCTCCCCCCTGTCCGTCCCCCTCCCCCCCACTAGACCGGGCGTGCACTCTGCAGCACAGGGAGTCCCCCTGCACCCTGGCTCCGGCCGCCCTGAGGGTTTTTTCTGTTTTTTTTTTCCCCTGCTTTGCTAGCCACGCCGTTGTCCCTCCCCCCACCCACTTCACCGCTTCAGCCACGCCGTGTTTTTGTTTTGTGTCCCCCTCCCACCCCGCAGGTTTTGCCGCGCTGCAGGGTTTTTTTTCCTCCTGCTTTGCTGCTCCAGCCATGCTATGTTTTTTTTGTTTTTTGTCTCCCCCCGCCCCCCGCTTTACCGCTCCTGCTGTGCTGCAGGTTCCCTCCACCCCGCTTTGCCGCGCTGTGTGTTTTTTTTGGGGGGGTTCCCCTGCTTTGCCGCTCTGCCGCCCCCCCCCCTTTTTTTTTTTGGTTGGGGCGGCAAAAAAGCAAGAGCCGGCCCTGGATAGTGGGATTCTTGCTGGTTGTTGCCTGTCTCTTTGCGGTCGGACAACGAAACCTGAGCCGTCTGGGATAAGAGAGATCCCCAACATTATGATACCTTACAAGAGACCTTTTGCATAAGGCATAGTCCGGTTACATTATATTCACACTCATAAGCATATTTCCATAAAACATATGGAGTGCAACATCACATCCATTAATTACAATATTCTACATTTTTTACTTTTGTTATTGTTTTTCAAAGTTTCAGTTTCTGCCATTGCTTTACATATTCTACTCCATATTTCCCCAGTTTCTTTTTTAAATTCATATGGTCCCCCCCCGCTGGCAATCCATCGGGTCCAAATTTCATCCAACTCTGTGGGGATTGGCAGGGAGTGGATAAGAGAGTTCCCTAGCTTGTGGTTTTTCTGTCACATTAGATTGTGATTCCTACAGAGGACAGTTTGCTTACTTATCAGATTAGTGGTCATGGGCCACCAGTGTGGTTAGATGTTTGGCTGCATGTGTGTGTTCTTCTTGTGTGCTGCCCCAGCTCTATGCAGACAGCTGGCACAGCAGACCTCCAGCAAACGGCCCAATGTCTACAAGATCTATTAAGGTATGAAGGCATCAAGCCAGGTTTATTGTTGACAAAGCACGATAATAGCACCAGGCAGACTCTACAAGGATAGTAAGACACGTATGCCCATGACAATGGATGCAGATCAGTGAATTGTAGGACTTTCTATCCCCTTCTTGGCTGGACCAAACCACTTTTTTAGAAATACCTTCTTATACCCTAATACAAACCAGTTGCGTACTGCTTCTCTGACATAGTTAGTTACTGACCCCTGACATCACTAGTTATTACCCATTTTATTGTACATGTTGGTTTAATTAAAATATTTTTATTTATTACTTAGGAGGAGTCAGTGTGACTTATTTTGGGGGAATGTTTTTGTACCATTTTTAATATTGAGATGTTTTGGTACCACTCTTCTGAAATGTGTTTGCATAAGTACTTTGTGCCTAGCACTTCTTAAAATGTGTGGGGTTTTTTGTTGTTGTTTGTTTTTTTTGCAATATTGGCCCTATTTTTGCCAGATTCTGTGAACTTGTGAGCAGGCAGAGCCTGGTGTTTGTTGCAGCCCGATTTTTGCTAACTTTTCTTTATATCGCTTGCCAACTACTTTAGCTCAGGCCTTATACCAGCCCTCTGATACTAGGGGTATGGCTACACTTGAGAGTTGCAGTGCTGGGAGTTACAGCGCTGGTCGTACAGCTGTGTAGGGAAAGCGCTGGTGTGTGGCCACACTCACAGCTACCAGCGCTGCAGTGTGGCCACATTTGCAGCGCTGTTGGGAGTGATGCATTATGGGCAGCTATCCCAGCGTTCAAGTGGCAGCAACGTGCTTTTCAAAAGAGGGGGGTGGGGGGCAGTGTGACAGGGACCGGGGGGCGGAGAGAGAGAGAGTGGATTTTTGGAGCCGACACTGTGTATCAGCTCCCTGCCTTGCAAAATCAGAAAATTTCCCCGACCCCTTACTCTTAACTGCAAACAGCCTGCAGACCAGATAAGCAGCTGCTCCAATGGACTCCCTTTCTCCCCGCTGTTTCTCTCATCAAGCAAAAAAGCAAACACTCATCCCCCTGCCTGCCTGATTCACAGCGGTTCTCTCATTTGATTGTTCACAGTTACAGATTGATCACAGCAAACAGGAGCTGTTTGTTTTTTTAGATAAGCAGCTCCCGGAGCCCTGAGTTCACAACAAAACAAAGAGAGGCTGCATAACAAAACAAAGGGAGTAATTTAGTTAAAAGCATTCTGGGATACATCCTTATACCCTGGAGGCCAATAACAGCGCTGGTGTGTGGCCACACTTGACGACCAGCGCTGCAGCACCAGCACTGCAATGCTTATACCCCAAGCAGACACAGGTGTACGGCCAGCGCTGCAGCCAGGGAGTTGCAGCGCTGGATGTGCCCTGCAGGTGTGGACAGTTCTTCTTCGAGTGATTGCTCATATACGTTCCAGTTAGGTGTGCGCGCGCCACGTGCACGTTCGGAAGATTTTTACCCTAGCAACACTCGGTGGGTCGGCTGGGCGCCCCCTGGAGTGGCACCGTTATAGCGCCAGATATATACCCCTGCCGACCCATCCACCCCTCAGTTCCTTCTTACCAGTCATTGGAACAGTGGAGCGCGGCTTAGCTGACCTCCACTTCCCTAGCTACTCGTAGTTTCTCTCAGATATAGTTCAGATTTATATAGTTGTAGTTAACTTTATTTGTTTGTAGTATAGTTAGTGTATATAGTTCACAGGGGTTCGGGGCTTATCCCCTTCCCCGCACCCGGTGCCGGGTACTATGCCCGGGTCACAGGGTTTCACACTGTGCTCGGCCGGCCACAAGCCGATGCCGACAAGAGATAATCTCCTAAGTGCCTCGAGGAATCTCACCTAACAGATAAGTGCCGCATTTGTAAGGCCTTTAAGCCGAGAACAAAAGGGGAGCGGGACTTTCATCTCAAGCAGCTCCTGAGGGAGGCAGCTCTTACTCCTCCGCTCTCGGCACCGAGCGCTGGTCAGTCTTCAAGAAGCGCTCCCTCGGCACCGGATCACCGGTACCGCCAAGGCCTCTCGACACCGGCCGTCGCTGGCTTCGACGTCCGTTCGGCACGGATCCCTCTCCTGGAGGATGAAGAGGCACAAGACTTCTGCTGCGTCCGAGCCGCCTGCTCCGCAGCCCAAGCGCTATACTAAGTCGGACCGCCCGGCACCGATATCTGCCGCGGCACCGACAATATCGGCACCATCGACTCTGGCCACGCAAGAGCCATCGAGTCCAGTGCCTGAACGCTCCCCGGTACGAGCCGTGGTTGAGCTCACTATTAAGCTGCGTCAGAGCTGCCTGCTCTGCAGCCCAAGTGCTATACTAAGTCAGACTGCCCGGTTCTGATACCTGCCGCGGCACTGACAATATCGGCACCGTCGACTCCGGCCACGCAAGAGCCATCGAGTCCAGTGCCTGAACGCTCCCCGGTGTGAGCCGTGGTTGAGTTCACTATTCCCTCCATGCCAGAGACATTTCCACGGCGAGGGAGTTGATTGCAATGACAGCGCCTGCGCTGCCTCTACCTCCGGCACCGCCGGTGCGGGTTATATCGTCGCTCAGCAAGCCTGCCTTGATCAGACCACCCTGCGTCTGCACCGCAGAACGGCACCGTTCACGATCGCGGTCCCACGGATGTTCTTGGTCCCATCACTGAGCCAGGTGCCGACGCCGCTCGCAGTCCTGGCACCGTTCTCCATTTCGGTACCGGTCGTACTCGCGGCACCAATCAGCATCCCGTTCGCCGACCCGGTACACTCGGCGCCGATCCAGCTCCCGGCACCACTCCAGGCACTGGACTCCCGTAGCCACTCCCGACGTCGGGCCTCGAGATCTCAGTCAACCTCCCGGCACCGCTCCGGTCGCAGGTCCCGTTCTCACTCCCGATACCGGTATGCCTCCCGGTACCGATCCCCGGTGCCGCATCGAGCGACGTCAGCTAGAGACGGAGACTCTGCCCAGGGCTTTTTAGCTCCTCCATGGCCATCCATTTGGATGTGCACACCAGAGTCTTCCAGGTGCCCCAGGCCCAGGACCCTGACCCCCATCAGTGGCCACCCTGTACATCTTGGGCGTGCCATCAGGCCAAAGGCCTACCTGTGATCCCATCTCGCTCTGTTCCGTCAGAGTACTGGGTGCCAGAGGCGACAGTTAGCCTCCCCCCTCTGACCGGTATGGAGGAAGCCCCGGTTCAGCCACCGGATTCCCACATCCCACCGGATCAGGAGGTCATCCAGGAGCATGAGCCCACACAGGACCCGCTTGTCCCCAGCCTTTCTTCTCCCTCCTCCCCAGATGAGGCAGTGGCAGGAACGTACTCCTCGGGTCCTCCTCTAATCGACTTGGGGGCCCATCAGGACCTCCTGAGACGGGTGGCACTAAATATGAATCTCCAAGTGGAGGAAGTCTCGGAGATACAGGATCCGGTCGTAGATATTCTGTCGGCTGACGCCCCCACTAGAGTGGCCCTACTGTTCATTCGGACGATCCAGGCCAATGCGGATACCATCTGGCAGCCTCAAGCCACTATCCCGCCCGCAGGCACGGGAGTCGAATGCATGTACATGGTATCCTCCAGGGGCGACGGGCACCTATATGTACATCTTTCCCCCTGCTCCCTTGTCGTCCAGTCCGTCAATGAGACGGAACGCCATGGCCAGCAGGCACCAGCCCCTAAATCCAAGGAGGCTAGGCGAATGGACTTACTGGGCCATAAGATGTACTCGGCAGGTGCCCTGCAACTTCGCGTAGCACACCAGCAAACCCTGCTTAGCCACTACTATGGGCGGCGGTGGGCAAATTTACGGAGTCGGTTTCTCAGAACTCCCATCAAGAGTTTCAGAGTAGCAGCCGTGTTAGTCTGTATCCGCAAAAAGAACAGGAGTACTTGTGGCACCTTAAAGACTAACAAATTTATTTTAGCATGAGCTTTCGTGAGTTACAGCTCAGCATCCGAAGAAGTGAGCTGTAACTCATGAAAGCTCATGCTAAAATAAATTTGTTAGTCTTTAAGGTGCCACAAGTACTCCTGTTCTTTCATCAAGAGTTTGATGCCCTCCTGGAAAAAGGGACGAAGGTGGCGAGAGCTCCCCTCCAGGCCTCGTTGGATGTAGCTGACTCCGCAGCCATGACTCTGGCCTCGGGTGTTGCCACGAGGCGCATTTCATGGCTCCAGTTATCGAGCCTTCCCTCGCAGCGGCTGCACACTATACAGGACTTGCCCTTCAATGGCAAAGGCCTGTTCTCAAAAAAAAAACAAAAAAAAACACCTGATCCTAGGCTGCAAGGCCTAAAGGACAGCAAGGTCACTATGCTCTCCCTCTCGGCATGCACACGCTGGTGACTCAGCGCCGCCCTTTCCGCCCCAGCCTCACCGCCTAACCCTGCGCCTAGACAAAGACAGGACTTTGCCAGCAGGCGTCGCTGAGGAAGTCTTAGGCGTCGGTCAGGACCCCAAAGGGGCCAAAATCAGGGTCCTCCTAACCACCCAATCGGGCCAAAGCCTATCCCTCCTCGTCCCTCTTAGGCACCCCTCTCGCAATCAATTCCTCTTGAAAGAGGTGTGGACGCTCCTCACCATCGGAGCTATAGAGGAGGTTCCAAAGGACGAAAGGGGCAAAGGGTTCTACTCCCACTAATTCCTAATCCTCAAGGCGAAGGGAGGTCTCCGACCTGTCCTAGACCTGCGGGAGCTCAACAAGTTCATGATAAAGCTGAAGTTCTGCATGGTATCCATGGGGACTGTCATCCCATCCTTGGATACCGGAGACTGGTATGCCGCCCTCGATATGAAGGGCGTGTATTTTCACGTCGCCATTTATCCTCCACACAGAAGGTACCTCCGGTTTGTGGCCAACCGTCATCCTCTCCAGTTTACGGTCCTCCCGGTTGGCCTCTATACAGCCCCAGGTGTATTCACAGTGTTTGGCTGTAGTCACCGCCTCTCTCCGCCACCGTCGGATACACGTTCTCCATATCTAGACGATTGGCTCATTCGAGGGACCACCGGGGCCCAAGTTACCAGTCATGTGGGCGTCAACAAGGACCTATTCCTGCGTTTAGACCTGATGATCCATATAGAGAAATCCACCCGGATTCCCACACAGGGAACAGACTTAATTGGGGCCATCCTGGACTCCAGTCTCGCCACAGCCTGCTTACCTCAGCCTCGGTTTCATGCAATGGTAACCATTGTACAAGGTCTACGGACCTTCCCAACAACATGGCTGCCTGCACGTTTGTAACCAAACATGCCAGGCTTCGCCTCCGTACACTTCAATCGTGGCTCACCTCGGTGTACCACCCGGGCAGAGCCAGCATGGGCATGATCACCTCGGTCCCCCCCAAAGCGTCCTAGGCTCCCTCGACTGGGAGTCAACATCCTCCCTGGTGTGTGCAGGGGTGCTGTTCCATCCACCTCACCCCTCGGTGTCCCTCATGACGGACGCCCCATTTCTCGGCTGGGGTGCTCACCTGGGTCAGTTTCGCACTCACGGCCTTCGGTCGGCTCAAGAGCTGGCCTTGCTCATCAATGTCCGGGAGCTGAGAGCAGTCTGCCTTGTGTACCAGGCATTTCAGCAGTACCCGCAAGGCTGTTATGTCTCGGTGTTCACAGACGACACAATGGCCACGTGTTACATAAACAAGCATGGAGGAGCACGGTCCTCCCCTCTTTGCAGGGAGCTATCCAGCTCCGGGACTTCTGCACAGCCCAATCGATGGACCTGGTAGCGACCTTCCTCCCAGGGGTCCGGAACACTCTGGCGGATCGCCTCGGCAGATCCTTCCTGTCTCTCAAGTGGTCAATTCCTCCGGACGTTATCCATTCAGTTTTCCGGAAGTGGGGCTTTCCCCACATAGTCCTCTTCGCTCTCGCGAGAACAGAACGAGAGAGAAGTTCTGCTCATTCCAAGGCCTCTCCCCGGGCTTGATCTTGGATGCTTTTCTGATGCCGTGGACGAGCCGCTGGTCCACAGGGTCCTGCTAAAACTCCGCAGGGACAGAACGTGCCTGATCATGATCGCTCCAGCGTGGCCCAGGCAGCACTGGTACACCATGTTGCTAGACCTGTCGGTAGCCAACCCAATTCCCCTGCCTCTTTGCCCAGACCTCATAACGCAGGATCACGGCAAACTTCACCACCCATGCCTGCTGCGGGACTAAACCAATCCAAGTTCCGTTGTTCTGCCTCAGTTCTACAGGATTCTCCTGGGTGGTAGGAAATCTTCCACTCCGTTAATGTATCTGGCCAAGTGGAAGCGTTTCTCCTGCTGTTACGAAACGCACAATGTTTCTCCCACCGAGGTTCCGATCCATTCCATCTTGGACTACCTCTGATCTTTCAAACAGCAGTGCCTGGCGCGGTCATCATTAAGGGTACACTTGGCAGCCATCTCTGCCTTTCACCCAGGGGAGAGTGGCCGCTCCATATTCTCACACCCTGTGGTTTCTACGTTCCTCAAGGGCTTGGAGTGTTTATACCCCCAGGTTCAGCGCCCTGCCAAAACCTGGGTCTTCAACCTGGTTCTAACCAGACTTATGCCTGCCCCATTCGAGCCACTGACGACATGCTCGCTGATATACCTGTCCTGAAAGACAGTTTTTCCTTGTAGCCTTTGCATCGGCCAGACAAGTCTCCGAGCTTCAGGCTCTCACGGTGGACCCACGGTATACTGTGTTTCTCATGGACAAGGTGCAGTTGTGCCCACGTCCGGCTTTCCTCCCCAAGGTGCTGTCGAACTTTCATATCAACCAGGATATCTTCCTTCCGGTCTTCTTCCGAAGCCACGCTCATCGCGAAGGGAGCACATTTGCCCTCCCTAGACGTCCGTAGGGCGCTCGCTTTTTATATCGAGCGGACAAAGCCCTTTCGTACGCCCCAACTCTTCGTCGTATTGGCCTATCTGTCTCCTCCCCGAGGTTTTCATCTTGGGTGACGTAGTGCATTTGCACCTCCTGTGTCTTGGCCCATGTTCCATCGAGCCATCTTACTGCACGTTTCAACAGGGCTCAGGCTTCTTCTGCTGCCTTCCTGGCTCACATACCCTTCCAGGGGCTATGTCGTGCACTTACCTGGTCCTCGGTCCACACCTTTGCCTCATTGGTCCAACAGTCCAGAGATGATGCAGCCTTTGGCTCAGCAGTTTGCATTCTGCAACATCTCACTCCGACCCCACCGCCTACGTAAGGCTTGGGAATCACCTAACTGGAATGCATAGGAGCAATCACTCGAAGAAGAAAAGACGGTTACTCACCATTGTAACTGTTGTTCTTCGAGATGTGTTGCTCATATCCATTCCAGACCCGCCCTCCTTCCCCACTGTCGGAGTAGCCGGCAAGAAGGAACTGAGGGGCGGATGGGTCGGCAGGGGTATATATCTGGCGCTATAGCAGCACCACTCCAGGGGGCGCCCAGCCGACCCACCGAGTGTTGCTAGGGTAAAAATCTTCCGACGAACGTGCACGCGGCGCGCGCACACCGACTTGGAATGGATATCAGACACACATCTCGAAGAACAACAGTTACAATGGTGAGTAACCGTCTTTTACTAATTGCAGCGCTGGAAAGCCTCCACCAGCTCTGCAACTCTCAAGTGTAGCCATACCCTAAGGCTTATATTTTAGGCTCTCTTCCTACTACACCCATTACACATGAGCTGACTGTGTGTGTGCACATATGCACCTCCTGCTGATACCTGCCTACCCTGAGTATTCACACTGGCCTCTCTACCAGACTGTCTGAGCACCTGACAACCTCTATGTGTGTGTCTAGCACACTCTGCTGAGCACAGTTCTGCGAGACAACCTCTCTTTATCGCCCCCCATAGCCCTGTGAGACAGGGCGGGACTATTTATTGTCCCCATTGTGCAGATGGGGATACACAGACTTGTCCAAGCTCCGTGGTGGAGTGAAGAATTGAACCTGGTCCTTCCAAAGCTGCACCTAGTGCTCTAACCACTAGACCTTCCTTCCTATGAGCCTCTCTGTTCAGTCAGACCGTGTGTCTGTGCAGTGCCCCATGTGCAGAGCTGCCCTGCTCTGTGTGACTGACCCTGGCTTTGTCTCTGTAGCAGCCTGTGCGACATCAAGGAACAGCTGGTGGAGGAATTTGATTTGCTGCTGCCCCTCAGCCACAGATGAAGGTGAGTGAGGTCCAAATTTGCCAGGGATCATTAGTAGGCGCTGCAAGGCCCTGACTGAAGGGAAGCAAAACCCAGGAATCAATTCCTTTTATCTAACACTGAAAGGGTGTGTCTGTGTGGTGCCCCGTGATGAGCAGAGCTCTGCATAACTCAGTGTGTGTGCACGAGACGAGGTGGGTGAGGTAATATCTTGTATTGGACCAACTTGTGTTGGTGAAAAAGATGAGCTTAGGAGCTAGACAGAGCTCTTCTTCAGACATGTGTTCCTTACTCACGTGTGTAACAGCCTCTGCTGAGAACAGTTCTGTGTGTGTGTGTGTGGGGGGGTGCCCCCTGCTCTGTCTGACTAACTCCTTGCGTTTGTCTCCCTAGCACCCTGTTCATGTTTCAGGAACAGCCGGTGTGGACTTTGCAATTGCTGTCTGTCCTCAGAGTCAGGTGGGTGAAATCTAAATTTCCATGGGGTACTGACCGGGCACCGCAAAGTGCAGCTGGAGGGAGTCAAAACTCAGGCCTGGATTCCTTTCCCCCAACAGGCTCGGGCTGTATCCTCGGTTGAACATCCTTTTTTCCCAAATATTCATATTGTTGAGTAGCAGAGTTCCTGCCAAATGAGAGCCAGGGACAGAGGGCAGGTGTGTTTGGAGAGCTTAGAGCCAGATTCTGATCTTGGTGGCACACAAATCCAGAGTGACCCCTGTGTAAATCGGGAGCTACCCCACTGACGTCAATGGAGTCAGGGCTGGATTCTTATCTCGGTGACCACTGTGTAGGAAGAGAGGAGCAGCAGAGCCTTTTGAAAGGAGGACAGAAGGAAGGTGGGAGTTGCCGGCCCTTTGAATAAACAGGGAAGGATTAGGGGCAGTAGAGCTACTATGCAAAGCTGTGGCCTTGCATATGGCTGGACTCATTAAGTCCCATCCTAAGCATCCTGTTTCACCTTGACATCCTCCAGGAGGGGCCAGGATGGTTAACTTTCCCCTCCATTGGCCTAACAAAGGGGTGAGTTCTTCCCTACACAAACCACAGCCACTGACCTTCAGTGAGGACAGCATGTAATTTAGGCTAAGGAGAAAAACAGTACAAGGAAAAACAAAAGTAAAGTCTCTGTAATATTGAGCGAGCGAGAGCGCAGTGTGTCTGTCACATTCTGCACTGTAACTCAAACACAAAATGGCAGCCCTTAACCTTTACAGCACAAAAAATACCTGTAGGAAATAAACAGTTGTAATGTAACAGTTTGAAATGTCACTTGCCCCCATAGCTGGTTTAATAGCAGAGCCTCAGGAGAGAATAAACCCGTTTTACATGGGTGGCAGGTTTGTAGAAATTTTGGTGGTGCCCAGAACTCGCCCCCTTCAACTCTGCCCACCCCAAACTCCACCCCCACCTGCCTAAGGCTCTGGGAGGGGGGTTGGGTGGGGGGAGGAGATCTGGAGTGCAGGTCCTGGGCTGGGGATTAGGGTGCAGGAGGGGTGCAGGGTGCAGGCTTTGGGATGGAGTTTGAGGGCAGGAAGGGGTGTGTGGGAAGGGGGAGGGGGTGAACGCTCTGGGAGGGAGTTTGGGGATAGGAGGGGGTGTAGAGGAGAGGGCTGTGGGGCTGAGGATGAGGGGTTTGGGGTGTGAGAGGGGGCTCAGAGCTGGGGCAGAGGATTAGAGTGCAGAGGGATGAGGGTTGGGGCTGAGGATGAGGGGTTCATGATGCAGGAGGGCTGGGGTTCAGGGTTGGGGCAGAGGATTAGGGTGCAGGGGGATGAGGGCTCTGGCTGGGGATGAGGAGTTTGGGGTGTTGGAGAGGCTCAGGGCTAGGGTGGAAGGGCAGGGTAAGGGCAACCTGCCTTGCCATTAGTGATGGGGGTCACTAGGACCCTGGGGCAGCAGAGAGCAGTTGCTGCCAGGAGCGGGCTCTGCCTAGGAATGTGCTCCTCCGGCAGCACAAGCAGGCATGGAGAGGCGCGTGCTGCTTTCTTTCGGGCAGGGATGCACGCGGTGGGGAGCGGTGGGGGCAGGTGGAGCCAGGGCCCGCTCCAGGCAGGGACGGCGGGGCTGGGGAGACCCACAGGGGACGGGGCCTGCTCAGGCAGGGCTGGGGGAGAGACCCAGCTCCAAATATTGCTGGAGCAGAGTCCCTGACCCTAAATATTGCTGGAGCTCGGGCACCACAAAAAAATATAACCCGCCGCCTAAATAGTGTACCCCCGCTGAGATCGATGCTAGCGTCTGTTTCATTAGGTCCCCTGGCTGGGACTGTGAAGACACGATGGTGGCAATTTTGGGAGAGAGAGACACATCTGACTTCTGAGTGTCAGCGCCCCAGGCCGGGAATGTCTGTCTAGCAGCGCTTCCTCTCCACAGTGAAGGAGACAATTAGAGTTCCTATTAGAAGACTGATTTTATTAGTTCTTCTGTTCCCCTATGGTTCATTTAGCATCACTTAGTGGGGAAACAGTCTTATGTGTAGAGTAATATCACAGACATGATCATCTCCTTTTCCCATTTTCTCTCACAAACACACACACACACAGACTTTGTGTGTTCACACACGCACCTTCTGCTGTGAGCGAGATGTTCTGAGTATTCACACTGGCCTCTCTACCGCATTATCTGAGCAAGTCACAATCTCTATATGTGGGTCTAGCAGCCCCTGCTGAGCACGGCTCTGTGATGTAGCAGAGCACTGAGCCTGGTTCTTCCAAAGCTGCAGCTAGTGCTCCGAACCACTAGCCCCTCCCTCCTATCTAAGATCCTCTCTGTTCAGGCAGAGCGAGTGTCTGTGCAGTGCCCTGTGTGCACAGCTGTCCTGCTCTGCGCGACAGACCACAGACGTGGGAACTAGCGGTGCCATGGTGATCCAGCTTCCCCAGTGTTCACACAGGGCTCTGCTCCTGGCCCCACACGAGGAGTCCCAGCTGCTGGCTCTGCACCCACCCCCAGCTGTGGCTCCAGCCTAAACCCCCTTACACCTGTCCGGGTCGCCCCCCGTCCTGGAAACACCACTCTGCTTCTGGCCCCAGCTCTGAGCAGGGGTGCAGACAGGGGTAAGGGGCCTGGCTTTCAGCATCTCCACTATTAAAAGTGTTCCAGCGCCACTGTGACTGACCCTGGTTTTGTCTCTGTAGCAGCTGGTGTGACATCAAGGAACAACTGGTGGAGGAATTTGATTTGCTGCCGCCCCTCAGCCACAGATGAAGGTGAGTGAGGTCTAAATTTGCCAGAGATTGTTAGCAGGTGCTGCAAGGCCCTGACTGAAGGGAAGCAAAACCCAGGAACCAGTTGCATTTCTCTAATCTAGAAAAGGCATGTGTATATGGCCCCCTGGTGAGCAGAACTCTGCATAACTCAGTGTGTGTGCACGAGACGAGGTGGGTGAGGTAATATCTTGTATTGGACCAACTTGTGTTGGTAAGAAAGATGAGCTTCGGAGCTAGACAGAGCTCTTCTTCAGGCGTGTATTCCTTACTCATGGGTGTAACAGCCTCTGCTGAGAACAGTTCTGTATTTGTGTGTGTGTGTGTCGGGGAGTGGTGGTGCCCCCTGCTCTGTTTGACTAACTCCTGGGGTTTGTCTCCCTAGCACCCAGTTCATGTTTTGGGAACAGCCGGTGTGGACTTTGCAATTGCTGTCTGTCCGCAGAGTCAAGTGGGTGAAATCTAAATTTCCATGGGGTACTGACCAGGCACCGCAAAGTGCAGATGGAGGGAATCAAAACTCAGGCCTGGATTCCTTTCCCCCAACAGACTCGGGCTGTATCCTCGGTTGAACATCCTATTTTCCCAAATATTCATATTCTTGAGTAGCACAGCTCCTGCCAAATGAATGCCAGGGACAGAGGGCAGGTGTGTTTGGAGAGCTTAGAGCCAGATTCTGATCTTGGTGGCACACATGTAAATCCAGAGTGACTCCACTGACATCAATGGAGTCAGGGCTGGATTCTGATCTTGGTGACCCCTGCGTAAATCTGGAACTACCCCACTGACGTCAGTGGAATCAGGGCTGGATTCTGATCTCGATGACCGTTGTGTAGGAAGAGAGGAGCAGCAGAGCCTTTTGAAAGGACGGAAGGAAGGTGGGAGTTGCCGGCCCTTTGAATAAGCAGGGAAGGATTAGGGACAGGAGTGCTACTGTGCAAAGATGTGGCCTTGCATATGGCTGGACAAATTAAGCCTTATCCTAAGCATCCTGTTTCACCTTGAAACACTCCAGGAGGGGCCAGGTTGGTTAACTTTCCCCTCCATTGGCCTAACAAAGGGTTGAGTTCTTCCCTACACAAAACACAGCTGCTGACCTTCAGTGGGGACAGCATGTGTAACTTAGGCTAAGGAGAAAAACAGAAGAAGTAAAAACAAAAGTAAAGTCTCTGTAATAGAAAGTGAGGGAGAGTGCAGTGTGTGTGTGTGTGTGTGTGTGTGTGTATGCGACCCACTCTGTCACATTCTGCACTGTAACTCAAACACAAAATGGCAGCCCTTGACCTTCACAGCATGAGAAACCTCTGTATAAAATAAACAATCGGGCCAGCTACTGACCTCACTATTAGTGTAAATCGGACCCTTATTGATTTCAGTTCAGGGCACCCAAATTTATACTGTAGTACAGGCCTGCACAACTTGTAAGCGGCGAGGCCATATTACTCCAAAGAAAACAGCTGAGGGCTGAACCCCAGCGCTGCCCAGCCCCCCTGAAATACTCCTCCCCCTACCCCCATCGCCCACCCTGCAAAAACAAACTCTCCTTCCCCAGAGCTGCCCCACCAAAACAGCGGTATTGAACCTTGGTAATATGTTATAGCGGGCCCCTAAGGTAGTATAATTAAGGTAAAAGAAAAATGTCTTTTTGCTAGAAGTAGAATAAGATCTTCCCCAACTGCCCTGTTGAATGAATAAGGTGTGACTGAGGAAGGCGTGGAAGGCAGCACCTCCAGACAGCTGCAACCCTTGTAGAGGAGATGGGAGCCAGACCAGATCAGTAAAACAGGTCAGCCACTGACTCCTCGCCGCCTACTCACCCCCGCCCCTCCTGGCTTGCCTACTCAGCCCCCACCACTGCCTGCCCTCCCGCCCGCCTCCTCAGCCCCCAACCCCGGCTCACCCTCTGTGACGATGCGGTTCTGGCAGGACCCAACTGAGAGTGTCAATTCAGGACCAATTGCTCAAACAGGGCAGTCACAGCCCTAGGCTGGGGTTTTTCCACCTCTAAGGCAAACCAAACCAGCCAGACAAAAGGGACTTCGGTTTCACCCCACTGGCTAACCACAAGTCACACAAGCAATTCCCTTAGACACTCCAGTCTCCCAGTATCACCACCAGTGCACTCGTCCTGGGGATGAATGGTTATGAAAACCAACACCCCAATAAAAGAAAAAGGTTCTCTCGATTCCAAAGAATCAAGCCCCAGACCCAGGTCAATATACACATCAGATCTTACCCACAAATCACGCTGTTGCCAATCCTCTAGAATCTAAAATCTAAAGGTTTATTCATAAAGGGAAAAAGGTAGAGATGAAAGCTAGAATTGGTTAAATGGAATCAATTACATACAGTAATGGCAAAGTTCTTAGTTCAGGCTTGTAGCAGCGATGGAATAAACTGCAGGTTCAAATCAAGTCTCTGGAGTACATCCCCCGCTGGGATGGGTCATCAGTCCTTTGTGCAGAGCTTCAGCTTGTAGCAAAGTCCCTCCAGAGGTAAGAAGCAGGATTGAAGACCAGATGGAGATGAGGCATCTGCCTTATATAGGCTTTTAAGAACCTCTTTGTCCTTACTGTGGAAAATTACAGCAAAATGGAGTCTGGAGTCACATGGGCCAGTCCCTGCATACTTTGCTGAGTCACAAGGCGTGTCTGCCTTCTCTCCATGGGTCAATTGTGTAACTGATGGTCCTTAATGGGCCATCAAGCAGACTAGGCAGAGCTAACACCAACTTGTCTGGGATGTTTCCCCAGAAGCACAGCACCAACTTGAAATACAGACAGTATAGAGCCAATATTCATAACTTCAACTAAAAATGATACAGACATACAGACAGCATAATCATAACCAGCAACCCATAACCTGGTCTTAGACACCTTCTATGACCCCCTTTACTTAAGATTTGCAACCAAGGTCCTGTACAGGACCTTGGTTGCAACCCATGTTCTATATGGTCCCAATTTATATCAATAACGTCACACTCCCTCACCCTCCACTACTGTCCGCCTGTCTCTTCAGCCCCCCTCCTTCACCCGCCGCTTGCCTACTCACCCCCCACGGGCCGCACTGTGAGCAGGGCCGGCTCCAGACCCCAGCGTGCCAAGCGAGCGCTTGGGGCGGCGTGCCGCGGGAGGGTGGCAGGAGGCTTCGGTGGACCTCCTGCAGATGTGCCTGCAGAGGGTCCGCTGGTCCCGCGGCTCAGGTGGACCTCCCACAGACGTGCCTGCGGAGGGTCCGCTGGTCCCACAGCTCCGGTGGAGCATCCACAGGCACGCCTGCGAGAGGTCCACCGAAGGTCCAGCGGACCCTACGCAGGCACGTCTGCAGGAGGTCCACCTGAGCCGTGGGACTGGCAACCGCCAGAGCACCCCCCACGGCGTGCCGCCCTGCTTGGGGCGGCACAAATCCTAGAGCCGCCCCTGACAGTGAGCCCACCCGGGCCGCATGTTGTGCAGGCCTGCTTAGTAGATGAGAGTTGAATCTAGCCCTGACTCCATTGGCTTCAGTGGGGCCACTCTGGATTTACATTCGAGTAACTGAAAAAGGAATCTAGCTTTGATTCATATGACTTTGTGGAGTCACTCCAGATTGACACCAGTGTGACTGAGACATGAGTTTAGTCCACAGATTTTAAAATTCCATTAATTTCTTCTTTTTCCTCCCAGAATCGTCAACACCACAGTCAATGAAATATGAGTTTAGAACAGAATGTATAGAGCTACAAAGAGGTGGGTTGTGCTGATGACAGCTCTACTCTGGGAAGACATTTCAGAAAACTTTCAGATTTTACTGCATTCCCTGTTTTTCTTTTCCTTACTGAAAATGGCCAACATGAGAGATTTGCATAACAAATAAACACCTTCAGCAACATTTGGAGCTCCAGTACTCCAGTGTAAATCCAGAGTGACTTCCTAAATTTGATGGCATTAGGGACAGTTTTAAACCATGGTAATAGTGATCAGAATCTGACCATCATCATACCTTTGATTTTACTGGGGTCAATCTGGATATACTAGGCTCACTGAGATTGGAATCTGGCACTGTTTCCACTGGTGTCAGTCGGGTCACTCTGAATTTACACGAGGGTCACTGAGATTAGAATCCGGCCCTGACTCCATTCATGTCGGGGTTTCCTCCTGATTTTCATGTTGTCTCAGAAGTCAGATATTGGCTCACATTAATCTTGTGCCTTGATTCTGAGTAAAGTCTCCATAGTAGAAAGCGAGGGAGAGCGCAGTGGATTGACACCAGTGTAGCTAAGACATGAGTGTGGCCCACAGATTTCAGAACTCCATTAATTTCTTCTCTTTTTCCTTCCAGGACCGACATTGGTATTTGAAAACTTGCCCCCATCAAGAGGTGGGTTGTGCTGATGACAGCTCTGCTCTGGGAAGACATTTCTGAAAACTTTCAGATTTTACTGCATTCCCTGTTTTTCTTTTCCTTACTGTAACCAGAGAACATGAGAGACTCCCATAACAAATAAACACCTTCAGCCACATTCAGAGCTCAAATACATCAGTATAAATCCAGAGTGACTTCCTGAAGTTAATAGAGATAAGAACAGATTTACACCATGGTAATAGTAATCAGAATCTGACCATCATACCTTTGATTTTACTGGGGTCAATCTGGATATACCAGGCTCACTGAGATTGGAACCTGACACTGTTTCCACTGGTATCAGTCGGGTCACTCTGAATTTACACGAGGGTCACTGAGATTAGAATCCGGCCCTGACTCCATTCATCTCGGGGTTTCCTCCTGATTTTCATGTTGTCTCAGAAGTCAGATATTGGCTTACATTAATTTTGTGCCTTGATTCTGAGTAAAGTCTCCATAATAGAAAGCGAGGGAGAGCGCAGTGTGTGTGTCTGTGACCCACTCTGTAACATTCTGCTCTGGAACTCAAACACAAAATGGCAGCCCTCAACCTCTACAGCATGAGAAACCTCTGTGGAAAATAAACAGTCGGGCCAGATTCTGATGTCACATATAGGATTGTAAATCTGGCCCTTACTGATTTCAGTTCAGTCCACCCAAATTTATACTGTAGTAAATGAGATCTGAATGTAGCCCTGACTCCATTGGCTTCATTGGTGCCACTCTGGATTTACACTGGAGTCACTGCAAAAGGAATCTGACTTTGATTCATTCGACTTTGTGGAGTCAGTCCAGATTGACACCAGTGTAGCTAAGACATGAATTTAGCCCACAGATTTCAGAACTCCATTAATTTCTTCTCTTTTCCCTTCCAGGATTTATTCAGATAGCCGAAGACATTTACTTTCCTCCGCTGGAGACAACAGGAGGTGGGTTGTGCTGATGACAGCTCTGCTCTGGGAAGACATTTCAGAAAACGTTCAGATTTTACTGCATGTCCCATTCCGCTTTTCCTTACTGTGACCGGCCAACATGAGAGGCTCCCATAAGAAATAAACACTTTCAGCCACATTCAGTGCTCAAATACATCAGTATAAATCCAGAGTGACTTCCTGAAGTTAATAGAGATAAGGAAAGATTTACACCATTGTAATAGTGATCAGAATCTGACCATCAAACCATTGATTTTACTAGGGTCAATCTGGATATACCAAGTGCACTGAGATTGGAACCTGACACTGTTTCCACTGGTGTTAGTCGAGTCACTCTCTGAATTTACACAAGGTTCACAGAGATTAGAATCCAGCCCTGACTCCATTCATGTCGGGGTTTGCTCCTGATTTTCTTGTTGTCTCAGAAGTCAGATATTGGCTCACATTACTTTTGTGCCCTGATTCTGAGTAAAGTCTCCTTAATTAGAAAGCGAGGGAGAGCGCTCTGTGTGTGTGTGTGTGTGTGACCCACTGTCACATTCTGCTCTGGAACTCAAACACAAAATGGCAGCCCTCGACCTCTACAGCATGAGAAACCTCTGTGGAAAATAAACAGTTGGGCCAGATTCTGATGTCACATATAGGATTGTAAATCTGGCCCTTACTGATTTAAGTTCAGTCCACCCAAATTTATACTGTAGTAAATGAGATCTGAATGTAGCCCTGACTCCATTGGCTTCATTGGTGCCACTCTGGATTTACACTGGAGTCACTGCAAAAGGAATCTGACTTTGATTCATTCGACTTTGTGGAGTCAGTCCAGATTGACACCAGTGTAGCTAAGACATGAATTTAGCCCACAGATTTCAGAACTCCATTAATTTCTTCTCTTTTCCCTTCCAGGATTGCTACCATTTGATGATGTCTCTTACTCTTCTTGTCTAGAGAGAACAGGAGGTGGGTTGTGCTGATGACAGCTCTGCTCTGGGAAGACATTTCTGAAAACTTTCAGATTTTACTGCATGTCCCATTCCGCTTTTCCTTAGTGTGACCGGCCAACATGAGAGGCTCCCATAACAAATAAACACCTTCAGCCACATTCAGAGCTCAAATACATCAGTATAAATCCAGAGTGACTTCCTGAAGTTAATAGAGATAAGGACAGATTTACACCACAGTAAAAGTGATCAGAATCTGGCCATCATACCATTGATTTTACTCAGGGCTGCCCAGAGGGGGGGACAAGCGGGGCAATTTGCCCCAGGCCCCGCAGGGGCCCCCACGATAGTTTTTTGGGGCCCCTGGAGCGGGGTCCTTCACTTGCTCTGGGGGCCCGGAAAACTCTTGCGGGGCCAGGGCCCCCGGAGCTTCTTCCGCTCCGGGTCTTTGGCGGCGGTGGGCCCTTCCGCTCCAGGGCGGAAGGACCCCCCACCGCCAAATTACTACCAAAGCGGGACCCGCTGCTGAAGTCCTGGGTCTTTGGCGGTAAATCGGCGGTGGGGGGCCCCCCGCCGTGGGTCTCCAGGGCACTTCGGCAGCGGGTTCCAGAGCGGAAGGACCCCCCGCCACCGAATTACTGCCAAAGTGGGGGCCCCCCGCCACCGAAGATCCCAAGCCCCCTGAATCCTCTGGGCGGCCCTGATTTTACTGGGGTCAATCTGGGTATAGCAGGCTTGCTGAGATTGGAACCTGGCACTGTTTCCACTGGTGTCAGTCGGGTCACTCTGAATTTACACGAGGGTCACTGAGATTAGAATCCGGCCCTGACTCCATTCATGTTGGGGTTTGCTCCTGATTTTCTTGTTGTCTCAGAAGACAGATATTGGCTAACATTACTCTTGTGCCTTGATTCTGAGTAAAGTCTCTGTAATAGAAAGCAAGGGAGAGTGCAGTGTGTGTGTCTGTGACCCACTCTCACATTCTGCTCTGGAACTCCAACACAGAATGCAGCCCAGGACAAGTGTTCCCGGGTTGCATCCTGGAACTGGAGTACCTCTGAGCCCTCTGTCTCACCAGCCTGGGCTCCCTCTCGCACTGTGATGCTGTGACAAGCTGCGGGATCTCTCCTTGTCCTGCACTCACACAAACATTCAGAGGCGGGGACACTCCTCACTGAGTTACATGAATGCTCTTGCCAGCCACTCATGAAACAACAATAGTGGGGCTCCAGCCAATTTCCCACAGCTCCCTAGCCTTGCAACCCTGAACTGTACTGTCCTGCCCTGGTTAGAATCCTGACCAATGTAAGTTTGTAACCCAGTCTGCCCCATCCCTCAATGTGGAGAGGACATACACAGGTTTTTGTTAACTCAGCTAAGATTTTGTCATGCACTTCAGTCACACCACAGTGTTTTACGTAAAATCTAAAACAGATTTATTAACTACAGAAGGATAGATTTTAGGTGATTATAAGTGATAAGTGTACAGAACAAAGTAGATTACCTAAGAAGTAAAACAAAATCACAATCTAAGTTCTATGAACTAGACAGGATTTGAATCAAGCAGCGTCTCACCCTGATGGTACAAACAGCTCACCAATCTTCCATACACAGGCTGGGATTCCTCCTTTCCTGCCTTGGACCACTTCCCCCAGTTCACTCTTTCTTTCTGAGCTGTTTCCAGGTGTTGAGTTGTGGCAGGGGCATGAGGCCAAGTGATGAAATCACTTCCCCCTGTTCATAGAATCATAGGACTGGAAGGGACCTCAAAAGGTCATTTAGTCCAGTCCCCTGCACTCGTGGCAAGACTATGTATTATCTAGACCATCCCTGACAGGTGTTTGTCCAACCTGCTCTTAAAAATCCCTGATGATGGGAGATTCCACAACCTTCCTAGGCAATTTATTCCAGTGTTTAACCACCCTGACAGTTAGGAAGTTTTTCCTAATGTCCAACCTAAACCGCCCTTGCTACATCCCAAGACCTCATTAGCTTTTTTCATGGCCATATCACATTGGCGGCTCATAGTCATCCTGTGATCAACCAATACTCCGAGGTCCTTCTCCTCCTCTGTTACTTCCAACTGATGCGTCCTCTGCTTATAACAAAAAATCTTATTAATCCCTAAAAGCATGACCCTGCACTTTTCATTATTAAATTTCATCCTATTACTATTACTCCAGTTTACAAGGTCATCCAGATCTTCCTGTATGATATCCTGGTCCTTCTCTGTATTGGCAATACCTCCCAGCTTCGTGTCATCCACACTTTATTAGCACATTCCCACTTTTTGTGTCAAGGTCAGTAATAAAAAGATTGGTCCCAAAACTGATCCCTGAGGAACTCCACTAGTAACCTCCCTCCAGCCTGACGGTTAACCTTTCATTATGACCCATTGTAGTCTCCCCTTTAACCAGTTCCTTATCCACCTTTCAGTTTTCATATTGATCCCCATCTTTTCCAATGTAACTAATAATTCCCCATGTGGAACCGTATCAAATGCCTTACTGAAATCAAGGTAAGTTAGATCCACTGCATTTCTTTAGTCTAAAAAATCTGTTACCTTCTCAAAGGAGATCAGGTTGGTTTGGCATGATCTACCTTTTGTAAAACCATGTTGTATTTTGTCCCAATTACCATTGACTTCAATGTCCCTAACTACTTTCTCCTTCAAAAATTTTTCAAAGACTTTGCATACGACCAATGGCAAACTAACAGGCCTGTAGTTACCGGATCATATTTTTTTCCTTTCTTAAAAATAGGAACTATGTTAGCAATTCTCCAGTCATACGGTACAAACCCTGAGTTTACAGATTCATTAAAAATTCTTGCTACTGGGCTTGCAATTTCATGTGCCAGTTCCTTTAATATTCTTGGATGAAGATTATCTGGGCCCCCGATTAGTCCCATTAAGATGTTCGAGTTTGGCTTCTACCTCGGATGTGGTAATATCTACCTCCATATCCTCATTCCTATTTGTCATCCTACCATTATCCCTAAGCTCCTCATTAGCCTCATTAAAGACTGAGGCAAAGCATTTGTTTAGATATTGGGCCATGCCTAGATTATACTTAATCTCCACTCCATCCTCAGTGTTTAGCGGTCCTGCTTCTTCTTTCTTTGTTTTCTTCTTATTTATATGGCTATAGAACCATTTTCTATTGGTTTTAATTCCCTTTGCAAGGTCCAACTCTACATGGCTTTTGGCCTTTCTCACTTTATCCCTACATGTTCTGACCTCAATAAGGTAGCTTTCCTTGCTGATCCCTCCCATCTTCAACTCCTTGTAGGCTTTCTGCTTTTTCTTAATCACATCTCTGAGATGATTCCAAGTGATAACAGACAAAACAAAGTGAATTACCAAGCAAAATAAAATAAAGCAAGCAATTCTATGCCTAATACAGTAGGAAAACTGAATACAGATAAAATCTCACCTTCAGAGATGTTTCAATAAGCTTATTTTACAGGCTAGCCTCCTTCTAGTCTGAGTCCAGCAATCACTCACACCCCTGTAGTTACTGTCCTTTGTTCCAGTTTCTTTCAGGCATCTCATTGGGATGGAGAGGCTATCTTTTGTGCCAGCTGAAGACAAAATAGAGGGGTCTCCAGGGCTTTATATAGTTTCTCTTTTGTGTGTGGAACCCCCTGTGTAGAATCCCCTCTACAAGATGGAGTTTGAGTCACATGGGCAAGTCACATGTCCATGCATGACTTAGTTCTCTACAGGAACCTTCACAGGAAAGCTCAGATGTGGACTGGCATCTGTCAAGTTCATTGTTAGCTCAAGTGCTTCTTAATTGGACACTTACTGAGAATAGTCTATTCTCAGTAAGCTGACCAACTGCTTCACTGAGGCTACTTAAAATCAAACAAGTACATAGCCAATATTCATAACTTCGAATACAAAAATGATATATGCATGTAAATAGGATGACTATATCCAGTAGATCATAACCTTCACAGAGATATGTTACATGGTATATCTAGCATAAAACATATTCCAGTCATGTCATATTCACATCTATAAGCATATTTCTATAAAGCATTATGGGGTGCAGCATCACGGGGGGCTGAAAATTGGACACAATACTCCAGATGTGGCCTCACCAGTGCCAAACAGAGGGGAATAATCACTTCCCTCAATCTGCTGGCAATGCTCCTACTAATGCAGCCCAATATGCTCTTAGCCTTCTTGGCAGCAAGGGCACACTGTTGACTCATATCAAGCTTCTCGTCCACTGTAATCCCCAGGTCCTTTTCTGCAGAACTGCTGCCTAGCCAGTTGGTCCGCAGCCTGTAGCAATGCATGGGATTAGTCTGTCCTAAGTGTAGGATTCTGCACTTGTCCTTGTTGAACCTCATCAGATTTCTCTTGGCCCAATTCAATTTGTTTAGGTCACTCTGGACCCTATCCCTACCCTTCAGAGTATGTACCTCTCCACCCCCTATCTTAGTGTCATCCACAAAATTGCTGAGGATGCAATCCATTCCATCATCCAGATTATTAATGAAGATGTTGAACAAAACTGGCCCCAGGACAGACGCCTGTGACACTCTCCTTGATACCAGCTGCCAACTAGACATGGAGCCGTTGATCACTACCCATTGAGCTCAATGATCTAGCCAGGTTTCTATCCATCTTATAGTCCATTCATCCAGCCCATACTTCTTTAACTTTCTGGCAAGAATATCGTGGGAGACCGTATCAAAAGCTTTGCTAATGTCAAGGACTATCACATCCACTGCTTTCCCTTCATCCACAGACCCAGTTATCTCCTCATAGAAGGCAATCTGGTTGGTCAGGCATGACTTGCCCTTGGTGAATCCATGCTGACTGTTCCTGATCATCTTCCTCTCCTCCAAGTGTTTCAAAAGGGTTTGCTTGAGGACCTGCTCCATGATTTTTCAAGGGACTGAGGTGAGATTGTAGTTCCCTGGATTCTCCTTCATCCCTTTTTTGAAGATGGGCACTATATTTGTCTTTTTCCAATTGTACAGGACCTGCCTCATGAATTTTCAAAGATAATGGCCAATGGCTGTGCAATCACATCAGCTAACTCCCTCAGCCCCGTCAGATGCATTACATCTGGTCCCATGGACTTGTTTATGTCCAGCTTTTCTAAATAGTCCTTAATCTGTTCTTTCACCGCTTAAGGCTGCTCACCTCCTTCCCATATTGTGATGCCCAGTGCAGCAGTCTGAGAGCTGACCACCTCTGTGAAGGCCGAGGCAAAAAAAGCATTGAGGACTTCAACTTTTTTCACATCATCTGTCACTAGTTTGCCTCCCCCATTCAGTAGGGTCCCCCACTTTTTCTGACCTTCTTCTTGTTGCTAACGTACCTGTAGAAACCCTTCTTGTTACACTTCACATCCCTTGCTAGCTGCAACTCCAATTGTGCCTTGGCCTTCCTGATTACACCCCTGCATGCTCGAGCAATATTTTTATACTCCTCCCTAGTCATCTGTCCAAATTTCCACTTCTTGTAAGCTTCCTTTTTGTGTTTAACCTCACCGAAGATTTCACTGTTAAGCCAAGTTGGTCTCCTGCCGTATTTGCTATTTTTTCTGCACATTGGGATGGTTTGTTCCTGCACCCTCAATAAGGCTTCTTTAAAATCCAGCCAGCGCTCCTGGACTCCTTTCCCCCTCATATTAGCCTCCACAGGGAAACTGCCCATCAGTTCCCTGAGAGAGTCAAAGTCTGCTTTTCTGAAGACCAGGGTCTGTTTTGTGCTGCTCTCCTTTCTTCCTTTTGTAACGAAGAAAAATATTGTTGAAAAGGAACCTCTAGATATTGAACCTGGCCCTGGTTGCTGCTGGGTCGACCTGAGAGTAGGATTACATGTATAGCTACATTCAAGCTGGAAAGTGCAATTTCCAGCTTGAAGGCATGTACTCACTTTAGCTCTGATCATGGTGTTGGTTTAAAAATAGCAGTGTAGCCACAGTGGTGCAAGTGGCGGGACAGGCTAGCTTCCCTGAGTATATATGTAGGGTCTCAAATGGGAATGTATTCGTGGCAGCTAGCCCCTTCCACCGCTGCTACACAGTTATTTTTAGTGCACTAGCTCCATTAGTGCTAGCATGAGTGTGTCTCCTCAAAATGCAAGTTCTGTCTCCCAGCTGAAATACCTGTAATCTCTCTCCATAAGGACATTTCACAGAGTTTGATTGCAGGGGGAGTTCCTCTTGTTCTGCCTGTAACACACTAAAGCAGGGGAGGTCCTGGTGGCATAAAAACATTTTATGTCAGATTCTGATGTCAGTGACTCCAGTAAAAACCTGGAGTCACCTTACAGTAACTTTGATCAGAATCTGGCCCTGACTCCACTGACCTCAGTGGGGTCCTTCCAGATTAACACGGGGGTCAATATGATCTGAATCATACCTACAGACTTGAGTAGATAGACTGCCATTGCAGGAAAGTAACCGAGCTCTGACTTTGCCCCCTCCCCCGACTCTGCGGCTTATAGATAGATCTACCTGTCATGTGTGACACACTTTCCAATTTAGCATAATTCAGCAAAGTGTTGACTGTAACTATATCGATACAAACCAGGTTGAAATTGGCTGCGGAGCATCCACACTGGGTGGGAAAAAGCTCATTTTAAATAGGGTTTTTAAACTGATTTAAAGTAAAGCTGTTGTAGCATTGAATGTTGACAAGGCCTAAGGGAGTGTAGAATTCTTATGTGCTAGTGTTCTATGTCTGCTGCTGCTTCGAGTGATTGCATATCTGCATGCCACTCTTGGTGTGCATGTGCCCTGAGCACAGTGGTTGGAAATTTTCTCCTCAGTGGTACCTGTTGGGGCAGCTCAAGCACCCACTGCTGCCACATGCCGCTGGCACCGGTATTACGCATGTGAAATCTCTCTCGAAGAAAAAATGGTTACTGACCTTTCGTAACTGTTCTTCGAGCTGTGTTGCACATGTGCATTCAGTGACCTGGCCTCCCACCCCTCTGCATCAGAGCTTCAGGAAAGAAGGAACTGAGGGGGCGTACAGTTGGCTTGGTACTTTATACCAGTGCTAGCAGCCCCAGTGGGCACCACGCAGGGAATACATTCCGTAAACTGAGCGCAGGGTGTGCGCACACCAAGAGTGGAATGCATATATGCAATACATCTCAAAGAACAACAGTTACAAAAGGTCAGTAACCCTTTTTTTTCCTGTCTACAGAATAATTGACAGTGCTCAGGCTGCTGGTGTCCTTTGATCACTGCCCACCGGGCTGACCAGGATTTTCTCCTTGTTCTCCCCTATTTGTACCTGTTGCTCCTGTCTTCTACTCAGCTTGTCAGCTCCTTGGGGTGGGGACTGCCTTTTTATTCTCAGCATTGTGAAGTGTTCGCTCCATTCAGGGTCCAAGTTCTCCTCCAGGGAGAGCGCCACAATTTCACGAGGAAGTCTCCTTTCCCTTCATGCTTTCTCCCATGCTGCCTCTCAGGCTTGGGAGGAGCTCCCATAAACATCTGCAAACCTATCTTGTTATTGTTGGTAAGGACGCATGGCCGTCCCTCCTTGTCAATTTCTGAGGCAGGCTATGTCTCTTTGCAGTCATGCCCCTGTCGTGGCACGCACTCAGAGGGGAATTAGCTGTCTGTAAAGCTGAGGCTGCCCAAGGTGGGCCAGGCAGCAACGAGCCTAGGCGCCAGGCCCTCAGGAAAGGTGGGGCAGAAACAGTCGGTTGGCTCTGGCCTGCAGTCAGGGCAGAGCAGCCAGAAACAGTCAGGTGTCCTGGCTTTGGTGGACTGCCAACAAACACAGGCCTTGCAGCCTAGAGTGGGGAGGCTGCCACCCCAGGGTTAGGGTGACAGGGGGTAGGGGGACCCGGGCGCACCCTATTCCACCAGATGCCAGCCCAGGGCCCTAACAGTGGCAGAGTGCTCCACCACTGGGTCAGCAGGGATCCACCGGCAACAGGCTGACCTAGTATCAGGCCAAAGCCCAACCAGACTGTCATCTAGTTCCCCTGGGCTTCTTCCTACTTTCCCCTTGATGGTTACCTCCGTTCTGCGGGTGTGCTCCGTCTCCCCGTGACAGGTGGCCAGCGGCAGCCCCAGCATCTCCTCCGTGTCTCGGTTGACCAGCAGCTCTGGCACGTCCTTGGTACAGCTGGGGTCCTTTTCAGGCTCCAGCACCAAGTGGGATGCGTCCGTCTCCCTCAGCGGCTCCAGCTCAACTGAGCTTCAGGGCTCGCATTTTATACTTCCACATCCTATCCTGCCCCTAAGTCTCCAGTGGAGTGGGTATGGTCTTCCTAGCTCTGCAACCCAAGGGGTGGGTTGTGGTCCCTCCTTGTCAATCTCTGAGGGAGGTCACTCCTCCTTGTCACATTGTCATAGACCAGGACACAAGCAGTCAGGCCTAGTAGTCACAGCTGTAGTTGTCATACCTATTGGTCAGAGTGGGAGTCAGGACGCAGAGCTGGAGACGGAGTCAGGAGTCAAGCCAAGGGTCAGACCTTGAGTCAGTAGCTAGGGGTGGGTCGTAGAAGCAAGAATCAGGTACAGGCCAGGGTCCAGTACAGCAGCCAGACAGGGCTTCACCTATTTGCTCCTATGCCTCCTTCTGTCTTAAATAGTGGGTGTGAGCAATCAAAGAGAGTGGACATCTCCTCCAAACGGGAGCTTACTGGGCGCAGTGATGGTTGACCAGCCCACGTTCCTTGCAGTGACTTACAAGCGGCTGGGTGGTGGCTGTGATCTGCGGACACCCAAACCTGGGACTGACCCCTCACAATTATTCTTTTTTAAAACTCTCATTTGCCATGATGACTATGTAAAACTCAACAGCAGCGAGGCTGCTGCTGGGCTGAGACTGCAACTTGTGATGCTAATCAATATTGCCTCATTGTTTACTTGTTCTCCCCTGTCGGTCTGTCCGTCTCCACCTGGTGTCTCTTGTCTTAGATTATTAGTTATTTGGGGCAGGGACTGTCCTTTTGTTCTGTATCTGCATAGCACCTAGCACAATGGGCTCCTGGGCCATGACTGGAGCTCCTAGGTGCTACAGTAATACAAATAAATAATAATAATAATAGTAATAATAATAATTATACTTTGCCCAGGTGTAAATGATGACAGGAGGCGCAAAGTGCTGGAGAATCAGCTCCTCTATTTAAATTTAAGCCCCACTGTTCCAAAGGAGCTAGAGATTTTGGGAGCTTCCATTTTTGACACACCACAAAGAGCCCTAATTTTCATGGGGCAGGTGCTCCTCACTTTTTGACTATCCCCCTTTAATGTATGTCAGGCTGGGCACCCTGGAAATGTGAAGCATGTTGTGGACATCACTGGTCACTATGGGAAATCTTGTTCTTCAATTGAATTGCTGTGTGTTTATTAATAATTCCTTCCTCTCACTCTCAGAAATCACCTGTGAGAAGGTGCAACCTCTTTCCACTGCTCCCGTGGCAGAAGGAGCCACAGGTGAGCAAGACTGACCTTACCAGGGATGGGAGGGGTATTGATGACATCTCACGGGAGGTTGTATGGAGGCCAGTGCTCTGTCTCCTCTGGTTGACCTTACAGCTCTGATCACGTCCATCCTCTAGTCAAGATCCCTTCACTGACTCCCATTTGCCGCCTGTATCATACTCAAGGCCTTGATTCCGCAAAGCACTTATGCACATCTTTAGCATTAAGCACACGAGCAGCCGCATTCACTTAAAGTTAAACCCAGGCTTAAGTGTTTTGCTTAGTCAGAGACCAAATCACCTTCCAAGTTCTGCCCTGGTCACCATTCCCCCTCCCACTGCTCCACACAAAGTATGTGACTATTAGGGCTGTCAGAAATTGGATTTTTTATTTATATTATATAATAATAATTAATATTGGAAAAAGTGTCTGTTTCCTGTGGAAATGTTTGTTTTTTCATAAAAAATCATAATGCCTGAAAACTGAAAAGTTTTGGGGTTTGGCCAAAAACAAACATTTCACCCAAAAACTGTAATATTTTGATTCTGAAACGCCACTGCTGTCCCTCATGGGAAATGTAGTTTGGGTGTCTCATGCTCCCATTCTCATCTGTGGGCCAGGTCCCAAGGATGGACTACCTCTCCCATAATGCACCACCTCGCTTTGCCCAGAGGCGAGACCATGGTGCATCATGGGAGATGTTGTCCAACCAAACAGAATAAATTGTCTCCTGCCCTTTTTGGCTTCTTTAAAACAGATAAAAGGAGTCTGAAAGGGTTTATTTTTCATTAGCTTAGTTTTCTGGATTATTTTTTGCATTAGAAACTCCAACCCTGTTTACATTGCAAGATGTCATGGTGACTGGAGATCTAATGAAATGATGACGGCATGTAACAAGATACCATAGCGATGGGCATGGTAATAGAATAGAACAGGTTTGAAATTTGGTAGGTGAAAGAGAAGCAGCTAGAGTATGAACAGGATTGATTCTGGGCTTTTATAGACCTAGAGAAGGCAGACAATACAATGGACAGAAGGATGTTCACACCAGTGCTGTGGAAATAGGGAGCATCCGAGGACTTAATAACGCTGGTGAATGCCCTATATAGATCCCCTAGAACAGTGATCTGAGCATGCTTTGGAATAACAAGCTCCTTCGAAGCATAGCGTGACTGCACAAGGGGTTGTCCCTCAGTCCACTGCTGGTGGATTACATCAGCAGGAAGATTTCAGTGGGGAAAAAACAAGAAGCTGCCATAAAGAGATGACATACCAGTAAGATGTAGAGGAAATTGTAAACCAGAGGTATGACCAGCTAAGATGTTATGGGATGAAAATAAGCATGACTACGGCTGAGGTCATGTGGATTGATAGAGATGCCAAAGGGAAGCTGGATATGGAGATTAATGGAATGAGACTAAACTAGGCTGATCAGTTCAAGTATCTTGGTGACTGGGTCACAAAAGATGATAAGACTGAACATGAGATGCAGCTGAGAGTGGGGAGTGCTGGAAGAGTGCGAAATAACACATCAGTTGTTGTGTCTGGCAAATGTATACCACTGAGACAAAAAGCCCAGCTGTACAGAACAGCGATGTGCCCCGCAATGCTGCACAAGGATAGGCAGTAAAGAGACGGCAGGTTAAATGCCTACAGGGGTTGACGCTGAGATGTCTTTTTGCAAGAGTAAAAAGAGGTCTACGAAGAGACAGATTTTGAAATGAAAGCATTAGGATAGAAGTGAAAGTCTGACGTGGCAGACAAAATGCAGAAGCACGACTTCACTGGTTCAGACACACACAAAGGATAAAGAGGACCTAGTGAAGCTAACACCCAGGAGAGGATTCTTTTAGAATTATTTCAGGGTGTCCGCAAACATGGACAAGGATGATCCAGTGGATACAGTGTATTTAGATTTTCAGAGAGCCTTTGACAAGGTCCCTCACCAAAGGCTCATAAGCAAAGTAAGCTGTCACGGGGTAAGAGGGAAAGTCCTCTCATTGATAAGTAACTGTTAAAAGATAGGAAACAAAGGGTAGGAATGAAGGTCAGTTTTCAGAGCGGAGAGAGTTAAATACCAGGGTCCCACAAGGATCTGTACTGGGACCAGTGCTGTTCAATATATTCGTAAATGATCTGGAAAAAGGGGTAAACAGTGAGGTGGCAGAGTTTGCAGACAATAGAAAATTACTCATGATAGTAGTCAGCTTTGGACTTAACTAAGAGTTACAAAGGGAAGTCACTAAACTGGGTGATTGGGCAACAAAATGAAAGATGATATTCAGTGTTGATAAATGCAAAATAATGCACATTCGAAAACACAATCCAAACTAGAGTTACAAAACGATGGGGTCTCAATTAGCTGTTACCACTCAAGGAAAAGATTTTGGAGTCATTGTGGATAGTTCTCTGAAAACGTCCACTCAATGAGCAGCGGCAGTCAAAAAAGTGAACAGAACGTTACGAACCATTGGGAAAGGGGTAGATAATAAGACAGAAAATATCACAATGCCACTAAATAAATCCATGGTGTGCCCACACCTTGAGTATTGCACGCAGTTCAGTTGCCCCATCTCAAAACATAGATATGTGAATTGGAAAAAGTACAGAGAAGGACAACACATATGATTAGCGGTATGGAACAGCTTCCATATGAGGAGAGATTTATATGATGGGGCCTGTTCAGCTTAGAAAATCAACAACTAAGGGAGGATAGGACAGAGGTCTGTGAAATCATGAGTGGTGAGGAGAAAGTGAATAGGCTAGTGTTATTTACCCCTTCACATAATACAGGAACCAGGGACCGCTCAATGACATTAATAGGCAGCAGGTTTAAAACAAACAAAAAGAAGTACTCCTTCACACAACATACAGTGACCTGGTGGAACTCATTGCCAGGGGATGTTGTGAAGGCCAAAAGTATAACTGGATTCAAAAAAAGAATAAAATAAGTTAATGGAGGATAGGCCCATCAATGGCTATTAGCCAAGATAGTCGGGGACACAACCCCATGCTCTGGATTTCCCTAAACCTCTGACTACCAGAAACTGGGACTGGACAATGGGGGATGGATCACTCGATAATTGCTCTGTTCTGTTCATTGCCTCTGAAGCACCTGGCATTGGCCACTGTTGGAAGACAGGGTATTGGGCTAGATGCACCATAGGTGTGACCCAATATGACCATTCTTATGAAAGAGAAGCTGAGAAAGTAATGGATGGATTTAATCAAAGAAGGTGGATGTTAGTGTTGCCTTGAACAGACAAAGCTGGTGGAAGCTTGCACGACTTGACTCCAGATGATGGATAGAATAGACTAGAATGAAGGTAGGAATAGATTAGAATAGAACCACAAGAATCAAGTCAGCATTTGACAGAGGAAGAAATTTTCAGACTGTTTGAAATAGTTTGTTTGACTGTTTTTCTTAATCCTCATTTAATTGCAGTGCCTAATAAACAGTTGACAGAAAGCAAGTCTGTATTAAAGATTCAAACACGTGTGCTCACAGCACACATTCACTAAGATTGCCACATTTTACAAGCCCAAAGAATGATTGCATGAGAGAAAAAAAAGTTATACTTGAGATGTGTTAGATGAAATATTTTCCCCTGTAGGAGGAGTAGAGGTGAACATCAGAGAAGATTCCACAGCAGGTCAAGGAAGAAAGGACAAATGCAAGTTATGTCCAACAGAGGAGGTATCTGTCCATCTCCCTCCCTAGGTTCATCCAAATCCATCCATCCCTAACCTCTGTCTGTCCATCCATCCATCCATTTCTCCCTCTATATAATCCCCACAGTCCTTCTGGCGTGCTGCTAATCACCTGCTCCCCCAAACTAGGATCTCTTGGTCACCTGGGGAATACCCCATGGGAATGACTGAGCGTGAAGCTAGAATCCAGCTGATCATGGAGTCCCCTGTGCCAGCCATGCTGCCAGGGTCCCAGGCCACGGAAACAGCTCCAAGCTCCTGGCCACAGCTGCCCAGGTTACCTCCTCACAAGTGCTGTGCAAGGGGAGATCCCCAGGGAAGCTGCCTTAATGCCTGTTCCTGTGTTTTAGGATCCTCCACAAGAAATGAACCCAGAGATTTTCCAGGGCCCAGATGGGAACCAGGAGACATACAGGTGGGACCTGGGGCTGGGAGTTCAGTGTCACCCCCTCTGCAGGAGCCTGTGTCTGGGAGCGCAGGCCAGCTCCTATTGCACTGAGTGTGCAGTGTCCCGTGGGGAAGGGCTCCATGTAACAAATACAATTACTACAATAGACTCAGCAAAGCACTACTGAGTGTGTGGATGAGGCTGCTCCTCCACTGGAGAGGATCTCTCTAGTTGAGAGGGACGGAAACTTGAGTTCGTAGTGCCATCCCATAACACAGGGCTGTAACCCCCTGCAGACTGTGCCAGGGTGGGGACGAGAGCCTCCCTTTGTTACACGAGGGAGCTATGAATTCTCTCACTGACTGTGGGAGGGGAGTGAGGTCTAGCAGCTTAGAGTGGTAGGGCAACAGTCAGGACACCGGGGTTCAATCCCTGGCTCTGGGAGAGCAGTGGGGGCTAGTGGTCAGAGCTGGAGGACATGAGTCCTAGGTGACATTGACAGCTCTAACACTGATTAGCCGTGTGGCCTTGGTGACAAGTCATTTCCCCCTTCTCTGCCTCAGTTTCCCCATCTGTGAAATGGGGGTAATGTT
Organism: Mauremys reevesii; assembly: GCF_016161935.1. NCBI lineage: Eukaryota > Metazoa > Chordata > Testudines > Geoemydidae > Mauremys > Mauremys reevesii. Next base: position 42,844 of record NW_024100906.1, read on the forward strand.
ACTTACCCAGTGGGATTTATGTTGCTTAAGTCATGATCACATGTAAAGCCCGTAAGTCCTTTGATGGTGGGTGCTAGGCAGGGGAGAGGGGTGTTACTAATTTCACCTATTTCCCTTTCAGTTAGAAAGTCTGGGATAAATAGAAGTGATGCCACCCGTTTTGAGTGAGATCAGGAGCTGGGAGGATCCATCTAGCACTGCTTAACCTTGCTCTTCCCTCTCCCTTTCTCCCCGTGCCATGCAGGGTTCACCTCCCTGGGGCAGGCTCGTTCCGTTGCTCTGAAACTGAACTGGGATTTGAAGTGAGGGCAGCCGTGACCGTCCAATACAGATACAACTCCTGGGATCAGCATCTGAGAGAATGGAGCACTCCTGAATGGTTGGTGATTGGCCCTTTGTTCAACATCCAGGCAGAACCGGCCACGGCCGTGGCAGCCGTTCACCTCCCACACGTCCTGTGCCTGGCAGGTACGGTAGCTAAGAGCTATAAATGGCTTCCATGCCCTGACTGACCCCACTGTCACCACTACATGTGCTGCAGGCAGCTTATTTATTGATTTTTAGTGTGGTAGCACCCAGAGCTGCTGGTCGGGATCAGGGCCCTGTGGTGCTGGGTGCTGAACAAAAACACAGTCTTTGCGGACACAAACACTAAATCAGCCTGTCCAGTTAACCTTGTGTTGAGGGACGTAGTTTGTATTTTTAATTAGGTCAGAGCAACAAAGTTAGTGCTCTCGGCCTGTCCCCTCAGCGCACGACAAGCTGCCCATTGCTAACAGTCGGCAGTTTAATGGTCACTATCTCGAACCAGGGGTTGCTAGAGTGAGAAGAGTGAGCTGCCATGACTTGAGCTAAAGAGGCAGGCTCTGCCCTTGGACCTGTAGTCGACTCGTACACTCTTTGGATGGGGCACAGAGGGGGCAGCATGACCCACACTGACCAGTGGCTCTGTGTGCATGGCGTTAGGATGTACAGTAAGGCCAGTCTTGTTTCTGCCTGTAAGCTTGTGTAACCCTTCTGCCCCTCTGAGTTGGCAGCAACAAGGGCCGGGTTCAGTATCCAGGGGTTCCGTTTCAATAACGCAATGCAAAACCGGCTCGAGCCCCCACCCAGTGACCTGGGACAATTACCTACCACCCTCCCGGGCGCCTCCAGGAGGCAATACTTCCCCACTCGCAAGCGCGAAGTCTGAGTGTAGCAAAATCCTTTTAATAAAGGAGGAACAAACCAGAAGCAAAACCCCCCTCCAAGTACATTTGGCACTGTCCTTAGGGTCTTAAGTCCAATCACCCCAAAGTCCAACAACCCAAAAGTCTCAGTCTCTGGTCAGTGCCACCCCAGAGTTCAAAAGTTTATCTGCAGAGTTCCCCCCCCCCAGGTGGAAATGGGGGGAGGGGTCGCACACACAGGGTGCTAAGGGACACCTTACGTGGGCCAGGGCCGACTGCCCTGCTTCTCCGTGGAGTTCTGCTGCAGCCTTCACCAGTACTGGCTCCACACCACCAGCTGTGCTGCTCCTCCAGCAGACCCGTGAACCACGTCAGCCGTCCCCCACAAACCGCTCCACACTGCTCACTGTTCCATGGGCTGCTCCAACGTGCTGCAGACTGCTCCACTCTGCCAGCTGCTTGGTGATAGATCTTCAGGCTCTCCCACTACTTAACACAGCACTCAGTGATTTCCGCTCAGTAAGCTTAGTTCTTTTAGTGACTTCAGCTCTTAGTGATTTCAACTTGTAGTAGGAGAGCCCCAGTGCCACATGGCCCAATGTGAATTCAGGTCAGCAACCTCTAGATAGACTCCTAAAGGATTCAAAATTAGCTCTGCTCTTTAACAGTGGAGAGAGGAGGAAGTGCAATTGGTGTTCCAGGCCCTCAAAAGGGGCCCATACCATCAGGTACACACACCAGTCCCCACCCTCTCTCCCTTCACTGGGTTTTGGAACCCATGTCCCTTGGCTAGCAAGTACTATTTAATGTAGGTTGAGTCATTTCTGTCATAAAGCAGTCTCATAGTTCCTCATTCACATAATTAAGGTAACAGCCCCTTTTTTTCCTTCCTGCCCCAATAACAAGGAAATTGGGGATTCCACAGTGTGAAAATAACCATCCCATGCTGCTGTGTGTTATGCTAAGTGGAGTGGGTTTTCCAATGCAAATGTACATTCCTAAAATTCCTTTGCCCACTCCTCATAATGTACCACCAGATGTCAGGGTAGATCTCATCCTGACTCTGCTTACACTTGTGTGGCCGTCCCTTGCTGTCAGTCTCTGAGGGAGGCCACGCCTCTGAGGGAGGCCACGTCATGCACCTGGAACAAGGCAGAGTAAGCGATCTAGGGGCTGTGGGAAGGATGAGCACCAAGCAATCTAGCGTCCAAGCTCAGAGGACAGTAGACCAGCCCAGGTCTCCTGGCCTAAAGTGTCGAGGCTGCCACTCCAGGTGGTAGGGGGACCAGGACCCACCCGACTCCACCGGGACCCAGCCTAGGGTCCTAGCAGTGGCAAAGCGATCTGCCACTGGGTCAGCAGGGATCCAGCTGCAACAAGCTGACATAGCCAGTCATGTAGCCAGACAGTAGTTGGCTGCTCGTGGGCTACTTACTACCCTCCCTGCAGGGTGTACACTGCCATTGGCAATCGCAACCGCTCCTCTGTGTCAGGTCACTTGGGTGCATCCTTGGGACAGCAGAAGTCTTCTGAGGGCTCCAGCAGCTGGCTGGAAGCATCTGTTTCCCTCAGGGGCTCCAGCCCAACTGAGCTACAAGGCCCACCTCTTATACTACCAGTTCCTGTCCCACCCTTCTGCTTCTGGCGTGGTGGCTGAGGCCTTCCTGGTTACTTTCTTGCCTACTTTGCATGGCCAAGTTGTTACCGCAGTTTGAAACTCTGTCCCTTACACTGCGGTCATGAGGTTTCAGAGTCAACATCTCCTTCAGGTGAATTGGGGCAGTTGGCACCTTTCCAGGGGCCAAGATTTTCAGAAATGTATGTCTAAAGTTAGATTCCTAATTCCATGTTTAGGCAGGGCCGGCTCTAGACCCCAGCGCGCCAAGCACGCGCGTGGGGCGGCATTTTCCCAGGAGGGCGGCAGGCGGGTCCAGCGGACCTTCCGCAGCCATGCCTGCGGGAAGTCTACCGGAGCCGTGGGACCAGCGGACCTCCCGCAGGCGTGACTGCGGAGGGTGCGCTGGTCCCGCGGCGCGGGTGGACCTCCCGCAGGCATGACTGCGGACGGTTCCCTGGTTCCGCGGCTCGGGTGGACCTCCTGCAGGGATGCCTGCGGAAGCTCCACTGGAGCCGTGGGACCAGCGCACCCTCCGCTGGCACGTCCCCCGGAGCCGCGGGACCAGTGCCCGGCAGCACGCTCCCTGCGGCATGCCGCCCTGCTTGGGGCGGCCGGATTACTAGAGCCGCCCCTGTGTTTAGGCACCCAAACAAGTGGCCCCCTTTTCAAAGGGCTGAGCGCATTGACTTCCATGGGAGCCGTATGTCTGGAAATCAGACTGCTGATTTAGGTTCCTTAAATTGAACTGGGGATGTGCTGTATGGAACTGGGCATTGCCTGGCTTTTGTAAGTTTCTCGGTTCCTTATTGCAGAGAGGTGTTAACTGAAAATCTCCTAATTTTCTAACATTCCCAACACAGGCTCCAAAGCCATGGGGAGGAGGTATCTGTGCTCTGCATCTGCAAGCTTCATTGCTCCCTGAGAATATTTTTTTGTAAATGAATAAATGTAAATATTGAAAGCGAAGAGAATCACAAGGTGAAAGAAACAATTCTGACACTGACCTTAACACCCAACGTACTGCTATATACAAGTAAACCCCATTAGCCTCCTCTTTGCTGTTCAGCAGTTCTGTGTTATCCCTGTTTTCCAGATGGAAAACTGAAGCTCAGAGGCCCAGCTATGTCCTGGATGTAGAAGAAATTTTTATCTGAACTTGGGTTTATTGCAGGACTATGAAAATGAATGTAATCCAAAAATATCAACATTCTGTGTTACTGGACGTTGAAAGGGGAAAATATTTGTTGATAACAGCTTGAAGGGTGCATTTTTTCAGCTCTCTGATATTTTTGCAAGAATACCGTTTTTGTCTTCCAGTCCCATCGCACTGGAAAGGATTGCATGGGGTTACATTGTAAAATAATTTTCTTTAGTTGAAGCCTGTTTAATCCTGCAGCTGGCACCAGCTAATGGACTAGATGCCTTTATAAAATAAGACCTTTCCAAATATGTCATACTTAGTTTAAAAGGTTCTTAACAGGGGGCAGAGTTAAGGGTGATTGGCAGCTGGTAACTCCGACTGTCCCCAGTTAATGGACTGTGTGGATGAACAGTGTGTTAAGGCTGGCATAAGGACTGTGTGTCACATTAGTTTGTGATTTCCATGGATTTGTGTTTGGGTGGATTTGACGACTGTTTAATGGTGATACCCTTGTGAACCCTTGTAATCACAAGAATTCTCTGTATCCACTGACAGGGGGACAGGCTGACATTTCTCAGATGCGAATCGCCCATTTCACTGATGTGGGGATGACCCTGGAGGAGCCAACGGGGGTGAGGCCGTTCCACGCTGTGCTGGAGAACCCCAGCTTCTCCCTGTATGGAGTTATTTTTATCTGTTCTGGATTCCTGTCTATTCCAGTTCACTCCATGATGCTGATCTACCAGGCACTCTGGGCTGCAGACACAACCCTTCACCTCTACCTGATCCCCAATGACGGCTCGCTAGAGAAGGTAAATGAGAACCTCGAACAGCACTGGGGGGAGCCAGGCTCACCAGCCACCATGGAGCAGAGACAAGGGGAAATCTCAGGGCAGGGCGGGGGGGGCTGTTGTGAGAGAACTGAGTCCCCAGTGCTGGGTGAGGCAGGAGTACAATCTGGGGTAATAATCCTGCAGTGGAAAGGTCACTGCCTGTTAGAGTGCAGGGCTCTGCACTTCTGACATTCACCTCCTAAACCAACTCGGTGTCCTGGCCATTTGGACTCCTCATTCCCTCCCTCGCTCCCTGCTCGTTCGTTAAAGGGTTTTTCCCCTGGTATTAATCCCTCTCTCACTATATATGTGAGCTCCTGAGTATTCACTCCTCAGGCATATTTTTCTTTTACCTTTTTATATTTGCTGTGTGAGCCTTTATATTCTGATGCTGGCTGTCCGGCCCCTCCCTCTGTTTCCCTTCATTTCCCAGGCCCCAATCCTGCAAACACTGCTGCTGCATGTGCTTTACGCCTGTGAGGGGTGCCATTGAAATCAATGGAGCTGTTAATGGCAGTAATGTTCAGCACGTGTGTATGTGTTTAGCAGGATCGGTGCCCCAGCTGCATGGAGACATAAGGGCAAAATTGTCCCAGAGCCAGAAAATCCCACCTGTCCCACAGGTCTCTTGTCTCTTCTTTCCTTTGCAGGAACTCAGTGTCATTCAATGGCAGTCACCCTGCAGGGTAGGGGGCTCTCTAAGCTTCTGGCCCCACGTTTTTAAGGTATTCAGGTGCTGTTGAGCTCAGCGATCTCGAATCTAAGAATTGTGCTGTGGAAGGGTCACAGCTCACTGGAGTGTAAGGTGCTGGACAGCCGCCTTTCATGTCCTATACCAGCCCTGTACCTTGGCCATTTGGGCTCTTTGTTCCCACAGCCCCCACTTGTTTCTTCCCCACCCCTCTGTTGACAGTAGATGGGAATAAGACTTCTGAGTACCTAAATCCCTTTTGAAAATGTTAGGCTCCTAAATCAGCTAGGCATGGCTATGCTGAGCAGAGCAACGCCTAAATATCTTTACACACGTGGGCCTTGTGCTGGAGTCCCAGAGTTCAGTGCCCTGGGGTCTTGGGACCATTTTCCCTGCTGTGTTGATAAAAAGCCTCTTCTGTGTGAGGGCTGCCGTGCAATGAGAACTGGGGCTGCCTGCAGAGCGAATCAGAAAATCTTTTCTTTTGTCTTGGAGGAAATTTTGATTTCTTTGGCAAAAACAAAAAACAACAACAAAACCCAAACCAACAACTAAAAGTATTTTTTCCATTTTTTGGCAACTGGAAAACATTTGGCTTACCAAACTTCAGTTTTCTGACAAAATCACCTATTTCAAAAGAAATTTAAAGTTAAAAACCCAATTTTCTGTCAAAAATAGAAAGTTGATGGAAACACTTCTACCAGCTCTACTCCCAGCATCTCCAAACCAACTAGGCGGAAGCAAGGGGGAGAGGAGTAGTACGTGTGTGTGGTGTGAAGGGGTAAACTCATGGAAGGTGGCACCTCCTTGTGAGTGCTCAGGGGATCAGCTCTCAGGTGGTCTGGTGCCATCTCCCATCAGTTACTCAAGCTGTGACCCCCTCCTCTTCACAATTCAGGGTGGTCCTCCAGCCAGGCCACTGTATTGTCCTCCCCTTTGGGGTAACCAAGCCTCTTCAGACCAGCTGTCCAGTTGCCATCTCCAATGCTCCTATGCCACTCCCTAGGGGCTGGTAGGGGAACCCAGACCTGCCCTCTACACTGGATTCCAGACCAGGGACTCTATAACCAGCAACGAAGGTTTGCGCAGTCATACCCCTTGCTGCTGTTTCCCTGGGTGGCTTCCTACCCAGTCCTCTCAGGCTTCCTTTTCCTCACTACTCCTCTGGGATTGACTCTTCTTCCAGAGCTAGAACCCTGGGGCTCATCCTCCCTCTTGGGTTTTTTCCCTCCCCTCCTCTCTGCTCCCAAAGAGCGACTGCAGGTTCTCTTCCTGCAGCCTCTTTCTGCTACAGACTTCCTGGCTGTATAATGCAGCCTACTCCTGCCCAGCTGGGCTTCTTGTTCAGTTAGGTTTGGCTCTCCCTCCAGGTGCAGCCAGTTACCCTCATCGGCCCCTCAGACCCACATTAACCCCTTCAGGGCTTGTGGGGGGTGGGGGAGGGTACACACCCCATTACAGGAGGAGGGGACGGGTTGATGATTGTATCTTCCAGAACTGATGGTTCTTGAATTTTTTCAGGCAATCAGAAAACACGAGGAGAAGCACCAGTCAGTTTCTGTGGACAAATCTCCTCAAACCAATGGGCCCCTGTACTTTGGCACTGATTATACGGTGTGCTGCTCTCCAGAGGCAGAGATAACACCCAAAGTAGGTGACATGACAAAGGCTGGGTCTTCACTAGAAATGCTGCAGCGGCGCTACTCTAGCGCTTCAGTGTGGATACTCACTGCAGTGTTGGGAGGTTACTTAATCCACCTCCCCTAGAAGCATTTACTAGGTCGATGGAAGAATTCTTCTGCCAACCTAGTGCTGCCTACATCGGGGATTAGGTTGTCTTAACTATGTCATTCAGGAGTGTGGATTTTTCACATCCCTTAGCGACAGAGATGGGTTGAGCTAACTTTTTAGTGTAGACCTGGTCTTATTTATTCTGAGGTTCATAAAACATTTGCCCAGCTAGGAACTCCCTGGGTGCAGGTATGATCTAATTAACCACAAAATATAGTGTTGGCAAATCTCAGCCCCGACAGACACGCCTGGCACATCTGCCCAGTTGATCTCACATGTTTCACCTTTCTCAGAATAACTGCTGAGTGGGAGTTTAGGGAGAGAGATCCCATCTGAAATAGCCAGGGCCAAACTACACAGGTCTGTAGAGAGGGGATCACCGTGGAGATGTCCCACATATAAGATGAAAAGCCTTGGACAAACACAGATGGAAAAGAGCGCGGCTGCATAGCTGTGAAACAACTGCCGTGCACCACCACTGAGGCAGCTTCATTTCAGTGCTGGGTGAGTGATCCCTGCTCAGTTTGGGATTAAAGTGCTAAATGCAGTAAGTGAAAGATATTATTAATAATTCATTAACTCCTAATTAATATGGTAAAGCTGTCCTGGTGTGTCCAGCTGGATCACTCATTAGGATCCACATGCCTTATTCCTTCCTGCCCTGCTGGCTCAGGTGAGGTCTCCCCTGATGCAACTCCTTGTCTTTGCCTCAGAAACTGACATTTTCCTATACAAGTTGGGAGAATCGGCAGCCCTTCATTGAAGTCTTCATCGAGGAAATGAAGAGGAGTGTGCAGCTCAGCGTGACAGAGAGCTCATCCGATGAACCTCGCTGGGAGGCCACATTGAGACCAAGTAGGCCCAGTGGGATGCTGTATTCTCTCATGGGAAGGCTTCATAAAACCCTCTTGGTGTTCCCAGCAATGAAGTTCACAATTCAGTCACAGAAAGGTTTTTGCCCAGTTCTCGTTGCAAGGGGATTCACTCCTGTGGGGTTTGGGTGCTTTGTACAACTCAGCAGCTCCTAAGCGTGGAAACCTGAAACCTTTTGTGGTGCTGAGAGTTCTGCAGGAACAGAGCTTCAGTCGGTGCAAGTCTGAAGGGTTGGTGGCAAATAACCTATGTTTAACAGCTGTTCTGAAAATTGGGGCTGCCTTCCAGTTCATGGTCTGAGTAGCTGTCTGTGGGAATGGCCTTGGGAGACATCGGCGTGCAAGACACCTGACTGCAGGGTGCTCTGTGCCTCTCCTAAGAGTGGGCCAGGCAAATCGTAGAAAGAATTGTCAAACTCAGCTTCACTAGGGACTTTAACAGTCTTTTTTCCCATGTGTTTGTACAGTGCCTGGCACAATGGGGTTCTGGTGCATGACTGGGTCTCCTAGATGCTACCATAATACACCTAATAAATAACATCCAGAGCCTAGCACAATGGGTCCTGGGCCATGGTTGGGGCTCCTGGGCACTACCACAATTCAGATAATTAATAATAAAAAATGGGGAAAATACACTACAATTTAATATCCATTAAGGTGTTATAGTTGTGGTACAATGGGTTTCACATGTCGTTATGAAAACAATGTACTATGGTGTTGAGTGGTGGTAAAGTATCAGAGGGGTAGCCATGTTAGTCTGGATCTGTAAAATCAGCAAAGAGTCCTATGGCACCTTATAGACTAACAGACGTATTGGAGCATGAGCTTTCGTGGGTGAAGACCCACTTCGTCGGATGCATGGTGTTGAGTGGTGGTAAAGGCAGCCATCAGAGGTAGTGTTTGCAGAACCATCAGAGATCACTGGGGATACTTAAGTATTCACCTTTGTTCCTAACAGCAGGTACAGTTGAGACTGTTTTATGGTTGTTGCATTTGATTTTTTTGTTGTTTTTCTTGAAAAAGAAATAAGGAACATTTTCTAAAAACACGACCATATTGGAGACAATGGACCACAGTCAATGGTGACATAAGTGCTGTTGTTCAGTGACATGTCTGTGGATGCCATATCAGTGTGTGTATGTTTTTACATTTCCACTATTTGGTGTTCTGGGGCGGGGCAGGGACCCAGTGCAGCTGTCTGTCTAAGAACAGAGACAATGCCATGCTGGACCAGCCCATTGGCCTGTTGAGTCCAGTATCTGAGTACAGTCATTGACAGCCAGTGACAGATGCTTCAGAGGCAGGTGCCAAAGAGGTGAAATCTGAATAAGTCATTAACTGTTGTATTATTCTCTCAGCAATAAAGATAATCACACTGTCATGTGACTGGCTTAGCCAATCAGATCTGAATAGGCCCTGCGTAGCGTCACTGGAGCAGCAGGAGCAGAAAATTATGAAAAAAGTTAGTTTCATCCTTTTTCCCTCTTTCAGAAGATGTTAAACGTGATGCATCGTCAGGAGAACACCACGCAGGTCAGTTGTCCTTCAAGTGATTGTGCACATGTACATTCCACTGCAGGCGTACGTGTGCCCAGTGTATGCAAGTCAGAGACTTTTGCCACCAATACCACTAGATGACACAATCACCCCTGCTCTCACCGCTTTTAGATGAGGCCATAAAAGGAATGTGTTTGCCACCTCCTTCTCCATTACTGCTTGCCGCCCGTGGCGAGAGCTGAAGCTTCCTGCAGCATTTGCTTCAGTTAGCCAGTGTTTCAAATTCCTATCATGTATATAGTTATAGATTGCAATATGTACATGAAATACTACGGTGTTTTGGTAGCCGAGTTAGTCGTAGGATATTAGATAGACAGGATGGGTGATAAAAGATATTACCTCAGTTGCCTTGTCTCTTTAATGTGTATAGTTAGTTTGTTGGTGGATTTATTGTGGGAAAAAAAACAAGACTAGACAATGGTCCCTCCCCAATCCAGGAAGAGATTCTAATTTAGAGCAAGCAGGGGGAAGGGAGTCAGGGACAGGGACATCAAGGAGGGGAATTCCCTATGGAAGGAACAGAGGCCTGGAGTAGGGAAGGTATCACAAGGAAGAGAGGAAGAAGGTAGAGGTACCAGGGAAGGGAGGGGTCACAGTTCTGGGATTAACTGCACCACTGTCCCCTCCATGGTCTGCCCAAGGGCACCCTTTTAGGGCTCAGGTCTCCAGCCATCACCTCTCTGTGGGTGAAGACCTGAATCCCTCTCCCCCCAGACCAGATTAGTCTTGCAGTCACTCTGTAATTCACTTTGATTATCCCAGCAGGTCTGACCTTAGTCTCTGCTGGTCTGCTCTCTACCAAGGGCAGAGACCCCATGACAGAGGCCAGCAAGCTTTTACAGAGCACAAGACATTTATTTCAGGACAAAAGCATTACAGAGAAAATAGATGTGCTTGGTAGAATTTTATTTCTGTTCATTTTATATAATGTGAGATTATGCGGTGAGGGAAGGGGTATCAGACAGTAATTATTTAATATAATAATTGGAGATATACCTATCTCCTAGGACTGGAAGGGACCTTGAAAGGTTCACTAGCAGGACCAAGTACTGATTTTTGCCCCAGATCCCTAGGGGGCCACCTCAAGAATTGAACTCACAACCCTGGGTTTAGTGGGCCAATGCTCAAACCACTGAGCTATCCCTCCCTGCAAATGACTGCAGACATTGAGAATCAAAAAGTTGAAGTTTTATAAACATTAAAACAAAGTGTCAACTTCACATGCCAAAATATATAAAGTAAACATCCTTAAAACAAACTTTAATAAGTTCTCATGTGGTATTTTTAGGGCTGTTGATTAATCGCAGCTAACTCACGTGATTAACTCAAAAAAATTAATTGTGATTAAAAAAATTGTTAAACAATAGAAATCGATTAAATATTTTGGATATTTTTCTACATTTTCATGTATATTGTATTCTGTGTGGTAATTGAAATCAAAGTGTATGTTGTTTTTGACTACAAATATTTGCACTGTAAAAATCATAACCAAAAAAAATAGTATTTTTCAATTCACCTCCTACAAGTAGTGTAGTGCAATTTCTTTATCCTGAAAGTGCAACTTACAAATGTACATTTTTTTGGTTACATAACTGCACTCAAAACAAAACAATGTAAAACTTTAGAGCTTACAAGTCCACTCAGACTTCCTCTTTGTTTAGCCAATCGCTAAGTCAAACAAATTTGTTTACATTTACAGGAGATAATGCTGCTGCCACCTTATTTACAATGTCACCAGAAAGTGAGAACAGGTATTTGCATGGCACTTTTTGTAGCTGGCATCGCAAGGTATTTATGTGCCAGATATACTAAACATTCATATGTCCCTTCATGCTTCGGCCACCATTCCAGAGGACATGCTTCCATGCTGATGATGCTAATTTAAAAAAAAAAATGCATTAATTAAATTTGTGACTGAACTCCTTGGAGGAGAATTGTATGTCTCCTGCTCTGTTTTATTTGCATTCTGCCATATATTTCATGTAATAGCAGTCTCATATGATTACCTAGCACACGATGTTCTTTTTAAGAATACATTCACTGCAGATTTGACAAAACTCAAAGAAGGTACCAATGTGAGATTTCTAAAGATGGCTGCAGTGCTTGTCTCAACCCAAGGTTTCAGAATCTGAAGTGCCTTCCAAAATCTGAGAGGGACGAGGTGTAGAACATGCTTTCAGAAGTCTTAAAAGAGCAGCATTCTGATGTGGAAACTACAGAACCCAAACCACCAAAAAAGAAAATCAACCTTCTGCTGGTGGCATCTGACTCAGATGATTAAAGTGAACATGCATTGGTCCGCCTTGCTTTGGACTGTTATCGAGCAGAACCCATCATCAGCATGGACGCATGTCCCCTGGAACAGTGGCTGAAGCATGAAGGGACAGATGTACCTTTAGTGCATCTGGCACATAAATATCTTGTGACGCCGGCTACAACAGTGCCATGAGAACACCTGTTCTCATTTTCAGGTGACATTGTAAACAAGAAGTGGGCAGCAGTATCTCCTGCAAATGTAAACAAACTTTCTGAGTGACTGGCTGAACAAGAAACAGGACTGAGTGGATTTGCAGGCTCTAAAATTTTACATTGTTTAATTTTTAATGTAGTTTTTTTTGTACATAATTCTATATTTGTAAGTTCAACTTTCATGATAAAAACATTGCACTAGAGTACTTGTATTAGGTGAATTGAAATATTATTACTTTTGTAGAAGCAGCAAAGAATCCTGTGGCACCTTATAGACTAACAGACGTTTTGCAGCATGAGCTTTCGTGGGTGAATACCCACTTCTTCGGATGCAAGCAGTGGCATCACCCACGAAAGCTCATGCGGATTCTTTGCTGCTTCTACAGAACCAGACTAACACGGCTACCCCTCTGATTATTACTTTTGTTTTTTTACAGTGCAAATACTTGTAATCAAAAATAAAAATAAAGTGAGCACTGTACACTTTGTATTCTGTTGTAATTGAAATCAATATATTTGAAAATGTAGAATGCATCCAAAAATATTTAAATTAATGGTACTCTATTATTGTTTAACAGTGCAATTAATCACAATTAATTTTTAATTACACGATTAATCATGATTCATTTTGTTAATCGCTTGATAGCCCTAGTATTTTTCTTATTTTGCCTATCCATAATTTTCAATTATTAGCGATGGTAATATTTCTTGATCATTTTTTGTGTGTGCGGTGAAATCACTGATAAAAATTGAATCCTTCCAAGCCTAAACACAGATCACAAAACAATAAACATTGTCCATACACACTAGCTTACTACGTTTCACACGTCTTCCACACAGAGACCCTGGCAGCGTCTGGCCCTTCCAACCCATCCAGCAGTGCTTTGCCCTTCTTGGTTAGCATCTCATGTCGGTTTCTGTATCAAAGCCTGGGCCCTCTCAGCCAGTTGTGGTGAACCCTTTTTACCACAAACTTCCCTTTGTCTTGTGGGCTTCTTGAACCCAGTGCATGCAATTCCCTCCAGTGGTGGTAATTCTCTGGAGATTTTACTTGTCCCATATGGTCTGCAACAGACTTCACTGATTTCACTTCTTGGGCAAAGCTTTTCCCATGGAGCTAGAATACAACTCCTAACTCATGAAGATACATGTAACACCTGTACACAAGTCTGACTAATCCTGGTGCCTGTAGCATTTGGCACAGCTCCATATAACAGTCTTTTGAAGTTTCCATCCTTCCAAAGCCTCACATCTGTCGTAGGAGGGATCCGTGGAAGGGGGAAGTAGAGGCATGGGGTGGGGAGTGAGAGGGAAGGGGAGGCCAATGGGATGAGGTAGAGGCAGTGATGCTCTGAGTACAGGGCAGAGGGCACTCGGATTGAGAGGAGGTACCAAGGGTTGCAGGTAGACAAGGGAAATGCAAGATGCGAGAAAGAGAGCGGGGAATGGTACCTGGGTGGGGAGTGGCTGGACTGTACTTTGCTGGCTTATGTTCTAGGAGGCAGCACAGGGAAGACAATGAGAGATCACCTCCTGGACACCCTGAAAAACCTCCGAAAGGGAGAGCTGAAGGAGTTCAAGAGCAAACTGACTGACATTGAGCTGGAGGAGGGATACGACCACATACCGCGAGGCCACCTGGAGAGTACAGAGCCTGTGGAGATCCTTGACCTGCTGGTCAAACATTATGGAAATGATTATGCGGTGAAGGTGACCACGATGGTGCTGGAAGCCATCAACCAGAGAGCCCTGGCAGAGAGATTGAGAAGTGCAGTGAGGTGTAGCCTAAAGGATTAATCTGCGTGCTTGCATAGCTATATCTTTTCTTATAAATTGAAGTATTTGATGTATTGTAATAAGTTTACAGATTATTAAAATAAGTTTGGCTGTAATGCAAGAGAACTACAGGCCAAAAACCTGTATGTTAAGCTAAGGAAAAATTAGCATATCTATATTAAGACCTTTTACCCAGAAAGTAAAGTTGACCTACATCTTGTTACCTAAATAAATAAGTACCCGGGCATATGTCTAAGAACTTTTATCCAGGGCCGCCCAGAGGGGGGGGGGGGCAAGAGGGGCAATTTGCCCCAGGCCCTGAGCCCCACAGGGGCCCCCACCAGAGTTTTTCGGGGCCCCTGGAGCGGGTCCTTCACTCGCTCCGGGGGGCCTCGAAAAGTCTTGCGGGGCTGGGCGCAGGAGCTTCTTCTGCTCCCGGTCTTCGCCGGCGGGGGGTCCTTCCGCTCCGGGGCGGAAGGACCCCCCGCTGGCGAATTACCGCTGAAGACGGAGTGGGACCCACCGCCGAACTGCAGCCCGGTCTTCGGCGGTAATTCGGCGGCGGGGGGCCCTTCAGTTCCGGGACCCGCCGCCGAAGTGCCCCGAAGCCCCGCGGCGGGGGCCCCCCTCCGCCGAATTACCGCCGAAGACCGGGCTGCCCTTCGGCGGTGGGTCCGGCTCAGCGGTAATTTGGCGGCAGGCGGGGCCCCGCCGCGGGTCTTCGGGGCACTTCGGCGGTGGGTTTGGAAGGGCCCCCTGCCGCCGAAGACCCCGGGCCCCCGGAATCCTCTGGGCGGCCCTGCTTTTATCTAGACCAATAGACAGTGGAGAATGGCATGGGGGGGGGGTTTCAATTTGTACCCACAGACTTAACAGGTACACCACAAGGAAACTTATGTGCCTATGTACATGTCATCAGTATGCACAAACATACTAGCCTATGGGGTAAGTGTACCCTAACATTTCTGTGAGTGAGGAATGAAATGTGGGCATCGGAGGAAGGATTTCTGGCATTTGTGCCTTATAAAAGAGGTGACCTACCTCACTAGAGTATTCTTCTATTTCTATTCTGTCTCTATTCCTCTTTTTTTCCCTATTGTATTCTATCTATCTACTATATTAGGCTGTACTTGTTCTTCTTAAACTTTCTAAATTCCAAGGGGACTAGGCTAAGCTTGGTTTCCCTAAGCTTTTATTCTTAGTTTGTGTATTAGGTTTTGATTTTAAGTTTAAGTTAGCCAAGTAAACCCTAATTTAGCTTTGATAGCTCTTAGCATTAGATTCTGCATCTCTCACTCAAGAATTGAGAAACGTGAACCACGAGGCTGGTCCTGTGTCTCTTACCACCAGGTTATCGGGGAAGGGTGTGAGTATATTAACCAAAGTTTTGTGTCATATCATACTATATTACCATATGTATCTTTTGAGTAGTAGAAATGCAATTGTGACTTTGTAACTGATTATTTTACCATTTCATTACTATTTCATTGATTTTAATAAAAAATCTTTAAGGCTATATCTGTCTCAGTGTAAGCTTCCTGTCATACCCCCAAGGGTCCTTTGTAAATTCTGTGGAGCCTGATTTGGGACAAGAACTTTTATCTTCTGATCAAACAGACTGGTGAACCTAAAACCCGTACTATCCAAATTAATATTATTAACACCCTAAATCAGGCTACAGAGGGCAGGTCAGGAATTGAGCCAGTGGGATAAGATCAGCTTCCTCCCTACAAGGGGATCGTACATCTCCATCTCTGCCCTCCCTCTGCATTCCTGATTCTGAGCATCATCCCAGCTAGGTGTTCATACATCCCAAGGCCAGAAGGGACAATTGTGTTCATATACAGGAGGCTAGACTATAACACAGGCCAGAGAACTGTCGCCAAAGAATGCCTAGAACAGAGCTTTTACAAAAACATCCAATCTTGATTAAAAATTGTCAGTGATGGAGAATCCCCACGACTCTTGGTAAACTGTTCCAATGATATAAACTCCTCCCTCTCCATATGCAGGAGCCACTGGGAGCCAGATTCAACTCGATTCCTTTCAGAGTTCCTGGTTTTCTGAACCTTAGACTGAGGTGTCACTTTCATTCTCTCTCTGTGCTCCTTTCCCCTGAACCTTTTCAGCCCCTACTCCTGTCTGTGATCTACAGTTTCATCACTTATTTTATTTCCCCTCCACTCTCACTTTAA
Organism: Mauremys reevesii; assembly: GCF_016161935.1. Taxonomy (NCBI): domain Eukaryota; kingdom Metazoa; phylum Chordata; order Testudines; family Geoemydidae; genus Mauremys; species Mauremys reevesii. The sequence goes on from NW_024100906.1 coordinate 58,956, forward strand.
TACATGTTGTCACAGAGCCAGTTGGGCGCCCCCTACCAGCCTGCTTTGAGAGGAATCCAAGCCTCTGCTGCTCTGGATCTCCAGGGGTTTCAAGCTGCCGAGGCCTGCAGTCCAGCTACTGCCCCAATCTTGGGGTCTGTAGGCATACTCTTCGGGTGCAGATCTGCTGTCCAGCACCCTGTCCTGAGAACTGGAACCTGCTGTCTCTCTGCCTTGCCTGGGGCCCAGCGCTGACACTTCAGATGTCCCCACACAGTTTTTGTCTGGTGCCCCAATGCTGCAGAAGGGATTTGCCAGGGCCCCAAAGGAGTGAAGAGTGATTTCTGGTACATTTAGTAGACATGGAAATGTTTATTGTTTTGCATATGTTGTCTCTGGTTGGTCTTACCCTGAATAAATGTGTTTAATTTGAAAGAGCTGTTTGGTTCACTGGCAAATCATTGTCATTGTGTAACCTTTGGGTGGGCTAGAGTTCACTTCATTACACTTCTCCAGTGCCTAACCCCCCCTCCCCAACTCCCATAGAAGAGTAGCTGGAGACCCAGCATTCAGTCTCTAAGGATTTTCAGCAAGGATTGCACAGGGTTGACCTCCCCACATTCAAGTCCCAAAAGGAACTAAAGTAATGAATTTAATTAAAGAACTTTATAAAATCTTATGACAAAGAAACAAACAATCTAATTTTTACAGCATGACACGGCTATATTATAATTCACGGACATTACCTTCACAGTTATTCAGAAACATAAAGAAAACAAATGAAAAGCTGAACAGTTCAGTCCCCACAGAAATACAGTGAGAAGAAACTGAAAGTTCCCAAAAGCTTAGGTTTTGTGCACCTAAGTCTCAGTTAGAGTCTTTGATCACCAAATCTATACAGTCTGCTGGGTCTAAAACATCATCTTCCCTCCCCTTGCTTGTAGGAATCTTCAGCTGGAGTCCATCCAGACTCTTCCTCTGCTGAAATCACTGCTCATGGGTACAGTTTAGATGTATGAGAAATAGTTCTAGCCCTCTGGTGGGAAACAGGCTGGCTTACCAGCCCCACACTGCATAGGGCATGTACACCACTTCCCCTGTCTGTTGGAACCTCCTCATTTATAGCCTGTTCTGTGGTCTCCGAGTGCCTTCTGCACTGGTGAAGCTGGGGGTGGGGTAAACAACATTTTCCTCACAGTGAATCACAGGGATCAGTGTGTGGTTCGTGCAAAATTAATCAGTTGGACTGAACCACTATGAGGCTGTTGAGAGAGCGATGAACAAAGAAGGTTGCCACTGTATTATCAGGAACATGGAATTAGGCTCCTCATAGAATGGCTGAGGGCCTGACCCAAAGCCCATTGAAATCAATGGAAAGACAACACAGGAAGGGAGGGGTGCACAGCTGTGACTGACATGGGGGCTCCAGTCCCAACGAGGGCCCAGCTCTGCTCCTGGACTCCCAGCTCCCATTCCCAGAAACCCCAGCTCCGGCCCTCCCCATGCAGCCAGCTCTGGGCACAGCAGTCTTCCACTGCCCCTGAGCCCACAGCATCTGCCTGGGGCAGCCTCCCCCTGCCACTGCCTGGGACCCTGCAGCCAAGGCTCCTAGCACAGGCACAGCCCTGCCAGGGTCTGCAAGCCCTGAGCCCTGGGGAGCCCTTCAAAGCCCCCTGGCACCCAGCCCAGCCCCTGATTGGCTGCTCCAGACTCCTTTATGCAAATAAGTCCCCATCCCCTGAAGCAAACAAGGGCCCAGGTGGCCCCTTGGGGGGAGGGAAGCTCAGAATGTCCCTGAGGTGACAGTTAAACTGACATAGCTGACCCCCAGGGGAGCAGGGGGGAGGTTGAGCTCAGGGACTCCCTCAGGGGCTAGGGGGGGTTTCAGAAGGGGGCCAGGGAGGAGCTTGGTCGGCGGGATCATTGGGAGCGGGGAGGATTTGGGGGGGTCAGTTGGCTGAGGGGAGCTTGGGAGGGGTGTTAATTGTGAAGGGTGTGTTTTGTAGGGTTCCCAGCTGCCTAATCCGAAAAATGCAAAAACACTTGCCCTGCCCCTTCTCAAAGGCCTCACCCCCACTCACTCCATCCCCACCCTCACTCACTTTCACCGGGATGGGGCAGGATGCAGGCTCTGGGTTGGGGCTTAGGAGTTCGCAGCGTGGGAGGAGCTCTGGGCTGAGGCTGGGGAAAGGGGTTAGGGTGCAGGAGGGGCTGAGGGCTGGGAGTTGGGGTGCAGGAGGGGCTCGGTGCGGGAGGGGGTGTGGGTTCTGGGAGGGAGTTTGGTTGTGGGGGGGCTCAGGGCTGGGATGCAGGAGGGGGTGCAGGGTTGCGTGCTGTGACTGGGTGGCACTTAAATGTATAGATTTAAAGAAAACCCTGTTACAAGAAAATACAAAACTGAGACTAGCAAAATAGAAATGACTCTGTCCCCATTCCTACGTTTACAGAAAAGTTGGTGACTCCGACTAGTTGAGACAATTTAACTAGAACAGTTTGGCTAAAATTGAAACCAGATTCAAAGCACAGAATTAAAATAGAAATTGTTATTTTCCCCTCTCAATTTTCCCTGGCTATAATTAACGCTGCCAGGGCTTCCCTGTTGGAGGGTAACATTATCACTAAACTGCTGCAAAATGCTCCAGGGTTAAGTGCACCAGCCTGCTTCCTGCTCCTGGGCTAAGCTTCTCCCAACTCATACAGGGCACATGGCCCTTTGCAAAGCAGCTCCCCTGACTGCTCCCCCTCATGGAGTCTGACCTCAGCAACGGGGAACCTATTGGAGCAGACCCAAAACTACCACACCCAATTCCAGTAGCTTCTGGAGGTGGAGGGCTAAATCTGCCCAGCAACAATGACCCAGACACAATTCACTCCTACCCTCCCCAAAGAGGGTCTCTTAAAGAGATATTCACTATTAGACACGGATTACAATTGCCGTTGGAGAGAAATTATAGAGCAGGGGCTGTCTATTCATTAGAGCTGCTTGGGATAGTCACAGTGAACTGGTCTGGAGGGTGAGGCATGTGGTTCCCTGTCTAGAGAGAGGTGATGGCTGGAGGCCTGAGACCTTGAAGATCAGGGCCGCCCAGAGGATTCCGGGGGCCCGGGGTCTTCGGCGGCAGGGGGCCCTTCCGTTTCTGGACCCGCCGCCGAAGTGCCCCGAAGACCCGCGGCGGGGGCCCCCCCACTGCCGAATTACCGCCGAAGTGGGACCCGCCACCGAAGCGCAGCCCGGTCTTCGGCGGTAATTTGGCAGAGGGGTGCCCCCGCCGCGGGTCTTCGGGGCACTTCGGCGGCGGGTCCCGAACGGAAGGGCCCCCCGCCGCCGAATTACCGCTGAAGACTGGGCTGAACTTCAGCGGCGGGTCCCGCTCCGTCTTCGGTGGTAATTCGCCAGCGGGGGGTCCTTCCGACCCGGAGCGGAAGGACCCCCCGCCGGCAAAGACCAGGAGCGGCAGAAGCTCCTGCGCCCGGCCGCACAAGAGTTTGCCGGGCCTCCCGGAGGGAGTGAAGGACCCCGCTCCGGGGGCCCCGAAAAACTCTGGTGGGGGCCCCCGTGGGGCTCGGGGCCTGGGGCAAATTGCCCCTCTTGCCCCCCCCTCTGGGCGGCCCTGTTGAAGATATCCCTTGAGCAGACCATGCAACGTGCCAAAGGTGCAATTATCTTGCAGCCGTGACACATGTGAGCTCTATTTCCATATTTAAGAAGCAATAATGACACTGCTGATCATTTGGGAAAGTTTCTTCCCCCTCTACTGTATAAGTTGCTTTAAACAGTTCTGGCCAAGTAACTCCTCTGGTAGCTCACCTGAACATGTCACCAACTCACAGTGATCCAGTCTCTCTTTCTCTCTCTGCTGTAATCCAGTCTGTTGTAACTCTGAATGTTCTCGTTATCTAGATAAGGGATCAACCCTTTTTGAATTTTGCTTAGCTCTTGGTCTCAATGGCATCTTGTGGCAGTGAGTTCCACCGGTTACTGGTGCATTAAAGAGAACAGAACATTCACCACCTCTGAGAGGTTATTAGAAGGGATTTGAATATGTGACCACTTAATACCAATGATGACACTTTCCTCTGCTCCACTCTGCTTGAACAACAGCAGGTAAGGAGAACCGTTTGAGTGTTAAGATGCTTTGGGCGGGAAGGCAGGGGCAGGGAGAGGGAGGGAAATTAAAAGGAAGACCAAAGCCATAAAATGCCAGATGCAGTACAGAAGCAGATGGAGACTGTCCCTACCTCAGAGCGGTTATAATGTAAACAGGGCTGAGGCCCAAGGCAGCAGTAAGAGAGACGCAGGTTTCATACATTCCTAGAGAAGGTTGCAAGCTGGAGACTTCAGAGCTATGACAAAGAGAGAAAATGCACAGCCAGGAGACAGTATTCATAAGTCATGTATTAGATCCTGCCTAACAGTCATCACTATTCAGTTTCCCATGGGGGTCAAGGTACAAGGGGGTGTTAAGAAGGGACAGGAAAGGGAGCAGGACAGTTAGTGGCCAGGTGAATTACTTAGTGGGGAGGGCATTCAGGGCATAGGGAGCAGCATGGCAGAAGGTGTGAGCGTGCTTGTGGGCAAAGCAGGCAGACAGTGGAAAATGAGGGATCACAATGGGCTGAGATGAGTCATTTATTTCTCCCAAATCCCCAATTGCATTTGAGACTTCCCCTCAGACCCAGAACCAGCATTTAACAGAACAGACCATTTCTGCTCTTTGCAAACCTGACAGTTAAGAGGGCACCGATCCTACTTTCATTTAATTTCAGTGGATTCCTCCTGATTGATCATGGGGGGAGGAGAATCTGGCCCTAAGAATCTCTCCTGCACTCTGCCCAAAACAGCCATCTTCCGCAACCCACATCCAGCTCTATATAGTAAAGTTTAACCCCACCACACCCTGTAAATGTTGCCTTCAGACCCAAGCCCTGGCACCTCCATCTCCCAGGCAAACAGAGATTGTGTTAGCTCCCTAGCCCTTATTTCAGAAGCAATAATGACCCCACTGATCAGTTGGGAAAGTGTCACACGCACACACACATGCACAGGGAGACACACACACACACAAATATTGTCTTTTTAGCCCTAGCTGCCAATCAAAGTGTTCAAAAATACCCCCTCGGCCCTATACATAGGGTGACCAGACAGCAAGTGTGAAAAATTGGGACAGGGGGTGGGGGTAATAGAAGCCTATACAAGAAAAAGACCCCAAAATTGGGACTGTCCCTATAAAATCAAGACATCTAGTCATCCTATCCATACATTACCTGGACACCTCACCATTCAGTTTCTCTGACTTCTCTTTCCTGCCATGGATTTCTCTTTGTCAGGTGGGAGTTCTCCCAGGGCTTGGTGACTAGCTGACTGACTGCACACCAGTCCCTATTTTGGAGAGGCAAGGGTTTAACCCCAGGGGAGGGACCATGCTTAGCACTAGGTCAAGCCTTGTGTCTGTTGGGAGCAAACCCTTGTTACTATCAGAGTAAATTCCAGGGGCAGACCCCTAATTCAGGCACAGGTGTCCCCACTCCACCCCACCCCACTGCACACTAGCTAGATTCAGTCCCCATGTCTGGATAGACATGGTCAGCCTATCTGCCCAACCAGCTGCTCTAGGCAGTGCAAACCCCTCCTCTCCATCCAAGCCTGTAGCTAGAGTGCAGCATGCATGCAGGGGGTTGGGGAAAATGGCCCTGGGTTCAGGTGCATCACTCTGTGGCTAGTTCAGGTTGCTGGTTGCAAGCAGCAGCCTTTAGTTGTTGTAGTTTGCTGCTGCTGCTGCTGCTCCGGCTTTCCAACCCCATGTCCTGCCTATTCATTGGCCTTGTGGTGAAGTGACTCCCATCACCTGCAAGGCAAGGGGAAGAACCCCAATTAGGCATGTTCCACACCTGGGAGGTGATTAATGAATTGCCTCCTGGCTAGAGGAGGCACAACTAGGCTTTGTGAGGGGCTGGAGGAGGTCCATTGAGGAAGAGTGACCCAGGAGAGAGGAGCTGAAGAGAGTTCCCTCTCCCTGGAGAATGGGCTAGTAGCTTGGGGTTGGCTGTGGCTGGAAAGTAGAGTTACAGAAGTAAGGTTAACTCCTGTGGTGGGGCCCTTGAGTGGAGGGGACTCCAGAGCTAGGGGCTGTGAGGATTAGGGAATGAGACAGAGGGCCGTGACGGGGTGGAAGGCCAGTTTTAGTGGTACTTGGACTCCCAGCAGGGGAAATCTGGGGGAGGGGGGCAACACCCTGACAAAAGGGAGGAACTGAAGTCAAACCCAGGAGGGGTGAGTTTTTGTTTTTTTTTAATACCAGCTGGGATTTTGTTACCCTGGTAGTGAACTGAACTGAAGTGTTACATGACTTGAGTGGAGGGCGGAGCCACAGAAGACCCCAGTGAGGGCATTGTGGAGAAGGTACCAGCTGGGACTGGTCATCACAACCAAGCATGTGGCCACTGGGGAGGTTGTGAGACAAGAAGTTACCCATGTCTGGGCATGATGGATTGCCCTACAGGTAAGACAGTCCCCTTATGGGGCTAAACCCTCCCAGATGGTCTGCAGCCAAGCTCATTGACCTTGTTTTGGAGTGGTGTGCCCTCCCTGCTATCAAGGTTTATATACATATATTTAGGCCCTACCAAATTCACGATCCATTTTGGTCAATTTCATGGCCAACATAGTGAATGCCAGTGAAAATGAGTTAGGATCAGAGGCTAAAATAGGGAAAGAACAAGTTGAAAATTACTTAGACAAGTTAGTTGTCTTCAAGTCACCATGCATCCTAGAATACTCAAGAGCTGACTGAGGCAATATTTGAGCCACTCATAGATCATAGAGATCATAGAATCATAGGGCTGGAAGGGACCTCAGGACGTCATCTAGTCCAACCCCCTGCTTAGCACAGGGGTGAGCAAACTAAGGCCCGTGGGCTTCATCCAGCCCAGCAGACCTTTAAATCCCGCCCTCGAGCTCCTGCCAGGGAGCGGGGTTGAGAGCTTTCCCTGTTCTGGTGCTCCAGCCAGGGAGCAGGGTTGGGGGCTTGCCTTGCTCTGCTCTGTGTGTGCAGCAGCTCTGCATGCCTCCTGGAAGCAGGGATAGCCAGGGGGCTCCGCACACTGCCCCCACCCCAAGTGCTGGCTCTGCAGCTCCCATTGACTGGGAACCATGGTCAATGGGAGCTGCAGGGGTGGTGCCTGTGGACAGGGCAGCGCACGGAGTGGCATGGCCCCACCTTTGTGTGGGAGCTGGAGAGGGCATGGGCCACTGTTTCCAGGAGCAACTTCAGGTAAGCGCCACCCAGATCCTGCACCCCTGAGCCCCCCCCCATACCCCAACCCCCTGCCCCAGCCCTGATTGACTTCCAAACCCTTTGATCTCAGCCTGGAGAACCCTCCTGCACCCAAAGCCACTCATCCCCAGCCCCACCTCAGAGTTTGCACCCCCAGCTGGAGCCTCATCCCCCCTTGTGCCCCAATCCCCTGCCCCAGCCGAAAGCCCCCTCCCGCCCTCCGAACCCCTCCATCCCAGCCGGGAGCACCCTCCTGCACCCCAAACCCCTCATACCCAGCCCCACCCCAGAGTTTGCACCCCCAGCCAGAGCCTCACCCCCACAAGCACCCCAATCCCCTGCCTCAGCCGACCCTTCATACAATTTCCATACTGATATGTGGCCCTCAGGCCAAAAAGTTTGCCCACCCTGCACTAGTAAGTCTTTTTGAAAAGTCATGGAAGACAGGAGAGATTCCAGAAGACTGGAAAAGGGTGCCACGTGCCAAGATATCTTCAGGGGCCCCCGCATTTAACACAGCTCTCAGTGATTTCAGTTGTTATTGGGGAAGCCTCACTGCTGGTGCACACTGGGCAATTTCTTGCAATAGAGACACTGTCCTAAACTAGATCTAATATTTAGGCCTAGGTATCAGTGTCACGGAGTGTCGGGGATTCAGAGCCTTGCACCCCTCTTCCTGGGATTCACAGTGGCTCTCAGCCAGCCAGTAAGATGGAAGGTTATTGGACATGTCATAAATAAACAGATCAGGGTTAAGGTCTCTTTTACCTGTAAAGGGTTAACAAGCTCAGTAACCTGATGAACACCTGACCAGAGGACCAATCAAGGGACAAGATAATTTCAAATCTCTGTGGAGGGAAGTCTTTGTCTGTGTTTCTTTGTTTGGAGTTAGACTCTTTTGGGATTTAAGAGAGGCCAGTCATATCCTTCAAGTTCTCCAAGTTTCCTGAAATAGCCTCTTCTATTCAATATAGTGAGTATTAGTTAAAAAGGCGGATTAGTCTTTTGAGTTACTTTCTGTATTTGCAATTGTGTGTTTGCTGAAGGAAATTCTTTAATTCTGTTTGCTGTTACTTTGATATTTCTGAGGAGGAGGGAGGGGGAAGTCTCTCCAGGTTTATAAGTCAGACCCCTGTAATATTTTTCCATCCTGGTATTACAGAGATAGTGTACTTTCTTTCTTTCTTTCTTTTAATAAAATCTTTTCTTTTTAGAACTTGATTGATTTCTTCCCTTGTTTGGATTTTCAGGGGAAGGGGAGGGGGAAGAGTGAATCCCTCTTTGTTTGATTCAAGGCATTTGAATCCAGGTATCTCTCCTAAGCACTAGGAGAGGGGAGGGAGGAAATGGTTTGTTTTCCTTTGTGTTGAGATTCAAGGTGGTTGGATCTGTGTTCCCCAGGGACAGGTTGGGGGAACAGGGAGTGTGTCAGACACTTAAAAACTGATTGGTGGCAGCGAGAACCAGATCTAAACTAGGATTTTAGTTTAGGGGAGTCCATGCAGGTCCCCATCTTGTGAACCCTAAAGTTCCAAGTGGGGAATAAACCTATGACAGGACAATAGGAACTCAGTCTACAGCAGAACTTGTAGGCACAACCAGGACCCCTCAATCAAGTCCTTCTGGGGGTTCAGGGTGCTTAGACCCCAGCTTGGGGTTCCCTGGATTGTACCACGCAGCCCAAACTGAAAACAAAAATCCCTGCAGCAGCTGTCTTCCCCCTCCCCTCTGCTCCTCCTCCCTTTGTTCAGTCTCCCTAGGCAGACAGTGTGAATTCTCCCAAGCCCTCTTCTGGCTCAGGTAGATTTCTTCCCATCCCCAATGTAACCTCCCTGCAGCATTCCCAGGTCAAATCCACCCTGCTCGTCACATCTCTCCCCCCTTGGAGACTGAACTGAGCGGGGTCACTCTGCCCAGTGACCTGGGGAAGTTCAGGGCCCCCTCTCCGGGACAATGCGTCCGCTATCAGGTTGGCACTTCCCTTCACATGGACCATGTCCATGTCATAATCCTGCAGGAGCAGGCTCCACCTCAGGAGCTTGGCATTGGCTCCTTTCATCTGGTGCAGCCAGGTCAGGGGAGAGTGGTCGGTGTACACAGTGAAGTGTCGCCCAAAGAGATATGGCTCTAGTTTTTTAAGGGCTGACATCATAGCCAGGCATTCCTTCTCGATGGCCACATAGTTCTGCTCCCAGGGTAGCAACTTCTTGCTCAGGTACACAATGGGGTCTCTCTCCCCCTTTTCATCCTCCTGCATTAACACCGCCCCCAGTCCTGTGTCTGAGGCATTGGTGAACACCATAAAGGGCTTGTTAAAGTCTGGGTTTGCCAGAACTGGGCCACTGACCAGAGCCTCCTTCAGCACCCGGAGAGCTTCCTGGCACTCCTCGGTCCAGACCACCTTGTCTGGCTTCCCCTTCCTGCACAGCTCAGTGATGGGGGTGGCTATGGCACTAAAGTGGGGCACGAATCTTCGATAATACCCCGCCATCCCAATAAAGGCCTGGACCTGCCTTTTGGTTTGGGGAGCAGGCCAGTCTCTGATCATCTCCACCTTGGCTGGTTCCGGCTTTAGGCAGCCGCTCCCCACCCGGTGACCTAGGTAGGATACTTCAGCCACCCCCACCTTGCACTTCTCAGCTTTTATGGTCAGCCCGGCCTCCCGGAGCTGGTCCAGCACTTGTTTAACCTGGAACACGGGGTCCTCCCAAGTCTGGCTAAAGACACAGATGTCGTCAATATACGCCATGGCAAAACTCGCCATCCCCCTCAGTAGCTGATCCACCAGGCGCTGGAAGGTGGCCAGCGCTCCCTTGAGGCCAAAAGGCAGGGTCAGGAACTCAGAGCTCCAGAGGAGTGATAAAGGCCGATTTTAGCCTGGCATCTGCATCCAGTGACACTTGCCAGTAGCCCTTTGTAAGATCCATGGTGGTGAGGTACCGAGCGCCTCTCAGCTTGTCTAGGAGCTCGTCAGGCCTGGGCATGGGGTAGGCATCAGATACAGTGATGGCATTGAGCTTCCGATAGTCCACATGGAACCGGATCAACCCATCCTTTTTGGGGACCAGTACCACCGGCGAGGCCCAAGGGCTGGAAGAAGGCTGGATCACCCCCAAAGCCAGCATGTCCTTGACCTCTCTTTCCAGGTCCTGAGCAGTTTTCCATGTGACTCGGAAAGGGGATCATCTTATAGGAGGATGTGACCTGGTCTCCACCCGGTGAACAATCAGATTAGTGCATCCAGGCTAGTTGGAAAACAGCTGTTGGTACAGATGCAGCAGCCCTCTGATCTCAGCATGCTGGGCTGGGGTCAGCTGATCAGAGAGGGAAATTGCTTCCAGGGGGGAACCAGCTTTTGTCCCAGCGAATAGATCTACTAAAGGGTCATCTCCCTGCTCCTCCCAATGTTTACACACGGCCAACACCACATTCCTCCTGTCATAGTATGGCTTCGTCATATTGACATGGTACACCCGGCGGTGGTGCGCCCGGTTCGACAGCTCCACCACATAGTTTACCTCATTTAGTTGCTTGACAACCTTGAAGGGCCCTTCCCAGGCGGCCTGGAGTTTGTTCTTTCTCACGGGGATGAGAACCATCACCTGATCTCTGGTGGCAAAGGCACGGGCCCGTGCTGTGCGGCCATACCAGACCTTCTGCTTCCTCTGGGCTCGGGCCAGATTCTCACCGACCAGGCCCATGAGCTCAGCCAGTCTTTCCCGGAAGATCAGGACATACTCCACCACCGACTCTCCATCGGGAGTGGCCTTCCCTTCCCATTCGTCTCTCATCAGGTCTAGGGTCCCCCTTACCCATCTTCCATATAACAGTTCAAAAGGTGAAAAGCCGGTAGTCTCCTGGGGTACCTCCCTGTACACGAACAGCGGGTGAGATAAGTACTTGTCCCAGTCCTGCGGGTGCTGGTTCATAAATGTTTTTAGCATCCCATTGAACCATTCCACCAGCCCATTGGATTGGGGGTGATACGCTGAGGCCCAGTTGTGCCGGACCCCACATTTCTCCCACAAGCACCGGAGCAGGGCCGACATGAAGTTGGACCCTTGGTCTGTTAAGACTTCCTTGGGAAACCCCACTCGGCTGAAAATGGTCAGCAGTGCATCTGCCACAGTGTCTGCTTCGATGGACAATAAGGACACTGCCTTGGGGTAGCGAGTGGCAAAATCTACCACCACCAGAATGTATTTCTTCCCCGACCGGGTCGTCTTGCTGAGAGGTCCCACTATGTCCATAGCCACCTTCTGGAAAGGCTCTTCCATGATGGGCAAAGGCCTCAACGCTGCTTTCCCCTTGTCCCGGGCCTTCCCTGCCCTCTGGCAGGGGTCACAGGATCGGCAATACTGTCGGACATTAGCGAAGATCCCAGGCCAGTAAAAGTTCTATAGCAGCCTCTGCCTGGTACTCTGGATTCCCTGGTGCCCTACGAGAGAGATGTCGTGGGCCAGGTACAGTAGCTTGTGGCGAAACTTCTGGGGAACTACCAGCTGCCTCCTGATCTCCCATGACTCCACTTCCCCTGGGGGAGCCCATTCTCAGTACAGGAACCCCTTCTCCCACAGGAACCTCTCCTTGCAACCTCTCCTCATGGTCTGTACCGCACTGAGGTCAGCCAGGTCCCTTGGCTTCCGCAAGGTGGGATCTCTCTGCAACTCGGTCTGGAACTCAGCAGCTGGGACAGGGATGTGCACCTGCTCTCCCTCGCTGGCTGGGGCTGAGGCTGCAGCCTCTCTGAGTTGTGTCCTTGGGCATCCCCTCCCCACCGGGTTAGGGTCCTGTGCCTCGGGTGAAGTACCCTCCCCAAGGTCCAGGCGCACTGCCCCTTGCCGGCTCTTGCTATGGGTCACAACTAGGGCACCCTGGGGGTTGCTTGGCCAGTCCTCCAGGTCCACCCCCATTAACACCTCAGTGGGCAAATGCGGATGTACTCCCACGTCTTTGGGGCCCTCCTTGGCCCTCCACTTCAGGTGTACCCTTGCCACGGGCACCTTGAATGGGGTCCCGCCCACCCCCATCAGGGTTAGGTAGGTGTCGGGCACCATCCGATCTGAGGCCACCACCTCGGGCCGGGCCAGCGTCACCTCTGCACCCATGTCCCAGTACCCACTGACCTTCCTCTCATCTACCTCCAGGGGAACAAGGCACTCTCTCCGGAGGGACAGCCCCGCGCCCACCCTGTAAACCAAAAGCCTGGAGTCTGGAGCATCCAGCCCCCCAGAGGAGCTGACCTGGGGCCCTCCTCCCTCCTTAGCAGGTGGTACGCTGCCAGCCCCCCTTTTCTGGGAACGCTGCCCCTCGTCCGGCTGGGCCTTTACCCAATCAACCCTCTGTGGGTTGGGTCTGCTCAGTCTGTCCCTGAGCTTGGGGCACTGGGCCTGTATGTGGCCTCGTTGGCCACAGTGATAGCAGCCCTTGTCCTGTGGGTCCCCTCGAGTGGGTTGGATGGACCTGACGCTGGATGTTCCCCTTTGGTGGGGGTTCTTCATAGGTCCCTGCTGGGAGGTCCCATGGTGACTCTCTCTCTGCATTGAGGCAGGCCTGCTCCTTTGAGATTCCTCCTTGTTATCCCCTGCCCGACTGTTCACAATCTCGTCAGCCAGCTGGCCTGCATGCTGCGGGCTCTCTGACTTTTGGTCCATCAACCATCGCCTCAGGTCAGGTGAGCACTGCTCATACAGGTGCTCCAGTATGAATACGTCAAGCAGGTCCTCTTTAGTTTGGGCCCCAGCTGTCCACTTGCGGGCATACCCCTAACCTCTCCACAACGTCTGCAGCGGCAACAGATCAAAGAGCTGTGCACTCGCTTCACCCCCTTGTTCTCAGCCACCCCAGGACGGACTGAACGGGCATACCACTCCATTGACACAGGGTAATGCTCACCCAGTTAGAGCCCCACCCCACCGGGAGTCTCCTCATGCCCAAGCTGCTATAGAACGGGAGATCCAAAGCATGCTACAGATGGGTATAATCCGCCCCTCTAAGAGTGCATGGGCATCTCCAGTGGTTCTCAAAACCAGATGGGGAAATACGCTTTTGCATGGACTACCGTAAACTAAATGCTGTAACTCGTCCAGACAACTATCCAATGCCACGCACCGATGAGCTATTGGAGAAATTGGGACGTGCCCAGTTCATCTCTACATTAGACTTAATCAAGGGATACTGGCAAGTATCGCTAGATGAACCTGCCAAGGAAAGGTCAGCCTTCATCACCCATGCAGGGGTGTCTGAATTTAATATGCTTCCTTTCGGGCTGCGAAATGCACCCGCCACCTTCCAAAGACTTGTAGATGGTCTCCTAGCAGGATTGGGAGAATCTGCAATTGCCTACCTCGATGACGTGGCCATTTTTTCTGATTCATGGGCAGAACACCTGGAGCACCTGGAAAAAGTCTTCGAGCACATCAGGCAGGCAGGACTAACTGTTAAGGCTAAAAAGTATCAAATAGGCCAAAACAGAGTGACTTACCTTGGACACCAGGTGCATCAAGGAACGATAAATCCCCTACAGGCCAAGGTGGATGCTATCCAAAAGTGGCCTGTCCCAAAGTCAAAGAAACAGGTCCAATCCTTCTTAGGCTTGGCCGGGTATTACAGGCGATTTGTACCACACTACAGCCAAATCGCTGCCCCACTAACTGACCTAACCAAAAAGACCCAGCCGAATGCAGTTCAGTGGACTGATGAGTGTCAGAAGGCCTTTAAACAGCTTAAGGCGACACTCACGTCTGACCCTGTGCTAAGGGCCCCGGACTTTGACAAACCATTCCTAGTAACCACCGATGCATCTGAGCGTGGCGTAGGAGCAGTTTTTTAATGCAGGAAGGACCGGATCAAGAATTCCATCCTGTCGTGTTTCTCAGCAAGAAACTGTCTGAGAGGGAAAGCCACTGGTCAATCAGTGAAAAAGAATGCTACGCCATTGTGTATGGCCTGGAAAAGCTACGCCCATACGTTTGGGTAAGAATGGTGTCCCTAGCCTCTGTTCATCAGAGGATGGAGATGGATGGCAGGAGAGAGATCACTTGATCATTGCCTGTTAGGTTCACTCCCTCTGGGGCACCTGGCATTGGCCACTGTCGGTAGACAGATACTGGGCTAGATGGACCTTTGGTCTGACCCGGTACGGCCTTTCTTATGTTCTTATGTTCTTGGGGACGGTGTTTCCAGCTACAAATTGACCATGCTACGCTAAAGTGGCTTCATACTGCCAAGGGAAACAACAAAAAACTTCTTCGATGGAGTTTAGCTCTCCAAGATTTTGATTTTGAAATTCAACACATTTCAGGAGCTTCTAACAAAGTAGCTGATGCACTGTCCCGTGAAAGTTTCCCCTAGTTGACTGGTTAAATTAGCCTTAAAATGTAAAAAATCTTGTAGTTTTACATACTTAGTAGTATATGTAAAGGTGCATGTGTTTTATTAATCTGCTTATTCTAAAGTTCTAGGAAGAAATCACCGCCAGTGTGGTTCCACACTGTCTGAGATTTGGGAGGCGTGTCATAAACAGTGTGGCAAATTGCCGGTACTGTTATGCTGGGTCTCGCGCTTTCTCTTCTTTGGGGAAGGTTCAGGGCGCCATTGCTTGCCTCTGAACCGGTATGTTTAATTACCCCACTAGTGTCCTTGAGGAGTGGAGTGGAGAGGGAGGGACCTGGGCCCGCCCTCTTCTCCAGGTCCCAACCCAGGGGCCCTGAGGTTAGTGGTGAACCACTTGAACTGGGCTACTTCCCTCTCCGGCCCTTCAGCTTGTGGAGGGGCTTCTTGCCTTCCTTCTACACAAGCCAGTTGCTCCTTACCTAGGGTTTTTTGGACTTCTCAGCCCACCGCAGCACTCCTCCAAACTTTCCTTTTGTCTCTCTTCAAAACTGTTCTCTGCTTCAACTCCTTCAAACCACTCTCTGCTCCAACCAAACCTTCCTGCTCAACACCCTTCCCCACCCACCCCGTCTGACTGAAGCAGGGGTTTATATCATGTGACTGACTGCTGGTGCTCTAATTGGCTTCAGGTGCTCTAATTGGCTTCAGGTGCTCTAGTTAATCTATAGCAAACCTTCCTCCCCTTGCAGGGAATAAGGCTCTCTGCTAACACTCTCCTGCTGCCCTCTGGCCATGCTGTATCACAACAGATAGTTAAGGGTTAATGCCTCTTTTGCCTGTAAAGGGTTAAAAAGTTCACCTAGCCTAGCTGCCACCTGACCAGAGGAACCAATGGGGGAACAAGATGTTTCAAAAGGAAGGAGGGAAGTTTTCCTTTGTTTAGAGTTTCAGTTTGAGCCGGAGTGAAAAAGATCAAGGAGCCAGCCTCTTATCAGAGTAGTAAGTTTTAGAAAGGGATAAATAGGTTTATGTTTATTTTCTTTGTAACTTGTCTTGGTACCATTAAGGGAATTATCAAAATTTGGGTATTCTTGTGTGTATTACATTTTTGCCCAGGGGAACGTCCTCTGTGTTTTGAATCTGTTGTCTGTGAGACTAGCTGATATGCTAATCTCTCCCAGAGGGTTTTCTTTTACCTTTCTTTTCTTTTATTAAAAGCCTTTTTTCTTAATACCTGATTGATTTTTTCCCCTTGTTTTTAGATCCAAGGGGATTGGATCTGGACTCACCAGGAATTGGTGGGGAAAGGGAGGGGGGATGGTTAAATTCTCCTTGTGTTAAGATCCAAGGGGTTGGATCGGTGTTCACCAGGAACTTGGTGAAAAAGCCTCTCAAGGCTGCCCGGGGAGGGGAAGGTTTTGGGGGGACAGAAAGTGATCCAGACACTGAAATTTCTGGATGCTGGCAGTGTTACCAGATCTAAGCTAGTAATTAAGCTTACAAGTGTCCATGTAGGTCCCCACATCTGTACCCTAAAGTTTAGAGTAGGGGAGGAACCTTGACACCTGTCAACTAGAGGAACCCATAGAAGAGGAAGAATGACCCACAGAGGAAGACATTCAGCCTCTTTGCCTATCTCTGCCTCCTCTCCAGAAAAGAAGAGAGCCCTGAGGGACACCAGTGGAGAGCTAGAAAGGGCCCATCAATGGAGAAGCCCAAAGAGAGAACGAGGAGAGATCAGAGTCCCTGAAATGGGTGAAGGGAAGAGGGGAGTGTGATGGATTGGGCCAAATGAGACAAAATGATCCATCGTGGTCCATGGGCTTTGTTCCTGTCTGCCCTACAAGGTTGCCCCTAACAGGCCTCTCCTTCCTGCAGGGAGCAGGCATTCTGCCAAATGAACACCAAGCTGGAGCAGCCACACCTGGAGATCTACAGCCGGCATATGCAGGCCTCAGTGAAAGCAGGTAGGTTGAGCTCAGCAGGGTCACCACTAAGTCCCTTGTCTGCAGCCACCGAGGGGTTCATGGAATGGCTCTTCTTCTTACCCAGAGAGCCGAGTTGTCAGCTTCTTCTCTGTGGCAGTCCAGGACTGGCCACAGAGAAGACTGGCAACCCACTGCTCCAGGGGACAGAAGACCCCCGGGAGAGACCTGAGGAAGAGCTGCCTGACCATGAGCTTGTGAACCAGACCCCAACAGTGATGGAGCATCGCCAGCAGAAACTGGTGGTAACAATTTGAAAGTTGATTCTTTTTCTCGCTGTGAACATTCTATTTTTTCCTCCTCTATGGTTACAATGGGGAGTTCCAGCTCCTTCTTCTTCAAAGGAACTGGTATCTCCCATGTTTTGCCAGCTTCTACAGTGGACAATTTGGGTGGGGAGTTTTATTCTAACTTTTTACATTCCCTTTTGGCTGGGGTAGGCACCTGCACCTTATGAAGGCCTGGCCTTGGCAGGTTTTTCTGTGTGTATTCTAGTTTTGGCCAAGCCTCTTGGTTTAAAATGGGCATATGGGAATCAGAATGAAATATGCCATTTGTTCTCTTCATTATTGGTCCTGGCTTGGTTGGTTTAAAGGCATTAGAATCATCTGTTGGGGTTACAAGCTTCAAGGACTTTTGTCTCTCATGGCAAGCATCTATACTTAAGATTGCCTCCCTTAATGCACCTGCAGCAAGTTTTATAGTTCCCTGAGTTTCTTCTAATAAGTGGCACAAGCTTGGATGGGCCTGCAGCACTTCCTGATTTTTCCTCCTTCCTCCACTTTTCCTGTGACTGAAGCTCTCTTCCCTTGTTCTCACGACAGCTGCTAATCTCTGTCTTTTCTATCTTCTGTTCCAACCATTCAACATCTAACTTTTGATCTGATGTTTCCTTAGGACTTCCTGTTTGTCTTTCTTCTTTCCGTTCTTTACTGCTGACAGCCTCTTCAAATCCACCTTGTGCTTCTACCGCTCGACCTTCTGTGTCTAGCACTTCCTCTTTTTCTGACTCTCCAGAGCATTCAGTTGTCCCTTTCTGCTCTTCTTCCTGTCTGCATTTAGCCATTTACTGGGTAAGTGGTGGTGAGGGTCTATATCCTAATGCTGGCTGGTCTTTCCCAGGTCCCACCGTAGCTACCGGGCTTTGGGAAGTTGGGTCATCTGGTACTGTATTAACAACATGTACAGGTGGCAGCTGCATCTCTGTACACATATTGTCTTCATTCTACCTCTAGGACATCTTGGGCTTCCAGTCCAGCCTCACCTTCTTTATTTACTACCTGATGACACACGTCCTCCAGAATATCACAAATTTGTTCTAATGCTTCAATTCTCTGTACTAATTCTGCTATTTTCACTTCTTGCCGAAACAAACATTCCTGCCCCATTGTTACCCAGCCTCTCTGCATTGTAATTTCATAACCAGCTCTTTGTAATTGCTGCTTATGGCAAGCCAGTTCTTTTGCAAGACCAACTCTCTGATAAATAAGCACTGAATTTATTTCTAGTTTCTGACTAAGCTGTTCTCTCAACTTCTCATGCTCATCCCTTTCTCCTGGGCTAAGGCTTGTTATGCCTGATCTTGCTGCTCTATTTTCCTCCTCAACTTTAATTTTAAAATGTTACCTGCAATATATAAACAATCCATAGCTTATTAGTGATGGTTGACCATCTGCCTCTCTATGCTGTGCCAGATAGGGTTTCTACCCATACACGAGTGATTGGTCCCTCACACACAACGCCCTGGGCTCTTGGAAATCAGGACTCATTGCCAGGGAGACAGAGGTGGGGATGCAGAAAAAGGAAAGACAGATACAAGAGGATGGGGAAGGAAGAGAAACAAAAGGCAGGAATAAAGGATAGGTTTCAGAGTAGCAGCCGTGTTAGTCTGTATCTGCAAAAAGAACAGGAGTACTTGTGGCACCTTAAAGACTAACAAATTTATTTTAGCATGAGCTTTCGTGAGCTGCAGCTCACTTCTTCGGATGCATAGAATGGAACACACAGACAGGAGATATTTATACATACAGAGAACATGAAAAGGTGGAAGTATGCATACCAACAGGAAGAGTCTAATCAATTGAGATGAGCTATCATCAGCAGGAGGAAAAAAAACTTTTTGAAGTGATAATTAAGATGGCCCATAGAAGGTGTGAGGAGAACTTAACATAGGGAAATAGATTCAATTAGTGTAATGACCCAACCATTCCCAGTCTCTGTTTAGGCCACAGTTAATTGTATCTAGTTTGCATATTAATTCGAGTTCAGCAGTTTCTCTTTGGAGTCTGTTTTTGAAGTTTTTTTGTTGCAAAATTGCCACCTTCAAGTCTGTCACTGAGTGGTTAGAGAGGTTGAAGTGTTCTCCGACTGGTTTTTGAATGTTATGATTCCTGATGTCAGATTTGTGTCCATTTATTCTTTTGCGTAGAGACTGTCCGGTTTGGCCAATGTACATGGCAGAGGGGCATTGCTGGCACATGATGGCATATATCACGTTGGTAGATGTGCAGGTGTACGAGCCCCTGATGGCGTGTCTGATGTGATTAGGTCCTATGATGGTGTCACTTGAATGGATATGTGGACAGAGCTGGCATTGGGCTTTGTTGCAAGGAGTTGATTTTCCCCACTAAGCGATGCTGAACGTGATAAGTCACCTTGCAAATAATCAGTCATACTAACTTTGATGGACTGCCCTGGGGTACAGCCTGGAACTGGGGTATCACTCAGCCCTTTGTCTTACCAGCCTGGGCTCCCTCACTCACTGTGATGCTGTGACAAGCTGCAGTGCAGGCCACTCCCGGTCCTGCCCTCACACCAGCATTTACACAGGCAGGGACACACCCAGCTGCGGTTACATGAACGCTTGTCCTCAGACACTCATGAACTAATAATAGAGGCATCAGACAGTCACACCCTTCCCCCAGCTCCTGAGCTCCCCAGCCTAGGACCCTGAGCTCTACTCTCTTACCCTGGTCATAAGCCTGACCAGTATAAGTTTAATACCTAATCCGCCCCTCTCCCAGAGCGGAGTGGACATGCACCAGTTTTTGTTCACTGGGTAGATTTCCAAAGCACTCCCAGAAAAACACACTGTTTTAGGTAAAAATATAAAACAAAGGTATTAACTACAGAAAGGTAGATTTTAAGTGATTATAGGTAATAACATACAGATCAATGTTGGTTACCTAAGCGATAAACAAAATCATAATCTAAGTTCTAATAATTAAACAGGTTTTGGATCAAGCAGTGTCTCACCCTGATGGTACAAACAGTCACTAATCTTCCATACACAGGCTGGGTCTCCCTTCCCCAGTTCAGCCTTTGTTCCTAAGGTGTTGTCAGGTGTTTTATACAGGGATTAAGGCCAAGTGCTGATGTGACTTCATCTCTTTTATAGCTTCTTCCATCTTCCTGGAAAGATCTTTGCTTGTGACGTGGGGGGGGGTCCACCCCCAATATCCCCTCTGGTCAAGCATCCTCTATTGCCTCCATGCTCCCTCTGGAAACAATTCCTGAGATAGTCCTTCAGCTTGTGGATTCCCTTTAATGGGGCCATTAGCACTGTCTAGCTTCTTCATTGTTGTACCTGAAAGGCTAGTTGTGGGTGTTTTCAACTTTACAACATATTTCAGTAACACACACATTGTTTCCAAAAGATTTGGCAAAAATGGGAAGCAATCTTTATTAAGAACCCCCTGTCCCTGGAAATTTCCACTACTTGCATCCGAAGAAGTGGGTATTCACCCACGAAAGCTCATGCTGCAAAACGTCTGTTAGGCTATAAGGTGCCACAGGATTCTTTGCTGCTTTCCCAGGTTGTGTCCCTTGAATTAGTGTCTATCACCATGGATGGTTAATTATAATAAGACACTAAAGATAGTTAGGATGCAAACAAAACAAGGGCTTTATTTACAAAACACTTCGTAGTTAACACCCCAAATAGGTATGAAGCCAAGACCCAGAACTACAAATGTGGTTACAAATACTAACAGAACTGTTCACTTCACCACTCTTGCCCAGGAACTATAGGGAACCGAACCACAACCACAAGTCACAGGTGACCAACAAAACAGGAACCAGAGTGAGGACAACGGCGAAGACTACAGGAACAAGGTAGATGTCAGGAACAGGTATTGTCTGATCTTCTTTCTTCAGATCTTCTTTGATGGAACCGAATGCAAGCACGGGCTGCCACTGGGGTACTGTGTACTGTGGAGAGCCCTTAAGTATCCTTCTATCGCTTGGCAGATTTTCTCTGAGGTCAGGTAAACCCTTCCTGCCTTCTCTCCTAGGTTTCCCGCCACTATCCCTTTTATCTTAGGTTTGTCCAATCAGATGCAAGGGGTAACAAAGAAGACATCGTGAAGGTGAAAAATATGGAGGGTAACAACAAAACAAAACCCTGAAAACAAACATAGCAAAACTTCATAATTTCATATACAGGGACAGCACATACAGTACAACAGGATATTAATATTCAATGGATCAAGACTTTTAGAATGATACCTCACAAGGCATCCTTTATACAAAACATCAGTACTATATGATGATCCTATCATAATCATAACACTGTGGTGAATGTGGGGTGCAGAGTGTCTCACCTCCTCCGTTAGTTTACTGCAGGAGTGTTAGTCACTGACTAATGCGGAGGCAGTGGGCGTAAGGTCGTCTTTAGCTTTTGACCGTACAATTCCCGAGTGTTGCTAACCATTGTAGTGTAACCCACAGGTGTTCTTGTAGAGTTTTGCGTCCCTTTTACCATTTTGTAAATCAGCCTCGTGATCTTAAAAGTGAAGAAGTGTGCCTCTTCTGGGTTGCTAGAAAACATCTCTTTGTATATATGCAGCATGGTTAACCACTGTGCCTTTCCAACTGGTGATCACTTAATACAGATATTCATCAATGCCAGGGGGTGATGTGCCTCAGTTTCCCCTTTCACACAGCAGCCCAGGTTTATTATGGTTTCTCTGCTGTGACCAGCTTTAAGTCTGTTTACAGGAATTAGCTGAGAAGCAGTATCGTTATAGGGCTTCCTAGATTCCACTCCTAGCATGTTCAAAAGCTTTTTCCAAAAATCATGAATGTTACACCTTTTCACTGAATTTACCATCAGTACCAAATTCTTTCTTATAAGGTTTGCCATTAGCGACAAACTTTGTATCATGAGATTTAAGAGTAATGCCAAATCTTTTCTCCCGGGTAGGTGTTTCCAATTAGTTCTATCATACCACGCCTTCTGCTTGGAGAGTTTGGTTTGCTCAATACCCATCGTGTCTTTCAACTCCTCCCTGAACCTTAGCATGTGTTCAGTTACTGGTTTTTCTTTCCCCTTGATGTGTCCCCTTCAGTGTGGGATCTCAGTCTAAGGTTATCTTTGGGGTCTTGGTATTCCAGGGTCTGGTGAGGAAAGGACGTAAGGGGACTTTGCAAGTTGGCCAGCCCTCTGTGGAGCTGTATCTGAACATCAGGGTTATGCCCAGGCAAAAAATCCCCTCCCCGCCCCCCGGTTTAGCTGTGATCTCTACTCACTCCCAGCACTGGGACATTCCTCTCCCCCCTTTTCCTCTAGAGCAGCGGTTCTCAAACAGGGGTCCACAGACACCACTTCAGGGAATCCACGAGTCATGTCTGAGGATGCTGGCCCTGCTGATCAACTCTCCCTCCCTCCTAGTGCCTCCTGCACACCGCAAACAGCTATTCAGCAGCGTGCAGGAGGCACTGGGAGAGACAGAGAGGAGCGGGGATGGGGTGCACTCGAGGGAGGCAGCAGAAAGAGGCGTGGAAAAGGAGGGACGAGGTAGAGTGGGGGGGGGAGGCGGTGGGGTGGGGGTGGGGCCTTGGGGAAGGGGCAGGGCCGGTGCAACCATTTAGGTGACCTAGGTGGTGACCTCGGGCACTAGGATTTGGGGGGTGCCATTGTCTTCGGTAGCGACTGTGGGGGTGCAGGGAGGGCCGCCTGCAGCAAGAAGGGGGGGCATGCAGGGGAACTCCCCGCTCCAGCTCACCCCTGCCCCGCCTCCTCCCCGAGCACGCCGTGGCTGCTTCACTTCTCCTGCCTTAGGTGCCGCACGCCGGGGTGGCGGGAGATGTGAAGCAGCGACGGTGTGTTCGGGGTGGAGGCGGAGCAGGGGTGAGCTGGGGTTGGGGGGTGCCTCAGGGCAGAGGGTGGAGGTGGGGAGCTGCCACAATGTGGGTGCCTCAGGGCGGAGGGGGAGCTACCGTGGCGGGGGGCGCCTCAGGGCGGGGGTTCAGGGACGGGGGAGGGCGCAAGGTGGAAGTTTCGCCTAGGGCGTGAAACATCCTTGCACCGGCCCTGGGAAGGGGTGGAGTGGGGGCAGGGCCTGGGGCTGAGCAGGGGTGGAGCACCCCCAGGGAAAATTAGAAGCTGGCTTGGAGGTCCGTGAAAAATTTTGAAATCAAAATGGGGGTCCTCGGGTTGCTAAAGTTTGAGAACGGCTGCTCTAGAGGCTTGTGATCTGTGCTCTCTGGGCTAAGACGTGTGTCTTGAATCTTCTCTCAGCTGCTTTCTGTGATTCACCAGGCCATGGGATGATTCCCTGCTCCCCTCTGTCAGATGAGTCATAATTTATAAGCATTTTCGCACACAGGATCTCCACTCTGTCTTAAAGAGACAGAGTTAGTTTCCACAAGCATGTTAGGAACAAAGTCCTGAAAAATTGGGATCTGGATTGGTGCCCCCCTCCATCACCCCTCTCTCAGTCCCTGAGAGTTCAGTTGAGTGACTGCTTCCTCTGGGAGGTAAGTTACAAAGTTCCTTCTCAGAACCTGAGCCATAGTTTGGGTGTCTGGATGCACAGAGGCTGAACCAGCCACTGTGTTCTGGTATCTGCCCCCCCCCTGTGATCAGCAAGATTTTCCTGTACCTCCACTATTCCTTCGCTAGCTTCCTTCTCTGTGCCCCCCTCTAAGACACACACCTCTGTGATCTCTGGAGTGGGATCCGTCCCCTGTCCAGCTGTGGAGGGCTAACAGCCTGGACAGTTTTTCTCACTGACAGGCAACACACTCCCCTCCCCGCTGAGGAGACTCTGCCTTCAGCTTCAGGGCAGGAGCTAGACTCAAGTACCCTCACCCCTGGAAGCACGCAGCTTCCCACTGCTGCAGAGGAATCATGGAGACTTTCTCCCATTCCTTCAGCGGTTCCTGGGACTTTTCCCTTTTCCTCTGGGGTCCCAGCATAATTCTTCTTCTTGCTACAGGCAAATACCTTAGCCTGAGCTAGGCTGAAAAAAACCTTCCCAAGTAACATGTGCACTGGGATGTCTTCTGTTACCCCCACAATGAAATCGCTTTCCAAACCTTCCCACGCCACATGGACTCTAGCTAGTGGCACGGGGAATTGGGGCTGGGCCATCCCCTTAATCTTTGCCATTTGGCCAGGTAACATGTTGGCCTTTGGGACCACACTTGATTGAACCAGAGAAATCAGGGCCTCTGTGTCCTTCCAACCCAGGCGTTCTCTGCCCTCAATCTCAACAATCTTAATGGGCTCAATATCTGATTTTGCAGAGATTAATTCCACAAAACCAATATGATAAGTCTCAACTGCCTGAGAGGCTGCTATCCTGAGCACAGAAACATTCACATGGGGTACCTGCTGCTTGCTCCCTCCCAGCAGAGGGTATTTATTCCTCAGGTGACCCGTGGATTTACAGGGATAGCACCTTCTGGGCCCTCCTGTTTTTATGGGAGATTTGGGATGGGGATTAGAGGAATGGTTTGGGAGAGGTGAGTGCCCAGCCTTCCATCCACCCTTTTTCTTCACGGGTAAAATGGGAACCCTGCCTCCCACCAGGTTTAAACCCCTCTCCCTGTGCTTTATTTGAAATAGATGCTTGTCTGCTCAAGAGCATCAGCTAGAGCAGCCATCTCATCCATTTGTCACCTTTTTGTCCCCTAGGCACTGTTTCACAACATCTTTACATTTGAACATAAGAACGGCCATACTGGGTCAGACCAAGGGTCCATCCAGCCCAGTAGCCTGTCTACCGACAATGGCCAATGCCAGGTGCCCCAGAGGGAGTGAACCTAACAGGTAATGATCAAGTGATCTCTCTCCTGCCATCCATCTCCACCCTCTGACAAACAGAGGCTAGGGACACCATTCCTTACCCATCCTGGCTAATAGCCATTAATGGACTTAACCTCCATGAATTTATCCAGTTCTCTTTTAAACCCTGTTATAGTCCTAGCCTTCACAACCTCCTCAGGTAAGGAGTTCCACAGGTTGACTGTGAGCTATGTGAAGAAGAACTTCCTTTTATTTGTTTTAAACCTGCTGCCCATTAATTTCATTTGGAGGCCCCTAGTTCTTATATTATGGGAACAAGTAAATAACTTTTCTATATTCACTTTCTCCACACCACTCATGATTTTCTATACCTCTATCATATTCCCCCTTAGTCTCCTCTTTTCCAGGCTGAAAAGTCCTAGCCTCTTTAATCTCTCTTCATATGGGACCCATTCCAAACCCCTAATCATTTTAGTTGCCCTTCTCTGAACCTTTTCTAATGCCAGTATAGTTTAGGAAATGCTCCTGAGCAACAAGGTTAAACATTCCTTCAAAGCTTGTAACCCCTTTTCCCCTCACCCACTTTTCATCAAATCTTTCATTTGTTTTACATAAGCCACATTACTCATCCCAGCCCCTTTCTTAGGATTTCTAAATTTCACCCTATATGTTTCAGGGGTAATCTGAAATTATTTAAAAACCATTTCTTTGAATTTATAATAATTTAAAGCATCCCCTATTGGCACCTTATTGAATATATCCAGAGCTTTACCAGTTAACTTTGCAACCAAAGTTGCACGGCTAGTTTTTGAGCCTTAACTTCTTTGTCAGCCTCTATCTGGTGGAGTTTCAGAGCTCTTTGATGTGTTAATTCCATAGTTTGCTTCTGTGCCTCAATTTCCAGCTGTTTTAAACGCCAAAAATTGTTGGTGATCTTTTTCTTTTTCTTTTGCCTGAAATCTGAACAGCTCTAACTTTGCAATTGTTTCACAATTTTCAGACATCTTGCTGCTTCTCTGTCCATACGTCCCTTTCCCAAAATAAGCAAACAGCAAATAAACTGGTAACCTCTTTGACTGATCTCTAGCCACCACACGTAAATCTCACTTAAAACCTCTATACTTGTGTATGAAGTGTAAATCTTACTCAGAACAAGAAGTTATGCATTACACTTTGCTTGCTGCACCACTGTGACAGACTGCCCCGGTGTGCAACCTGGAACTGGGGTAACAATGAGCCCTCTGTCTTACTAGCCTGGGCTCCTTCATTCACTGTGATGCTGTGACAATCTGCGGACTGCTTTGAGTCCTTCCCTCACACCAGCATTTACAGAGGCAGGGATGCACCCAGCTGAAGTTCCATTAATGCTTCTCCTCAGCCACTCATGAGCTAACAATAGAGAGGCTTCAGACAGTCACCCCCCCTGTGATGGGTTCGGTCACAGAGACCCCCTTGGGATTGTCACCTGATGTACTGAATTTACCTCTGAGCCCATTTTCCCTGCCAGCTTGGGACTCCAGAACCCTGTCTTGTTGAGCCAGACACACTAGCCTACTGCAACACAGACCCAGATCTGGTCCATGCCGCCAAAGCTGCAGACTTTAACCAAAAAACTGCTCAGCAGGTCACCTATCTCCAGCACCCAGACACCCAGTTCCCAGTGGGATCCAAACCCCAGATAAATCTGTTTTACTCTGTATAAAGCTTATACGGGGCAAACTCATAAGTTGTCTGCCCTCTATAACACTGATAGAGAGAGATGCACAGCTGTTTGCTCCCTCAGGTATTAATCACTTACTCTAGGTTTAATAATAAACAAAAGTGATTTTATTAAGTATAAAAAATAGGATTTAAGTGGTTCCAAGTAATAACAGACAGAACAAAGTAAGTTACCAAGCAAAATAAAACAGAACATGCAAGACTAAGCCGAATACATTAAGAAACTGATTACAGGTACATCTCACCATCAGAGATGTTCCAATAAGCTTCTTTCATGGACTAGACTCCTTCCTAGTCTGGGCCCAATCCTTTCCCCTGGTACAGTCCTTGTTAGTTCCAGCAGGCATCTTAGGTGAAAAGCAGAGGTTTTCTCATGACTGGCACACCTTTTGTTCTGCTCACCCCCCCATTTATAGCTTTGGCACAAGGCGGGAATCCTTTGTCTCTCTGAGTCCCCACCCCTCCTTCTAAATGGAAAAGCCCCAGGTTTAAGATGAATTCCAGAATCAGGTGACACGTTCACATGTCCTGTGAGACCCCTATTCTCCATTTTTCCAGGGCTGGCCCGCATGTACCTGGCAGGTTTGCGAGTAAACAGAGCCATTTACAGTCAATGGCGCCTATTGACTAGAATAATCAAGATTCTAAACCACCATTAATGGCCCACACTTTGCATAATTAAAATAGGACCTCAGAGTTACACTTCACATTTCTAGTTTCAGATACAAGAATGATGCATTCTTACAAATAGGATGATCACAGTCAGTAGATTCGCAAAAAGAACAGGAGTACTTGTGACACCTTAGAGACTAACAAATTTATTTCAGCATGCTCACTTCTTTGGATGTGTGTTCCATTCTATGCATCCGAAGAAGTGAGCTGTAGCTCACGAAAGCTCATGCTGAAATAAATTTGTTAGTCTCTAAGGTGCCACAAGTACTCCTGTTCTTTTTGCAGATACAGACTAACACGGCTGCTACTCTGAAACTCAGTCGATTATAAGCTTTGTAATGATACCTTACAGGAGACCTTTTGCATAAAGCATATTCCAGTTACATCATATTCACACTTATAAATATATTTTTATAAAGCATATGGAATGCAACGTCACACACCCCAAACCCCAGCTCCCCAGCCTAGGACCCCAGAGCTGTACTGTCTTGCCCTGGTCAAAAGCCTGACCAATATAAAATTAATACCTAGTTTGCCCCGTCTCAATGTGGAGAGGACATGCACCAGTTTTTGTTCATTGAGAAGATTTCTCAAGCACTCCCACAAAACACACTATTTTAAGTAAAAACATAAAACAAATTTATTAACTACAGAAAGAGAGGTTAAGTGATTATAAGTAATAACGTACAGATCAAAGTTGGTTACCTAAGCAATAAACAAAATCACAATCTAATTTCTAATAACTAGGCAGGTTTTGGATCAAGCAGTGTCTCACCCTGATGGTACAAACAGTCCACTAATCTTCCATACACAGGCTGGGCCTTCTTTCCTGCCTGGGACCCCCTTCCCCAGTTCAGGCTTTGTTCCTAAGGTGTTGTCAGGTGTTTTGCTGTATGGGGATTAAGGCCAAGTGCTGCTGTGATTTCCTGTCTTTTATAGCTTCTTCCATCTTCCTGGAAAGATCTTTGCTTGTGACGTGGGGGGTCCACCCCCCATATCCCCTCTGGTCAAGCATCCTCCATTGCCTTCCGGCTCCCTCTAGGAAGCCTCAATTGTAAACAATTCCGGAGGTAGTCTCTCAGTATGTGGATTCCCTTTAATGGGACCATTAGCACTGTTTAATTTCTTCATTGTTGTACTTGAAATGTTGGTAGTGGGTGTGTTCAACTTTAGAACATATTTCAGTAACACACACATAGCAAAACTTCATAACATCACATACAATGATAGCACTTACAATCCAGCAAGATATTAATGTTCAAGAGATCAAGACTTTCAGAATGATAGCTCACGAGACATACTTTGTACAAAACATATCATGACTATATGTTAATCATATCATAAACCTATCACTGTGGTGAATGTGGGATGCAGAGTCACACTAACCAAAACATTAGATTCTACATGTGACAGGTTGGATCAGAGAAACCCCCTGGGGGCTGCCAACCGATGTGCCAAGACTACTTCTGCCCCTGCTTTCCCTGACAGCTTGGGACTCCAGAACCCTGCCTGCATGTGCCAGCCACAAACACAGACCCAGGTCTGAACCGCGTCCCACAAACTGCAGGCTTAACTGAAAGCAGCTTAAGAAGTGTTCTTGTCTTTAACACTCAGATGCCCAGCTTCCAATGGGGTCCAAACCCCAAATAAATCAGTTTTACCCTGTATAAAGCTTATACAGGGTAAACTCATACATTGTTCGCCTCTATAATGCTGATAGAAAGATATGCACAGCTGTTGCCCCCGCCCCCCCCAGGTATTAATACATACTCTGGGTTAATTAATAAGTAAAAAGTGATTTTATTAAATACAGAAAGTAGGATTCAAGTGGTTCCAAGTAATAGCAGACAGAACAAAGTGAATTACCAAGCAAAATAAAACAGAACACGCACGTCTATGTCTAATACAGTAAGAAAACAGAATACAGATAAAACCTCACCCTCAGAGGTGACCCAGTAAGCTTCCTTTTACAGACTAATCTCCTTCTAGTCTGGGTCCAGCAATCACTCCCCCCCCCTCTCCGCCCGTGGTTACTGTTCTTTGTTCCAGTTTCTTTCAGGTATCCTTTGGGGGTGGAGAGGCTCTTTTGAGCCAGCTGAAGACAAAATGGAAGGGTCTTCCAGGGGTTTAAATAGACTTTCTTTTGGGGGTGGAGACCCCTGTGTAGAATTCCAGCTACAAGATGGAGTTTTGGAGTCACATGGGCAAGTCACATGACTCAGAACTTACAGGTAGCAGGCATGGTTCACATGCTACCTTGAACTTCCTCATGTAGACTTCTTATGTGGATTGGAGCCTTCCAAGATCCATTGTCTGTTAAAGTGCTTCTTGATTGGGCACTTAACTTGCAAATTCCTTTCTAAAGAAGCTGTCCAAATGCCTTACTAAGGTTATTTAAAATCAAACAAGTATACAGCCAATATTCATGACTTTGAATACAAAAATGACACATGCATACAAATAGGAGGAGTAGATTCAGTATATCATAACATTTGCAGAGATATGTTACATGGCATATGTAGCATAAAACATATTCCAGTTCTGTCATATATACTTTCATAAGCATATTTCCATAAAGCCTTATGGGGGTGCACCCTCACACCCTCCTCCTGAACTTACTGCCAGAGACTTGGACACTGTCCATGGTGGAGGCAGTACATGTAAAATCTGTTTGTCTTTGGTCACACTCTCTTTCAGTACCTTTAAACCATATGATGTCATTCCTAAGTGTTCTAGCAAGTTTTGGGGTTCCTGGTCCCTGGATGCCTGAAAACTGGCTGGGGTGTAGTATCGCTAACAGAATGCAGACAGCAATATCTGTTAAAATGTAGGTGTTTTGGCATTTAGCCACCAATGCCATGAGGCAGCGTGCCTCAGTTTCTCCTTCCACACAGCAGCATTGGCCTGTTATGCTTTTGCTGCTGTGCCTAGCTTCCAGTCTGTTTACAGGTGTAGGCTGAAAGGTAACATGCTTGTGGGACTGTTTTGTCACCATCCCTAGCACGTACAACAGTTTTTCCCACAAACCAGGTATGTCCCCCATCTTTAAAGGGTTTACCACTAGTATTAATTCCTTTGTTTTAACCCATAGATGAAATAGCAAAAAACACAAGATTAACAGCAAATCTACGGTGGACAGGCTTTGCTCACACAATTTAGCATGTTTAGCGTCTACTGCATTTTCCCATTTATTTGTGCCCCCTGGTAGACACTCTGCTGCAGATTCTTCTGCCTCTTTGGAGAAGGCTTTTAATTCAGGCATGTGTTTGGAGCTTTGGCAAGGAAAGGGTGCACTGCAACCGTGCCTGCCCTCGGCCCCTAAGCCAGTCTCCTTGTGATTTCTGAAAACCTGCTCCTGATTCCAGCAAAGAGCTGTGTAGAATCCTAACGTATATCCTGGCCAACAGCCCATGATTAAAATTAAACTTTGCAGTTTTACAGACGGAGTCTGGCATTCATAGGCTATTTGTCAGGGGTTTCCTATCACTCAACTTCCTGACTCCTCTGCACACAATTCTTGGTACTCGTTGCAGCCACATTCACAGATTCCTGACTCTCTCTGCTATCCAGGCCCGTGTGATCAGCTTTGTCCGAGGAGCCAGCATGGAGAGGCCGAGGAGAGATCTCCTGCTGGAGACGCTGGAGCAGCTGGAGGAGGAGAAGCTCTGGACATTCAAGGACAAACTGAGTGAAATCGAGCTGAAGGAAGGATACGGACGCATCCCATTAGCGAGACTAACACATGTGGATCCCCCAGCCCTCGCCGACCTGTTGCTCAGCTCCTACGGGGAGGACTATGGCATGGAGGTGGCTGCAGAGGCTCTGAGAGCCGTCAGCCAGGGAGACCTGGCAGAGAGACTCGTTGTCCCACCGAGAGCTGGTAAGGAATGAGCTGGGGAGGGGAGCTCAGATCCCAAGGGAGTCCCAGTGCCTCTGTCCTTGCTCTTTCACATTGCTGTGCTGGAAACTAGCTAGAGAAGGGACCATTCCCCACCTGATCAGAAGCATTAGAAATTCCAGGGGCTTGCTGGGACAGGGAAATTCCAGGGACATATTTCTGTTTGTCTGTCCAACTCTCTGTCTAAACACTTGCGCGCAGGGGGGGGGGGGAAGTATACACTATTATTTCCCAGGTTTATAAGAAATAGCCAAAGAGCAGTGAGCTTTCAGTGGTCCAGGACTTGTGTCTAATAGCCAGAAGGAGGCTGAGACTGCAAATCCATGCTTCTCTGTGGCTGGCTGAGATCAGAGCCCCATCGTGCTGGCCAGCGCACAGGCACCTAACAAAACAGTTCCTGCCCTGAAGAGCTCACAGAGTAAATGGACCAGGCAGGGAAAGGAAAGATGATTTCCCAAGTGGAAAAATGAGGCTGTATCTATCCTAGGCAAATGCAGGCTCCAGAGCCCCATTGACGCTGCTTCCTCAGGGATAGCTATTGTATATGTGGGGCTCATTGTAGGGGGACTCAACCGAGATGTAGGCTCCATTGTGCTAGGCACTGCCCTTACACAGAGTAATGCCTCGGCCACGCTGCAGCGGCACAGCCATGGTCCTGCAGCTGTGCTGCTCCAGCGCCAGAGTGTAGCCACTGCCTGCATCGGCATAAAGGGCTTTCCTGTCGCTATAGTTACTCTGTCTCTGAGAGACAGTAGCTAGTTTGAGGGAAGAACTCTTCCATTGACCTAGCTGCGACTCCACTAGGGGTTGGGTTGTCCTAACTCTGACCCCGAAGACGTGACATTTTTCATAGCCCCGAGTCATAATTAGGTTGATGTTTTCGCTTTAGCGCTTTAGGCAACACCCATTTTTTTGCTTTTATTTTACCTGGGTGTTGGCCACGGGGAGAGTATTTTAGTTCCTTTGTTTTTTACTTCCCTAATTGTGTTTGCATCTTATTTACAGGGGTCCCTTTCTCTTGTTTGACAGCAATATTTATTATTTTTAATTTACTTATATCGAGGCATATTTTTACCTTTATTTTTATACCAGGCATTTTTTTATTTTGCAACGTTTGGAGGCAGTGCTTGTAACACAATTTGATTTAACATTTTAAGATCCATTTTTCCTGCTCTTTAACATAATACATGTTTGAATTTTGTTAGCCAGCTTAGTAGGAGCTTTTTTGATATTTTTATACTTTTTAAAAAATGTGGCTAACTCACAAGATCGCTTGAAATGCTTTTGAGCCGTACATTTAGCCATTTGAGTAACATGATTGTTAAAGCCAATAGTGTGACTATTTAATGGTTCTAGCAAAGTTTGCACTAGCATTGGTTTTTGTACAATGTTAATGCCCACTGCATTTAACAATCGTGTACAGTTGTGTAACGATGCCAAACACTTATTACAATTTTGAGATGGGAGAGGTGGACCAAAAGCTTTACTAGGGCAGTTAATTTATTGATTTTTAAGGCACTGGGTCTGGCTGTTAAACCACTAGCCCGAGGTGGGTGAGGTGTGTAGTGGCCATACTGAGGCACAATATTTCCCCTTTTTTTCATGATTACTACTGAGCGATGGCCCTTTCAAGTTGTTTTTTAATTTTTGAGTTCTATGGGGTTTTTTTTAATAGTTTTAATCCACTTTGAATTATTTGAGGAGTGACATCAAGGGTGAGTTGAGGTATTGGTGAGGTGCTGTGCTTCATTTTCAATTTGGGGCTCCCCTTCTCTTTACCTGGTGTTCCCGTTTTAACAGGAATTGACTTAGGTTTTGGTGAAGGTTTTTTAAAAACCTGGTTCTTATTATAAGGTGGTGGTTGTGAAGCAGTAGCCCCTGCCCACGGGCCATTGGATGGTGGCTGACCTGGGTCATCTTACGTGTTCCCAATGCAGCATCCATTCCAATTATTCCATGTTCCATCTTTTAATTTGGCGAGGGCCCCCTGTTTTTATTTTTGTCTCCATCCTTCAGCCACTATAAAAGCACTAGAAGTCTGGTGTTGGGTAACAGGGGATGAGTCTTTCTTTCTTTTTAGTTTTTTACAACCGTTTCCAGTTTTTTATTCTCCTGCTTTATCTGTTCGAGCATATCATGTGCCTGGACTGCCTGCTGCCCTGCTAAAAGAGCTTGAGCTTTCCAGTGCTCGACAGCCTAGGATGCTTCATCCAAAACCTGGGTTACCTCTTCTCTTTCCCTGTTTTTTTTCCCATTACTTGCCTGGCCAGTAGTGTGGCACATCTTAAAATGTGTGTGTTTTTTGCAATAATATGCCAGATTCTGTGAACTTGTGAGTAGGCAGAGCCTGGTGTTTGTTGCAGCCTGATTTTTGCTAACTTTGCTTTATATCGCTTGCCCACTACTTTAGCTCAGGCCTTATACCAGCCCTCTGATACTAGGCTCTGTTCCTGCTACACCTATTACACATGCGCTGACTTTGTGTGTGCACATATGCACCTCCTGCTGATACCTACCTACCCTGAGTATTCACACTGGCCTCTCTACCACACTGTCTGAGCACCTCACAACCTCTCTGTGTGTGTCTAGCACTGTCTGCTGAGCACAGTTCTGTATGACAGCCTCTATTTATCCTCCTCCCCCATGGAGATATACCTATCTCATAGAGCTGGAAGGGACCTGAAAGGTATTGAATCCAGCCCCTGCCTTCACTAGCAGGACCAAGTACTGATTTTGCCCCAGATCCCAAAGTGGCCTCCTCAGGGATTGAGCTCACAACCCTGGGTTCAGCAGGCCAATGCTCAAACCACTGAGCTATCCCTCCCCCATAGCCCTGTGAGACAGGGCAGGGCTATTTAGTGTCCCCATCATGCAGATGGGGATACACAGACTTGTCCAAGCTCTGTGGTGGAGTGAAGAATTGAACCTGGTCCTTCCAAAGCTGCACCTAGTGCTCTAACCACTAGACCTTCCTTCATACCTAACAGCCCCTCTGTTCAGTCAGACCGTGTGTCTGTGCAGGGCCCCGTGTGCAGAGCTGCCCTGCTCTGTGTGACTGATGCTGGGTTTGTCTCTGTAGCAGCCAGTGCGACATCAAGGAACAGCTGGTGGAGGAATTTGATTTGCTGCCGCCCGTCAGCCACAGATGAAGGTGAGTGAGGTCCAAATTTGCCAGGGATCGTTAGTAGGCGCTGCAAGGCCCTGACTGAAGGGAAGCAAAACCCAGGAATCGATTTCTTTTATCTAACACTGAAAGGGTGTGTCTGTGTGATGCCCCGTGATGAGCACAGCTCTGCATAACTCTGTGTGTGTGCACGAGACAGGTGGGTGAGGTAATATCTTGTATTGGACCAACTTGTGTTGGTGAGAAAGATGAGCTTAGGAGCTAGACTGAGCTCTTCTTCAGACGTGTGCTCCTTACTCACGGGTGTAACAACCTCTGCTGAGAACAGTTCTGTATTACTGTGTGTGTGTGTGGCGCCCTCTGCTCTGTCTGACTAACTGCTTGGGTTTGTCTCCCTAGCACCCTGTTCATGTTTGAGGAACAGCCGGTGTGGACTTTGCCATTGCTGTCTGTCCGCAGAGTCAGGTG
Organism: Mauremys reevesii; assembly: GCF_016161935.1. Taxonomy (NCBI): domain Eukaryota; kingdom Metazoa; phylum Chordata; order Testudines; family Geoemydidae; genus Mauremys; species Mauremys reevesii. The sequence goes on from NW_024100906.1 coordinate 93,442, forward strand.
GGTGAAATCTAAATTGCCATGGGGTACTGACCAGGAACCGCAAAGTGCAGATGGAGAGAGTCAAAACTCAGGCCTGGATTCCTTTCCCCCAACAGGCTCGGGCTGTATCCTTGGCTGAACATCCTATTTTCCCAAATATTCATATTGTTGAGTAGCAGAGCTCCTGCCAAATGAGAGCCAGGAACAGAGGGCAGGTGTGTTTGGAGAGCTTAGAACCAGATTCTGATCTTGGTGGCACACATGTAAATCCAGAGTGACCCCACTGATGTCAGCGTAGTCAGGGCTGGATTCTTATCTCGGTGACCACTGTGTAGGAAGAGAGGATCAGCAGAGCCTTTTGAAAGGAGGACAGAAGGAAGATGAGAGTTGCCGGCCCTTTGAATAAGCAGGGAAGGATTAGAGGCAGGAGAGCTACTGCGCAAAGCTGTGGCTTTGCATATGGCTGGACACATTAAGCCCCACCCTAAGCATCCTGTTTCACCTTCACACCCTCCAGGAGGGACCAGGTTGGTTAACTTTCCTGTTCTTCCAGCTAACAAAGGGGTGAGTTCTTCCCTACACAAACCAGAGCCACTGATATTTATTGGGGAAAGCGTGTAATTTAGGCTAAGGAGAAAAACAGAACAAGGAAAAACAAAAGTAAAGTCTCCTTAATATTGAGCAGGTGAGAGCACAGTGTGTGTGTGTGACCTACTCTGTCACATTCTGCTCAGGAACTCAAACACAAAATGGCAGCTCTCAACCTTTACAGCATGAGAAACCTTTGTAGAAAATAAACAGTCAGGCCAGATTCTGACCTCACTTGTAGGAGTGTAAATCTGGCCCTTATTGATTTCAATTCAGTCCATCCAAATTTATACTGTAGTAAATGAGATCTGATTCTAACCCTGACTCCATTGGCTTCAGTGGGGCCACTCTGGATTTACAGTGGAGTCACTGAAAAAGGAATCTGGCTTTGAGTCATTCGATTTTGTGGAGTCAGTCCGGATTGACACCAGTGTGACTGAGACCTGAATTTGGCCCACAAATTTCAAAACTCCATTAGTTTCTTCTTTTTCCTGCTAGAATCGTCAACAACACAGTCAAGCAAATTCAAAATTAGAGCACTATTCCCAGAGCTATCAGGAGGTGGGTTCTGCAGATGGTAGCGCTACTCTGGGAAGACATTTCAGAAAACTTTCAGTTTTACTGCATATCCTGTTCTGCTTTTCCTTGCTGAAAATGGATATGAATAAGATAATCATATTCAACAAACCATAACGTTTCCATTGACACCTCACGTGACATACTTTGTACAGGATACATCATAATTATATCACCATGATAGATGTGGGGGTACCAGGCTGTTGCTTTGGGGTAGAGAGCATCACAAAGCCATCAACCTTTACAGGAAACACCTGTAGGAAATAAACAGTTGGGCCAGGTTCTGACCTAATTTATAGGAGTGTAAATCTGGCCCTTATCGATTTCAGTTCAGTCTCTCCAAATTTACACAGGGGTAAATGAGATCAGAATCCAGTGGGGCCACTCTTCATTTACACTGTAGTCCAGAAAAAAGGAATCTGACTATGATTCCATTGACTTTGTGGAGTCACTCTGGATTGACACCAGTGTAGCTAAGACCTGAATTTGGCCCACAGATTTCAAAACTCCATTAATTTCTTCTCTTTTTTCTTCCAGGATTGTTATTACCAGAGTTAAGAGAATACCGTTTTGGAAACAGAGTTCGATATGATATATCAGGTCCCCGAGCTGGGACTGTGAAAACGCGACCGTGGCCATTTTGGGAGAGAACGACACGTCTAACTTCTGAGTGTAAGCTCCCCAGGCGTCTGTCTAGCAGCGCTTCCTCTCCACAGTCAAGGAGACAATTAGAGTTCCTATTAGAAGGCTGATTTTATTAGTTGTTCTCTGCCCCTATGGTTCATTTAGCATCACTCAGTGGGGAAATACTCATATGTGTAGAGTAATATCACAGACATGATCATCTCCTTTTCCCATTACACACGTGCTGACTTTGTGTTCACACACGCACCTGCTGCTGTGAGCGAGATGTTCTGAGTATTAACACCGGCCTCTCTACCGCATTATCTGAGCACCTCCCAATCTCTGTGTGTGGGTCTAGCAGCCCCTGCTGAGCACGGCTCTGTGCTGTAGCAGAGCATTCAGCCTGGTTTCTTCCAATGCTGCAGCTAGTGCTCCGAACCACTAGCCTCTCCTTTCTACCTCAGAGCCTCTCTGTTCAGTCAGAGCGAGTGTCCGTGCAGTGCCCTGTGTGCACAGCTGTCCTGCTCTGCGTGAGTGACCACAGACATGGGAACTAGCGGTGTGGGGGTGCTCCAGCTTCCCCAGTTTTCACACAGGGCTCTGCTCCTGGCCCCACACGAGGAGTCCCGGCTGCCCCCCCCCCCCCGAGCTGTGGCTCCAGCCTCTGCCCCCTTACCCCTCTCTGGGTCCCCCCCCATTCCAGAAACACTGCCCTGCTCCTGGCCCCAGCTCTGGGGATGAGGTTGGGGGTGTGAACAGGGGTAAGAGGCCTGGCTTTCAACACCCCCACTATTAAGTGTTCCAGCGCCACTGTGACTGATGTTGGGTTTCTCTCTGTAGCAGCCAGTGCGACATCAAGGAACAGCTGGTGGAGGAATTTGATTTGCTGCCACCCCTCATCCACAGATGAAGGTGAGTGAGGTCTGCATTTCCCAGGGATTGTTGTTAGGCGCTTCATGGCCCTAACTGAAGAGAAGCAAAACCCAGGAACCAGTTCTATTTCTCTAACCTAAAAATGGCGTGTGTACGTGGGCCCCTGGTGAGCAGAGCTCTGCATGACTGAGTGTGGGGGTGTGGGACAAGGTGGGTGAGGTAATATCTTTTATTGGATCAACTTGTGTTGGTGAAAAAAATGAGCTTTGGAGCTAGACAGAGCTCTTCTTCAAGCGTGTGTTGAACATCCTATATTCCCAAATATTCATATTGTTGAGTAGCAGAGCTCCTGCCAAATGAGAGCCAGGGACAGAGGGCAGGTGTGTTTGGAGAGCTTATAGCCAGATTCTGATCTTGGTGGCATACATGTAAATCCAGAGTGACCCCACTGACGTCAGTGTAGTCAGGGCTGGATTCCGATCTCGGTGACCCCTGTGTAGGAAGAGAGGATCAGCAGAGCCTTTTGAAAGGAGGACAGAAGGAAGATGAGTTGCCGGCCCTTTGAATAAGCAGGGAAGGATTAGGAGCAGGAGAGCTACTGCGCAAAGCTGTGGCTTTGCATATGGCTGGACACATTAAGCCCCACCCTAAGCATCTTGTTTCACCTTGACACCCTCCAGGAGGGACCAGGTTGGTTAACTTTCCCATTCTTCCAGCTAACAAAGAGGTGAGTTCTTGCCTACACAAACCAGAGCCACTGATCTTCATTAGGGAAAGCATGTAATTTAGGCTAAGGAGAAAAACAGAACAAGGAAAAACAAAAGTAAAGTCTCCTTAATATTGAGCAAGTGAGAGTGCAGTGTGTGTGTGTGACCTACTCTGTCACATTCTGCTCTGGAACTCAAACACAAAATGGCAGCTCTCGACCTTTACAGCATGAGAAACCTTTGTAGAAAATAAACAGTCAGGCCAGATTCTGACCTAATTTATAGGAGTGTAAATCTGGCCCTTATTGATTTCAATTCAGTCCATCCAAATTTACATGGGGGTAAATGAGATCTGATTCTAGCCCTGACTCCATTGGCTTCAGTGGGGCCACTCTGGATTTACATTGGAGTCCAGGAAAAAGGAATCTGACTATGATTCCACTGACTTTGTGGAGTCACTCTGGATTGACACCAGTGTAGCTAAGACCTGAATTTGGCCCACAGATTTCAAAACTCCATTAATTTCTTCTCTTTTTTCTTCCAGGATCATTATTACCAGAGTTAAGAGAATACCATTTTGGGGACAGAGTCCGATGTGATATATCACGTCTCCGATCTGGGACTGTGAAAAGACAACCATTGCCATTTTGGGATAGAAAGACACGTCTAGCTTCTGAGTGTAAGCTCCCCAGGCGTCTGTCTAGCAGCGCTTCCTCTCCACAGTCAAGGAGACAATTAGAGTTCCTATTAGAAGGCTGAGTTTATTAGTTGTTCTGTGCCCCTATGGTTCATTTAGCATCACTCAGTGGGGAAATACTCATATGTGTAGCCTAATATCACAGACATGATCATCTCCTTTTCCCATTACACACATGCTGACTTTGTGTTCACACACGCACCTGCTGCTGTGAGCAAGATGTTCTGAGTATTCACACTGGCCTCTCTACCGCATTATCTGAGCACCTCCCAATCTCTGTGTGTGGGTCTAGCAGCCCCTGCTGAGCACAGCTCTGTGCTGTAGCAGAGCATTGAGCCTGGTTCTTCCAATGCTGCAGCTAGTGCTTCGAACCACTAGCCCCTCCTTCCTACCTCAGAGCCTCTCTGTTCAGTCAGAGCAAGTGTCCGTGCAGTGCCCTGTGTGCACAGCTGTCCTGCTCTGCGTGACTGACCACAGGTGTGGGAACTAGCGGTGCAGGGGTGCTCCAGCTTCCCCAGTTTTCACACAGGGCTCTGCTCCTGGCCCCACATGAGGAGTCCCGGCTGCCTCCACCCCCCAGCTGTGGCTCCAGCCTCTGCCCCCTTACCCCTGTCGGGGTCCCCCCCCCCCCCGTTCTGGAAACACTGCCCTGCTCCTGGCCCCAGCTCTGGGGATGAGGTTGGGGGTGTGAAAAGGGGTAAGAGGCCTGGCTTTCAACACCCCCACTATTAAGTGGTCCAGCGCCACTGTGACTGATGCTGGGTTTGTCTCTGTAGCAGCCAGTGCGACATCAAGGAACAGCTGGTGGAGGAATTTGATTTGCTGCCACCCCTCAGCCACAGGTGAAGGTGAGTGAGGTCCAAATTTGCCAGGGATCGTTAGTAGGCGCTGCAAGGCCCTGACTGAAGGGAAGCAAAACCCAGGAATCAATTTCTTTTATCTAACACTGAAAGGGTGTGTCTGTGTGATGCCCCGTGATGAGCACAGCTCTGCATAACTCTGTGTGTGTGCACGAGACAGGTGGGTGAGGTAATATCTTGTATTGGACCAACTTGTGTTGGTGAGAAAGATGAGCTTAGGAGCTAGACTGAGCTCTTCTTCAGACGTGTGCTCCTTACTCACGGGTGTAACAACCTCTGCTGAGAACAGTTCTGTATTACTGTGTGTGTGTGTGGCGCCCTCTGCTCTGTCTGACTAACTGCTTGGGTTTGTCTCCCTAGCACCCTGTTCATGTTTGAGGAACAGCCGGTGTGGACTTTGCCATTGCTGTCTGTCCGCAGAGTCAAGTGGGTGAAATCTAAATTTCCATGGGGTACTGACCAGGCTCTGCAAAGTGCAGATGGAGGGAATCAAAACTCAGGCCTGGATTCCTTTCCCTCAACAGGCTCGGGCTGTATTCTCGGTTGAACATCCTATTTTCCCAAATATTCATATTGTTGAGTAGCAGAGCTCCTGTCAAATGAGAGCCAGGGACAGAAGGCAGGTGTGTTTGGAGAGCTTACAGCCAGATTCTGATCTTAGTGGCACACGTGTAAATCCAGAGCAACCCCACTGACGTCAATGGAATCAGGGCTGGATTCTTATCTCGGTGACCCCCGCCCAGGATATTTCTGGAACTACCCCACTGACGTCAATGGAGTCAGGGCTGGATTCTGATCTCAGTGAACACTGTGGAGGAAGAGAGGAGCAGCAGAGCCTTTTGAAAGGAGGACAGAAGGAAAATGAGAATTGCCGGCTCTTTGAATAACCAGGGAAAGATTAGGGCAGGAGTGCTACTGTGCAAAGCTGTGGCCTTGCATATGGCTGGACACATTAAGCCTCATCTAAGCATCCTGTTTCACCTTCACACACTCCAGGAGGGGCCAGGTTGGTTAACTTTCCCCTCCATCCGGCTAACAAAGGGGTGAATTCTTCCCTACACAAACCACAGCCACTCTGGGGATAGCATGTAATTTAGGCTAAGGAGAAAAACAGAACAAGGAGAAACAAAAGTAAAGTCTCTGTAATAGAAAGTGAGGGAGAGGTCAGTGTGTGTGTGTATGTGTGTGTGCGCCCGTGTGAGAGAGAGAGAGAGAGAGAGAGACACTCTGTACTGTAACTGAAACACAACATGGCAGCTCTCGATCTTTACAGCATGAGAAAACTCTGTAGAAAATAAACAGTCAGGCCAGATTCTGACCTCACTTATATGAGTGTAAAAGTGGCCCTTTTTGATTTCAGTTCATTGCACACAAATTTATACTGTAGTAAATGAGATCTGAATCTAGCCTTGACTCCATTGGCTTCAGGGGGGCCACTCTGGATTGACAGTGGAGTCACTGAAAAAGGAATCTGGCTTTGATTCATTCGACTTTGTGGAGTCAGTCTGGATTGACACCAGTGTAGCTAAGACACGTTTGGTCCACAGATTTCAGAACTCCATTAATTCCTTCTCTTTTCCCTTCCAGGATTGCGATCGCTCGATGGAGGCCTTTACCCTTCTTTCCTCGTGAGAGCAGGAGGTGGGTTGTGCTGATGATAGCTCTGTGCTGGGAAGGTATTTCTGAAAACTTTCAGATTTTATTGCATGTCCCATTCCACTTTTCCTTACTGTAACCGGCCAACATGAGAGGCTCCCATAACAAACACACACATTCAGCCACATTCAGAGCTCAAATACATGAATATAAATCCAGAGTGACTTCCTGAAGTTAATAGAGGTAAGGACAGATTTACACCACAGCAACTGTGATCAGTATCTGGCCATCATATCACTGATTTTACTGGATATTCCAGGCTCACTGAGATTGGAACCTGGCACTGTTTCCACTGGTGTTAGTTGGGTCACTCTGAATTTACATGAGGGTCACTGAGATTAGAATCCAGCCCTGACTCCATTCATGTCGGGGTTTGCTCCTGATTTTCATGTTGTCTTAGAAATCAGGTATTGGCTCACATTACTTTTTTGCCCTGATTCTGAGAAAAGTCTCCATAATAGAAAGTGAGGGAGTGCAGTGTGTGTGTGTGTGAGTGATCCACTGTGTCACATTCTGCTCTGGAACTTGAACACAAAATGGCAGCTCTCGACCTTTACAGCATGAGAAACCTCTGTGGAAAATAAACAGTCGGGCCAGATTCTGACCTCACTTATAGGAGTGTAAATGTGGCCCTATTTGATTTCAGTTCAGTCCACCCAAATTTATACTGTAGTAGATGAGAGCTGAATCTAGCCCTGACTCCATTGGCTTCAGTGGCAGAGCCGCCTAGAGGATTCAGGGGGCCTGGGGTCTTCGCACTTTTGCGGCAGGTCCCAGAGCGAAAGGACCCCCCCGCTGCGGGTCTTCGGGCAGGACTTGCCGGTACTCCAGAGTCCTGTGGAGGGAGAGGGGCCTCATCCAGAAAAGGCGTGGCCTCTATCGGAAGAGGTGGGGCCTTTAAATCCCCAGGCTTTTAAATCAGGATTTAAAGGGCTCGGGGATTCAGCTGAAGCTAGGAGATGGACCCTTTAAATCACCACCGGAGCTACCAGCTGCAGAGGCGGCTGGGAGCCCGGGGTTTGGGCAGGGGCGAAAGTAATTTACATTTCTTACCCATATGGTCCAATCGCAAGCAACCCACCTCTCCTACATACTTCATGGGTCCCCCCCACTGCATGACATAGATAGAGAAAATAAAGCTACTATTACTACTACCAGTCCTGTCTGTAATAAAACTTTACTATTGGAATAAGCCTGAAAAAGTGAAAACTCACTGTCACCTTTTTCTCCGTGTCTTCCCTCCTCCTCCAGCCAGGCTGCGGACACTAGGCTCCATGCTTTCTCCCTGCCTGGCACTGAGCAGCAGCTGCAGGGGCTTCCCTCTAGCTTGCAGCAGGGAGACTGGCTGAGGGAGGGAGAAGCCTGCCTCCTGCATAAGAACAGTTTAAACTCAGCTATTCCCTGCATGGTTCAGTAACATTTCAAAGAGGATCTGCAAGCAGTTTGGACATCACAACCATGATCCTCTGCTGGGAAGGGAATGGGATAGATTTGAACTTGGAAATGGTTCCTGATTTTGATTGTGTTTTTTTGCGTATAGGAGATCCCCTCATCCCGGGGGCAGAAAAGAACTGCCCCTGCCATGGTCACACACACCCTCCCCCACCCCCAACAACAACTGGGAGTGAAATTAACAAGGATGCCAGAAACAGCTTCTAACCCTGGGGGCTGAACTGCGCAGGGAACAGCTGAGTTTAAACTGTTCTTATGCAGGCAGCAGCAGCAGGCATCTCAGCTAGTCTCCCTACTGCAAGCTAGAGCCTAGAGGAGAACCCCTGCTGGGGCGGGGGTTGTGGGGAGGATGAATGCAGAGCCTTGTCTGCAGCCTGGCTGGAGGAGGAGGAGGGAAGAGCCGAGAAACCAATGTGACAGTGAGTTTTCCCCTTCCACCTGCTTTTATTAGCTCTGGATTTAAGCTGTGCAGCCAAATGCTTGTATTTGTGGTGTATATTAGTATTGGAGAGATCCCCTCATCCCGGGGGCAGACAAGGACTGCCCCTGCCATGGTCAAACACACCCTCCCCACTCCCCCAGCTACTGTGAGTGAAATTAACAAGGATGCCAGAAACCACTCCTAACCCCCAGGGCTGAATCACTCAGGGAACAGCTGAGTTTAAACTATTCTTATGCAGGGGGCAGGCTTCTCCCTCCCTTAGGCAGTCTCCTTTTCTTATCGGTCCTCCTCCGTACTGGCCTGTACCTGCTTACTTTCACCTCTGTCTTTGGGACACTTTGGAGGTGGGTCCCGGAGCAGAAGGACACCCCCCGCCCCTGCCAAATTGCCGCTGAAGACCCGGAGCGGAAGAAGCTCCGGGGGCCCGGGCCCCACGAGAATTTTCCGGGGCCCCCAGAGTGAGAGAAGGACCCCACACCAGGGCCCCTCGAAAAACTCTCGTGGGGGCCCCTGTGGGGCCCGGGGCCTGGAGCAAATTGCCCCACTTGCCCCCCCCTCTGGGCAGCCCTGTTCAGTGGGGCCACTCTGGATTTACACTGGAGTCACTGAAAAAGGAATCTGGCTTTGTGGAATCACTCCGGATTGACAACAGAGTGTCTGACACCTGAGTTTGGCCCACAGATTTCAGAACTCCATTAATTTCTTTTCTTTTCCTTTCCTTACAGAATCGTCAACACCACAGTTAAGCGAATACGATGATGAAGAGCCACCAGGAGGTGGGTTCTGCAGATGATAGCTCTGGTCTGGGAAGATATTTCAGAAAACTTTCAGATTTTACTGCATGCCCTGTTCTGCTTTTTCTTACTGAAAACGGCCAATATGAGTGATTTGCATAACAAATAAACACCGTCAGCCACATTCGGAGCTCCAGTGTTAATCCGGAGTGACTTCCAGAAGTTAATGGCATTATGGACAGATTTACACCACAGTGACAGTGATCAGATTCTGATCATCATACCACTGATTTTTACAGGGGTCACTCTGGATATACCAGGCTCACTGAGATTGGAACTTGGCACTGTTTCCACTGGTGTCAGTCGGGTCACTCTGAATTTACACGAGGGTCACTGAGATTAGAATCCAGCCCTGACTCCATTCATGTTGGGGTTTGCTCCTGATTTTCTTGTCTCGGAAATCAGATATTGTCTCTCATTACTTTTGTGCCCTGATTCTGAGTAAAGTCTCCATAATAGGAAGTGAGGGAGAGCGCAGTGTATGTGTGCGTGACCCACTCTGTCACATTCTGCTCTGGAACTCAAACACAAAATGGCAGCTCTCGACCTTCACAGTATGAGAAACCTCTGTGGAAAATAAACAGTTGGCCCAGATTCTGACCTCACTTATACGAGTGTAAAAGTGGCCCTTTTTGATTTCAGTTCATTGCACCCAAATTTATACTGTAGTAAATGAGATCTGAATCTAGCCTTGACTCCATTGGCTTCAGGGGGGCCACTCTGGATTTACAGTGGAGTCACTGAAAAAGGAATCTGGCTTTGAGTCATTCGACTTTGTGGAGTCAGTCCGGATTGACACCAGTGTGACTGAGACCTGAGTTTAGCCAGAGATTTTAAAACTCCATTAATTTCTTCTTTTTCCTTCCAGCATTGCCAGCACCACGACAATATCATTTTAGAAGAAGACGCCTAAAGCGACACAGAGGTGGGTTCTGCTGCTGATAGCTCTGCTCTGGGAAGACATTTCTGAAAACTTTCAGATTTTACTGCATGTCCCGTTCTGCTTTTCCTTACTGTAACCGGCCAACATGAGAGGCTCCCATAACAGACACGCACCTTCAGCCGCATTCAGTCAAGTACACCAGTGTAAATCAACCACAGTAGCGAAGCTGTGGTGGCAAGGCATTCAGGAGGAGCTGGCAGTCTGAGTATATGAGGCACAACTCAAGGTAGCTGTGCCTAAGATCTCAGTGGTGTTTTGGACACCAAAATTGGAGTAACTGAGGAACAGCCCAGGGTGCCTGTGGCCCAAGATCCCAACTGATACTGGAGTCCAAACCTAGAAAACATGCTAACTAGATGAGTATGCCTACCCACGCTACAATCATGCCTTCGCTGTGCAGTGAAGACGCACACTATGTATCTGTGCAGTGCCCAGCACAAGGGGGTTCTGACTTCAGCTGAAGGGTCTCCAGGTGTTACTGTAGTATAAATAATGAGTCAAATCCGCTGACGATTGCAGCACTCTCTCTCTGCTCCTCTGTGGACAAAGGAGGACGCATGCTAGAAACTGCATTAATGAGAAAAAGAGGCACCAAAACCCGTCGCCAAAGTCCATGATGTTGGAATTCGTAAGCGAGTGATATTGCACGGCCTGAACAAGGTAACCTAGGCAGTGTCTATCCTAGGCAAATGCAGGCTCCAGAACCCCATGGACACTGCTTCCGCAGGGATAGCCATTGTATACATGGGGCTCATTGCCTAGAGACCTCACCCGAGATGCGGGCTCCATTGTGCTAGGCACTGCCTGTACACAGAGTAATGCCTCGGCCACGCTACAGCCGCTACAGCGGCACAGCCATGGTCTTGCAGCTGCGCTGCTCGAGCACCAGAGTGTAGCCACTGCCTGCATCGACAGAAAGGTGAAAGGTGGTAGCTAGTTCGACGGAAGAACTCTTCCATTGACCTAGCTGCGACTCCACTAGGGGTTAGGTTGTCCTAACTCTGACACTCAGGACATGACACATTTCATAGCCCCAAGCTACATAGTTAGGTTGATCTAATATTTAAGTGAAGACCTATTCCTGCCCCGAAGAGCGTACAGTGTAAACTGGCCACATGGACAAAGGAAGGATTATCCTCTCCATGTTACAGACACAGCCAGGTGAAGTGATTTGCCCCCAGGGGCTCTAAGGAAGAGCTGGAAATTGAGCCCAGGGCTCCTAAATTAACTAACTTTCTACATCCCACGAGGGGTTTGAAATGTAACTTGCCCCCATAGCTGGTTGAATAGCAGAGCCTGGGGAGAGAATCAACCCGTTTTAGTGCTCCCCTGCTCAGATCCATGCTAGCGTCAGTTTCATTAGATCCCCTGGCTGGGACTGTGAAGACACCACGGTGGCCATTTCGGGGGAGAGAGAGAGAGAGAGAGAGACACACACACACATCTGACTTCTGAGTGTCAGCGCCCCAGGCCGGGAATGTCTGTCTAGCACTGCTTCCTCTCCACAGTGAAGGTGACAATTGGGGTTCCCATTAGAAGGCTGATTTTATTAGTTGTTCTCTGCCCCTATGGTGCATTTAGAATCACTCAGTGGGGGAAATAGTCTTATGTGTAGCATAATATCACAGACATGATCATCTCCTTTTCCCATTACACACATGCTGACTTTGTGTGTTCACACACGCACCTGCTGCTGTGAGCGAGATGTTCTGAGTATTCACACACGGCCTCTCTACCGCATTATCTGAGCAAGTCACAATCTCTGTGTGTGGGTCTAGCAGCCCCTGCTGAGCACGGCTCTGTGCTGTAGCAGAGCATTGAGCCTGGTTCTTCCAATGCTGCAGCTAGTGCTCCAAACCACTAGCCCCTCCTTCCTACCTCAGAGCCTCTCTGTTCAGTCAGAGCGAGTGTCCGTGCAGTGCCCTGTGTGCACAACTGTCCTGCTCTGCGTGAGTGACCACAGGCATGGGAACTAGCGGTGTGGGGGTGCTCCAGCTTCCCCAGTTTTCACACGGGGCTCTGCTCTCGGCCCTGCATGAGAAGTCCCAGCTGCTGGACCCGCCCAGACCCCCCGCTGTGGCTCCAGCCTCAGCCCCCTTACTCCTATCTGGGTAAATCTAAATTTCCATGGGGTACTGACCAGGCACCACAAAGTGAAGATGGAAAGGAATCAAAACTCAGGCCTGGATTCCTTTCTCACAAGAGACTTGGGTGTATTCTCAGTTGAACATCCTTTTTTTTCCAAAACATCATATTGTTGAGTAGCAGAGCTCCTGCCAAATGAGAGCCAGGGACAGAGGGCAGGTGTGTTTGGAGAGCTTAGGGCCAGATTCTGATCTTGCTGACACACGTGTAAATCTGGAACTACCCCACTGACATCAATGTAGTCAGGGCTGGATTCTGATCTCAGTCACCCCTGTGTAAATCTGGAACTACCCCACTGACGTCAATGGAGTCAGGGCTGGATTCTGATCTTGGTGACCATTGTGGAGGAAGAGAGGAACAGCAGAGCCTTTTGAAAGGAGGACAGAAGGAGGCTGCAAGGGGGGGGGGGGGGACTCCTGATTCATACTGAGAAAGCAGGGAAATTGGCTAGTTATCTTAGGGTGCATGTATACAAACGCAATAAGCCCGGGAAACAAGCAGGAAGAATTGGAAGAACTATGATGGCACAGTCGAAGAACTATGATGTGATTGAAATAACAGAGACTTGGTGGGGTAGCTCACATGACTGGAGCACTGTCATGGATGGGTATGAATTGTTCAGGAAGGAAAGGTGCAGGAGTTGCTCTGTATGTAAGAGAGCAGTATGATTGCTCAGAACTCTGGTATGAAACTGGAGAAAAGCCCATTGAGAGTCTTTGGGTTAAGTTTAGAAGCGAGAGGAACAAGGGTGATAGCGTGGTGGGCGTGTGCTATAGACCACAGGACCAGGAGGATGAGGTAGATGAGGATTTCTTAAGACAATTAAGTAAATTTCCAGAACACAGGCCGTGGTTCTAATGGGGGACTTCAATCACCCTGCCATCTGCTGGGAGAGCAATACAGCAGTGCACAGACAATCCAGGAAGTTTTTGGAGAGTGTTAAGGACAACTTCCTGGTGCAACTACTGGCGGAACCAACCAGGGGCTATTTTCCTCTTGATCTGCTGCTCACAAACAGGGAAGAATTGGTAGGGGAAGTAGAAGTGGGTGGCAACCTAGGCAGCAGTGACCATGAGATAGTTAAGTTCAGGATCCTCACAAAAGGAAGAAAGGAGAGTAGCAAAATACGGACCTTGGACTTCAGAAAAGCAGACTTTGACTCCCTTAGGGAACTGATGGGCAGGATCCACTCGGAGGCTAATATGAGGGGGAGTCCAGGAGAGCTGACTGTATTTTAAAGAAGCCTTATTGAGGGTGCAGAAACAAACCATCTCAATGTGCAGAAAGAATAGCAAATATGGCTGGCGACCAGCTTGGCTTAACTGTGAAATCTTTGGTGAGTTTAAACACAAAAAGGAAGCTTACAAGAAGTGGAATCTTGGGCAGATGACTAGGGAGGAGTATAAAGATATTGCTCAAACATGTAGGGGTGTAATCAGGAAGGCCAAAATACATCTGGAGTTGCAGACAGCTAGCAAGGAATGTGAAGGGTAACAAGAAGGGTTTCTACAGGTATGTTAGCAACAAGAAAAAGGTCAGGGAACATGTGGAACTCTTACTGAATGGGGGAGGCAACCTAGTGCCAGATGATGTGGGAAAAAGCTGAAGTACTCAATGCTTTTTTTTGCCTTGTTATTCACAGACACGGACAGTTCCCAGGCTGCTGCACTGGAAGAATCAGGAGGAGGAGAAGGTGAGCAGCCCTCTGTGGTGAAAGAACAGGTTAAGGACTATTTAGAAAAGCTGGACATGCACAAGTCCATGGGTCCAGATCTAATGCATCCGAGGGTGCTGAGAGAGTTGGCTGATGTGATTGCAGAGCCATTGGTCTTTCCACACCAAGAGTGGAATGCACAGGTGCAATACATCTCGAAGAACAACAGTTACAAAAGGTCAACCTTTTTTTTTCTTGTCTACAAAATAATTGACAGTGCTCAGGCTGCCAGTGTCCTTTGACCACTGCCCACCGAGCTGACCAGGATTGTCTCCTTGTTCTCCCCTATCTGTACCTGTTGCTCCTGTCTTCTACTCAGCTTGTCAGCTAGTTGGGGTGGGGACTGCCTTTTTATTCTCAGCATTGTGAAGTGTTCACTCCATTCAGGGTCTAAGTTCTCCAGGGAGAGCACCACAATTTCACGAGGAAGTCTCCTTTCCCTTCATGCTTTCTCCCATGCTGCCTCTCAGGCTTGGGAGGAGCTCCCATAAACATCTGCAAACCTATCTTGTTATTGTTGGTAAGGACGCATGGCCGTCCCTCCTTGTCAATTTCTGAGGCAGGCTATGCCTCATTGCAGTCATACCCCTGTCGTGGCACGCACTCAGAGGGGAATTAGCTGTCTGTAAAGCTGAGGCTGCCCAAGGTGGGCCAGGAAGCAACGAGCCTAGGCGCCAGGCCCTCAGGCAAGGTGGGGCAGAAACAGTCAGTTGGCTTTGGCCTGCAGTCAGGGCAGAGCAGCAACAAACAGGTGTCCTGGCTTTGGTGGACTGCCAACAAACACAGGCCTTGCAGCCTAGAGTGGGGAGGCTGCCACCCCAGGGTTAGGGTGACAGGGGGTAGGGGGACCCGGGCCCACCCTATTCCACCGGATGCCAGCCCAGGGCCCTAACAGTGGCAGAGTGCTCCACCACTGGGTCAGCAGGGATCCACCTGCAACATGCTGACCTAGTATCAGGCCAAAGCCCAACCAGACTGTCATCTAGTTCCCCTGGGCTTCTTCCTACTTTCCCCTTGATGGGTACCTCCATTCTGCGAGTGTGCTCCGTCTCCCTGTGACAGGTGGCCAGCGGCAGTGCCAGCAGTTCCTCTGTGTCTCGGTTGACCAGCAGCTCTGGCAAGTCCTTGGTACAGCTGGGGTCCTTTTCAGGCTCCAGCACCAAGTGGGATGCGTCCGTCTCCCTCAGTGGCTCCTCAGTTTTCGACTATCCTCCTTTAATATGTGTCAAGCTGGGCACCCTAGAAATGGGAAGCATGTTGTGGACATCACTGGTCACTATGGGAAATCTTGTTCTTCAACTGAATTGCTGTGTGTTTATTAATAATTCCTTCCTCCCACTCTCAGAAATCACCAGTGAGAAGGTGCAACCTCTTTCCACGGCTCCCACAGCGGAAGGAGCCACAGGTGAGCAAGACTGACCTTACCAGGGGTGGGAGGAGTATTGATGACATCTCACAGGGGGTTGTATGGAGGCCAGTGCTCTATCCCTTCCGATTGACCTTACAGCCCTGATCACGTCCATTCTCTAGTCAAGATCCCTTCACTGACTCCCATTTGCCATCTGTATCGTACTCAAGGCCTTGATTCCGCAAAGCACTTATGCACATCTTTAGCATTAAGCACATGAGCAGCCGCATTCTCTTAAAGTTAAACCCAGGCTTAAGTGTTTTGCTTAGTCAGAGCCCAAATCACCTTCCAAGTTCTGCTCTGGTCACCATTCCCCCTCCCGCTGCTCCACACAAACTATGTGACTCTTAGGGCTGGTCAGAAATTTTCCATCAAAGCTGATTTTCAATATAAAATTGGGTTTTTTATTTATATGATATAATAATAATTAATATTGCAAAAAGTGTCTGTTTCCTGTGGAAATGTTTGTTTTTTCATAAAAAAATCATAATGCCTGAAAACAGAAAAGTTTTGGGGTTTGGCCAATAACTGAAACATTTCATCGAAAAACTGTAATATTTTGATTCTGAAATGCCACTGCTTGGCCTCATGGGAAATGTAGTTTGGGTGTAATTTTTCGCATTAGAAACTCCAGCCCTGTTTACATTGCAAGATGCTGTGGTGACTGGAGAACTAATGAAATGACGGCATGTAACGAGATGCCATAGCGATGGGCGTGGTATTAGAATAGACTAGAACAGGTTTGTAATTTGGTAAGTGAAAGAGAAGCGGCTGGAGTATGAACAGGCTTTTATAGACCTAGAGAAGGCAGACAATACAATGGACAGAAGGATGCTCACACCAGTGCTGTGGAAATAGGGAGCATCCAAGGACCTAATAACACTGGTGAATACCCTATATAGATCCCCTAGAACAGTGATCTGAGCATGCTTTGGAATAACAAGCTCGTTCGAAGCATAGCGTGGCTGTATAAGGGGTTGTCCCTCAGTCCACTGCTGGTGGACTACATCAGCAGGAAGATTTCAGTGGGGAAAAAACAAGAAGCTGCCATAGGGAGATGACATACCAGTAAGATGTGGAGGAAATCGTAAACCAGAGGTATGACCAGCTAAGATGTTATGGGATGAAAATAAGCATGACTACGGCTGAGGTCATGTGGATTGATACAGATGCCAAAGGGAAGCTGGATATGGAGATTAATGGAATGAGACTAAACCAGACTGATCAGTTCAAGTATCTTGGTGACTGGGTCACAAAAGATGATAAGACTGAACATGAGATGCAGCTGAGAGTGGGGAGTGCTGGAAGAGTGCGAAATAACACATCAGTTGTTGTGTCTGGCAAACGTACACCACTGAGACAAAAAGCCCAGCTGTACAGAACAGCGATGTGCCCCGCAATGCTGCAGAAGAATAGCCAGTAAAGAGACGGCAGGTTCAATGCCTACAGGGGTTGACGTTGAGATGTCTTTTTGCAAGAGTAAAAAGAGGTCTACGAAGAGACAGATTTTGAAATGAAGTGAAAGTCTGACGTGGCAGACAAAATGCAGAAGCACAACTTCACTGGTTCGGACACACACAAAGGATAAAGAGGACCTAGTGAAGCTAACAACCAGGAGAAGATTCTTTTAGAATTCTTTGAGGGTGTCTGCAAACAAGGACAAGGATGATCCAGTGGATACAGTGTATTTAGATTTTCAGAAAGCCTTTGACAAGGTCCCTCACCAAAGGCTCATAAGCAAAGTAAGCTGTCACGGGATAAGAGGGAAAGTCCTCTCATTGATCAGTAACACGTTAAAAGATAGGAAACAAAGGGTAGGAATGAAGGTCAGTTTTCACAGCGGAGAGAGTTAAATACCAGGGTCCCACAAGGATCTGTACTGGGACCAGTGCTGTTCAATATATTCGTAAATGATCTGGAAAAAGGGGTAAACAGTGAGGTGGCAGAGTTTGCAGACAATAGAAAATTACTCATGATAGTAGTCAGCTTTGGACTTAACTAAGAGTTACAAAGGGAAGTCACTAAACTGGGTGATTGGGCAACAAAATGAAAGATGATATTCAGTGTTGATAAATGCAAAATATTGCACCTTCGAAAACACAATCCAAACTAGAGTTACAAAACGATGGGGTCTCAATTAGCTGTTACCATTCAAGGAAAAGATTTTGGAGTCATTGTGGATAATTTTCTGAAAACGTCCACTCAATGAGCAGCGGCAGTCAAAAAAGCGAACAGAACGTTACGAACCATTGGGAAAGGGGTAGATAATAAGACAGAAAATATCACAATGCCACTAAATAAATCCATGGTGTGCCCACACCTTGAGTATTGCACGCAGTTCAGTTGCCCCATCTCAAAACATAGATATGTGAATTGGAAAAAGTACAGAGAAGGACAACACATATGATTAGCGGTATGGAACAGCTTTCATATGAGGAGAGATTTATATGATGGGGCCTGTTCAGCTTAGAAAATCAACAACTAAGGGAGGATAGGACAGAGGTCTGTGAAATCATGAGTGGTGAGGAGAAAGTGAATAGGCTAGTGTTATTTACCCCTTCACATAATACAGGAACCAGGGACCGCTCAATGACATTAATAGGCAGCAGGTTTTAAACAAACAAAAAGAAGTACTCCTTCACACAACATACAGTGAACTGGTGGAACTCATTGCCAGGGGATGTTGTGAAGGCCAAAAGTATAACTGGATTCAAAAAAAGAATAAAATAAGTTAATGGAGGATAGGTCCATCAATGGCTATTAACCAAGATAGTCGGGGACACAACCCCATGCTCTGGGTTTCCCTAAACCTTTGACTACCAGAAACTGGGACTGAACAATGGGGGATGGATCACTTGATAATTGCTCTGTTCTGTTCATTGCCTCTGAAGCACCTGGCATTGGCCACTGTTGGAAGACAGGGTATTGGGCTAAATGCACCATTGGTGTGACCCAATATGACCATTCTTATGAAAGAGAAGCTGAGAAAGTAATGGATCGATTTAATCAAAGAAGGTGGATGTTAGTGTTGCCTTGAACAGACAAAGCTGGTGGATGCTTGCATGACTTGACTCCAGATGATGGATAGAATAGACTAGAATGAAGGTAGGAATAGATTAGAATAGAACCACAAGAATCAAGTCAGCATTTGATAGAGGAAGAAATTTTCAGACTGTTTGAAATAGTTTGTTTGACTGTTTTTCTTAATCCTCATTTAACTGCAGTGCCTAATAAACAGTTGACAGAAAGCAAGTCTGTATTAAAGATTCAAACACGTGTGCTCACAGCACACATTCACTAAGATTGCCACATTTTACAAGCACAAAGAATGATTGCATGAGAGAAAAAAAAGTTACACTTGGGATGTGTTAGATGAAATATTTTCCCCTGTAGGAGGAGTAGAGGTGAACATCAGAGAAGATTCCACAGCAGGTCAAGGAAGAAAGGACAAATGCAAATTATGTCCAACAGAGGAGGTATCTGTCCATCTCCCTCCCTAGGTTCATCCAAATCCATCCATCCCTAACCTCTGTCTGTCCATCCATCCATCCATGTCTCCCTCTATATAATCCCCACAGTCCTTCTGGCCGTGCTGCTAATCACCTGCTCCCCCAAACTAGGATCTCTTGGTCACCTGGGGAATACCCCATGGGAATGACTGAGCGTGAAGCTAGAATCCAGCTGATCATGGAGTCCCCTGTGCCAGCCATGCTGCCAGGGTCCCAGGCCACGGAAACAGCTCCAAGCTCCTGGCCACAGCTGCCCAGGTTACCTCCTCATAAGTGCTGTGCAAGGGGAGATCCCCAGTGGAGCCGCCTTAACGCCTGTTCCTGTGTTTTAGGATCCTCCACAAGAAATGATCCCAGAGATTGTCCAGGGCCCAGATGGGAACCAGGAGACATACAGGTGAGAGCTGGGAGTTCAGTGTCACCCCCTCTGCAGGAGCCTGTGTCTGGGAGCGCAGGCCAGCTCCTAGTGCACTGAGTGTGCAGTGTCCCGTGGGGAAGGGCTCCATGTAACAAATACAATTACTACAATAGACTCAGCAAAGCACTACTGAGTGTGTGGATGAGGCTGCTCCTCCACTGGAGAGGACCTCTCTAGTTTAGAGGGACGGCAAGTTTGGTTCATAGTGCCAGCCCATAACACAGGGCTGTAACCCCCTGCAGACTGTGCCAGGGTGGGGACGAGAGCCTCCCTTTGTTACATGAGGGAGCTGTGAATTCTCTCACTGACTGTGGGAGGGGAGTGAGGTCTAGCAGCTTAGAGTGGTAGGGCAACAGTCAGGACACCGGGGTTCAATCCCTGGCTCTGGGAGAGCAGTGGGGGCTAGTGGTCAGAGCTGGAGGACATGAGTTCTAGGTGACATCGACAGCTCTAACACTGATTAGCCGTGTGGCCTTGGTGACAAGTCATTTCCCCCTTCTCTGCCTCAGTTTCCCCATCTGTGAAATGGGGGTAATGTTACTTACCCAGTGGGATTTATGTTGCTTAATTCATGATCACATGTAAAGCCCATAAGTCCTTTGATGGTGGGTGCTAGGCAGGGGAGAGGGGTGTTACTAATTTCACCTATTTCCCTTTCAATTAGAAAGTCTGGGATAAATAGAAGTGATGCCACCTGTTTTGAGTGAGATCAGGAGCTGGGAGGGTCCATCTAGCACTGTTTAACCTTGCTCTTCCCTCTCCCGTTCTCCCCGTGCCATGCAGGGTTCACCTCCCCAGGGCAGGCTCGTTCCGTTGCTCTGAAACCGAATTGGGATTTGAGGTGAGTGCAGCCGTGACCGTCCAATACAGATACGACTCCTGGGATCAGCATCTGAGAGAATGGAGCACCCCTGAATGGTTGGTGATTGGCCCTTTGTTCAACATCCAGGCAGAACCGGCCACGGCCGTGGCAGCCGTTC
Source organism: Mauremys reevesii (assembly GCF_016161935.1). Taxonomy (NCBI): domain Eukaryota; kingdom Metazoa; phylum Chordata; order Testudines; family Geoemydidae; genus Mauremys; species Mauremys reevesii. The sequence continues at coordinate 113,807 of NW_024100906.1, forward strand.
ACCTCCCGCACGTCCTGTGCCTGGCAGGTACAGTAGCTAAGGGCTTGGCTACACTTGCAGATGTGCAGCGCTGGGAGTTACAGCTGTGTTTGTGCAGCTGTATAGGGAAAGTGCTGGTGTGTGGCCACACTCACAGCTACCAGCGCTGCAGTGTGGCCACATTTGCAGCATTTGCAGCGCTGTTGGGAGTGGTGCATTATGGGCAGCTATCCCAGCGTTCAAGTGGCAGCAACATGCTTTTCAAAAGAGGGGGGTGGGGTGGAGTGTGACAGGGAGCGGGGCAGAGAGAGAGTGGATTTTTGGAGCTGACACTGTGTCAGCTCCCTGCCTTGCGAAATTTGACCATTTCCCCCACCCCTCATTCACTCTTAACTGCAAATAGCCTGCAGACAAGATAAGAAGCTGCTCCAACGGACTCTCTTTCTCCCCCCCCCCCCCCGCTGTTTCTCTCCTCAAGCAAACACTAGCTGTAGACATTCATCCCCCTGCCCGCCTCATTCACAGCAAACAGGAGCTGTGTTTGTTTTTTAGATAAGCAGCTCCCAGAGCCCCGAGTTCTCAACAAAACAAAGAGAGGCATCATAACAAAACAAAGAGAGTAATTTAGTTAAAAGCATTCCGTGATATCTCCTAATACCCTGGAGGCCAATAACAGCGCTGGTGCGTGGCCACACTTGACGAGCAGCGCTGCATCACCAGCGCTGCACTCGTTATTCCCCAAGCAGACCAGGTGTACAGCCAGCGCTGCAGCCAGGGAGTTGCAGCGCTGGATGTGCCTTGCAGGTGTGGACAGTTACTAAGTTGCAGCGCTGTAAAGCCTCCACCAGCGCTGCAACTCTCCAGTGTAGCCAAGCCCTAAGAGCTATAAATGGCTTCCACTCCATGACTGAGCGCACGGAGCTTGGGACCCCACTGTCACCACTACGTGTGCTGCAGGCAGCTTATTTATTGATTTTTAGTGTGGTAGCACCCAGAGCTCCTGGTCGGGATCAGGGCCCTGTGGTGCTGGGTGCTGAACAAAAACACAGTCCTTGCGGACACGATCACTAAATCAGCCTGTCCAGTTAACCTTGTGTTGAGGGACGTAGTTTGTATTTTTAATTAGGTCAGAGCAACAAAGTTAGTGCTCTCGGCCTGTCCCCGCAGCACACGACAAGCTGCCCATTGTGAACAGGATGGAGGTTTGATGGTCACTATTTTGTACTGAGGGCCTCTAGCGTGAGAATAACGAGCTGCCATGACTTGAGCTAATGAGGCAGGCTCTACCCTTGGACCTGTAGTTGACTCGTTCTCGTGGATGGGGCACGGAGGGGGCAGCATGACCTCCACTGACCAGTGGCTCTGTGTGCATGGAGTTAGGATGTACAGTGTGGCCAGTCTTGTTTCTGCCTGTCAGCTTGTGTCCGCCGTCCCTTGCTGTCAGTCTCCGAGGGAGGCCGCGCCTCTTTGCTGTCATGCACCTAGAACAGCAGGGGGGAGTTAGGTGTCTCTGGGGCTCAGACCCTCAGACAGGGCAGAGCAGGGAATAATCTATAAACCCAGGCCCTCAGCAGGGTGGGGCACCAAACAGCCTACGGGGCTCTCGCTCTCAGGCAAGGCAGAGCAAGTGGTCTAGGGGCTGTGGGAAGGATGAGCACCAAGCAATCTAGCATCCAAGCTCAGAGGACAGTAGACCAACACAGGCCTCCTGGCCTAAGGTGGCGAGGCTGCCACTCCAGGGGGTAAGGGGACCGGGACCCACCTGACTCCACCAGGTCCCAGGCTAGGGTCCTAACAGTGGCAGAGTGCTCTGCCACTCGGTCAGCAGGGATCTAGCTGCAACAAGCTGATATAGAGTCAGCCAGCCACGTAGCCGGACAATAGTCGGCTGCTCCTGGGCTAATTCCTACCCTTCCCGCAGGGTGTATCTGAATCCCGGGGTCATCCTCCATCTCCCCAGATGGCAATCCCAGCAGCTCCTCCGTGTCTGGCAGTTCTGGTCACTTGGGTGCATCCTAGGGACAGCAGAAGTCTTCTGAGGGCTCCAGCAGCTGGCTGGAAGCATCTGTTTCCCTCAGGGGCTACAGCCCAACTGAGCTACAAGGCCCATCTCTTATACCATCTGTTCCTGTCCCACCCTGGCGTGGTGGCTGAGGCCTTCCTGGTTACTTTCTTGCCTACTTTGCATGGCCAAGTTGTTCCCGCAGTTTGAAACTCTGTCCCTTACACTGCGGTCATGAGGTTTCAGAGTCAACATCTCCTTCAGGTGAATTGGGGCAGTTGGCACCTTTCCAGGGGCCAAGATTTTCAGAAATGTATGTCTAAAGTTAGATTCCTAATTCCATGTTTAGGCACCTAAATAAGTGGCTTCCTTTTCAAAGGGCTGAGCGCATTGACTTCCATGGGAGCCACATGTTTGGAAATCAGACTGCTGATTTAGGTTCCTTAAATTGAACTGGGGATGTGCTGTGTGGAACTGGGCATTGCCTGGCTTTTGTAAGTTTCTTAGTTCCTTATTGCAGAGAGGTGTTAACTGAAAATCTCCTAGTTTTCTAACATTCCCAACACCGGCTCCAAAGCCATGGGGAGAAGGTATCTGTGCTCTGTATCTGTATTGCTCCCTAAGAATATTTTTTGTAAATGAATAAATGTAAATATTGAAAGCGAAGGGAATCACAAGGTCAAAGGAAAAATTTCTGACACTGACCTTAACACCCAGTGTACTGCTATATACAAGTAAACCCCATTAGCCTCCTCTTTTCTGTTCAGCAGTTCTGTGTTATCCCCATTTTCCAGATGGAAGACTGAGGCTCAGAGGCCCAGCTATGTCCTGGATGTGGAAGAAATGTTTATCTGATTTTGGGTTTATTGCAGGACCATGAAAATGAATGTAATCTGAAGTTATCAACATTTTGTGATAACTTGAAAGTTGCATTTTTTTTATATTTTTGGAAGTGTACTGTTTTTGTCTTCCAGTCCCATCGCACTGGAAAGGATTTCATAGCGTTACATTGTAAAACTGTTGTCTTCAGATGAATGCTGTTTTATCCTGCAGCTGACACCAGCTAAGGGACTAGATGCCTTTATAAAATAAGACCTTTCCAAATATGTCATACTTAGTTTAAAAGGTTCTTAACAGGGGGCAGAGTTAAGGGTGATTGGCAGCTGGTAACTCCGACTGTCTCCAATTAATGGACTGTGTGGATGAACAGTGTGTTAAGGCTGGTATAAGGACTGTGTGTCACATTAGCTTGTGATTTCCGTGGATTTGTGTTTGGGTGGATTTGACGACTGTTTAATGGTGATACCCCTGTGAACGGCATGTAATCACAAGAATTCTCTGTATCCACTGACAGGGGGACAGGCTGACATTTCTCAGATGCGAATTGCCCATGTCACTGATGTGGGGATGACCCTGGAGGAGCCAACGGGGGTGAGGCCGTTCCACGCTGTGCTGGAGAACCCCAGCTTCTCCCTGTATGGAGTTATTTTTATCTGTTCGAGTTGCCTGCGAATTCCAGTCCACTCCCTGGTGCTGATCTACCAGGCAGTCCGGCTTGCAGACACAACCCTCCACCTCTACCTGATCCCCAGTGACCGCTCGCTAGAGAAGGTAAATGAGAACCTCGAACAGCACTGGGGGGAACCAGGCTCACCAGCCACCAGGGAGCAGAGAGGAAGGGAAATCTCAGGGCAGGGCTGGGGGGAGTTGTGAGAGAACTGAGCCCTCAGTGCTGGGTGAGGCAGGAGTACAATCAGGTGTAATAATCCTGCCGTGGAATGGTCACAGCCCGTCAGAGTGCAGGGCTCTGCACTGCTGCCATTCACCTCCTAAACCAACTCGGTGCCTTGGCCGTTTGGCCTCCTCATTCCTTCTCTTCCTCCCTGTTGGTTAGTTAAAGGATCTTTCTTCTGGTATTAATCCCTCCCTCAATATATGTGAGCCCCTGAGCATTCACTCCCCTGGAGTGTTTTTCTTTAACCCCTTTATATTCCCTCCATGAGCTTTTATATTCTGATTCTGTCTGTCAGCCTCCCACCCCCATTTCCAGTAGAAAGTTCTTCTTTCAGCCGTAGATTATTGAATGTAAACACACCAAAACAAAACACGGATAATGACGTGACTGTACAATGGGTCCCATATATCCCCCCGTACCTGTAAAATCACAGGTCGACTCAGCCAAGGCCCCGCTCCTGCATGTGCTTTATGCCTGTGAGGGGTGCCGTTGAAATCAATGGAGCTGCTAATGGCAGTAATGCTCAGCACGTGTGTAAGTGTTTAGCATGATTGGGGCCCCGGCTGCATGGAGACATAAGAAAATCCCACCTGGCCCACAGGTCTCTTTTCTCCTTTGCAGGAACTCAGTGTCATTCAATGGCAGTCGCCCTGCAGGGCAGGGGGCTCTCTAAGCTTCTGGGCCCATGTTTTTAAGGTATTTAGGAGTTGCTGCACTCAGGGATCTCAAGTCTAAGAATCTTGCTGTGGACAGGTCACAGCTCATCGCATTGAAAGGCGCCTTCCATGTCCTAAACCCAGAGCCGGCTCCAGGCACCCGCTGAGCAAGCAGGTGCTTGGGGCAGCCAAGGGGAAGGGGTGGCACGTCGGGCTCTTTGGTGACAATTTGGCGGTGGGTCCCTCAGTTCCTCTCACAGGGCAGGACCTGCCGCCGAACTGCCGCCAAAGAAGAAAGCAGCACGGTGGAGCTGCCGCCGATGGCGATCGCGGCTTTTTTTTTTTTTCTCCACTTGGGGCGGCAAAAACCCTGGAGCCGGCCCTGCCTAAACTAGCTCAGTGCTTTGGCCATTTTGGCTCCTTATTCACTCCCCCAGTTATCATTTGTTTCTTCCCCACCCCTCTGTTTACAGTCAATGGGTTTAAGGCTTCTTAGTCCCTAACTCCCTTTTGAAAATGAGTTAGGCTCCTAAATCAGCTAGGCATGGCTATGCTGAGCAGAGCAACGCCTAAATATTTTTACACACGTGGGCCTTGTGCTGGAGTCCCAGAGTTCAGTGCCGTGGGGTCTTGGGACCATTTTCCCTGGTGTGTTGATAAAAAGCCTCTTCTGTGTGAGGGCTGCCGTGCAATGAGAACTGGGGCTGCCTGCAGAGCTAATCAGAACATTTTTTTCTTTTGTCTTGGGGGAAATTTCGATTTGTTTGGCAAAAACAACAAAACCCCCAACAAAACCCAAACTTACAACAACTAAAAGTTTTTTTCCTTTTTTGGCAGCTGGAAAACGTGTGGCTGAAGAAAATTCAGTTTTCCGAATTTTTTTTTTTTTTTAAAGAAAGCAGACTTTCTTTTCGTGAAATTTTCATTTATTTGAAAACTGAATTTTGATGGAAACATTTCTACCAGCTCTGCTTCCAGCATCTCCAAAGCAACCAGACAGAAGCCTGGGGGGAGAGGAGTAGTGCGGGTAGGTGGGTGGGTGGGTGTAAAGGTGTTCACTTATGGAAGGTGGCGCCTCCTTGTGGCTACTCAGGGGATCAGCTCTGGCACCCTCTTCTGACGGTTACTCAAACTATGACCCCTCTCTCTCTCTTCATGACTCAAGATGCTCTCTCTTTGTTACTCAACCCTCTAGCCAGATCACTATATACCCATTTGTGGTAACCAAGCTTCTTCAGACCAGCTGTCCGGTTGGCTTCTCCAACGCACCTGTGCCACTCCATAGTGGCTGGGAGGAGAACCTGCGCCTGCCCTCTACTCCGGCTTCCAGCCCTGGGACCCTATAGCCAGCAGTCAATGTCTGCAGAGTCCTATCCCTTGCTGCTGTTTCCCTAGCCAGCCTCTTAGGCTTTCTTTCCCCCACAACTGACCCTTCTTCCAGAGCTAGAACCCTGGGGCTCATTCTCCCTCTTGGGTTTTTTCCCTCCCGTCCTCTCCGCTCCCAAAGAGCGACTGCAGGTTCTCTCCCTGCAGCTTCTTTCTGCTACAAACTTCCTGGCTGTATAAAACAACCTACTCCTGCCCAGCTGAGCTGCTTGTTCCTGGCTTCTTGTACCTGGCTCTCCCTCTAGGTGCAGCCAGGTACCCTAATCGGCCCCTCAGGCCCACATTAACCCCTTCAGGGCCTCTGTGGGGCAACATACCCCATCACAGGGGAAGGGACGGGTTGATGATGGTATCTTCCAGAACTGATGGTTCTTGAATTTTTTCAGGCAATCGGAAAACACGAGGAGAAGCGCCAGTCAGTTTCTGTGGACAAATCGCCTCAAACCAATGGGCCCCTGTACTTTGGCACTGATTATACGGTGTGCTGCTCTCCAGAGGCAGCGATAACACCCAAAGTAGGTGATATGACAAAGGCTGGGTCTTCACTAGAAATGCTGCAGTGGTGCTGCTGTAGCACTTCTGGGTAGATACTCACTGCAGTGTCAGGAGGTTACTTAATCCACCTCCCCGAGAAGTAGTAGCTATGTCGATGGAGGAATTCTTCTGTCAACCTATCTACCTAGCACTCCTATACCAGGAGTTAGGTCAGTTTAAATATGTTGCTTAGGCGGGTGGGATTTTTCACATCCCTGAGTGACATAGCTGGGTTGAGCTAACTTTTTATTATAGACCTGGCCTTATTTATTCTGAGGTTCATAAAACATTTGCCCAGCTAGGTGGGTGCAGGTGTGATAATTAACCACAAAATATAGTATTGGCAAACGTCAGTCCCGACAGACACGCCCGGCACATTTGCCCAGTTGGAGCCTAAGGAGAGAGATCCCATCTGAAAGAGCCAGGACCAAACTACACAGATCTGTAGAGTGGGGGAATCACTGTGGGCGTGTCCCACATATAAGGGGAAAAGTTGAAAATCTTTGGACACAAACAGATGGAAAAGCTGCACTGCTGTGAAACAACTGCCGTGCACCACCACTGAGGCAGTGCTGGGTGTGCGATCCCTGCTCAGTTTGGGATGAAAGCTCTGAATGCAGTAAGTGATAGATATTCTTAATAATTCACTAACACCTAGTTAAGACGATAAAGCGGTCCTGGTGTGTCTGGCTGGCTCACTGATTAGGATCCACATGCATCACTCATTCCTACCCTACTGGCTCGGGTGGGGTCACCCTGATGCAACTCCTTGTCTCTGCCTCAGAAACTGACATTTTCCTATACAAGCCGGAAGAATCGGCAGCCTTTCATTGAAGTTTACATCGAGGAGATGAAGACGAGTGTGCAGCTCAGCGTGACAGAGAGCTCGTCTGATGACACTTGCTGGGAGGCCACACTGAGACCAGGTAGGCCCAGTGGGACGCTGTATTCTCTCATGGGAAGGCTTCATAAAACCCCGGCGTTCCCGGCAGTCAGAGGAGTATATCATGAGTGTATTGAACCAGTTGCCAATGTGCTGTCACCCGTCTCTCTGGACAGAGATGATCCTCACCCAAACATAACCCATGTTCTAAACGTCTCTTAATGGGGCCTTTATTGCCAGTCCACAAAGCACTCGGGATGTGCAGTCAGATCCTGAAGGACTCTGGGGATGCCCGAAACCTTTGTAAGATCAGGGGGTTCTCCTCACCGGAAGCTTTAGCCCTGGACTGAAGCACATTCCTGCAGAACTCGTAGGCTTCACAAGAGCATAGATGCAAGTGGAACTGAGTGGCTAGTTGATTTTTAGGTTCTGTGGTCGAACAAATCCAAATGGGTTTGTTTTGCATTTCCTCCCAGTTTTTTCACCTGAAACGATTTGCCGAATTCAACCTGCAGTCACAAATGGTCTCAGAGACCCAAAGAGTGCATTTCCCAGTGGCATTTCTATTCAGCAGAAATGTTTTTGCCCAGCTCTTCTTACAAGGGAGATGCTCTCCTGCGGGGTTTGGGTGCTTTGTACAGCTCAGCAGCTCCTAAGCGCGGAAACCTGAAACTTTCTGTAGCTCTGAGAGTTCTGCAGGAGCAGCTTCTGTCGGGTGTAAGTCAGGAAGGTGGGTGGCAAACGACCTATGTTTTACAGCTTTTCAGAAAATCAGGGCCGCCCTCCAGAGCATGGCCAGAACAGCCACAGTGGCAGCTGTCGTTGGGAATGGCCCTGGGAGACATCGGCGTGCAAGACACCTGGCTGCAGGGTGCTCTGTGTCTCTCCCAAGACTGGGCCAGGCAAATTGTAGAAAGAATTGTCCAACCCAGCTTCACTAGGGACTTGAACTGGGTGACAAAGCCCTTTGGGGCAGGGATGTTCTTTCTGTTCTCTGGGGTGCCTAGCACGACTCTAATACACCTAATAAATAAAGTGCAGTGCCTGGCACAATGGGGTCCTGGTTCTTGGATGGGGCTCTTGTGTGCTATCATAATTCAGATAATGAATATTAAAAAATGGGGAAAATACACTACTATTTGGTATCCATCAAGGCGTCATTATAGTTGCGGTACACTGAGTTTCTGTGATAGGGTCATGTGGCGGGGCAGTGACTCACTGGCATAGTGCCTCCTGCTGGTCATCCTGGGAATTAGCTCTTCCAGCCCGGAGCGCCCTCTGCAGGGCAGTGTCTCGCCTGCCCCTGGACCCATGTCCTTCCCAGACCCCAGTGCCCTTTACATCAGGGTTCTGCCCCCCCCCACAGCAACCCACAATCTCTGGGTCTCCCCTCCCAGGGGAACCCCCAACCCTCTATCCCCACCTTGCCTCAGTGGCTACTGCCAGTCATCATTGAGCCCCTCACTCCCTGGGGCAGACTGCAGTCTGTAAACCGCTCATCATCGGCAAGGGGGTTAGGACCTGCTGCCCCTCCGCAGCCCCAGTACCTTTTTGTAGGCCTTTAACGAGGCCGCAGCCTGGGGTTTTGCTAGGCTGGAGCTTCTCAGCTTCCTCTGCCCTTCCCCGGCCCTGCCCCACCGTAGGTACCCTTCCCAGCTCCCAGGCAGCCAGGTCCTTCTCTCTCAGAAAGCTAGAGAGAGAATGCCTTCCAATCGCCGGCCCTCAGCCCTCTTATAGGGCCAGCCGTGGCCTGATTGGGGCGTGGCCCCACCTGTGACTGCTTTCCCCCAATCAGCCTAGCTTTTCCCCCACCTCAGCCCTCTCCCAGGGCTGTTCCAAGCCCTTCAGGGCATGAGCGGGGTGACCACCCTGCTACAGGTTCCCAGGGTGCAACCTGAACAGTGGGACTGCTAAGCCCTCCCCAACCCACCAACCTGGGCTGCCTCTCACACTGTGATACTGATGTCAAGCTACAAGCCACTGAGAGGCACTGCACTTACACAGCCATCCACACACCCGACTGAGTTACAGGAACGATCTCCCAGCCATGCATGAACCATCAAGAAGGAGGCTCCAGCCAATTCTCCCCAGCTCCCCAGCCTTGCACCCCAGAACCGTACCATCTTGCATGGGTCAGAAGCCTGGCCAGTGCAAACGCGTTAGCTAGTTTGCCACTCCAACAAAAGGGTAGTGGGCTTGCAACACCCCTCGTTAACCTGAACTAAGATTTCCCCGGCACTTCAACCCAAACACACTGTTTTAGGTAAAATGTAAAACTGATTTATTTACCCCAGAAAGATTTTAAGTGATTATAAGGGGTAGGTGTAAAGATCAGAGATAGTTACCTTAAGAAAATTAAAAGTAAACACACTTTCTAAATCCTAAACTTTTAGGTCATGTCTACACTTGCAAGCTGACAATGGCACGGCTGTACCGATACAGCTGTGCCACGGTGAGCACGCTCCTCTAGCCGCATTATGACAACAGGAGAGAGCTCAACAAGCAGTGGTAGCTGTGTTACCAGGAGAGCATGTCCTGCCGACATAGCACTATGCACACTTACGTCGCGTAGGGGGGTATTTTTTCATACTCCTGTGTGACAAAAGCTTTGCCGACATAAGTGCAAGTGTAGATATGGCCTTAGTCTAAGCAAGAGTTGAATCATACCGTTTTTCTCACCCTGACAGATGTTACAGGTCCTCAATACACAGGCTGGACGCCCTTTCACCCTGTGACCAAACTTCCCCAGTTCAAAGCCTTTGTCTTGACATGTGGGGGCAGGGGAAGGGAAGAGAAGCCAAAGGATGATGTCACTGTCTCCCTTTTATATTTTCTGCCAGATTCCTGGAAAGATCTTTGCTGTGACGGTGTACGTGCCTCTGCTGAGAAGTCTCTAGTATAGTGGATTGTGTGTTGATGAGTCATTAATGTTGTCTGGCTATTGATGACTACTCTTTTGTGGTAACTGGTAGGCGGGTTGTGGGTGTGCCCAACCTCAGAATGTATTTCAGTAACACACATAACAATATTCCATAACATCACATCCAATTATAGTACATACAATCCAGCAGGGTATTAATGTTCAACAGATCAAGACTTTTAAAATGATACTTCACAAGGCATCCTCTGTACAAAACATCATAATTATATCACCATGCTGAATATTGGGGATCCAGGTTGCTACTTTGAGGTACAGAATGTCACAATTTCACATGTTGTTATGAAAACACCCTATTCTGGTGCTGAGTGGTAGTAAAGGTAATCATCAGTTGGTGTTGGTCCTGCTTTGAGCAGGGGGTTGGACTAGATGACCTCCTGAGGTCTCTTCCAACCCTAATCTTCTACAATTCTATGACCAGGGGTAGTGGATGCAGGACCACCAGAGATCAAAGGGTGCATTTAATTATCCACCTTTGTTCCTGACAGCAGAAGTTGAGACTGTTTTGTGACTGTTGCTGCTGGGTTTCTTTGTCATTTTCTTGAAAAAGTAATAAGAAAAAAGATTTAAAAAACAAGAGCCCATCGGACACCAGAGGTCACAATCAGCTGTGACAAAAGGGCTTTTGTACAGAGACGTGTCTGTCAAGCTTTTCCTGCAATGGATCAAGACAATGAGTACCTATCTCAGGGCAGACTGTTAAGATACAGGGCACAAACCCCAGATTGGCTGCGACTTCTATCCTTAGATTTCACCTACCAGTTATGAAATGTAAACTCCTCAGGCGCTATACAACCTAACCATGGAGTCACAAACAGTCCCCTTGGGTCCTCCGATCTCCTAGGAAGCCCTATCTTTGTGATAGATAGTCCCTCACAACATAAATCGCAGTAATATTCACTGTAGTCCCAGTCCCAAAGGACCACTTACCCTGGTCAATTGCACCATAGATCTCACACCAAAGATGACTCTTGTAGCTAATCCTATAATAAACTATCTAAAGAGTTATGAAAAAGGAAACAAGAGAATTATTTACAAGGTTAAGCAGGCAAACATATACACACACACGCATGAATTACCATCTTAAGTTTCAAGAAGTAATAGAAGTTTCTGTAATAAGCAAGCTCAATATGTCCTTTAGGCCTGGTCTACTCTGGGGGGCGGGGTGTCAATGTAAGATATGCAATTTCAGCTACGGGAATACCATAGCTGAAGTCAACATATCTTATTCCGACTTACCTCCCGTCCTCACGGCATGGGATCAACGGCTGCAGCTCCCCCGTCGACTCCACTATCGCTGCTCGCTCTGGTGGAGTTCCGGAGTCGACGGGGAGTGCGTTTGGGGATCGATATATATTGATCCCCAATACCCGATACGGCGGGTAGTCTGGACGTACCCTTAGGCTAACTCAGGCTAAAGAGTGGGGATCTTTTGCTTATGCCTAGAAAACCTTGCCTTCAGCAGTCCAAGAAGCATACAGATACAGTTCCTCCTTGTTAGGGTTTTTTCCCTTTCCTTCCTTCTGCTTCGAGATGCAAACTCAGAATTCACTCGCATCTCTCTTCTTCAGGGGTGGGGGGAGCAATCAAAAAAGTCTTTTGTCCTCTTTAATGTTCCACGATCATTCATCTGGTGTCAATGGGGCTTCCTTTTGGACTTTCTGTTGGAGGACAGCATTTCACTGAAATATTCCTGGTGCCCAGGCACCATAGGCCCATAGGATTCACCACCCACAGCTGAGTCCCAGGGTGCCTGTGGTAATTTGCACTCACTTGAGGTCAGATCAGTGCACATGTTTTTACATTTCCACTATTTGGTATTCTGGGAGCCGGGGGAGGGACACAGTGCAGCTGTCTGTCTAAGAACAGAGGCAATACCATGCTGGATGAGCCCAGGGGCCTGTCAAGTTCGGTACAGTCATCAACAGTGGTCAATAACAGATGCTTCAGAGGCAGGTGCCAAAGAAGTGAAATCTGAACAAGTCAGTAACTGTTGTATCCTTCTTTCAGGAGCGTCACACTGTCATGTGACTGGCTTAGCCAATGAGATCTGAACAGGCCCTGTGTAGCGTCACTGGAGCAGAATAAACAGAAAATTACAATAAAAGGTTGGTTTCACCCCCACCTTTTTTTTTCTTTCAGGGGATGTTAAACGTGCAGACCCAGCAGCAGAACAACACACAGGTCAGTTTTTCTTCAAGCAATTGCACACACATGTACATTCCACTGCAGGTATATGTGTGCCCAGTTCACTTGAGCCAGAGACTTTTGCCAGTGTGTGATTGGGTGTACTTGCCCCGCACTGGAGATGAAGGGGTTAAGCCAGCACACTTGGTGGCAGAAGCCACACCCCCGCACTTCTGCTGGTCATGCTCCAACTGCTGGTGCAGTATAAAAGGGAGCAGCTGGGCTCAGTCTGGGCTGACTGCTGAGGAGAAAGGATGAAACTCACCAGCTCCAGCTGAGGAACAGCTGGTATCCCAGACCGTGGGAGCAGGAGACACCGATACCCAGACAGGCGCCCAGTTACCTGTGGACGCCCCAGGGAGATTGCAGTTACCGGGAGCAGCCCGGAGACTCCGAAGATGCCCAGACTTCAATTGCAGGAGTCATGGTAGGAAGTAGCCCAAGGAGAGACTGGTGGCTTGGCTTGCCAGGATTGCATATGCTTGTAAGCAGAGTCAGGGTGAGCTCTACCCTGACATCTGGTGGTGAATTGTGGCGAGTGTGGAAAAGAACTTCAGGGGCTGGTCTTGTTTGCATAGGCACACCCACCCCACCTAGCATGAGCCGACAGCAGCCCCAAACAGTCACTTTGGCTGCTGTGGGATACCCAGTTTCTATTATTGAGGCAGGAACAATAAAGTGTTGTTACCCTGATTATGTGAATCAAGGCCAGTGGAACTATTTTATGACAGAGGGACTCATTATCAACTAAGTAGCAGTCGCTAGACAAGGGACATGGGTTCCAAAACCCAGTGAATTGAGAGAGGCTGGGGACAGGTATTTGTACCTGATAGTATGGGCCCCTTTTGAGGGCCTGAAACACCAATTGCACCACCTCCTCTCTCCAGTGTTGAGTAGCTGAGCTAATTTTGATCCCATTAAGAGTCTAGTTACAGGCTGTGGAACTGAATTCACTTTGGGCCAATGGTGCACCAGCACTGGGGCTCCCCTACTACAAGCAGAAATTACTAAGAGCTGAAATTGCTAAAGAGCTAAAATTACTAAGAGCTGAGTGCTGTGTAACTAGTGGGGCAGCCTGAAGATATATTGCTAAGTGGCTGGTAGAGCAGTTTATGGGACAGTTGGAGCTGCCCATGGGACGGCAAGTGGAGTGAAGTGGTGCAGAGCGGAGCAGTTTGTGGGATGGCGAGAGCTGCTCACAGGACAGCTGGTGGAGTGGAATGGCTCATGGTGCAGCAGACCCCCATGGAGAGGCGGGACAGTCAGCATTGGACCACATAATGTGCCCCTTAACACCCCGTGAGCCCCTTTCTCCCCCCCCATTTCCACCTGGGGGGGGCGTGTAGATAAACTCTGCAGATAAACTTGAACTTTGGGGCTGCACTGACCAGGGACAGAGACTTTTGGGTTGTTGGACTTTTGGGGGGATTTTTGGGCTGCTGGACTCAAGAGACTCTTGGGGTGTTGGACTTTTGGGACTTTGGGGTGATCTTTTGGGTGGTTGGACTTAAGACCCTGAGGGGAAAAGGACACTGCCAAACTAGCTTGGGGGTGGGTCTTTTGCTCATGGTTTGTGTTATGAATCCTGTTTGTGGTGTTTCCCCAATGTAATGCCACATTGTTTCCCTCTTTTATTAAAAGGATTTTGCTACCCTCAGACTCCGTGCTTGCGAGAGGGGAAGTATTGCCTCTTATACGCACCCAGGGGGTGGTATGTAATTGTCCCAGGTCAGTGGGTTGGGGCTCAAGACGGTTTTGCATTGTGTTATTGAAACGGAACCCCTGGATACTGAACCCGGCCCTTGTTGCTGCCAACTCAGACAGGCAGAAGGGTTCCATGCCAAATAATAAATTATGATAAACTAAATTCATTCTGTTATAAAATGTAACCAGATTAGCCTTCACTTCCTGTCCTAAACTGTGTATGTGCGCGGGGAAGAGGCTAAACAGGTGCTGTGTCCCACACCAGAAACCGCTGTGTTTCAGTGCTTAGTGAGTGATCCCTGTGCAGCGTTGCTATGTGGCTGCGAATCAGCTGCTGTGCCCCACCCCAGAGCTGTAATCCATGTCAATACAGTCTGTAATGGCATGGAGATCTGTCATGCTGAAAATTACTAGAGGCATGTCAGATATCCTAGAATATTAGGGTTGGAAGGGACCTCAAGAGATCATCTAGTCCAAACCCCTGCTCAAAGGGGGACCAATCCCCAAATAGCCCCCCTCAAGGATTGAACTCACAACCCTGGGTTTAAGTAAGCCAATCCTCAAACCACTGAGCTATCCCTCACCACAATGATGATAATCGATTCACAACTTTTGGGTGTGTCTCTTTCTCTACCCTCCCCAGAGGACTGTTTTGTTGACCGGTACAGAGAACAGCTGATCCAGCGGGTGACGGCAGTGGATTGCATCCTGGATAAATTGCATGGCTCTGTTCTAAGTGGAGAGCAATATCAGTGGGTGAGATCTGGGAGCACCAACCCAGAGAAGATGCGGAAGCTGTATGAACTAGTGCCGAGCTGGGACACGGCATGCAAGAACCAGTTATATCAGGAGCTGAAGGCCACACATCGACACCTCGTTGATGAGCTAGAGGGGAAATAGTGGGGAGTACCCAGAAGCCATTGCTACCAGCCATCCTGGAAGCTATTCCTGCGTCTCCTGATTCCAAAGAGTTTCCTGGACAGTTGACAGCTGATGGACAATGATACAAAATAAAACCTACTAGATGACTCTGGTTTAATGCTAACCAGCAGATGGCGGACTGGGAGCTCTTTGGCGTAGCTCGTCTGATTTCTCCCCGTAGATTTTCAATGAAATGAAAAGGGGGAAAAACATTTAGGTCAAAATTATCTCTGGAATATTTTTGATTTTTTTCAATGGAAAATGGAAACATTTTGATTCAGAAATGCTGCCTCTGTGCCTCATGGGAGTTGTAGTTTGGGAGCCTCATGCTCCCAGAGGCGGAGAGTGCCTGGTGGTTCTACATCTCCCATGATGCGCTGTGGTCTCCCCTTTCGGGAGCTGTGCATCTGGGGTCCTTAGCCATGGAGCATCTTGGAAGATGTAGTCCAGCTGATGAGCCCGGCCCACCCAGGAGAATGTGGCCACGAGGGAAATAGACAAGACAGAGGAACAGAAAGAGACAGGAGGGGCTAGATTCATAAAGAAACTTTTAGGGGCCTAGTGGGGGATTGTGAATCCCAGAGGGGCCTGATCCTGGGATTTGGGTGCCTAACATGGCAGGTAGGCACTTTATCTATATAAGAACGGCCATACTGGGTCAGACCAAAGGTCTATCTAGCCCAGTATCCTGTCTTCCAACAGTGGCCAATGCCAGGTGACCAAGAGGGAATGAACAGAACAGAGAATCATCAAATGATCCAGCCCCTGTCGCTTATTCCCAGCTTCTGGCAAACAGGAGCTAGGGACACCATCCCTGCCCATCCTGGCTAATAGCCATTGATGGACCTATCCCCCATGAATTTATCTAGTTCTTTTTTGAACCCTGTTATGGTCTTGGCCTTCACAACATCCTCTGGCAAGGAGTTCCACAGGTTGATCTAGTGCAGTCTGAACCTGACTCCAGTCTGTAGTGTGGGAAGTGCTTGTCCAGCTCGCTCCTTGCTGTGGGGTTGTGATAGCACAAAAACTCGCTGGCACTCAGGAGAAAGGGGCTCTGCCATGGTCTGATGCTCTGACTTTTGGTGAGTGCCTCAGTTTCTCCATGTAGATGGAGTGTAATCTGGGTACAGTTGTGTAAAATATAATAAAAGCAGTGGAAGGGGTGTTGGGCAAAAGAGAAGTTTTGTGTGTGAATCCTTTTGTGTAATTATGTGAGATTTTAAGGACCTAAACCAGGGGTGGGCAAATTTTTGACCCGAGGGCCACATCGGGATTGCAAAGCTGTATGGGGGGCCGGGAAGGGAAGGCTGTGCCTCCCCATACAGCCTGGCCCCTGCATCCTACGTGCCCCCCCCCACTTCCCGCCCCCTGACTGCTCCCCTCAGAACTCCCGACCCATCCAACCCCCCTGCTCCTTGTCCCCTGACCGCCCCCTCCTGGGACCTCCGCCTCTAACCGCCCCTTCCTGGGGCCCCACTCCCTATCCAACCCCCCCGGCTCCCTGTCCCCGACTGCCCCAACCCCTATCCACACCCCTGCCCCCCAACAGGACCCCAGGACTCCCAAGCCTATCCAACCCCCCTGATCCCCATCCCCGACCACCCACCCAGAACCCCCAAACCCTTCTGCTCCTCGTCCCCTGACAGCCCCCTCCCAGGACCCCCCATCCCTAACTGCCTCCCCCCAGGACCCCATCTCCTCCCTGTCCCCTGACTGCCTCGGCCCCTATCCACACTCCTGCCCCCTGACAGTTCTCCCGGGACTCCCACACCTAACCACACCCCACCTGTCCCCGGACCGCCCCCGACCTCTGCCCCATCCAACCGCCCCTGCTCCCTGTCCCCTGACTGCCCCCCAGGATCCCCTGCCCCTTATTCAACTCCCCCGCTCCCCACCCCCTCACCATGCTGCTGAAAGCGGCGGGAGCTCGCAGGCGTGTGGCTCGGCCGGAGCCAGCTACACCCCCCAGAGCACCGGCAGTGCAGTGAGGTGAGGCTGCGTAGGAGGGGGTCTGGCAGGGGAGGGGCCGGGAGCTCACCTCTGATCTAAACCAACACTCCTGGTTTGTAAAGTCCTGTTTGTAGGTTTAAGATGAATGGGTTTGGTTTTGTTTTTAAATAATGCCACTAAAAATCCATTTGAATCTTTCATTCAAAGTTGCAAAATTGACAGATACTTTTTACCAGACACAGGTAACTAGTCTTGGTGGCGATGATATTTAGCATTTAACCCTTAAGATACCTCAGTGCTTTATGAAGTTTACTATGTTTTTAAATAAAGACCGAAGTCGTGGCTGTGGTGGGAGGCAGCCGGGGCCGGGGGATGGGGGAGACATTCTGGGTCTTTTTTTGTGTGCGCACAGGAAAAAAAAGAGAAAGGAAAGGGGAGAAGTGTGGGGGACACTGCACCCTGGGGTGGCTCTGGGGGATCAGACTGTCTCTTTGGGGGTGCATGAGAACTCTGTGGGCACGGGGGAGGCAATTGCACCTTGTGTGAAAGTTGATGTGGCTAATATAATGTTGCAGAGTTGAACTGTGGAGGGAGGTGCATTTCCCCAGGACATGTGCAGTGTATATTGTAGAAGGGGTGAAAGAAACGCAAACAAGAGCTGTGTGTTTTAGAAGCAGGAGTTAAAAGTGAAAAATCATCAGAACTCTGGTAGAAGTTAATTGTCTCTCTTTTAAGGCAGAGGACTAGTCTACACTGGCAAGGCTAAAGTCCAACATCCACCTTGATTGAATTGACCTCGTTAGCACTACAAAAATTTAATATTCCCTCGTTGATATTCACCCCTTCTTCTCAACTGTTGGGAATGGGCCACATCCACCTTAATTGAATTGGCCTCGTTAGCACTGACCCCCCCCATTTGGGAAGGCGACTCCCATCTTTTCAGGTGCTGTGTATTTATACCGGCCTACTGTATTTTCCACTCCATGCAGCTGATGAAGTGGGTTCTAGCCCACGAAAGCTTATGCCCAAATCAATGTGTTAGTCTCTGAGGTGCCGCAAGGACTCCTCCTTGTTTATACTGAAATGTGTAAACAAGGGGAAAAGACACCGGGGTGTTGATTCCGCCTAGTCAGCTGGATTTGTTAGTACAGTGGGAACCGAGAAGTGCAGGTAAAGTGTGACCTGGGAGCACACTGGAAGACTGTCTCAACCCCTATCTCAAGGCAAAGTCAAGCAACCAGTCGGGAGGGGCAAAGGGGGGAGGTATAAAACACTAAAAGACCAAAGAAATGTCTGTCCCTGACCGGGGCACTGCCTCACGCCTGACCCCTCCCATGGGGTGGGATGAAGACCCCCACACTCAAAATGGAGCATGCCCCTAAGTTGTAAGGGGTGGGACTATGGGCCTGCATTGCAGGTATGTTTGGGCCTGCTAAGGAGGAGGAGGTGGGAATTGGGGAACAGGAATGGGGACACAGGCAAAGCTCTGCGGTGTCAGAGCCGGGAAGGGGGACACGGGGTAAACGCTCTGCGGTGTGAGGGCTGGGGACGGAACAGCGGGAAACAGACTCTGCCGGCGTGTAGAGCTCTGGATACGCTTGTTTGGAACTAACCCCACTAAGCATCGCATTGTCTGCGCTTTGGACTTCTGGTCTTTTGCTGCTTGCTGTCTGTGACAAGAACCAGGGAAGTGGGAGGGTTGAGGGAGAGCCCTCTAACACCTTCCAGCCTGGGACCAAACTTCCCTCAGTTCAAAGGGCTTCTCTTCCAGATGTGCTTCCGGGGTTTGAGATGGGGAGGGGGGAGAGGCCATGTGATGATGTCACTTCCCCACGTTTATACTTTCTTCCAGCTTGATGGAGAGATCTGTGCTGTGACGTGGGGCTCAGGCAGTCCCCATTGGCCAAGCAGTCTCCATTACATACCTGCCTTCTCAGAGAAGTCTCTGGAATAGTGGGTTGGATGTTGACGAGCCATTAATCGGCCATCTGGCTATGGATGGCTACTCCTTCGTTATAAGTGAAAGGGTGGTTGTGGGTGTGCCCAACCTCACCACACATTTCAGTAACACATTCAGCAGTACTTCATAATTTCCCATACAATGATAGCACACACAATCCAACAGGCTATTAATGTTCAGCAGAACAAGACTTTTAAAATGATACCTCACAAGGCATTCTCTGTACAAAACGTATAATAATTCCATGACTGTGGTGAATACAGGGGTTCCAGGGTGCTGCTTTTGAGGTACAAAGTGTCACAGCCAGGAAAGGTTTTAAGGAAGCAGAATGGATTTCCCAGTTGGGGACACTGGGTTTCACCCACCATGGGCAGATTAGTGCAGAATTGTCAAGGAGGAGGGTCTTGCACCTTCCTTTGAAGTAGCTGGTACTGGCCCCTGTCACAGACAGGACACTGAGCTAGATGGGCCCCTGGTGTGAGCCAGGGCAGCCAGTCTTACGGCCCCTTAAGCTCTCGGATGAGGAATTTCTGCTTGGCCTCCAGCACCTGGTAGAGCTGGTCCTTGCAGGCCCGGTTCCAACTCGGGAGCAGGTCGAAGAGCTTCCGCATTTTCTCCGGGTCCGTTCTCTCGGCTCGGATGCTCTGGTACTGCTCGTCGTCCAGCACGGTGCTGTACAGTTTATCCAGCACGCCGTCCACTTGGCGCACCCGCTGGATCAGCTGCTCTCGGTGCTGGTCGATGAAATGTTCTCCTGAGGGGAGAGAGAGAGAGAAGAGAATTGCTATTTCTCAGCATGCCGTGGAACAGTCAGACCTTCCGTTTCTCTAGGGCCTAATGGATTCCAAGCTTTGTACAAGATTTACAGGCTTCTGATGCAAGCATCCCATCACTCATTGCCACGGATTGCTCCCCCAGCCCTGAATTGCAGCTACCTCTGGGGTGGAGCACAGCAGCAGTGCTACAAAGGGATTGCTCACTGAGCACTGAAATGCACCTGTCTCTGGGGTGGGACATGGCAGCTATTTAGTAACAGTAGTGCACAAGGATCACCCCTGAAGTGCTGAATTCCAGCTGCCTCTGGAGTGGGGAAGGACAGAGAACAGGGGCTAGAATCGATCTTGCAGGTGAGTGCCCGAAACACTGTGTTATTGAGTCTTTCTCGTGGTCTCTCTTTGGTCCAATGACTATTCAAGTATTTTATAGACAATGGAACAGCTTCAACCAGAGACTAAAGGCTTCCTCAGAATAGACGGTAGCTTGGTGCTTAGGGTGCCCCACTGGGATGTTGGAGACCTAGGTTCAAATTCTTCCTCCAGAGCACAGATTTTAACCAAGGTCTCCCCATCCCAGGTGAGTGCTGTAACACTAGGTATAAGGGCTTAGAGCCCCACCCCTAGTTTGTGAAGCCAGCCCTGCATTTCCTTTGCTTTATTAAAAAGAGCTGAAATCAAAACGTTTCAATTTCAGGTCAAATGAAACATTTAATTCGACCCGATATGAATTCCACCCCCACCTGGCCAGGTTTTCAGAGCTGCCAAAGCAAACAAACAAATCCATTATTCATGATCCAGAACAATCTCGCAACTTTCCAAGGTGGAGAGTCCCCAGGCTCCAGAGATTTCAAGACAAGTCGACATGCTGGGAGGATCAATAACGTGGACACCAAATGATCACAAAGGGTCACAGGGGCTTTCACAAGCATTTTGTGTCCAGAAGTGCTGGGATTGGAGAGCAGGTTTTGCGGCTCAGTGAATCCCTACTAACCTGTCTGCATTTGGGCAGATGAAACACAGACCATCACGTCTTCTGGAAGAGAGAAGGGAAGGGGAGTCAGGGGGCTGGAGCCAAAGGGTTTTGATTAATGCTGCTGGTGGTGGTGGTAACATCCCAGCGGGGACTGTTCAAGCTGATTGGTTAAAGTCACATTGTAGTTAATGTTTTTGTTGCCACCATGTTGCAGCAAAGCATCCATCCATCGCTAGCCCCTAGGGTGCTGGTTTATTTAACTAGCTACATCTCCGGATCCTCATATGCTGATCTGGCTAATCTAACTAATCGTATTTCACTGGCTGCTGGTCCATCTATTCATCTGTCTATCCATCTCCATCCACAACTATCCAGCCCTCCATCTCCATATTCACCACTCTGTGCATCCATCCACCCACCCACATGCACTTACCCATCCACCCCCAGACACACCCATTCATGCCTCCATCTGACCATTCACCATTCCATCTCTCCACCCATTGCCCCCCATCCCCCTCACACACTTCTGTCCCCATCTCCTGCTGGGCTGAGCCTACCTGGTCTCACCAAGGCCTTCCAGATCGGTTCCCCTTCTATCTTTTCCAGCAGGCTGAGCTGCAGCCCCTCCTGCATGTCCCGGGTGTAGATCTCCAGGTACGGCTGCTCCAGCTTGGGGCCCAGATAGCAGAACTCCAGCTCCTGATGGGAAGGGAAGATGGTCCATTAGGAATGACCCTGCCTGAGCCAGCAAACCCTCCCGAGCTCCCCCCTACACTTCATTTCCTGCAGCGCAGTGAGGGCGCGCCATGCTGGGGCATCAGGTCAGCATTGGTTGTGAGGGGAGAGCGCCCTACTGAGCCTTTCCCTGCTCCCTACAGCACAGTGCCCCCCAGTGCCACCGTGAGGTACTGAGGTAAAAAATGGCTGTGAGGGGACAGTGCCCCCTACTGAGCCCCTGCCCTGCTCCCTGCAGCACAGCGCCCCCTAGGGCAACATTGGGACCGAACAGAGTAAGGACTTGAGGGGCTGGTGATTTTAAGCCTGTCACTCACCTCAGGTATCACCTCAAGCTGGGATGAGCTGGACACCACACAACAGGAGCCAAATTTCAAGGGCTTGGTCCTGGAAGGCTTGTGCACACGCACCGAGGGGCATTTGGACTCATGGTCACTAACGGCCTGTAGGGCACAAGCAGAGCCATGGCTGGGGGATACAGGCAGAGCCCTGTGTACAGGTTCCTGCCATCAGGGTCCTGCTTCCCCTGGCCTTCCCGCACAGCCGCCCCCAACGCGAGGGAAAGGTTGGCTTGTGTTAAGGCACTGGGCTGGGACCCAGGGGAGCCGGGTTCAGCCCTTGGCTCTTCCACAGACTCCCTGTGTGGCCTTGGGCTAATCTCTCTGGGCCTCAGTTTTCCATCTGTGAAATGGGATGAATAATCCTCCATTGATCTATTTAGATTGTTAACTGCTTGGGGCAGTGACTGTCTCCCTTGATGGGTCAGTGCAGTGCCTGGCACAAGGAAGGCCCAGGTCTGGGTTAGGGTCTATGCAGCGCCTGGCACAATGGATTTCCTCTGCTGCTCTGTGGGCAGTGCCTGCATGCCCTGCTATCTGCTTTCCCACACTCTAGGTTGACTGGTGGCTCTGGCTCCCCCCGGGTGTGTGCGGGCGGTTCCCGGTTACCTGTCTCAGGGAGCGGTCGTTGGGGATCAGGTAGAGGTGCAGGGTTGTGTTCGCAGCCCTGAGTGCCCGGTAGAGCAGTGCCAGGGAGTGGACTTTTGCCTGGCATTTTGACTGTATTTTCCTCCAGAGCACGCCCAGAGGGGAGAAGCTGGGGTTCTGCAGCACGGCGTGGAACGGCCTCACCCTCGTTGGCTCCTCCAGGGTCATCTCCCCATCAACAAAATGGGCGATTCGCATCCGGGAGGCATCAACCTCTCCCCCTGTGGGTGGATTATACAGCAAACAAAGGTGAAGCGTGGATAGGTAAGCAGAGTGGCCAGGTGGGAGCTGTCCCTGGCCCTGAGAGGGGAGTGGAATCTAATGTGTTGGAGAAGTGAAGGCTGGGACCCAGGACTCCTGGGTTCTGTCCCTGGGAGAGGAGCACAGGCTGGTGGGTGAGAGCAGGAGCTGGAGGCCAGGATTATGAAGATCAGGAGATGCTCTATGATTAGGGCTGTTTCAGGCTGTGATGTAGCTAAAACCCTGATTGGTCTAAGATTACAACTCACAGTGTCACCGTGGGTCCGACTCAGGAGACGGTGGTTATGGGTCAGTGTGAGTCTGGGTTCAGTGGCTGGGTTTCTAGGGTTACCATTCCCACGGTGATTGCAAGCACACCGGCACCTGGGATTGCCATTACCACGCACAGTTATTGCTACATTGATTATTTCCAGCCATACCCGCGAGGCACAGGAAGTGTGGGAGGTGAACGGCTGACACGGGCCCGGCCGGTTCCACCTGGATGTTGAACAAAGGGCCGGCCACCATCCATTGCTGCTTCTCAGATGCTCTTAGATGTCGATCCCAGGAGTCATATTCGTACTGGATGGTCACAGCTGCCCTCACTTCGAACCCCAGTTCGGTTTCAGAGCAAAGGAAGGAGCCTGCCCCCAGGAGGTGAACCCTGCACAGTGCAGGGAGAAAAGGGTTAAACAGCACTGGCTAGAACCATCTCACGTCCTTTTCCAACTGACCCCAGGTGCCCTCACATTTATCCCCTTAACTCTGCCTCCAGCTCAAGCCTGTGCTTCAATATCAGGGTTACTCTGTAACCAACAACTGAAGTTGGGTGACAGTGAGAGCAGTTGGTCCCTCCGAGGAGCGAAGGAGAGTCAGACTAAATGAGTGGATTCATTATGCTCCTCCATGACCTCCCTGTCACATATGGGAACACTGTCTCCACATTTGGGGAAACTGAGGCACGAGAGGAGAAGTGACTCGTCCTAGGTCACTCAGTGAGGAAGTGACAAAGTTGAGATTAGAACCCACGTCTCCTCAGTCCCAGCTCCCCTGCTCTGACCCACTTAACCCCCACTCCCCTCTCGCTGCTGGGGCTAGAACCCAGGAGTCCTGATTCCCAGCCCCTGCCCCTCAGCTCTGACCCAGTAGACCCCACTCCCTTCCTAGAGCTCTCAAGACTCCTGGTTCATTCACCCCCTGCTCTGCTCTACCCACCCACACGAGCATCTCTTTACATGGAGCCCACCCCTATGGGACGCTGCGCACTCCCTGTGATAGGAGCTGACCTGTGCTCCCAGACACTGCTGCGGAGAGGGGTGACACCGAACTCCCAGGCCCAGCTCTCACCTGTACGTCTCCTGCTTCCCATCTGGGCCCCGAACAGTCTCAGGGTGTATTTCTTCTGGAAGATCCTAGAACACAGGAACTGGCGTTAACTCAGCCTCACTGGGGATTTCCCACTGCAGAGCCCTTTGCGGAAGGAACCTGGGCAGCTGTGGCCGAGTGTTCAGCTGGGGGCTGTTTCTGTGGCCTGGGACCCTGGCAGAGTGGCTGGCAGGGGGGACTCTGTGATCAGCTGGATTCCAGCCCCACAGTCCCCAAGGGTGTTTCCCAAGTGGCCGAGATGCCCCAGCCCTGAGCACTGGTGAAATACTCAGAGGTACGGCTGAGGGGAGGGAGAGAAAGAGAGAAGGGAAGAGGTGGTAGATGGACAGACAGACAGACAAGGATCTGAGTGATCCCACAATTCCTTACCTCCACTCTGGGACACAAGTCACATTTGTCCTGTCCCCAGGGGTCTCTGCTGGGATCCTCACTTGGGCTGGTGTCTCCTGCAGCTGAGAGAGGGAAAGGCGCTTTCACATCTCACATTCTCCCAGTGTTGAATAAGGAGCCCCCATCCCCTGTGCAGAGCAATGGGACCTGGGCATTTCCATCAGCAAACTCCCCTGCGGATGGGTCTGTTCTGTGTGTCTGCCCGGCCCTGCTGCTGCCGCTCTGCGTAGAGTGCGGGGCTCGCAAGGCCCGTGGGGAGGGCTCTACGCTGGGTCAGAGGGTGGGGTGGGAAAGACGGGGTCAGGGAGGGGGATCAGGGCATAAAGGGGAGAGGACCGGGAAGGATGTGGGGGAGAGGAGACCCCAGAGCGATCCTGCAGACAGTGGAGATTAAACCTGATGCAGGTGCTGGGGGCAGAGAGAAGGTCTGATCAGGGGATGGTCAGAGCCACAAGTGGACATTTGGTTTCTCTCCGCTCCACCAGAAGCGAGGCCCTTCAGACCACCCGCCACCTGGTCCATTTCACCCTCACTCACCGGCAGCCCCAGCCGCAGCCCCAGCAGAGAGAAGCAGGGTCTGTTCGCAGATGATCCCTGGGGAGGGATGAATTTTAATAATGTCAATAATGTTGTCATCATCTATTTCCAAGGCCTCTTCCATCCCCAGCTGCTTTCCAGGGATACATGTGCAGCCACCTCTGGGGTGGGACACAGCAGCTGTGTAACTGCCTCACAGCAACACTGCACAGAGATAGCATCTCCAATGCTGAAGCACAGCCACCTCTGGTGGGTGAGAGCTGTACAACATCGTCGCACAGGGAACGTTCGCTGAGCAGTGAAATGCAGCTGCTTCTGGGGTGGGGCGCAGCAGCTTGCTAACAGCCGCACGGTGACGCTGGGGGTTAGGGGCCGGCAGTGAAGGAGACTCCTGAACCTAGTGGACTCAGTGGCTGTGCACAGGCCTAGTTGCTTGTACAGAATTATGGTTGCCAGGAATACGGTGGCCCCAGTGGCCCTGGGAGGGCAGAAGAGCCTCTGGATGTGATGGGCCAGTGCGTAGGGTAGAAGCTGAGGAGCAGAGCTATGATCGGTGCCGCCCACCTTCAGCTTCAGCTGTCCCTGCCGCAGAACTAGGGGGGGTCTCATCCTCTTCATCGAAAAATCCTGCGGGGCAAAACAGAGGGAAAGGGCCAAAATGCTGGAAAAATTAAGCCACATTCTGACCTCAGTGACCGTGGTGTAAATCCGGAGCGACCCCACTGGTGTCAATGGAGTCAGGGCCGGATTCTGATCTCGCTGACCCCAGCTTCCCTTAGGGGAAAGTCCAGCAAGGCTGCGGTGAGACACAGCCCCCGGCGCTGTCATTGGCCACCCTGCAGCGAGTTCCCACTGGGCCCGTTCCATCCCTCTGGGCAACGCCGGACTCACCTGCTGATGCCAATGCTGGGGTTTCATCAAAGATTAAAGCACAAAACTCTGTCTCGTGACTTTCACGTCCTGTGGATGAGAGAGACCAGTAGTACTTGGCTGTTCATCAGTAGATCGCAACGACTTCACTGCTTAGCTTGCCAGCCCTTTGGGGGTGGGACTGTCTTTTTGTTCTGCGTCCATACAGCACCTAGCACAGAGGGATTCTGGGCCAGGACTAGGGCTCCAAGGAGCCAGGATAATACCAATAACAAAATACATCAGTAGAGCTCAGGGGGGAAAATGACAGAAATGGATCAACCCCCGCCCTTGTTCTTCATGAAATTAATAGAGAGCAGCTTTAAAACAAACAAAAGGAAGTATTTTTTTCACACAACACACAGTCAACCTGTGGAACTCCTTGCCAGAGGATGTCGTGAAGGCCAAGACTATAAAAAGATTTTAAAAAGAACTAGATAAGTTCATGGAGGACAGGTCCATCAATGGCTATTAGCCGGGATGGGCAGGGAGGGTGTCCCTAGCCTGTTAGCCAGAGGCTGGGAATGGGCGACAGGGGATGGATCACTTGATGATTACGTGATGCTCATTCCTTCTGAGGCACCTGGCATTGGCCGCTGTTGGTAGACAGGATACTGGGCTAGATGGACCTTTGATCTGACCCACTATGGCCGTTCCTATGATCTTGTGTTCATTCAAACTCAAAATGTTGTTGAACTTTGACACATTTTATCCAGCAGGACTTTTAGTGCTGACCATGACCCTGACGCCAGTTGTTTGGTTGAAAACCAGAAAAAAGCTGTAATGGCAAGAGCTTTTCTGATGCAACGTTTTTCTGTCGAGTGATGCCCGTTCATTGGAACTGAAATTGCGCAGATTTTGGCACCTTTTTGGAAGGAGGACGTGGAGGAAGAGGCTGAGGTCTGAGTTTCAAGCAAAATGGAAGGTTTGCAAAAATTTCCATTAAGGGAGGTTTGGCAAAAGATTTTGGATTTGGTTCCGATTTGGAACGGAAATCAAGGGTCAACCTCATGCAGAATTTCACAAAATGGACATTCCCATTTCCAGCTGGTTCTAATGATGGCTTTAAAAAATTCTTCCATTTTTTCTGGTCAAAATGCCAAGTAAATTTTTAAATCCAAATTTTGAACTCTGGAAAAATTCTGACCGAGCTTCAGTTGAGTGATTAAAGCTGCGGCTCTCAACATTTTGAGACTTCTGTACCCCTTTCAGGAGTCTGATTTGTCTTGTGTACCCCCAAGTCTCACCTCACTTAAAAACTACATCAGACATAAAAATACAAAAGTGTCAGCCACTATTACTGAAAAATTGCTGACTTTCTCATTTTTACCATATGATTATCAAATACATCAACTGGGGGGATCCTTCCTGGCCCTTGCGGGCAACCAGCTGAAGTCCAAAAGCATGAGATTGGATTCAAGTCAGTGTCTAACTGTGGAGGTAATTGGCTGGGACAATGAGGTCAGCCGCCCGGGGCGTATGGGGGGACTATGACTGGGTGGGAGAGAGGCAAACGGCCAATCAGAGCAGAGGAAAGAATATCCAGGGTTGACCATGTAGCAGGCAGATGCCACTGACATGGGGCACTGGTGGTGACCAGGCTTGGGAGCAACTGCGGCTACATGTGAAGGGATGTGATGTTATCTGATTGAAATATGAACTGGGGACATTGGTTTTAAGAACCACTTATCCCTATATGGAGTGCTGCTGGTGGTGATACAGGGAACTGGAATATCTGAGGGAATTGCTCCTCTGACTTCTTGATAGCCAGTGCGATGAGACAGAAGTTATTTTTGTGGGTGCTGGTTGGGTGTATCTTATAAGTGGAGGGCCACCAGTCTTGGGCTGGGCCTGTCCTGTTTCTTGGCAGTTCGTCCTGAATTGGATACTCTCAGCAATGTCCCCACTAGAGCACATCTGTTTACTGGGGGTCATTCCTGTCTTCAGAGCAGGCTCCTCAGCTGAGCCCGGCCCCTCCATCTGCTCCCAGGATGGGAGGGGGAATCTATGCCTTTAAAGGGGAGCCCTCCAGAGCCCATTTGGCTGCAGGGACCTTGTGCCCCAGACATAGGCGCTGACTCTGTGGGTGCTCTGGGGCTGGCTCACCCATGGAAAAAAAATAGTGGGTGCGTAACACACCCACCAACCAGCTCTGCCCGCTCCCTCCCTGCGCCTCCTGTCCGCCACTGATCAGCTGGACCAGAGGAGATCCCGCTGCCTGTCATGGGCTGATGGCTGGAGAGGTGGGGAGTTCACTGATCTGGAGGCCCTGTGCCCAGCTGGGTCACTCTGAAAGCAGAGGGAGAAGAGGAGGTGGCATAGTTGTCTGTGAGGTGGTGTCCAGCCCTCGGGGATCCACCCCACTTTGTCACCGCTTCACCCACGGATGCAGTCACAAGACACCCAGCTCACGCCCCTGGGGATCTGGGGCAAGAATGGGGCAGACTCAGGGGCCCAGCTTGTCTGGTATCCCACCCAGGGGAGCTCCTTGCCCAGTAACTGCTTTCCCAACATACCTGACCTCCCACCGAGTGCCTCCAGCTGAAGGGGAGCAGGTTTCTTTTTCTTCCCTGTCATCTGTGTGACTTTTCCCACGGCCCCAGGTCTCTCTGACATGCTGGTATAAATAGACTCCTCCTGCGGGTGCTGCACAGTGCTCTCGGAGCCTTGGGGGAAGGCTGCTTCCACCGCAGGGTTCAGGCAGAGAAAGAGAGAGAGAGAGAAAAGCATCAAAGAATGGGCCCATCTAGCCCGGCCTCCCGACTCCTCCCTACTGCCCTGAATCAGACCCCTGGGCCCATCCAGCCCCCTGCAGCAGAGCAATGGGCCCATCTCGCCTGGTTGCCCCTGCCAAGACCCAGCGAGTCCCACCCTGGGATGCTCACTGCTCAGACGCTGCTTTTCCAGCACAGCCTCCAACCAGCCCTAGAGCTCTTTCCACGACGTCCACCCCTGCGTGTCGTCTTCCAGGCCACCAGCCGCAGCTGGCGGGGACATCCCCATGCACTGTTATAATGGGCCATCCCCCTCCTCCCCGTCATTCTCCTCCCCCGGCTCCTCATTCTCCTCCGCCTGGGGACTAGCCCCACCGCTCTGGTTGTACAAGGGGTCCAGGTCTGTAGCTGGGTCCCGAGAGAATGAATGCATCAAGCAATAATCCCTTCTAGACCGGTATCCCTCCCCCTGCCCTCCCAGATTAGACCAGCGGGCCCATCTAGCTCAGTCTGCCATCTCCTGACCCCCAAACTTCCTGCTGTCCTCATTTGGAGAGGGGCATGATGGATGCTTAGAAGACACACAGCAATGCCACACGGCACCGAAATGCAGCCTCCTCTGGGGTGGGGCACAGCAGCTGGCTAACAGCCGCCCAGTGACAGGGTACCGACAGGAGTTCGGGACAGGAAGTGAATGAGAATCCTGAGCCAGGAAAACCGTGCCCTGGCCAGCTGCACTCACTGCCTGGGGCGGCCTGACGCTGCTTCCCCTTCTTGCCCGTCAGCTTCCTGAGCCACTGCGGAGGTGTAGGTAGAGTCATGCTGGGGAAGATGCTCTTCATCCTCACTGTGCGTCCTGAAAATCTGCTCCTCGCGGGCACCACCAACCCCATATCCCGCAGCACGTTGGTGTTAGAGGGCTGTGAGGCAGGGCCCTGTTCCCTTATGGGGTCTGGAGGGAGACATAGACGGAGCGCGTCACACACACCGCCCAGTACCTTCCCCCAGCCCCCGACTAATGGCTCACCTAGCCTGGGTTCCCACCCTGCCTCTGCTGCCCCAGATCAGACCCCTCGGCCCATGTAGTCCAATATCCCTCCCCGCTTTTTTTGCTGTCTTGATTCGGTGGGGTGTGATGACTGTTTAGAAGCCACGCAGCAAAGCCACACAGCATTGAAATGCAGCTGCCTCCAAGGCGGGGCAGCTAGTTAACAGCCTCACAGCAATGGTGCACAGGGATCGCTCACCTGCTGCTGAAATGCAGCCACCTCTGGGGTGGGGCGCGGCAGCTGGCTAACTGCCGCACAGTGACCGTGCACAGCTTGGCGTTTGGGACAGGATGTGAACGAGAAGCCTGAATCCAGTCGATTTTAGGCTGTACGTAGGCGTAGTTACTTGTACAGAGTTGTGGGTGCCGGGAGTAAGGTGGCCCTGTTAGTACTGTGAAGGCAGACACACTTTTTGCTGCCATGGGTCAGTGTGTAGGTGAGGCAGACAGAAGCAGGGCTATAGTCAGCGCTACCCACCTCCTGCCGCCTCTGTCCCTGTACTAGACTTGGGGGTGGATCGAGTCTCTTCACTGAAGGATCCTGAGAAGAAAAACAACAAGCCACTGAATATCTACTGAAAAATGGGAGCCAAATTGTGATAGCAGTGACCCTGATGTAAAACCGGAGTGAATCCACTTTCAGCAATTGCGTCAGGGTTGGATTCTGAGCTTGATGACCTCGGGGTAACTCTGGAAGGATCTGGTCCCAAGCAGGCAGGGCCAGGTGGGCATTGCCTGGTCTAGGGTTACCATACGTCCGTATTTTCCTGGACATGTCCAGCTTTTTGGTTCTTAAATCGCCGTCCGGGAGGAATTTTTAAATATCTAAAAACGTCCGGGATTTTGACATTATTATTTTTCCCCCAAGAAGAGTTGATCATTCAAGAACAAGAGCGAATGTTGACCACCTGAGAAAGAAAGTGAATGCGGATCAGTCGCGCGAGTGCCGGCTTTTTCCCTCTAGCTCCCAGCACTTGCACCGCCAAACAGCTGTTTTGCGGGGCTGGGAGTGGGGGAGGAGGCGGGGAATGCGGCGTGCTCAGGGGAGGAGGCGGGGTCAGGGTGGGGATTTGGAGAAGGGGTCCAATGGGGCAGGGAGGGGGCGGAGTTGGGGCGGGGACTTTGGGGAAGGGGTTGGAATGGGGGCGGGGCCGGAGGCTCCCGTGGAGTGTCCTCCGTTTTGAATGTTCAAATATGTAACCCTGGCCTGGTCCTCACCCCCTTTCCCAGTCACTGCTGCAGGGCAGCCTGTGTCTCTCTCCCTGGCCCATGGGGGAGCATCCCCCCACCAGCGCCTCCCCCTGGTTCCCCACAGCTAACTGATTGGTGCCATCGGCTAGGTCGTCTAGGCACTGATGCGGTCGCCTACAGGCATCACTTTACAGCCGGTCAGGAGTTTTTCCATGAGACCCTTTTTTCCCAGTGACAATAAAGCCTTGTTTGTTAGTAATGAGAACTGCCAGGTTTTCCGGTTCGAACTGTCTCTCCGTTTCCAAATCTTAGCTAATTAGACTTTCAAAAAAAGGAGGTGGGGCCCACCCACTCGAAGAGCAAGAGGAATCCAAACCAACCTGAAATGTCCCGAGGGACCTGAACGGAAAAAGTGTTTGGTTTTTCACTCTGCAGACATTTTTGAGATTTTGCTGTCTCATCCCAATGGGGACGGGAAAACGTACTCGACGGCTGGAAAATCTCCAGGGGATGGGAAAACCGTGGCCTGGCCAGCTGCACTCACCGCCTGGGGAGGCCTGATGCTCAGGGCCGGCTCTAACATTTTTGGCGCCCCAAGCAAAAACAAGGAGCGCCGCCCCCCCTCCGAGCGTCACACTGCCCAAGGCCCCGCCCCCTGACCGTCACCCAAGCCCCGCCCCCCGAGCGGCACCCCGCCCAGTCCCCACCCTGAGCATTGCCCCGCCCACGTCCCCGCCCCCACCGAGCACCGCCCAAGTCCCCGCCCCCACAACACGGCACCACGCCTCCTAAGCCCCGCCTCCCCCCAGCGCCGCCTGGCCAAACAAAAACAAAAACAAACCCCGGGTGCCGCCCCCTCCCAAGGTACCGCCCCAAGCAGGTGCTCGGTATTCTGGTGCCTGGAGCCGGCCCTGCTGATGCTGCTTCCCCTTCTTTCCTGTCAGCTTCCTGAGCCACTGTGGGGCCAGAGGCAGGCGGGGGAAGGATTTTGCCTTGTCCAACTCAAACTCTGAAAGACTCCGCATCAGCAGCTCATCGAGGACCTCAGAGCCTACAAAGAGTCCAAGAAGGTGTGTGTCATACACAGGGCCTAGTACCTGCCCCCCATGCACCCTGAGGCCTGATTGGCCCTCTAATTAATGGGCCCATCTAGCCTGGGTTCCTGCTCCCTCCCTGCTGCTCCAGATCAGAGCCATAGGCTCATGTAGCGTAGTATCCAATCCCTCCCCCTCCCACACACACTTCCTGCTGTCTTGATTTGGTGGGGTGTGACAGCCACTTAGCAGAGACACAGTGATGCTAAACAGCATTCGAATGTCGCTATCACTGAGGTGAGGCTGCTGGTTAACAGCCACACAGCAATGGTGCACATGAATCACTCATCTTAGGTTAGCAACAAGAAGAAGGTCAAGGAAAGTGTGGACCCCTTACTGAGCGAGAGAGGCAACCCAGTGACAGAGGGTGTGGAAAAAGCTAATGGACTCAATGCTTTTTTTGCCTCTGTCTTCACAAACAAGGTCAGCTCCCAGACTGCTCCACTGGGCAGCACAGTATGGGGAGGAGGTGACCAGCCTTCTGTGGAGAAAGAAGTGGTTCGGGACTATTTAGAAAAACTGGATGAGCACAAGTCCATGGGGCCAGATGTGCTGCATCCAAGGGTGCTAAAGCAGTTGGCGGATGTGATTGCAGAGCCATTGGCCATTATCTTTGAAAACGTATGGTGATCAGGAGAGGTCCTGGATGACTGGAACAAAGGCTAATGTAGTGCCCATCTTTAAAAAAGGGAAGAAGGAGGATCCGGGGAACTACAGGCCAGTCAGCCTCACCTCAGTCCCTGGAAAAAATCATGGAGCAGGTCCTCAAGGAATCAATTCTGAAGCACTTAGAGGAGAGGAAAGTGATCAGGAACAGTCAGATTCACCAAGGGCAAGTCATGCCTGACCAACTGAATTGCCTTCTATGATGAGATAACTGGCTCTGTGGATGAGGGGAAAGCAGTGGATGTGTTATTCCTTGACTTTAGCAAAGTTTTGATATGGTCTCCCACAGTATTCTTGCCAGCAAGTTAAAGAAGTATAGGCTGGATGAATGGACTATAAGGTGGATAGAAAGCTGTCTAGATCGTCGGGCTCAATGGGTAGTGATCAATGGCTCCATGTCTAGTTGGCAGCTGTTTCAAGTGGAGTGCCCCAAGAGTCGGTCCTGGGAATGGTTTTGTTCAATATCTTCATTAATGATCTGGAGGTTGGCGTGAACTGTACCCTCAGCAAGTTTGCAGATGACACTAAACTGGGAGGGGTGGTAGATATGCTAGAGGGTAGGGATAGGATACAGAGGGACCTACACAAATTAGAGGATTGGGCCAAAAGAAACCTGATGAGGTTCAACAAGGACAAGTGCAGAGTCCTGCACTTAGGACGGAAGAATCCCATGCACTGTTACAGACTAGGAACCGTGTGGCTAGGCAGCAGTTCTGCAGAAAAGGACCTAGGGGTTACAGTGGATGAGAAGCTGGATATGAGTCAACAGTGTGTCCTTGTTGCCAAGAAGGCTAATGGCATTTTGGGCTGTATAAGTAGGGACATTGCCAGCAGATCGAGGGATGTGATCATTCCCATCTATTCAACATTGGTGAGGCCTCATCTGGAGTACTGTGTCCAGGTTTGGGCTCTACACTACAAGAAGGATGTGGAAAAATTAGAAAGAGTTCAGCGGAGGGCAACAAAAATGATTAGGGGGCTGGAGCACATGACTTATGAGGAGAGTCTGAGGGAACTGGGATTGTTTAGTCTGCAGAAGAGACTAATGAGGGGAGATTTGATAGCTGCTTTCAACTACCTGAAAGGGGGT
Organism: Mauremys reevesii; assembly: GCF_016161935.1. Lineage (NCBI taxonomy): Eukaryota > Metazoa > Chordata > Testudines > Geoemydidae > Mauremys > Mauremys reevesii. The sequence continues at coordinate 147,377 of NW_024100906.1, forward strand.
TCCAAAGAGGATGGATCTAGACTGTTCTCAGTGGTAGTAGATGACAGAACAAGGAGTAATGGTCTCAAGTTGCAGGGGAGGAGGTCTAGGTTGGATATTAGGAAACACTATTTCACTAGGAGGGTGATGAAGCACTGGAATGGGTTACCTAGGGAGGTGGTGGAATCTCCTTCCTTAGAGGTTTTTAAGGTCAGGCTTGACAAAGCCCTGGCTGGGATGATTTAGTTGGGATTGGTCCTGCTTTGGGCAGGGGGTTGGACTAGATGACCTCCTGAGGTCCCTTCAAACCCTGATATTCTATGATTCTATGATCTGCTGTTGAAATGCAACCACCTCTGGCGTGGGGTGTGGCAGCTGACTAACAGCTGCACAGTGACAATGCACAGAGCAAAGTTTGAGACAGGATGTGAGCGGGAATCTTGAATCAAGTAGATTTTAGGCTGTACATGGGCCTAGTTACTTGTAGAGCGTGTGGCTGCCAGGAGTAGCACTGGGAAGGGGGACACATTTTTGCTGCAGTAGGCCAGTGCGTATGTTAGATGGAGAAAAGCAGAACTCCCCTGCGGTCACTGTGTGAGCAGCAGAGCTAGGGGTGGATTCAGCTTCCACTGATCAATCCTGAAAAGAAAAACAAAATGCGACTGACATTCTGAAAAATGTTAGCCAACTTCTGAGCTCAGTGACCCCTGGTGCGAATCTGGAGTGAGCCTCCTGGTGCCAATGGTGACAAGACTGACCTGGATTCTGATCTCAGTCACCACAGTGTAAATCTGCTGAGTGGAGGTTGCAGGGCGTGATGGTGGGGATAGTGGTGTGGAGAAGAGGTTGCATTGGGCAGGTGGGTGGGTTGTGGTGGGCAGAGTGCAGGTGATGGGGCGGGTTGCAGTAGGCAGAGTGCAGGTCACTCTGGGGTGATGGGGGGTGTAGGGCAGACTGGACGTTGTATGGCGTCACACAGACCTGGTGGGATGTGTGATGACTGGAATATTGCTCTAGAGGGGTTTAGCTTGTTCAGGAAGGCCGGGCAGAGAAAAAAGAACGACAGGGTTCCATTGTACATCAAGAGTGTATACACTTGTTGTGAAGTCCAGAAGGAAGCGAGAGGTAGAGGAGCTGAAAGTCTCTGGGTCAAGATAAAAGGGGTACAAAGTAGAGGTGATGTAGGGGGTCTTCTATAGACCCCCAGATTAGGAGTAGGGGGTGGATGAGGCATTTCCGGAACAAATAACAGAAATACCCAAAATACAGAACCTGGTAGTCATGGAAGACTTGAACTCTCCAGCCAGCTGTTGGAAAAGTAATACAGGAAAACACAAGCTGTTCAATAAGTTCTTGGCATGTATTGGGGAAACTTTTTGATTCAGAAAGTGGAGGAAGAAACCAGGGAGACAGCTGTTAGAGACTTGATTCTGTCCAACCAGGAGGAATTGGTTGTGAATCTGAAGGTGGAAGGCAATTTGGGTGAAAGCGGCCGTGAAAGAATAGATTTCACAATCCTAAGGAAAGGAAGGAGCGAAAGCAGCAGAATGAGGACAATGGACTTCAAAAAAGCCGACCAACAAACTCAGAGAACTGGTAGGTGAGGTCCCCTGGGAAGAAAAGCTAAGGGAAAAAGGAGTTCAGGAGAGCTGTCAGCTTCTTAAGGAGACCGTATTAAAGGCACAACTATCACGATGAAAAGAAGAGAGAGGAAGAACAACAACAGACCATTATGGCTTCAGGAGGAGGACTTGAATGACCTGAAAATCAAAGAGGAATCTCACAGAAAGGAGACAGATGGACGAATTGCTACAGAGGAGCGCAAGCATGTAGGGAAACAATCAGAAAAGCTAAGGCACAAAATGAGTCACACCTGGCAAGGGACATAAAAGGCAGAAAGACAAGGTTCTTAAGAAAGACGAAGGAAAGTGTAGGTCCTCCAGTCCGTGGGGAAGGAGAACTCATAGTGGATGGCATAAAAAAGGGTGAGGTGTTTAATGTCTATTTTGCTTCAGTTTTCACTAAGAGGTTAATGGTGACCAGATACTTAACACAATTAATATTAACAGCCAGAGGAAATGACCGCAACCCCAAATAGGGAAGGAAGCACTTAAAGAATAGCTAGATAAGTTTCAGGTTTTCAAGTTAACAAGGCCTGATGAAATTCACCCTAGGGTACTTCAGGAACTAGCTGAAGCAATCTTGGGACCATCAGCAATTATCTTTGAGATGCCCTGGAGGACAGGTAAGGTTCAAGAGGACCGGAAAAGGCCCATCGCAATACCTGCCTTTAAAAAGAGGTGCAAAGGGGACCTGGGAAATTATAGAACTGTGATACCTAGAAAGAGACTGGAGCAAATTATTAAACAATTGGTTTATAAGCACCTAGAGGAGAACAGGGTTATAAGGACTAGCCAGCAGGGATTTGTCAAGAACAAATCATGACAACCCAACCAAACTTCCTTCTTTAACAATATTACTGACCTAAACAGCTGTGGGGGAAGCAGGCAGCCATGATATATTTTGTTTTTAGTACATCGTTTGATAAGGTCCACATAACATTCTCATAAGTGAACTAGGGCTAGATGAAACTACTATAAAGTGAATGCACAACTGGTTGAAAGACCTTACTCAAAGAATAGTTATGAATGGTTCACTGTCAAACTGGCAGAATGTATGTAGCGGGGTCCCGCAGGGGTCTGTCCTGGGTCCTGTTCACTATTTTCATTAATGACTTGGATGATGGAGTGGAGAAGATGCTTAGAAAATCTGCAGATGACCTCAAGCTGGGAGCATTTTGGAGCATGGGATTAGAATTCAGAAGGGCCTTAACAAATTGGTCTGAAAGCAATAAGATGAAATTCAGTGAAGACATGTGCAAAGAAGTACACTTTGCAGGGAAAAGTCAAATGCACAACTACAAAGTGGGGAATAACTGGCTTGGGTGTAGTACTGCTGGAAAGGATCTGGCTGTTATAGTGGGTCACAAATTGAATACGAGTCAACTCTGTGATGCAGCTGTGAAAAAGGCTAATATTCTGGGGTGTATTAACAGGAGTGCTGTGCGTAAGACATGGAAGGTAACTGTCCTGCTCTACCTAGCACTGATGAGGTCTCAGCTGGAGCACTGTGTCCAGTTCTGGGTGCCCACTTTAGGAAAGATTAGGACAAATTGGAGAGAGTGCATGGGAGAGCAACAAAAATGATCAAGTATCAGAGGGGGAGCCGTGTTAGTCTGGATCTGTAAAAGCAGCAAAGAATCCTGTGGCACCTTATAGACTAACAGACATTTTGCGGCATGAGCTTTCATGGGTGAATACCCACATCTTCGGATGCAAGAAGAAGAAGTGGGTATTCACCCATGAACGCTCATGCTGCAAAATGTCTGTTAGTCTATAAGGTGCCACAGGATTCTTTGCTGCTTTTAAAAATGATCAAAGGTTTAGAAAACTTGACCTACAAAGAAAATTTAAAAAATGGGGCATGAGAAAAGAAGAGTGAGGGGGACCTGATTACAGTCTTCAAAGATGTGACGGGCTTTTATAAGGAGGACAGAGATCAGTTGTCTGTGTCCACCAAAGACAGGACAAGAAGTAATGGGCTTAATCTGCTGCAAGAGGCACTGGGGACCCACTGGGTCAGGTCTCTTCCTGCCTGGTAACTCACCAGCTGCGCTTGAGACATCTGTTGCCGCTTGTTCTGCACTGCATAAAGCCTGTGCTAGTAAAGCCAGCTGCAACCCGTACTCCTCCCCGTAGTAGCTGAGCAGCAGCTCGGCCAGGGCCCCCGGATCGGCTCTCTCCAGCAGGGCCTGGGGGATGCGCTGGTATCCCTCCTTCAGTGGTATTTTGCTCAGCTTCTCTTTCCATCTCTGGAGCTCGTCCTTCCCCAGCCCTGCCAGGGTCTGCAACAGGCGGTGTCTCCCCGTCCCCTCCATGCCGTCTGCGGCCCCCTGGGAGGGCAGCGGAGCCAAGCAGAGAAAGAATCAGGAAGCTGCACCAGGCAGTGCTGGAAGCGATTGCTCCACTTTAACCAACCCCGTTGCCACAGACCCCTGCTCCTCCGGCCTGTTCCGTTCTCTGCTCCCCACAGCGCAGCCTGATGGCTCTGCTCTGCTCCCGCCAGCCCCTCCTCCTGCCACCAGCTGGAGAGGAAGATCGCAGCCCCCTTTGCACACGCCTGATGCAGCCTGGCCAGAAGTTAGGGCTCTTCTCTGTCCACGCTGCCTGCCAGCGGCTACAGCAGCTTAAACCAGCAGGAGGAACCGATCCAGTGATCCTAAAGGGAAAGCAGATTTAGGACAGGATTCAATAAACCCCGAATCCTGCTGTGACTCCATTAACATCAGTGAGGTTATTCTGGATTTATACTGGGGTCACTGAGGTCTGACTCCATTGGCATCTTGGGGCCACTCCAGATTTACACTGGAGGCTGCACAGTCACATAAGAAGGAAAAATTCTTACCCTGAACAGCAATAGACAAAGGATTATCGTCTCCAGTGTACAGGTGGGGAAACTGAGGCATCCGGAAATTCCCACGTGCTAAGTGGGCTGGTTCTGGGATACTGAGAAGATGACCCCCAGCTCTGGTATTTCCACCATCCTTGTGGATCCGGTCTGCTGACGCAGCGGATTTAGCTACTGCAAGGGTGAAGACTGTCTGTACAGGAGGCGGGGCCTTTTCAGGCCCCAGATGGTGGAACTCACTGCCCCTGGAATGAATTGCTAGCACACACCCCACTGCTGTCCAGCCCTAGTGCATAGTGAACAAACTCCTGCAGTCTTCACTGACAATTTCACATCACTAGGGCCCTACCAAATTCACAGTCCACTTTGGTCAATTTCACGGTCATAGGATTTAAAAAATAGTAAAATTCATTATTTCAGCTATTTAAATCTGAGATTTCACGGTGTTGTAACTGTAGGGGGGGTTGTGGTGGTGGGGGGAGGTTTGCAAGGTTATTGTAAGTGGGGGTCATGGTATTGCCACCCTTACTCCTGTGCTGCTGCTGGCAGCAGCGCTGCCTTCAGAGCTGGGCGGCCGGAGAGCGGCAGCTGCTGGCTGAGATCCCAGCTCTGAAGGCAGTGCCGCTGCCAGCAACAGTGCAGAAGTGAGGGTGGCATGGTGTGGTATTGCCATCCTTACTTCTGCGCTGCTGCCTTCAGAGCTGGGGACCTGGCCAGCCGTCACCGCTCTCTGGCCACCCTGCTCTGAAGGCAGCGCAGAAGTAAATATGTCAATACTACAGCCCCCCTACAATAACCTTGTGACCCCTCCCCTCCCGTGGCAGCACGTTGATGTGTGAGTGTGGTCACGAGAGCTCTCCCAGGGCTCCTGGTAATCCACCTCCACAAGAGGAATAGCTCTGAGCACTGGGAGCCTGTCCACACTGGCACTTTGCAGCGCTCAAACTTGCTGCACTTGAGGGGGGGCTTGTGATTTTTCACACCCCTGAGCCAGCAAGTTGGAGCGCTGTAAAATGTAAGTGTAGACAAGCCCCAAGTCACTGCTCACTCTTCTTTCTGATCCCCTAAACAGATTAAGCTCTTTAAGTCTCTCACTCGCAGGCACTTTCTCCAGCCATTTTTGTGGCTCGTCTTTGTACCTTCTCTGATTTTCCAACATCCTTTTGGAAATGGGACCTCCAGAACTGGACCCAGCACCCCAGCGTTGGCCTCCAGTACCACACACAGAAGTAAAACCACCTTCCCGAATTTGCTGCCTGAAGAAGAGAGAGGGTGGTCCACGTGTGACAGCTGTGGGTCACGTTGCTTCTTGAATGACTGGATACCATGGTGAAGAGGGCGGGATTAGAACATACAGAAAAGAGAGGGCGGGGCTAAGGGACCTTGTCGAGGGGGGTTGGCCTTGTAGCTCCTCCCCTTGCTTTCTGAGCATCAGTGCCTCAGCTGCTGATGCAGAGGCATCTTCCTGCTCTTGTCTCTCTGCTGTCCCAGATCCAATGGAGAAGACAGGCAGGCAGCACCTGCTGGAAACCCTGAAGGAGCTGGGGGGCCGGGAGCTGAAGGAGTTAAGGGCCAAGATCAGTCAGGTCTGGCTGAAGAGGGGGCTGGAGGGCTGGGGGCTGCTGAGCGGAGCAAAGCCCTTCCACCCCTCTCTATGGCTGACGGTGGATGCTGGGCTGGAGGTGACGGTGGAGGGGCTGAGAGCTGTGAACCGGGGCGATCTGGCAGAGGAATTGGCTGCATTACTGGACACTTACGAGGAGCAGCACCGGGAGCAACGACCAGCCGCCTCCAGAGCCAGAGGCCGCCTGCTCTGCACCTTGAATGAGCTGGGGGAGGACGAGCTTGGGAGGTTCAAGGTCAAGCTGGCTGATATGGGGCAGAAAGGGGGTTACAACCCCATCCCCTGGGGCCGGCTGCAGAGAGCAAAGCCTGCAGAGGTCGCTGCGGAACTGATCAACCACTACGGGGTGCGCTGTGGCTTGGAGACGGCTGGGGAAGTGCTCAGGGCCATCAGACGGGGGGAGCTGGCAGGGGGACTGGCCGAGGCTCTGGAGACTTACGAGGAGCGATGCAGGGAGCAGAGACTGGCCCTCTGCAGAGTGAGAGAGATGCAGGCACGAACTGTGGGCAGCTTGTGCGAGGAAGATCTCAGGAAGATCCAGGAGAGAGCGGCCGAGACCCATCCACAGAGAGGCCCTACGGTTAACCCCTGGGGAGGGCAGGAGAGAGCAGAGGTCATGGAGCTGATTGAGGAGCTGGTCAGCACCTACGGAGAAGGCCATGCTGTGTGGATGACCCAGGAGATGCTGAGAGCCGTGAGCCAGGGACCCCTGGCCGAGCGACTGGCTGAGGCCACCGGGATCGGTAAGGGAGATCTGCCCCCACATCCCAGCTCCAGAAAGGCCCTTTCCCCATCGCTAACTGGGAGTGATGGAGGTGCCAGTTGTTTGCAGCTGGGAGGCTGGTGCCAATCCCATCCTGTTTTGCTTTAACCCCTTTCCCCGCGCTTGGCTTTTCTGACCCGTGCGATGCAGATTTCACTGTTGCTTCTCTTCTGAAAGTGGACATTTCCCCATACTCTGCACCCAGAGTCACTCTGCAAACTCTGCTTCCCCTTTTATAGTTCCTGCAATTGCTCTGTTGCCAGGCAGAGGGTTGTTTGCTGGGGCTTTCCTGTGCAGCACAGAAGAATCCCAGCCACAGAGACGGTGAATTGGCTAGAAATCAGATTAATGGGGGATTTGTGCCATTGACTTTGATTGGCTTTGGATCAGGCCCTGAGTGATTGACTGTGTTTTTAACTGTTGGCTCTGCCAGCAGGGGCCGGTGTAGGGATCAGGGCAGGAGCACTGGCTGAGGATAGCTCTTGGCCAATCCAGCCCTGGCCTCTGCCAGCAGGGGGTGCTGTAGGGACCAGGCAGGAGCTCTGGCTGTGGGGCACACCGGCTATGTTTCTGCCAGAAGGGGGTGCTGTAAAGACCAGAGCAGGATCGCTGCCTGCTGGGGGGCGCTCTGGCTATGCTGTCTCCAAGTCCGGCCTCTCCCAGCAAGGGGCGCTGTAGGGACTAGGGCAGGAGCACTGCAGGCCTGTCCCCTCCAGTCCCAGCCTGTCCCATTGTATAAACTGGAAACCCTGCCCCATGGAGGCGCTGTGGGTCAAGCTGTATCATAGCTGCTCAGGCTGCTCCTTTCCTATGGCGTCAGCACGGCAGCCCGGATGATGATCCCACTGAGCTGGGCCTGGGGATGGGCTGAGCTGAACTGATGTTTCCTCTCTGCAGCAGGAGATGGACCCAGCGGGGAGGACCTCACCCCGGACCTCTCGGGGAAGCAGGAGAAATGCACGTGGTGTGTGACAGAGGAGGTAGGGATGGGGACCTCACACTCCCTGCTGGGGTATTCTAGCGCCTCCAGCTGGTCGTTCAGAAGAAGTTACCTGGCTGGGTTGGTGCAGTGCAGTCTGGAGAGGGGAAACAAGACCAATCAGTGGGATCAGAAACTGATCCGATACTAGGGTGTTTGCGGGAGAGAGGAAATCCACATGGGCTCCTTCATTCACTGATTTCAAAGCATTTTAATAATTCTCACCTCACTACTCATTCCTTCTCCATATCGCCGCATGGGTAACTCCCGCCTCTTCCCTCACCTTCCTATTCCAGGATCTAGTGGGTTAAAAGGGGAGTCAGGACTCCTGGGTTCTAGTCACAGCTCTGGGAGGGGAGTGGGGTCTCTGGGTTAGAGCAGGGAGGGGGCTGGGAGTCAGGACTCCAGGGTTCTAGCTCTGGCTGTGGGAGGGAAGTGGGGGCTAGTGGTTAGAGCTGGGCGAGGCCTTGACATTAGGGGTGCTGGGTTTTATCTCTGGCTTTGGCAGGGGAGTAGGGTGTAGATCAGGGGTTGGCAACCTTTCAGAAGTGGTGTGCCGAGTCTTCATTTATTCACTCTAATTTAAAGTTTTGCGTGCCAGTAATACCTTCTAAAAAAGTTAAAATGTCTCTTTCTACACATCTATAATATATAACTAAACTATTGTTGTATGTAAAGTAAATAAGGTTTTTAAAATGTTTAAGAAGTTTCATGTAAAATTAAATAAAAATGCAGAGCCCCCTGGACCAGTGGTCAGGACCTGGGCAGTGTGAGTGCCCCTGAAAATCAGCTCGCGTGCCACCTTCGGCACCCGTGCCATAGGTTGCCTACCCCTGGTGTAGGGGATGAGGGTGGAAGCTGGGAGTCAGGACTCCTGGGTTCTATTCCCAGCTGAAATTAAGTACCTTCTTCAGCCAACTGAACAGGAGCAATGGTTTGCAAAACTCTCCCCCTGAGCTCCTGTGTGTGTGTCTCTGTTAACTGGGGAACCCCCTTCCCCCCAGGGCAATGACTGACTGTGCCACTGGATTCCAGCTCTTCAGGAATCTGCTCTGCCAGCCACGTTGCCAGGGTCTCAGGCCAGGGAATCAGCCCCCACCTGAACACTTGCCCACAGCCGCCCGGGTTCCCTCCTCTAAGAGCTCTGCCCCCAGTGGAGCCACCTTAACGCCTGTTCCGGTGTCTTAGGACCTGCCAGAAGTGACGCCAGAGCTTGTGCTAGAGTCCGAGGGGAAGCCCAGATCCTACAGGTAAGAGCCTGGAGCCTTCTCCGTAAGACACTAGATGGGGACTTAGGAGACTGGAGTTTAATTCTTGCCTCTGTCACAGACTCCTCGACCCCTTGGGCCAATCATTTAATCCAGGGGTTCTCAACCTTTTGCTTTCAGAGGCCCCCACAATGTGCTTCGAAAACAACATGGCCCACCTGCATATCCAGTAGACTTAAAGCCAGGGCCCGCGTTAGCAGGTAGCCAGCAGGGCAATTGCCTGGGGTCCCGCACCACAGGGGGCCCTGCAAAGCTAAGTTACTCGGGCTTCGGCTTCAGCCCCAGTCCCCGGCGAGTCTGACGCCAGCCCTGCTCTCTGGTTTATTTTGGCAGAGCTCCTGAAACCTGTTCACAGCCCCCAGGGGAGTCCCAGGTTGAGAACCACTGATTTAATCCTCCCTGGGCCTCGGGGACCCATCTGTAAAATGAGGAGAACTTCGTTCTCTGGGGCAAGGACTGGCCCTTGTGATGTGTTTGTGTGGCGCCCTACACAAGGGGGCCCTGATCTCAGCCGGGGTCTGTGACGCGCCCGGCACAAGGGGGCCCTGATCTCAGCCGGGGTCTGTGCAGCGCCCGGCACAAGGGGGCCCTGATCTCAGCCGGGGTCTGTGCAGCGCCCGGCACAAGGGGGCCCTGATCTCAGCCGGGGTCTGTGCAGCGCCTGGCACAAGGGGGCCCTGATCTCAGCCGGGGTCTGTGCAGCGCCCGGCACAAGGGGGCCCTGATCTCAGCCGGGGTCTGTGACGCGCCCGGCACAAGGGGGCCCTGATCTCAGCCGGGGTCTGTGCAGCGCCCGGCACAAGGGGGCCCTGATCTCAGCCGGGGTCTGTGACGCGCCCGGCACAAGGGGGCTCTGATCTCAGCCGGGGTCTGTGCAGCGCCCGGCACAAGGGGGCCCTGATCTCAGCCGGGGTCTGTGACGCGCCCGGCACAAGGGGGCTCTGATCTCAGCCGGGGTCTGTGCAGCGCCTAGCATAAGGGGGCCCTGATCTCAGCCGGGGTCTGTGACGCGCCCGGCACAAGGGGGCTCTGATCTCAGCCAGGGTCTGTGCAGCGCCTAGCATAAGGGGGCCCTGATCTCAGCCGGGGTCTGTGACGCGCCCGGCACAAGGGGGCCTCTGATCTCGACTGGGGTCTGTGCAGCGCCCAGCACAATGGTGCATGGATCTCAGCCAGGGTCTGTGCAGTGCCTGGCACAATGGGGCCCTGATCTCGGTGGGGGTCTTCGCGACAACCGGCACAATGGGGACTCCGTTCTGATCTGAGTCTCTATGCAATGATGCTCACACAGACAATGGGGATTAACACACCTGACTCCAGCTGGTGTCAGTGGGAACAGGAGGTTGGCTAGTCCCATCTCACACTGATTAATTCCCCCTCTCCCTTTCTCTCTGCGCCGTGCAGGGTTCACCTCCCGGGGCCAGGCTCCTTCCGCTGCTCTGAAACCGAACTGGGGTTCGAGGTGAGGGCAGCCGCGACCGTCCAGTATGGATACGGCTCCTGGGATCGGCATCTGAGCGCAGCTGAGAAGCAGCAATGGATGGTGGCCGGCCCTTTGTTCAACATCCGGGTGGAACCGGCCGTGGCCGTGGCAGCCGTTCACCTCCCGCACTTCCTGTGCCTGGCTGGTACGGCGAACAAGAGCAGTAAGTGAGGTCTAAGCTTTGACTGACAGCTGCGATCCCCATGGCAGACACAGACACAAAGGGGCTGGAGACAGAGCTCAGTGCAGAAGCAGGACACTGATCTCTCTGTCTGTGTATCTAGATACCTTCCATTATAACCCTCCCAGAGTCAGGGATGGAACCCAGGAGTTCTGGCTCCCAGCCCCCCCTGCTCTAACCCACTAGACCCCACTCTCCCACCTGAGCTGGGGGTGGAACCCAGGAGTCCTGACTGCCACGCTCTGCTCTGCCCTCTGTGGGCGTGAGGAAGCGGTGAAGCAAATTGGAGCCTCCTTTTCCCTTCTCCTCCCGTGACAGGCAGAGATGCTGTTCTGTCCCAGATGCGAATCGCTCACTTCGTTGATGGGAGGATGACTCTGGAGGAGCCAACGCAGGTGAGGCCGTTCCACGCCGTGCTGGAGAACCCCAGTTTCTCCTTCATCGGGGTGCTCTGGAAACCCATCTATGCCGTGTTTCCGTTCATACCCATCCACTCCGTGGTGCTGATCTACCAGGTAGTCAAGGCTGCAGCCATCACCCTCCACCTCTACCTGATCCCCAACGACCGCTCGCTCATACAGGTAACCGGGAACCGACCACACAGCAGGGGTGAGCCAGAGCCACCAGCCATGGCAGGGCCCATAGGGATTGAGAACTCCCAGCGGGGCAGGCTGCTCTTGTGAGACAACTAAACAGACATCTGGAGCTCTCAGCTGAGTCAAACCTAGAGGGAGTCCGGCTCCCTGAGCATGTTTTTCCAGCCTGTTATCTGTTCACTGTGTCAGTGACCGGGTTGTGAGTGGTCAGGCCTAGTGGTTAGAGCAGGAGTCAGGCCTAGTGGTTAGTGGTAGCCAGGACTCGGCACCCGGGGTCAAAGCTGGAGTCAGGAACCAGGAGTCGGAGCCCAGGTCTGAACTGGAGTCAGAGGCCAAATGCCAGAGCCTGGCCCAGAGCTGAATTCAGAAATCGCAGCTGCAGATTAGGACTGAGTTACTTGGAATAAGGTAAAGCTGGAGGCACTGCCAGAGTAAGGCTGGGAACAAGCAGGCTCAGGAGCTATTGCAGCCTTCGGGAAATGCTTTGAGCAGCCATTGAACTGCTGTGTCTGCTGGGCTTAAGTGCCGGTCTGCTGATTCTTCCCACCCATCAGGCGGTATGGCCAGTCCAGCAGCCTGCTCAGACCAGCTGGGCTCATTAGGTTGCCTGCAGACTGGATCTGCAGCAGGCCCCGAATTTCTGAGACCCTGTGAGCCTGAAAATTGTGGGTGGGGATTTCAAAGTGCCCAAGTGACTTAGAAGCACACATCTCATTGACTTTCAACCACACCTGGGATTTTCCGAACGGTGTAAGTGAATTAGGCACTAGAACTGGTTGGAAATTTTCCAACACAGCTCAGTAGAGTGCAGTGTTTCACTGCATCTATCGCAGATTCCTTGACTCTTCCATCCAAACACCAGCAGGTTTCCATTCAGCCACAGCAGTGGTGAAACTGACAAGAATGTCAGTTGTACACATTTCGGGGGATTGTTCCTTCACAAAGCTTTTCAGTGACTTTGGTTTTGAGCTGATTTGATCTGATTTGGAACAAAACCAAATTCCGAAATCCCGAAACTTTTTGCAAACAGAACCCTCAACATTTTAGCCTTTTCTGTTAGGCGTCTCACTCCCATATGAAATCAACGGGAGGTAGCCTCTTAAATCCCTTAGGAGCTCAGGAAAATCCTTTCCTGTATTCAGTCCTCCAGGATCCCTCTGATCTTCGAGGGTGAACAGTACCCAAGTCCTATGTTGCTAGATGGTCTTTACAGCCATTTCCAGGACCCGCTGGAATTCCATCACAAGATTCTCTCTCACCCTTCCATCTTTGAGGGTGAAGGAGGGTCCGTGACTTGGTTGCCTCATGGGTCCTGTTAGATCCCCTTGTGTTCGTAAAATCCTGCTCTTAAGAACCACAACCCTTGCCCAGCATATGCAGAGACCTTGAGTGCTGGCATCTGGATACCATCTTCCCTAGCTTGGTGACAAGCACCTTTCTGCTGTGTGTGGCGATACAGGACTTCCCAGTCCAGTGGGAGGATGGAGGAAAGAATTGGGCTGTTCCCCATATTTTTTCTGTTGGCCAGTATCTCCTGGAAACACCTGTTTGAACTCTTATAGGCAGTGGAAGAAGAGGAGAAAAAGCACCAGTCCATACAGGTGCTCAAGCCCCCTCAGACGAAGCCCCTCTACTTTGGCTCTTGTTACACTGTGTGCAGTTCACTGGACTTAGAGGTAACCCCCGAGGTGAGTGACATTTAGCTATAAGTCTAAAGAGTGAAAACCACTGGCTGCGGGATTAATAGACTTAACAAGAGCATGTTGTTAGATCTCACCCCAGATCCCTCCTTACTACAGCTGGTTGAAAATGTTCTGGTGGAGCAGTTTTCCATCGGCGGATGCTGACTGGACAAAATTGGGACTATGTCCATATCAATGACTTGTCATTGCAATGATTCTTTTCTATAACATCAGAACATTTGATTTTGATTTTTCATTTTGAAATGTTTTTCATTTAGCAATTTATATTATATTATTATAGTAAATTAACACTTCCCTTCCTGACTCCTTTTCCCGTTTACACAGGGAAATTCTTCAGCTCTCCTTGCATGGCATGCGCTTGCAGGTCATGGGTTCCACTCCTTTTCTCTTTGGACGTCTGTAGACAGAGTCTTTCCAGCCTATCCTCAGCCTCCCTTGTCCTTTCTTGCTGTTCTCTTCCTAACATGCTTTCTTTGCTAGTTGTTCTTCTCCCATTCTTATCACATGTCCAACCTACCTGAAAAAGCAGCAAAGAATCCTGTGGCACCTTATAGACTAACAGACGTTTTGCAGCATGAGCTTTCGTGGGTGAATACCCACTTCTTCGGATGCAAGAAGAAGTGGGTATTCACCCATGAAAGCTCATGCTGCAAAACGTCTGTTAGTGTATAAGGTGCCACAGGATTCTTTGCTGCTTTTACAGATCCAGACTAACACGGCTACCCCTCTGATACTTGACAACCTACCTGAAATGTGCACTTTGCAGCCTATCGCTGAGAGTCCCAAATTCATCTTTCTCCTTATTTCTTCCATGCACACCCTGTCTACCCTCCACTTGTCTCCCATTGTCCTCCGTGTATTATTTACTACTACCTCTATCTTCTTTTCCTCCATCTCCATAAGTCCCACCATTTCCAAACCATACAGCAGTTAGGGACAAACACGCAGAATACACTTTTCCTCTGTGTTTGTTACATCACTGCTGGTCCCTCAGTGTTCCTGCCACTTTTTTCACTGCTGCCCATGCACACTGGGTTCTTCTTTTCAAATCTTGAGATCTCTCTCTGATGGCACCAAGTGTCCTTCCCACCTACACAAACTCTTCTGATTCAGCTTCTCTCCCGAAACTTCAATCAACAGCTCTTGCTTCCACCTTCCCTGTGTAATTTCAGTTTTCTTTGTGTTTACCTTCAAACTAGGGTCTTCAGACACAGATGCCCACCCTGATACCATATTTACCAATTCCAAGTTCAGCCAGAAGGGCCAGGTTGTCAGCATACATTCGTTTTCTCTGTGTCTACACAAGCTTGGTTCTCCTACTGATTAACTCCACAACTAGAATGGAGAGAAGTGGACCCAGCGCCCTGCCTTGTCTCAGTCTCACATCAAAACTCTCAGAGTTACCACCTTAACTCCTGACCCTCACTACAGCTCCTCTAGCAGCTCTGCTTTTTGAGGTCCCTCTCCCGTCCAGCTCAATACTCCAAACACCATCTCCCATGGAACCACGTCATGCTTTTCAAGACCAATACATTTTACGTCACAATGATGACTTCTAGTTACTGTTCTTTCAGACTTCTGTCTCATTGCAAATATTGCGTCTCCTTCCCCTTCTAAAGCCATGTGGCTCCTCTTCTATATTTTCCTCCACCTTCCACCTCAGCCTTGCCTCCAAATCTCTCGCAAGGACTTTGAGAGGTTGGCTTAGCAGGGTGATGCTCTAGTAGATGTTGGATTATTTGCATCACCCTTACCCTTCCGAAGTGTTGGGAATTGGGATGTAGGCAGTCCAGCCTGCTGGTCAGAGTGGGAGTCAGGTCTAGTGGGCGGATGCAGCATCCAGATGGAGGAACAGAAGCGGGGGTCAGAGCCAAGGGTCAATCTAGGGTCGGAGTCAGAAGTCAGAGCTGGGGATCAGAGCCAGGAATGGTAGGTCATGGCCAGGAGCGAGGTGTAAGGGCAGGAACCAAAGGAGAGGCAAGAGTCAGGCATGGAACAAGAAGCAATGGTCTCAAGTTGCAGTGGGGGAGGTCTAGGTTGGGGATATTAGGAAACACTATTTCACTAGGAGGGTGGTGAAGCACTGGAATGGGTTACGTAGGGAGATGGTGGAATCTCCATCCTTAGAGGTTTTTAAGGTCAGGCTTGACAAAGCCCTGGCTGGGATGATTTAGTTGGGGATTGGTCCTGCTTTGGGAAGGGGGTCGGACTAGATACCTCCTGAGGTCTCTTCCAACCCTGATATTCTATGGAGAAGGAGCTAGGTGGTAGCTAGGAGCAAGGGTAGGGGTGAGGCAGGATGGGAGCAGGAGTCAGGAAGAGGGTTGGAAGCTCATTGTAGGAGGCAGACAAGAGCTGGTTTCAAAATGGCAGCAGCAGGGAGTCTGTGCAGCTCTTGGGTTCTAGACCCACACCCTTGGATCGTTACACAGAGGCACAATCAATCCCATTCTCCAGTCATCTGGTATCCTGGCTTGTTCCGAGTAACCAAAGAGTAATCTATGAAGCCGCTTTACTCCAGTATCTCCAGCTGCCTTCATCATATCAACAGTTTCTCCTCTTCACCAGCTGCTTTACCATTGTCCTTATCCAGTGCTGCTTCTAACTCCTCTACAGAGATTGATACCCTCTGAGGCTTGCCCATAGCTGCTGGCAGTGCTTGCCCTCCCAGCAACCTCGTCCCATTTAACAGCCTCTGGAAATAGCTCTAGTACCTTTTTTGGGGTCATCACCTCACAGATCCCATCCTTCACGCAGAAAGATTTCTTCACATCTTGTGTTACATTGTTCCTCTTTTTTTACCAACCCCAAAACCAATTTCCTGCCATCGTCCTCCTCCAGTTTTCTGTAATATTCCTCTTCAGCGTTCATTCTTGATTTAGCAACTGCCCTTTTAGCCTCCTTTTTTGCATTTGCAGTTTTGATGGTCTCATTATCACAGGCTGCTTCCTCAAACTCTTGGAACAATTCTTTCTTTTTAACTTCCCTTGTACATCAGATTTCCACCACCGGCTTGGTCTCCAAAAGCACCCCATTTAACCGCTCGTTCTGCCTTGTTACCTCTGCCACCTTAATGAAACATTTGTTAGTTTGAGGGAATTCTGCGCCAAAAATTGAAAAACTCTGCGCCAAAAAAAACCCCCTGCACATAATATTTTCAAATTCTGCATATTTCATTTGTCAATAAATAAATGTGGAGTCTCTAGCATGGCAGTGGGGAGCACAGGCCACTGACTGCACAGAGGTGGGAGATCACCATGGAGTCCCCTCGCAGGATATGGATTAAGCGGTGAGGCTGCACCCGACCCTGACACAGCACAAGGGCTGGGCCTGCCCCAGAAAAAACCCAGGGCCCTGCCACTCCACACCAGGTGCACCAAGATAGCAAGTGAGAGGAACAGTCACGGACGCTCAGCCCTGGCCCCTATCCAGGTGTGGGGCAAGCAGACTCAGGCCAGCAGGATCCAAGTGTGGAGGGGCTTAGTGTGGGGTGAGAGGGTTCTGTGTGGGGCAATCTGGGTGCAGGAGGCTCAGTGGGAGATGTGGATGCACAGGAGGCTTGCGGGGGCGGTGCAGGAGGAATGGGACTCTGCATGGGGGTCCCGGTGAAGGTGGTTGGGGCTCAGTGGGGGGCTCCAGATGCTGGGGGAGTGGGGTTTGGTGGGTTGGGGGTCCAGATGCAGCTGGTTGGGGCTCAGTGGGGGGGGGATCTGGGTGCAACAGGCTTGTTGGGGCGGTCCAGGTGCACAGGGGGGGTGTTGGAGTGGGGCTTGGAGTACAGCGGGCTCAGTGGAGGGTGGTCTTGGTGTGGGTCTGGATGCAGGGGATTTGGGGCTTGGTGGGGGGCTCTGAGTGCAGGGAGCTCTGGGTGCAGGGGGTGAGGCTCGGTGGGGTGGGGGTTTGAGTATGAGGGGCCCAGATGCAGGGGTTTCGGTGGGGGAGGTTCTGGATGCGCGGCGGGGGGGGAGGCTTGGCATGGGGGTCTGAGTATGAGGGGTCTAGATGCATGGGGGTTGGATGGATAGGGGAGCATTGCCCCATACGACCCCTCCCCCTGTGGCTGAGGAGCGATGGGGGCAGGAAGCAGGTGTGTGTGTGTGTGTGTGTGTGTGTGTGTGTGTGTGTGTGTGTGTGTGTGTGTGTGTGTGTGCGCGCAGAGATTCCTGTAGCTGGAGGAGGTTTCTGGGGATGCATCTGACCCAGCCCCAGCCATTCCTTCCAGGGGAAGAGGAAGCTAGCAGTTGAGCCCAGCACAGGGTAGGAACTACCAGCTGGGGCATCCTCAGCCCCGTCTCACCCCCGCCAGCTGCTCCGGGCACCTGAAACGACATGCCCACACTGCTAGAGAGGGGACACGTCATCGATCTTGTGGCTTCCCTTTGCTTCCTGGCCAAAAAGTTTGTTTTTTTTTGCAGAGAAGCAATGAAATCTCTGGGGGACATGAATTCTGCACTCACACATTTCATTGCCTGGGAAAATCTGAATGTCAACATTTCTTGCCGATTCAGCACATTTCCAAGTCATAGCATTTCCCACTCCATGCAAATTCTGGTTCCTGCAGAGCTCTGCCTGCTGCATCCCACATGGTCGCCCTTTCCAGGACAACAGCTCAGAGGAGAGCGGCTGCCTCTAATGCAGCCATGTCTGAACCACACTGAAAAGGCCTCTGGATATGTCTGCACGGCAGTCATGGGGCGTGATTGCAGCTTGTGCAGACGTACCCAAGCTGGCTTTAATCCAGCCCGCTCAGGGGCCGGAGCAGTGACGATGCAGCTGCACGAGGCTCAGCACAGGCTGTACAAACCTGCCCAGAACCCTGGGCAGTTACTTGCAGGCTTGTCTGCGTGCTGTGGCTTCACTGCTCCGGAGCCCAAGCTAGCCAGATTAAAGCTAGCGTGGGTAGGGGTGATCACACCCAGTGACTGCCGTTTAGACCTACCCGTAGGGCTCACCAGTTGAACGTGAGCTCCCAGTGCAATGCTGTAGCCGACAAGGCAAACGTGATCCTTGGAGATCTGAGCAGGGCGTATCCAGTGGGCGTTGGGAGGTGATATTGCTTCAGTATACGGCGTCAGTGAGACCATTCCTGGAGACTGTGTCCAGATCTAGCATCCACACTTCCGACACTTCCGAAAGGAGGCTCGGGCAGAGCGGAGGTGGGAAGAGGCAGGGCGAGGGTGGGGAGGTGGAGGCAGGGTCTGAGGCTGATCAGGGGGTGAGCAGCCCGGGGAAAGGAGGAAGCCAGAGCCTGTGCATGGGATATGCCCCCAGCTGTCTGAGCCCCACACATGGGTGAGCACCAGAGAGGACACGGTGACTTGGTGCCAGAGGGTGGCCATGCCCAGTGCTTGGGGCAGGAGTCAGGCTGAGTGGTCAGAGCAGAAAATCAGCAACCAAGGTCAGAGCAGGAGTCAGGAGTCGGAGCTGGGCGGGGCATTGCAGTGTGGCAGCTCACATCCGGGCTAGGTTAACCCTGTGTTCGGACCCAGGTGCCAGTCACCTGAGTTCACTCTGCAGCACAGACATGCCCAGAAGGCAGAGCGGGGGTTTGGGGACAGGGAAGAGGGGCCTCGTTAAGGCAATCTGCAAAAGGCTTGGCTTCTGTCCAAGGAAACAGGATAGGGACATACTGCAAATAAACAAATGATGCCAAAAATTGCTCCATGTCACCGATTTCTCATCCACATGGAAACCACTTTACCGCAGAGACACCCATACATTATTATTTAGCTGCTGCCAGCTAATGAATTAGGCAAAGACCTCAATGAGTTATTTAGGACGGGTGCATCCCTGCATTGCGGGCTCAGGTGGGGTCTCCCCTACAGCAATGTCTTGTCTCCACACCAGGAAGTGGACTTTCGCTACATGAGTCCAGAGGACCAGCAGCCGTTCATGGAAATCTACACCAAGGACATGAGGGAGGGACTCAAACTCATCGTACTGATGAAACGCTACGGGGAAGTTGTCTGGAAGGTCTTGGTGAGACCAGGTGAGGACCGTCGTTTTGGTCTGTGTTTATACAATGTGAAGCACAATGGGGTCCTGAACCCTGACTTGGCCTTTAGGTGCTATGGTGACACAAATGATAAATAACAGAGTATTCTTTCAATGGGTGGGGTATTCCAGCTGTAATGCCCCTTGGTACTCCAATCACTGGGGCTCTCTGCACCATCATATGTGGCCATTCAGACCTGAAAGTGCTCGCTGTGATGTGAAGTGTCTGATCTAAATGGGAAATGATTGTGATGGACAGGTTGACTGACCTTCTCTTTGTTTCTCTCCTAGAGGACGTGATGCTTTCGGGTTCATCCTCTGAAAAGTTCAAGGGTCAGTTCTTCTGGGAAAGATCCATGGGTGAATCAGTGGCAAAAGCAGGAAGAGAACCTGGGAATCCCCCCTATTCTAACCCACCAGACCCCATTTCCTTCCCAGAGCCAGGGGTAGAACCCAGGAATTCTGACTCCCAGCCCCGCTCACTCTAAACCACTAGACCCCCCTCCCCTCCCAGAGCCTAGTAGAGGGGGAGCTTAGAAACCTGATTTAAACCACAGATCTCCTAACTAGGAACGTTAAATTTAACCCTCTGTTTTCCAGGGCTTCGGAAACTGCTCCCTGAACTGAAACAAGGGTTTATTGGACTATGCAGCCAGAGAGAGCTCAGAGTGTCACCCCCAGCTGCCTGGAGCTCACCGGCATGGCCTGTGGACGAGGAAGCAGAGGGAGAGCCAGGCAGCGGTGCTACACTCAGGACAGTGGCTAACGAGTGAGCAATGAGCAGCTGAGACGAGGGTGAAATTGACACCCAAAACTGGGCTACGCAGGAGGTCAAACTAGATGATCAGAATGGTCCCTTCTGGCCTTATCTATGAAACCACATTGCTGCTGCTCCTGAGATGAAGTTATTATCCCAGGCAAAGGGCCTATGTGGTGGCTCCCTTACAAACACTCTCTTTCAGCATTTTTACATTTATAGGCCAGAACGAACCATTCTGATCTAGTCTGACCTCCAACCGGATCTCAGCCGGTGATTCCTGCATCCAGCCCTATAACTCCAGTGTTTGAACTAGAGCTTGTAAGAGACTCCAGAGATAGGTGTAAAGATTCCAGGTGCTGGAGAATCTACCACAGCCCATGGGGAGTGGCACCAATTGTAACAGGTGTTGTGGTTGTACCTAGGAGCTTAGCCATGGCCCACCCCTCCTAGCACGTGGTGCTGGGAGAACCCATTATGTATTTTTTTGGAGTAGAGCTGGGTGGGAAATGGTTTTCCCATCTTGTAAAAAATTTCAAGATAGCAGCAAATTTCCCCATTCCAAATCGGGATGAAAAGTCAAATCTTGAAAATTTTCAAGAACCGGAAATCTGAAAAAAAAAAAAAAAAAAAAAAAAGATTGGTTCAGATCAACCAGAATGCTTTGTTTCAATTGTGACTCTATCTATCTAGCTTCAGTTTCAAACTGAAATGTCATTTTGAACCAGAAAACCAGAATTTTTTTCTTTTAAAAGATGTTGACATAAAATGTTTCAACAATTTCAAAACTTTTCATTGACATTTTTTTTCGAGTCACTAAAAGTCATTCAAAAATGTTCCCGCAAAAAGTTTTAGTTTCAAAGATATGGCTGTCACAGTTCAGGGCAAATGCATCCATAACCCTCCCCCACATGGTCCCTTAGGGGCACCCACCCCTAGGGTCCTGGCTCCCCGGCCTTCACCTCCTTGGGCAGAGACCCGTATCGCTCTCCCTCCTGAGTAGGATTTTTCCAGGCTGTGCAGTTCCCTGCCCACACTGCGATATTCCCAGCAAGCCTGTCTGCCTAAACAGGCCAGCGTCTGTGCTTTGCTTTCTCCTCAGAGGCGATGAACAATGTAATTGCCAGCAGTTATAAGTTACTACACAGCCCTTTATAAGCAAGCACATTTATTCTTAAGGTGAAAGCATTACTGCACCGACATTAAAATCAATCCAAGTTCCTATATGCAGGCTACAAGCTTCCCAGAAGTTACCCATTAGTCTTATGGGGCCTCAGTAGGCCAAAATCCTTCCAACCTCTCCCAGCCCTCTTGGACTGACGGTCCTGTCTGTTTGCTGGATCAGGAAGAAGGCCCTGAGTCAGTTTGAAGTCAGGCTATTTATCCAACAGTCCTTTCTTTGTCTGTTGGGCTCGGCATAGACCAGTCCGAACTAGTCTATGGCAGCCTCTCCAGGTGCTGGTGCCTCACTGGAGGTAAATTTGCCTAATCTTCCCCCCCTCCCCTCAACACACACACTGTTCTTAGTTCCTGGCAAGACTGTGGTTAGCCTCTCCCATGGAATTACATACGTTCTCTGGTCCACAATGCCACATAATCTTAGACCAGTAAACGCTCCCAGAGACAGTGCAGGAAATTGCCAGATCTGTCACATCAGCACTTTTCAATTAAAAAAACATTTTCTCTAAACGTTCCTGATCATCTGGTCACGGACCAGGAGCCCAGTGCACTCAGGATTGTACAAACCTGGGACAGCTTCCTACCCCAAAGAGTAGCTGAACATCTAGATAAGGGTCTAAGAGTTAATTCCCTTTCCTGTTAGAAAACATTGCACTTCCCTTCCTGTTTGCATTTGTCCAGTGTCAGCGTCCAACCACAGGGCATGGATGGCAAGGACAGAGCCAGGCTCAATTTCCTGCTCTGCCACAGACTTTCTGCATGACCTTGGGCCAATCACTTAGCCTCTGTGTGCCTCAGTTCTCCATCTGTTCAATGGGGATAAATAGTCCTGCCCTGCACCACAGGAGTGTGTGTGGATAAATACATGGAAGATTATAAGGCACTCGGATACTATGGAGATGGTGCCAGATAAGTACCTTAGATAGATAGAGCATAAGAGGGTCAAAACACTCTAGTTCAAATAGGAATTAATCCAGGGACGTTCTACAGCCTGTGTTATTCAGGGGTCAGATTAGAAGATCTTGATTATGGTTCTTGCTGGCCTTAGACTCTATGAATGAATATTTATCAATTTCTTGATGGGTGGAAACCCTGAATGAGCAGAGAATCTAAAAGTAAAATTTATTTTGGAAAGCTGGAAAAGTTAAATATTAAGGTTGGATTTAAAAAAAACAGTGATTTTTTTCCCACCACTCAGGAATTGCCAGAATGGGTCAGACCTGAGGTCCATATAGTCCAGTGTCCTGTCTCTGAGCGTGCTGGTGCCAGATGGTTCAGAGGAAAGCATAAGACCCCGCAGTAATAGATGCGGAGTAATCTACCCACCACCTTCCGTCTCATCCTGGTCTGTAATAGTGAGACATCAGCTTAAGTCCTGACGCACAGGGTTTGGTGTCCCTTCCAAAATTGTTCTCAGTTACGATAACTGGATATTCTTGATTGCAGTGGTGTTGTATCCCTGTTGGTCCCACGAAATGAGAGAGATAAGGTGGATGAGGTCATATCTTTTATTGGACCAACTTCTGTTGGTGAAAGAGACAAGCCTTCAGCTTCACAAGACCTGAGGAGCTCTCTATGGCTCGAAAGCTTGTCTTTTTTACAAACAGAAGTTATTACCTCACTCATCTTGTCTCTCCGGATATTCTTGTTATCTATCTAAAAGGCCAGTCCCTTAGTGAATCTTGTTAAATTCCTGACCTCACTCAATGGCTAATTACTCGTTATGTGATTAAATCCCTAGATACCAGCATATCTGCAGGGAACTACCACACATGCAGTTGTCTTCTTGTACAGATGTATTTCCATTCCATTCCAGGCACTGTGACTGGCCAGCAAAGGTGTCGAGTGGGGGCTCCTGGGAAGTGATCCAGCGGCTGAGAAGCGAGTTAACGACAATCCTCCAGAGCGATGCAGAGGCTGTGGTCAGCGCTGCCGACGCCCACCTCCTCCTCACGCAGGGAGAGTACCTCGCCCTGAACCGGCTGGAGGATCCGGAGATCAGAGTCGCCACACTGATTGATATGGTGCTGTCCAAGGGGGACCAGGCCCATCAGCTGTTCCTGGACTGTCTGAGAAACCTGTTCTTCACCTTCCCTGCCCTGGAGCCTATCGTCACGGGGTTACAAACCGGTGAGATTCATCAGTGGCACTTATATTTTTTATTAAGTTAAAAATAACATGGGTTTCTATCTGGGCCAGATTTAGTTTCCTGTGCTCTGCCCTTAAGAGGACAGACTTCCCATTGACCTCAGAGAACCTGAGTCAGGACGCTGAGGGCTTGAGTTAAGGCTGATTAAGACCTGCAGTTTTGCCTGAACACCGTAGCATGGTGAAGGATGCGTGGGAAATAAAGGCCCCTCTCTGGGTTGCTGCAGCCCCGGGTAGCCTGTTTCCTGCAGAAACAGCTCCCTCAAGTGGTAGAATGTTGAAACTGCAGAGAGAGAAGCCACTGTTGTGACTGCAGAAAGCTGGTGGGTCCCCCTCCTTTGTGGTTTGCCTGTAAGCCCAAAAGGCACCAGTGGCTTTTGTAATGGCTTCTTCTGGTCTCCTCCTACAGGCTTCCAAGCAGATGTGGCTATCCCCAGGCCCGGAGCACAGACAGGAGGCCCAGCCAGTGCTGAAGGTGAGATATGGAGCTTAGGCACTCCAAGGAAGCAAACGGCATGAGACACTGTATCAGTTCATTGCCTTCTGGTGTCTTCTCTGCAGGGGAACATTTTGTGGACCGGCACCGAGCAGAGCTAATTCAACGGGTCTCTATGGTGGATGGGGTCCTGGACATGCTGTGTGGCACTGTGCTGGATAACGAGCAGTACCAGAGCATCCGAGCCGAGAGAAGCAACCCGGAGAAGATGCGGAAGCTGTACGAGCTCATGCCGAGCTGGAACCGGGTCTGCAAGGACCGGCTGTACCATTCACTGAAGGCCAAGCACAAGTTCCTCATTGAAGAACTTGAGGGGAAATGAACGCAATAAACTGTCCCTCCTCTGGAGCCGCTGTGCCTAGAGTCCGTTCCATGGCTCTCAGGAGTCCAGTTCTGGTTCTTCTCCCTCTTCACCCAGGATCCATTGTGGTGAGGCTCCGGAATCAGGTCCTTCAACCTGCCAATCAGTGCTTGTCTGGTCTTTATCCACCCCACTATGCACATCCTCTGTCATCGTCATAGCTGGGTCTCCAACAAGGGGGCTCCATCCGTGCCCCTCCCGCCGGCCTCTCCTCAGGCTGAACTTGGGTGGAGAGTCCATCAAAGGTCCCAGTTCCCTGCTCACCTTCCTCGGCAACGGCACCAGCAGCACCATCTCTGTTCTCTGCTATATAATGGCACATGCCTCAAACCCAAACACGGTGCGTACTCTGGGAGTTCCCTGAGCCTCCCACCTCCTCCCCTCCTCCAACGCCCTCGGGACATTCTGTGTGGGAGGGTTTATCGATCCAGGAAGCCGATTAACTAGAACTCGACGTAGTTCACTTGGAAAGTGAGGCGCTCACCCTCACCTTCACGGAAGCTGGACAAAACAGGGACTTGGGGTGTTGTTTTTTTTAAAGAATAGTTGATGTATTTTTGTTAGAGAGAAAAAAGTCATGAATTGGGGGTGGCCACCACAGACATGTGACTTGGACTAAGGTGGGCTGCAGAGCACGGGATCAGCAGATGGGAGGGGAAATGGAACACAACGACTGGCCTTTTCCCAGCTTTCTGGGGTGGCGATGGGCCCTGGGACCTGCTCCGTTGGGAAATGGAAGTGGTTCTGCAATACGCCCCAAAGATCATCTCTGGGCCAGCCCCTCCTGCTCTCAATGTAGCCAGATCAGAGGGCAGGGGCAGCTCTGGGCATGGAGAACTAGCTGCATGAGGACAGGGGCTGCTTTCCCCTCCTTAAGACCTGTTGCCATCCCATCTCAGAGCCAGGGAGAGGAACCAGCGGTATGTCTACACAGCGGCTGGGAGCATGCCTCCCAGCCCATGTCAGCCGTTTCGGCTCCTGAATCAGTTAGTCAGCACAACGCTGAGCGTAGCGTTGTCAGTTGGCTGCGTGCGTGTGTTCTCGCTGTGTGCTTTTCTGGCTCGGGCCAGATAGCCAGCACAGCAGACCTCAGTCAAACTGCCCCAAAAGAGCACAGACTCGGGTCAGTGGCGAAGGTGCTCGGCCAGGTTTATTGCCAATAAGGCATGGAACTAGCACCTGGCAGACTCTACAGGGCCAGTAATACATGGATGCCTGTGACAACAGACTCAGCTCAGGCAGTGGTGGGACTTTCCACTGTCTCCTCAGCTGGACAAAGACACTCCTCCTGTGACCTCTCTTTTATACAGATACAAACAAGTTACCTAGTACCTTTCTGATGTGGTTAATGACCATCTTACACCTTGTACATGTTGGTTCAGTCAAAACATCCCCATCTGCTATCCTGCCATCCTGACCTTCTCTTCGGGAGGGTCAGTGTGTCCCTGTACCATTTTCAGGGAGTGTGTTTATACCACAACGGTATTCTGGTACTACCCTTCTGGACTGTGTTTATATGAATACCTAGTGCCTAATACTTCTTAGGAGTGTCTGTGTTTTAGCAACGCCAGCCATATTCTTAGCAAGTTCATGTACCGGACAGTGAACGCGTAAGATGGCATATGCTTTAGAGCAGGGCCTGACTCTTGCTCATAACCTTACTCTTGCTGATTTTGTTCAGGCCTTATGTCTGGTACCAGGCCACGTGTTTCAGGCTCACTCTCTTTCTACTACATTTGTCTTTTTATGGGGAGGATGTTTACCCATCATCCCGGAAAAGCATAATGCATGGACCGAAGATGAACAAATGGGCTAAACACTGTTATATGGCCAAATTTCATGACCATCCACATATTCATGCCCCATCTGTCCTTTGGTCTGCACATTCCCTCATACAACCAACAGACAGATTTTAGTTTCCAATTGTTTTAAGTGCCTCATGGTGGGCCTGGGAACATTAGGTCCAGGACTTTGAGGAATGTAGTTATGCTTGAGACTTGGAAAAACATTCTTATAAGTATAATGAATATAAATGATCGTTTGTAACTGTAAGTACATGAGTGATGATAATTAATATATGAATAATAGATATAGTAGGTATATGTATATGGGTATTGTAGCAGGGTGGTTATTCTGCCCTTTAGGGCTTAAAACAACCCAGGAGAAGGCTGTGGCTGGGGCACGAAGCCTGGGCTGATTGGGGAAAGCAGGCTCAGCTGGGGCCATGCCCCAATCAGGCCCAGCTGGTTCCATAAGAGGCTGTGAGCCAGGAGCCCAGTCAGTCTCTCTCTGTCTGTAGAGGGAGATGGGCCTGGCTGCAGGGAGCTAGACACTGGATACCTGAGTGAAGCAGGGCTGGGGAAAGGCAGAGGAGCTGGGGAGCTCCTGCCTGGGAAGCCCCAGGCTGAGGCCTAGCATAAGACTAACTGGTCCTGGGGGTTGCAGAGGACAGCCCAGGGGTAGGCCAAGGCAGCAGGTCCAAACTCAACCGTGCTAGTGCTGAGTGGCTGATACTGCAGCCTGCCCCAGGGTGTGGGGCTAGACAATGACTGGCAATAGCCATATACTGAGGTGAGGTGGGAATAGTGGGTAGAGGATTCCCCAGGGAGGGGAGACCCTAAAACTGAGGGGTTACTGCCAGGGGGCAGCACCCTAGGTAAAAGGGCACTGGGTCCTGGGAGGGACATGGCGGCCAGAGGACAGGCAGATCATCAGCCTGTAGAGAGCACTCCAGAGCTGGAAAGAGCTAATTCCCAGAAGTCACCAGCAGGAGGTGCTACGGGGGTGAGTCTGCTCCTCTACAGGTATATATATGAATAATATATGTATTGTGTATATGTCCCATAAATGCCATCCAAGCATCCCATATAAAAACACATTACATGACATAAAAATGCCCAGCAAACATTAATAATCATATAGGTACAAACATTTAAATCTTATTCATTACCATGGCAGTGTTAATAGCTAAAGCCATGCCTTGTCCAATCAGGAAGTATAATCTAGCCTTTCTGGTTAGATACTGCAGGACAAGTCTACACTAAAACAACGAGGAGTCCGGTGGCAGCTTAAAGACTAACAGATTTATTTGGGCATAAGCTTTTGTGGGTAAAAAACCCACTTCTTCAGCTGCATGGAGTGAAAATTGCAGATACAGGCATAAATAAATATTGGCACATGAAGAGAAGGGAGTTACCTTACAAGTAGAGAACCAGTGTTGAAGGCCGATTCACTCAGGGTGGATGTGGTCCACTCCGAGTAACTAATGAGGAGGTGTCAATACCAAGAAAGGGAAAATTGCTTTTGTAGTGAGCCAGCCACTCCCAGTCTCTATTCAAGCCCAAATTAATGGTGTTAAATTTGCTCCTCCCAGACTCCTCGTTGTTTTTGTGGATACAGACTAACCCGGCTACTCCTCTGATACTTGGTCTACACTAGAAACGCTACATTGACACAGTTCTAGCGCATCTGGTGAAGATACTCTATGCTGACGGGAGGGTGCTCTTCCATCAGCATAATCAGGCTATGTCAGTGGGAGAGCGTCTCTCGCCAACATAGCGCTGGTGTGGACAGTGCTTAGGTCACTGAAACTTGCATTACTCAGGGGGTGTGTCTTTTTCACACCCCTGAGCTACGTAATTTGCATCGATTTAAGCGGTAGCGTCAACCAGCCTGCGGCTAGCAACACATTCCCATTAGGGCAATTACAGTAATTGCCTGTATTACCATGAACAGCAGGCTGAGTGTTCTAACTATTGGGTGCAGGGTAACATCCTCTAGAATTGCCCACCAGGGTGTTTGAACTTCTCTTTGTACAGTCATTAGTTCTTTGATTTGCTGTTGGGTTAGATTAGCTAAAGCTTCTTTGGTTCTTGTTACCAAATCACGCATATCCAATGGCAATTGCACAAGTCGGGGGGGACCAGTTTGACCAGTAAATCATTTATGTCACCAGAAGGAGTGGTGAGTTGACAGAGAGTGCTCGCGCCACTTGTTGGCCAGAAATCATAAGCTCCAATCTGGACTATGCTGGTTAATTGAAACAGGTTTGGAAATTACAAGCTGCACAGTGGGATAATGTTTCACATATTGTTTATCAAGTTTCCCAGACTATTAGCATAATGTACTTCAACTGGGGCTTGGCTCCACCTTGGGAGAGCCACTATGATATAAAGACTCTTAGTGTTACTGTCCACGCCTGAAACCCTATCACATAGCAAACTGTAAGGAATCTGAGCTGATATTTTCTATACCCTGTTCCTGTGCTTGTTTTACAATAGCTGTGCAGTTTAAGAAGTGTGGCCAATTTTGTAGTCTAATTTGTAGCAAACTTTGTTTGATTATCTCAATCACTCTACCTCTGTAAGCCAGAGGCCATTGCCGATGAAACAGTATTATTCTCCAAACTATTAATAATTGAAAGGATAGTAGCATTGAGATGTTCAAATCCTTGAGCAATTAGATGTATATTCTCAATGGTGAGTGAATGTTGATTTAGCAATAGGCTGCTAATACCTCCCCCAGTTTTCACTGCTTTTCCTAGTCCATTGATGGTACTGTTTATTTTAAGATTAAGACTTTCAATATCTGTTGAATTTCATATGGGCATGCCAAGGCTTGAGCCTCCAAACACTGTGGCTACATCTACACTACCACGGTAAGTTGACCTATGCTACGCAACTCCAGCTATGTATATTCACGTAGCTGGAGTTGAAGTACCTTAGGTTGAGTTACAGTGGGGTCGATGGAAGAAAATCTCCCATCAACTTACCGTACTCTTCTTGTTGGGGGTAGAGTACAGGGATTGACTGGAGAGTGATCTGCAGTCAATTTGGCGGGTCTTTACTAAACCTGCTAAATCGACTGCCGGTGGATCGATCTCAGAGCATCGATCCCCGCGGTAGTGTAGACCTGCCCCGTGTCAATGACACCTCATTTTCCCCCCAAACTTGTTGTTTCATTAAAGGATTTTGGAAACCATTCCAAAATTGTAATTGTACTTCAATTTCTGTATTAACAGTAGCAAGGTAAGGTCGGTGTCCTGGTTGGGCAGATACCTGCACTTGATAAATACGTCTGCAAATATCTGAGGACATTGTCCAAGTTCCTGTGTATGTACCCGTATCTTCCAACTGGAGATAACTTAGACGAATGGACGCACTCCATTTATTCTCTAAATCTGTAAAAGTTGCTCTATTTGACCATACCCCATATGTTCTAACAACTCTTCTTATCTAGCTAATTATTATAGTGACTGCTTTAAACCAGTCAGTCCATACCTCAGCCTTTTCACCTGGGTACAACTGAATGTTACATGGCAGAATAAGGTTACCCCCAACTCATGCATTATTTGATGTTCCACTATTTGCTGCATTATTTGTAAAGCTCGTTCCTTTTCTGGAACTTCTACTTCTTGTTCCCTAATCTGTGGGGGTTCATTTCCAATGGGAGCTTTAATTTCAGGTGTGTTAATATTTTCCACCAAGGAGTGATCAGTGTTAGGAGCTAACATAAGGGCACAATGTCCTGATCACAATTAATAACATCATCAACTTTTGAACAACATGCATAGTCCCCGTATCTCTTTAGTCATCATCAAGTTCTTTTTCAATTTCACCAAACAGCTTTGTTGATTTCTTGATTGGGAGCTTTTTGGCAGGACTCACATCTGCAGTAGTCCATCCCCAGGCCATCTTTATGGGTAAGGGTGAGTCTCTGAGGGTATATTCCAACTGCTTCAAGGAATCCTGTGGCACCTTATAGACTAACGGACGTTTTGCAGCATGAGCTTTCGTGGGTGAATACCCACTTCGTCGGATACCCACTTGCATCCGACGAAGTGGGTATTCACCCACAAAAGCTCATGCTGCAAAACGTCCGTTAGTCTATAAGGTGCCACAGGATTCCTTGCTGCTTTTACAGATCCAGACTAACACGGCTACCCCTCTGGTACTTGATTCCAACTGCTGTCTTCCTTCTGTTTTACATATGAATTTAAACCATTCCTGCAGGATAAGCTTGGCTTGTCACTCCTAGTACAGTGGGGTTGCTCAAAACCTCCGCTCAAAGCCTCTTGGCTACAAGATGTTTGATTCAATCTCTTGGTGTTGGAGAATCCCTCTGCACATTGGATCAGTGCCACTGCACTCAATAGTCCATGTATGCAGATTGGCTTTATGATCTATAAAAACATAAGAACAATCGCTTCTCGGGTTTTTTTTTAAACAGCAAATATATTTGTGCAATTAAATTTGTGCTTACATATTAGCCGCTTTTTCTCTTGGGTTTGCTTATGAATCCATTTTCCGGCCAGTAATCTATGTCCAACACAAACAAGATTTCCTGATCAGTCTTGGGATTTCCAAAAAGACATCTTGTGTTTGGTTGAATGGTAGGCCCTGTACTTGTCCATCTGATCCTTGGGCCCCACATGCAAAGAGTTTCTTTCCCTTCTTCTTCTACTTTCCAAATGGATGTGTATCTAGTATTTCACCAGATAGCAATTACATTGATCTGTCCCACTGCACCTAATTATCTGACTGCATAAAGCCTGCTCAATTCAAATCTTTTCATTTGCTTCCAGGCTATTTATATTAATGCCTGGGGTGTTGACTCGGCTCGGAAGTCCAAGTTTAGGTAGATTTTCATCATTCATTTGAAATGATTCCCTTTTGCTTACCTTAAACAAAAACGAGGAGTCCTTGTGGCACCTTAAAGTCTAACAAATTTATTTGTTAGTCTCTAAGGCCTGGTCTACACTAGGGGGCGGGGGATCGATTTAAGTTATGCAACTTCAGCTATGTTAATAACGTAGCTGAAGTCGACATACTTAGATCGATTTACTATGGTGTCTTCACCATGGTGAGTTGGCTGCTGCCCCTCCCCCGTCGACTCCGCCTGTGCCTCTCGTGGTGGTGAAGTACAGGAGTCGACAGGAGAGGGCTCGGGGATCAATTTATCGCAGCTAGACTAGATGTGATAAATCGACACCCCCGCTGGATCGATCGCTGCCCAGCGATCCGGTGGGTAGTGTAGACATACCCTAAGGTTCCACAAGGACTCCTTATTGTTTTTGTTGATACAGACTAACAAGGCTACCCCTCTGAAACCTGTTACCTTAAACAGTAATCCTTTAAAAATCTATTGGGAGGGGCGGGGGGGGGAGCACAAAACATGTAACATGCAGTTTAAATTTTGTATTCCTTCAGCTGCATGGCATGTTTTCACTCAGGCTGGTCTTTCGCTTTACTTGGTGGAAATAAAAGTCTCACTTTATCTATAATTGGCCACGGATGTGGCCATTCCCCTTTTGGAATTTTTTTTCTTGGGTGATGGTTCAATCTTAACCATTACATGGTTTCCTATTTGCCACGGTTTGATATCACTGGTCTCATCAAACACTAGATTTGGTTGTTGCTGTTTAGCAGCTGCTTGTTGCTGCGGCAGCTCCCTGGACTGTACCCAACCAGGACTGTACCCAACCAGGTGGTTGTTGCAAGTGTTTTTTATAGTCTCCCAGTCTGGAGGATACAATAAATGTTCACATCTGGGCATAGGTCTCCCAAACAATATTTCATAGCAACTAAATCCTGTTGTGCAATTTGGGCGACTCCAGATTCTCATAAGAACCTAGGGGAGCACCATATCCCAGTTTGTTCCTAATTCATTCCACACTTTGGATAATTCAATGTGGAGAGATTTATTCATTCTTTCTACTTGACCTCCAGCGTGGGGGTGGCATGGGATATGTAGTGGCAAAGGAACACCAGCCCAGGTGTCCATGCTTCAGTACCCTTCCCCAATAAAGGCCGGTCCATTATCAGAATCAATACTAGCAGCAAAGAATCCTGTGGCACCTTATAGACTAACAGACGTTTTGCAGCATGAGCTTTCGTGGGTGAATACCCACTTCTTCAGATGCAAGAAGAAGTGGGTATTCACCCACGAAAGCTCATGCTGCAAAACGTCTGTTAGTCTATAAGGTGCCACAGGATTCTTTGCTGCTTCTACAGAACCAGACTAACACGGCTACCCCTCTGATACTTGACAGAATCAATACTGTGTGGTAAACCCCATTTAGGAAATATCTCTGTTATTAAAACCTTAGCAGCTGCAAGATAGCTTTCCATTCTAGTGGGGAATGCCTCCACCCACTTGCTAACACTGTCCACAATAGCAAACAAATACATCTCTACCTCAATATAACGCTACCCGATATAACATGAATTTGAATATAATGCAGTAAAGCAGCGCTCCGGGGTGGGGCTGCGCACTGTGGTAGATCAAAGTGAATTTGATATAACGCAGTTTCACCTATAACGCGGTAAGATTTTTTGGCTCCTGAGGACAGTGTTATATTGAGGTAGAGGTGTATTTGTTTTTTCTTGGTGTGGTGGGCAGTGGGCCCATAAAATTCACCTGTAAGAGTTGAAAAGGACCCTTTAAAGCCTGATGCATTTGTTCATCTCACCTTTTTCTTCTGGCCAGGTCTTGTTTTGCATGTTATACAGCTGTGCATATGTATATTTAAATCTTCTTTTATCCCATGCCACCATCCCACATTTTAAGTTTTTCCAGTGCCTCTTCCAACTTGGGATGTCCCCTTACTAACAGAACAATGGATCCATCCTAGGATCAGGTGATGCATTTACTGAGGTATAACTAGGACCTACTCATTATCTGGTTTTGCCGTATTTAAACTTTCTTCCTTTTCTATGGGGACCCCCTGCCATTTGAAGGACATTCTACAACCCATTGCTGTATCAATTCATCTTTTCCTTGAATGTCTTGCAATATTTGCAGCCCCTCTTGATTTCTCTTATTTATTTTTTGTTCTTCCTTTGCTTGTGCCTGGGTAGTTACCGCCACGGGCACAGCCTCCCAGAGCATACCAATAATTGCTGGCTTCCTTGGCAAGTTTATCAGCCTGTTCATTTCCTCATTGCAGCAGACCTTTTCCCTGATGTGATTTTATTTTGACCATCTTAATCTTGTTATAATTTGCTGCCAAATGTTCCACCCTTTCCCAGAGGGCTTTGTGTTTAATTTCAGTGTTCCAGCATGGAAAGTAAATGGTACCCGCATCTACATAATCGGAATCAGTTCCAAGAATTCTTTGTTTGTTTTCCTTTTGTTTGTTTCAATACTTGTACTACCGCAGCTACTGCTGCAGATTGAGTTCCTCCTTTTTCCAGTTGATACTGAAAATATTCTTTTATGTGCATGTCTCCCGTAAGGCATACCCCTGTAAATTCTGTAACTCGCTTTCTTTCTGCATAATATGAGCTGCCATCCACAAACCAGATTGTTTTCCCAATTAGCTGTTCCCCCGGAGTTGCCTTAAAGATAGGGGGTGCTTTAAGAAAATAACCTCAAATGTATTACTGTGGTTTTAAACTGGAGCTTGACTCATTATTTTCACACAGCTGGGGTTGGCAGTACTGCTAGAAGTGAACAACGGTGGCTGCCACCGGGGCAGAAGGGGATACAGGGTGGTAAGATAATAGATTGCATAAGTGAAGTCATTTTTTTCCCTCCTCCTCCCCTGCCAACTGCATTAGAGGCTTCCTCACAAACCTGCCTCATGCCAGAAACATCATGTAATAGAAGGAACCATTTCCCCTTTCTTTGCAAGCCATGAAAGAAAGAAAGAGGGGGAAAAAAAAAAAGCTGCCCTGGTCCCAAACCACAGATCCCCTCTGCTGATTTCAGTGGATTCCTCCTGATTTACAACAGGGGGGAGGAGAATCTAGCCCTAAGAATCTCTCCTGCCCTCAGCCCACAGCAACCGTCCCCCTCACCCCACGTCTGGCTTCATAAACTAAAATTTACCCCCCCCCCACCGAGTAAACATCCCCCATAGAGCCAATCCCTCCTGCCCTCGTGCCTCCATCCTGCCGGCACCTCCCTGCCCCAGCAGCCTCCCCAAGGTGCTGCGGGGGGAGAGACGCAGAGCCTGGGGAGGAGCCTTTCCAGACCCACTGGCCC
This sequence comes from Mauremys reevesii, assembly GCF_016161935.1. Lineage (NCBI taxonomy): Eukaryota > Metazoa > Chordata > Testudines > Geoemydidae > Mauremys > Mauremys reevesii. Next base: position 181,342 of record NW_024100906.1, read on the forward strand.
AGGATCTCTCCGCCCTGATGGGCAGGAGCTGCCAGAGGGGGCAGGGGATTATCCAGGGCCCTTTACAGCCCCCAGGCCAGCCCTGATTGGCCGCTCCAGCATCCTCTAGGCAAATGAGCCCCCACCCCCATCCCCCGAGGCTAACGAGGGCCCAGGTGGCCCCGAGGGGGGAGGGGAGCTCGGAATGTCCCCAAGGTGACAGTTAAACTGACACAACGGACTCACCCCGGGAAGGGTTGAGTTGAGGGGGACACTCAGGGGAGGGGGGGGGGCTGTTTGCGCTGCAACCTCTGCCCCTGCTGAGTCCCTGCCCCTGGGGAGCTGCTGCCCCATCCCCTCAGGCCGAGATGTGGGGGAGGGAGCCTTGAGCAGCCTGAGGGAGGGGGCCGGGGAGTCCCAGTCCTGGCCCCTCAGCAGTAGGAGGGGAGAGGAGCCTGGTGCTGGGACCCTTGAAGAGCCGGAGCTCCCAGGTGAGATACGTGGGGCGGGGAGTTAGTGGACACTTCGGGTACGTCTACACTGTGCTAAAAACCCACCGAGTCGCTGAGTCGTGACTTGGACTCGTGGGCTCGGGCTGGAGTCAGGGCTCTGAGACCCTCCCCTGCTGTGTGGGCTCGGGCGGGAGCCAGGCTCTGAGACCAAACGTCTACACTGCACGTCTATAGCCCTGCAGCCCCTGCCTCGCAAGCCGGAGTCACCTGACCCACCCAGGGCCTTTTACTGGCATACAGACCAATGCTGAGGGAGCTGTGTCTGCCTGGCACAAAAACTGGAATCAGCTGCACCAGAAAAAGGCCCACGTATTCCGCACTAAGGCTATGTCTACACTGGCACTTGAACGACAAAAGTTTTGTCATTCAGAGGTGTTAAACCACCCCGCCCCACCCCCCGCAAAAGACAAAAGTTTTGCCATGACAAGTGCCAGTGTGAACAGCGCATTGTCGGCAGGACAGCGCTCTCCTGCCGGGAAAGTGAATGCGGCTCATTGGGGGCGGAAGTATTTTGTCAGCATAAGAGCTGATAAACAGCGGCTATACCGCACAACTTTTAGCAACACGGCTGGGTCAACACAGTTATGTTGCTGAAAGCTGCATAGCATAGACAAAGCCTAAGAGTGTCCACATGAGGCATTACACCAGTATCACTATAGAGTGGTGAACTCACACCTTGCCTTGCACCAGGATTGGTATAATAGAGTGAATTCATACTGGATCTTACCCTGTTATAGTGATACCAGTGTGAATTCTCACTGTACCTTACACCAGTATCACTGTAACAGAGTAAATTCACACCTTACATTACAATGGTATCACTGTAGTGGGGTGAATTCACACCTTGCCTTCCGTAATGCACTCTCTCTGAGCCTGAGCTTGATATGTGCTGCTGAACCTGATGACTTATCTCTGAGCCTGATTAACTGAGGGCTTCATCTCAATCAACCAGGGCTCAGCCAATCCACAGGCAAACATCTATCCAGGTGACCCCAAGGCGCGCGCTCTCTCTCTCTCTCTCTCTCTCTCTCTCTCTATATATATATATATCTTTATCTATATCTATATATATGTGCTCAGTGTTATTACCCTGCTGCAAGTATTTCCTGCTGCTTGGTGGTTTTGACAGACCGCCCCAGCCCCAACCCCAACCCCATCCTGCATCTGCACCTGCTCCTGCTTCAGCCCAGTTTCAACCCTGCTCTTGGTTCCTGATTCCTGCTCAAGGCAGGTGGGGAGAGATGGTCGGGAGATGGCCCGTGCGCTCTGAAGGCAGGGGGTAGATGGTCAGAGGGTGACCTGTGTGTCTTGCAGGTGCGGGGAAACAGTCGGGGGATGGCCTGCGTAAGGGGGCTGTGGGCCCTTTAATGAAACTTAGTGGGGGGTTTTGGTCACCCTCTCCCAGTACCAAAAGAAAGGGCAAGGGCTGAAGAGAAATCGAGACTCTGGGGACCGTCAGTCTCAGGATCAATGGAGAAAGGCTAATGTTCCAGCTCAGCCTGATTGACAGGGCAGGCAGGCCAATGAGGGCGTCAGGAGCCCGGGGTCCTGTCCTCTGTGTGAGCTGGAACTGCCTCAGCCAGAGCTGGTCAGAGTTAAGGGGAGAGCAGCAGCAGCCTGGGCTAGGCTGGAGGCAGAGCAGCAGCAGCAAGAGGCAGAGGGGTCAGGGCTGAGGAGCTGGAGCAGCACAGACCAGTTGTGCTGACGGGGAGCGAGGGCTGAGCTACACCAGGGAGCTGTGGGCCCAGAGCTGGGATAGCTGATGCCAGCCATATCACAAGTAACACTGCAGCCAAGCACAGTGAGTCGCTGGGGAGAGCGAGTGAGGGGCCTGGGCAGAAGGCCCAGTGCAAGGAGATGTCTTTGAGAGGGTTTTGAAGGCCGGAGTTGGAGGGGGGACATAAACCTGACAGGAGGGCCAATACTGGGGAGAAGGATCCTGGCACCTAGAGCCTGAGCGGGTGTGGCCACCACCACAGCAGGTGTCTGACCCATGGTAACACCTCAGCACAGCCAGGGCCTGGGAGGGAGGCCTGGGATGTGTGAGGAACAGACTGTGACCTTTCCTTAAGTTGCGGAGATGGCTGCTTGTGGCATTCCCTATAGGGTGAGGTCCCTTGTTTCTTTGACCTTTTCCATTTTTTTCCTTTATTTTTCTTACCGTTTCTGTTTAATAAATTGTATTTGGTTTGAACTTAATGCAGTGATAAGTGGGTCAGGGAAGCAGCTAGTGTGAAGAGAGCACCCTGGATTGGGGACACCCTAGCTCCTATCCTAAGTAGCCATCAGGAGGATGGGGGAGAAGCTTCAAGTCTTGTCAGGGTTATGAGGACTCTGCCACACAGGAGAGTGGTAGGGGAGTCCTTGAGGACAGGCAGGCCTCTGTCCTCCCTCTTCTTGGGAGTGTGTGTAAAAGAATATTTCACTGCATCAAGTCTCCTGCAGCATAACTCCTCAGTATGTTATGTCGGAAGAGCTGCCTTGTCTAGTCACTGAGATAGGGACATCTCACGGGATGGAAGCATTAAGTCTTTGGCTCTTAACTTCTTGATAGAGGATTGTAAAAAATAGAGTGAGGTCATTTTGCAGCTTTATTTACTGTGCTAACAATGTAGCATCCTGACATTGATACTTCTGCCTAAGTGACCTGTGGGTTGGATTCATTGTAGTGGGACACGGGACATGTGGAGGCTAATTTAAACTCTTATTTCCTTAGGGTTTGCCTTCAATATACTTCTATGCCAGTGCGATCTCTGACCATTACAGTTCATCAGCTCAGCAGGGAGGCACAGGCAGCAATGCACTTGTCCTGTTGCCTTGACTGCAAAAGGTTCTGATCAAAGGCAGTGTAGATTCCAGCAAGCTCCTGGGGTAATACCTCATTGGAGATGAAATGGCTTCTCTTTACTGAGACAAATTATATGGAATCCAAAAGGCATAAGAATAAGACCATCCTAGTGCATTAACATGATTACTTTTTCTTGAAATGCACTTGCAATGTACTAAAATAACTTCGAAGATTTTGAAGCAATTTGCAGCTTTCAGGATAGTGCATTCTCCTTACTATTAATACTGTAATTTTCCGAGCCCTAAAATTACCTTTTGATGGATTTGTTTGTATTTTCAGCCAATCCATTGGTTTGTGGTGGTATGGGCTGGTGAAGCTACATTGTATGCCCAATTTTTTTGCGAATCTCCAGGTTATACTGAAAGAAAATAAGTTATACCATAAAATTTCCTTTGGACAGGTATGGTGGGTAAAAAGAGACCAAAGAATAAAAAGTTATAGCAACTGTGATAGGGCGACCAGTAGTGCTATTTGCCAAAGTTGAGTGGCAGTTAGAAACTTGTCAGCAAAAATACCCATAATGAAAAACTCACAGGTCAGTGAAGCCCATGTTCACCATCGACTATCTGTGACCTGAAAGTGTGGTTGAAGACATAGTAAAAAACAACCTTAGAAATAAGTATTTACCTCCTTATTGAATTCTGACCTACGATCTGTCAGTATACGCTGTGGACATCCAAATCGCATAATAATTTTGTACATTTCGTTTGCCACCACAGATGCCGACTTATTTAGAAGTGTAAATACTTCAACCCATCTTTTAAGATAGTTTGGAAGGAAGGTTAAAAAAATTTCTGAAGAAATTTAGTAGATGTCTCAGAGTCCAAAATTCATCTTTATGCTTGTCAAGGTGGTATCCAGATTTAATTCCTTTCTCACTTTCTGGCAATGCAGACATCATGAAACCTAGTTTAGATGGAATAATAAGATGACTAAAATTCTTGCATGAAAATATTACTTCAAGGGAAGGGATTGTACATTTTACAGCAAAGGTATAATTATTGTTCTTTGCAATGTAAATGTAAATTTTGCATTTAAAATGTAAATGACATATTGCAGGATTTAATTTTATTCCAGTACAGACCCAATTGGCGATGGTTTTTGTCATCCCAGGCCAATAGTATCTTGTGCTCAGGGCCATTGTTGGTTTGACTGTTCCTTGATGTCCACCCCATGGACTGTCATGATACCGTTCAAAGAGTTGTAGGGCTTGTTTCATGGTATGCATGACAACCTTTCTTCCTTTGGCAGAATGGAAAAGTGCCCCCTCTGATAATCAGAGAAGATGGGGATGTGATGCTGACATCACCTGCTGCACTTAAGCCATGATCAGATATTTTCAAAGTCATAGTTTCATTATAAGGCATATGCATATAAAAGATATCTGAATGCAGAATGGGTCATCCTGCCTTTGGTAAGGTGGGGCGGGATCAATATCTGACTATAAGCAGATGTTGAAAAAAAATAAACTAAAAGTAATTGCTCAGTGAACATAAATGGACTGTTTGTAGGATACACTGGATAACATACTTAGGAAATACAAATACGTTTTAGGCTTTTCTGGTAATATTTACATTTCATGCACTTTTGTCAGGTAACTGAGAAATACATTGCTATAGTGCCTACATATGTATGTAGGCAAAGGAGATTTTCTTGGAAATGTGAAGAAAACTGTGATCCTAATCCTGGTCCCAGAGAAGGTAAATTTAACACTTCAAATAATCCCCGTGTTGGAGGATCAGGACCACCAAGTACATGCTGAAGGGTCCGTTGTGTTATGTGTCTTTATTACATGAGAAAAAGAACCTTCCAAAGAAAAGTTTGCAGCAAATCGACACAGGTTATTATTGGTTTATTCATTCCTTCAGGAGATGTTACGCCTCTTATTTGTGCATTTAAGAACGGAGCCCTGGGAAGCCCATGCTGAGAGGTACTGTCTGAGGGGAAACAAACAAACAAACAAAACCCCTCTGTCCCCTCCCATTTTTGCAAACACTGGTGTCTCAGTCCACCAGGGTAACTTGCCCCCTTTGCCCCTGCCTGTGCCAGGGTTTTGCCCTCTGTCACCCTCTGCAGCGCCTCACCCCTGGGTTTAACCCTGGCTCTTTCCCTCCATCCCTGATTTTACCCTTCAGCCCCTATCCTAACCCAGGCTCCAGCTTGACACTTCCTCCCAATCCTAGTGAATTCCCACCCCCTGCTCAGATCCTGGCCACCCCCCTCCGATTGGCTCCCTTTGGCCTCTTTTAACCCCTGTAAAACGAAGTCTGCAGCAGGGCTGGCTCTGGCTTTTTTTTAATTTTATTTTTTATTATTTTTGCCACCCCAAGCAAAAGAAAAAAAAGGGCAGCCATGCTGCCCTAGGATTGGGTGGAATGCCGCCCTGTAGAATCTGTCGCCCCAAGCAGGAGCTGGCTTGGCTGGTGCCTGGAGCCAGCCCTGGTCTGCAGAGTCTTATGCCAAGTGATGGGAGGGTGAAGGGCAGTGGCGTTAGCAGATGTTACTGAGCCTGCTCAGCTCCTGTGCATGCCGACTGCACCCTAAGTAGCAAATTCATGCATTTTCCAGCTGTTGCTGGGCATGCTCAGACCACTCCAGCAAACCAGGAGGGGAACTGAGCAATGCGTAATTTCCTGCTGCTGGTTTCTGTCTTGGATGCAACAGCCCTTCTCTGTCTCGGCAGTTCCTGTCTCCTTGATGAACCATCTCAAGTGGTGCTGGCAGCATGGAGTGGGCCGAGAGTCAACTGCTGGAGATCCTGGGGGAGCTGGGAGAAGGGGAGCTGCAGAGATTCAAGGACAAACTGAGTGAAATACAGCCCAAGGAGGGATACCAACATATCCCCTCTGGGAGCCTAAGAAATGCGGATCCTCCAGCCCTCACGGACCTGCTCCTCCTCTTCTATGGGATGGACTATGGGGCGGAGGTGGCTGCGGAGGTGCTGAGAGCCATTGACCAAGGAGCCCTAGTAAAGAGAATTGAGAGACTCATTGATGCACTGGAATGTGGTAAGGAATGAACCAGGGAGACTGGCCCCCAGGCTGTCTCCTTCCCTGCAGCCTCCCTCTACAGGTGGGATACTGGTTAGAGCTGTTTGCAGTGCTGTTGTCACCCTGTTGGTGCCAGGGCATTAGAGACACAAGGGTGGGGCTGAGGTAGTATCTTTTATTGGACTAACTTCTGTTGCTGAGAGAGACCAGCCTTTGAGCTGCATGGAGCTGTTCTTCAGCCCACAGCTCTGTGGAGCTTGGAAGCTTGGCTCACTTAGTTGGCCGCAGAATTTGTCCAATAAAAGATATTAACTCCCCCACCTTGTCTCTGTCATTAGCTAGAGCAATGGTGGGTGTGTGTGGGAGGGGACGGATACCCTCTCAGCAAAAGAGGTTCTGGGGGAGGGAGGGCACAAAGAAACTGGGATCCTGTGGGTCCCACAGGACCTGCTGCCATAATAGCAGGAGCCGGATAAAACTGGAGAGGGTATTGCAGGGCGGGACAAGAATAGCCTTCCTGTGCTGCAAACAACATGAACTCCCCAACCAGCAGCTGCTGCCTGGGAACTGCCTTCAGCAGTGACACAGGAGTAAGGGATTTTTTCAGTTTACAAGTAAAGGGGGGAGGGGACAAATGGGGGGGATGGCTCCCAAACCTTCCTGGTTTACCTACCACCCTCTCAAAAACTGGTGGGTGAAGTGCCACATGCAGATTTCTCCTTTTTGTGAACATTTGCAATCTTAACAAGTTGAATTAAAGTATCAACAGATCCCTAGTAAAGTAAGTTTTGATTGTGGCCGGTGGAGTTCTGCCTGGGGAAAGGTTTCAGAGTGGCAGCCGTGTTAGTCTGTATCAGCAAAAACAACAAGGAATCCTTGTGGCACCTTAGAGACTAACAAATTTATTTGGGCATAAGCTTTAGTGGGCTAGAACCCACTTCATCAGATGCATGGACTGGAAAATACAGGAGCAGGTATAAATACATAAAAAGATGGAAGTTGCCTTACCAAGTGTGAGGTCAATCTAAGGAGACAATTCAATTAACAGTAGGATACCAAGGGAGGAAAATTAACTTTTTTTGTAGTGGTAATGAGAGTGGGGAGAGTGAGAAGAGGAGGGAGTTTGGTCAGGGAACTCCAGGGGGACAGTTAAGAATGGACATTTTTGAGCTGGTCAGGAATTTTGTTTGTTTGTTTGAAATAGGGAAATGTCAATTTCAAAAACTGAAATTGTCAGGAGCTGATTGATTCTGATAAAACTTTCCTCAGGGCAGGTTTGTCAGGTCCAGCCTGGGATTTCTGCACAGAGAGAGACCCAGCCCAGAATAGCCAGGTGGTCAAGGCACTCGCCTGAGTCAGGTAGAGCAGGGACTTGAACATGAGCCTCCCCCTTCCCAGGTGAGTGGCCTGACCACTTGGCTGTTGGCTACTCCGGGATGGGTTGCTCTTTCTCCCCCATCCCCCCGGTTTGTGCTGAAACCCCTTGAAATGTCTCAGTTCATTCTGATGCAGAACAGGAAACTTTTGAAACCACAGAAACAGTTTCCAGCCCAGCACTAAGGAAGTGAGACTGAGGGAGGTGATACCGGCTGGAGGGCAGAAAGGGCTCTGGGGTGTGTGTGTGTGAGTGGGGGAAGGGCAGGGAGGGCTCAGAGGAGAGGGATAGAGAGGTGGGGGTGTTTTGGCTGGAATTGGGGTCTTTATTGGGGAATGAGGCAAGTTAGAGCTCCAAATCACCCTTCTTTCAAGACTTCAATTTCCCAGTTCCCCTCAGATTCCCTCTCAGCCAGCGAGATCTGCCAGTCCCACTGCTACCCTGGCCTCTCTGTAGAGTCTTTCCTTCAGATCTGCTCCTACTCTGCTCTCACGATTTCTCCCTCTTGGGTATGGCTACACTTGCAGCTGTACAGTGCTGCTGCGGGAGCGCTCTGAAGTGCGAGTGTGGTCGCGGTGCCAGCGCTGGGAGAGCTGCAGGTACTCCACCTCCCCAAGGGGATTAGCTTACAGCGCTGGGAGCTGTAACTTGCTGCACTCAGGGGGGTGTTTTTTTGCACCCCCGAGCGAGAAAGTTGCAGCACTGTAAAGCACCAGTGTAGCCAAGGCCTCAGTTGAGGAGCCCCACAGCTCTCCTCCATGGGGCAGACAGTGTGTGATTCAAGCAGGCTGCCTCTCTGCCCTCTCTCCTTTAACCTGGGGAAATTGCAATCGTTTTCTCTCTGCTTTGGGGAAAGAAGCTGCAGTGATTTACAGAAGAGTGGAGGGGAGCTAACTCCTGGCCCCACTCCATTAGTATCTCACACAAAGGCAATTTTAATTCAATCAATTTAGCATGTGCTAAGTACACCTTGCCTTGGCTTGACTAGAACTTCAGCAGGCATTGGTCAGATCGAGCTAGCTAACGTGCTCTAACACACCTTTAATTCCTAGTCAAGACAGGGCCAGTGGGAGGGGAAAGAACAGGGATCCCTCCATCTCAGGGATTCCTAACAAAGAAACTCCCCCCTCCCATTCCCAGCTCGGCAATCTCCTGGGCCCTTTCCTGCGCAGAACCAGCAAAAGGGACAGGAAAACAAACACACATTCCCAGAAGATGCATTGCTCATGCACATTACTTTTCTGCACATTTTGATTCCTGTGATAACGCGCTCTTCTGGAGTGTGGTGTGCAGTACTGCTCACCCCTTGTCATGAGGGAGGTTGCAGACTTCGAGGGACTTCAGAGAAAGGTGATAGGAATGATCGAGGTTCTGGAAGGCTGGACAGGGACTGCTCACCTTACAGAGGTGACTTGTTCACTCTACAAAACAAGGAAGGGGATAGAGAAGAGTGATCAGGGGTGTCTGTTCTCCCTCTGTCACATCTGCTACTGCGGGATTCTCACATCTTCCTCTGCAGCATCTCATCCTTTCCACTCCCAGAGACAGGACACTGGACTGGTAGGACCTAGGCTCTGATCCTGTCTGGCCATTTCTGTGTTCCTAGAGCTTGGCATCTGTTGGTTGACATATGTTTGAGTGATTGCATGTGCCCATACCACAACAAGTATGTGTGTGCCCAATGCAGTTTTTGCTGGAGACTTTTTTCCCCTCACTGGTACCCATCAGGGTGGCACAAATGTCCTCTGCCACCTCACACATCTATGTGCAGGTATAAAGGGCAGTATTGGTTGAGGGTCTGAATGTCCTTCCCTTTCAGACAGTACCATCTACAGATGCTACCCCACTATTTGGCCATCGACTATGTCCATTCTACTCTACATGGATGTCAATCATGATCGACCGTTGGGTCTTACAGGTCCATACAATTGGGCTATGCTATCCCCCTTCTCTCCTCCCCATCTACCTTACCCCCCACCCCATCCCTCTTCAGGGGCCCTTCTCACTAGCATCTGCTGTGAAAGGAAGTGAACTATCTTCTCCAGCTTGGTGCTGTGGGATCTGTACCTCTGCAACACAGGGGAAAAGGTTTCCATTCCCACTACTTTCTGACCCAGAAGAAAATTGGAGGATAATGTCCCATTCTCGACCTACCTCAGGAAACACAACCAATTTGTCTGATTCCAGAGGTTCAAGATGGTCACTCTAGGCATGATTTTTCTGGCGCTGGAACAGGGGGACTGGTTTTCAGCCCTCGACCTACAAGACTAAACTGAGAGGAGTGGTAGATATGCTGGAGGGTATCAAATAGTGATAGGATATAGAGGGACCTAGACAAATTAGAGGATTGGGCCAAAAGAAATCTGATGAGGTTCAAAAAGGACAAGTGCAGAGTCCTGCACTTAAGACGGAAGGATCCCATGCACTGCTACAGACTAAGGACCAAATGGCTAGGAAGCAGTTCTGCAGAAAAGAACCTAGGGGTTACAATGGACGAGAAGCTGGATATGAGTCAACAGTGTGTCCTTGTTGCCAAGAAGGCTAACAGCATTTTGGGCTGTATAAGAATGAGGGATGTGATCATTCCCCTCTATTTGACATTGGTGAGGCCTCATCTGGAGTACTGTGTCCAGTTTTGGGCCCTACACTACAAGAAGGATGTGGAAAAATTGGAAAGTCCAGGGGAGGGCAACAAAAATGATTAGGGGGCTGGAGCACATGACTTATGAGGAGAGGCTGAGGGAACTGGGATTGTTTAGTCTGCAGAAGAGAAGAATGAGGGGGGATTTGGTAGCTGCTTTCAACTACCTGAAAGGGGGTTCCAAAGAAGATGGATCTTGACTATTCTAAGTAGTACCAGGTGACAGAACAAGGAGTAAGTGGGGGAGGTTCAGGTTGTATATTAGCAAAAACTTTTTCACTAGGAGGGTGGTGAAGCACTGGAATGGGTTACCTAGGAAGGTGTTGGAATCTCCTTCCTTAGAGGTTTTTACGGTCAGGCTTGACATGCCCTGGCTGGGATGATTTAGTTGGGGATTGGTCCTGCTTTGAGCAGGGGTTTGGACTAGATGACCTCCTGAGGTCCCTTCCAACCCATATATTCTGTGACATGTACTTTCATATTACTGTACATGCCACTCACAGATGATTCTTCCATTTCATGATAGGTAATGACCACTATCAATACAGGATGCTCTCCTTTGGTCTATCTACTTCACCTAGGGTCTTCTCCAAGACCCTCATAGTTGTCACAGCACACCTTCGGAAACAGGGAATAATGATTTTTCCATAGCTCAATGATTGTCTCCTGAAAAGACCTACACAGATCCCTGCCTGCATGGTTTTCCATAAAGACAAAGTTTACCTTCACCCTCACCCAAAATTCCTTACTAAGGTGGTTCCAATTTTCATCAAGCAATTTACATACTTACTTCCTTTCCAAAGCTCATAAACATAAAAATGAGGAAAAGTTCCACATTTAGATATTGGAAGAGCTTTTGCGTTTTACCTTGATCTAACCAAGCCACTAAGATCTCCCTTGCAACTGTACACTGTGGTTTCAGACAGAATGAAGGGCAGTCCAGTGTCCTCACAAAGAATCTCTTCTTCAATTTCCTCTTGCATTTGTTCATGCTACCATGTGGCTAATGTGACTCCCCTGAGTAAGGTATTCGCCCAGGCAACCAGGACTCATGCATCTTCTGCAGCCTGTCTCGCTCATGCTTGGCCATCTGTAAGGTGGCAGCTTGGTCATTAGTCCATACATTCACTCTCATTATGCCATCTCTCAGCAGTCCAGGGATGAGGCCAGAATTAGTTGTGTGATTCTCCAATCCCTGTTCCAGTAGCCTCCGAGCCACCTCCAGTTTGCACTGCTTGTGAGTCACATGTAGTGGAATGGGCATGTGCAGTCACTTCAAGAAATGGTTACTGACTGACTCATACCTGTTGTTCTTTGAGATGCGTTGCCTGTGGCTATTCCACAACCTGCCCTCCTTCCCCTCTCTACACTTATCTCTCCGGGAAGAAGTAACTGAGGGAGTAGGGGATGGCTCCACCCTTTGTACCCGCATATAGTGGTGTGAGGCCGCAGAGGGTGCTCATGCTATCCTGACAGGTACCGCTGAGGGAAAGAATCTTTGACAGCTGAGTGCCCATAAACCTACAGTGGAATGGACATGTGCAACACACCTCCAAGAACAACAGTTATGAGAACATTATTAACCTTCCATCTTTCTGCTTCTCTCCTTTCATTCCTTTTATTCTGTCTTTCCCTGTGCTATGTTCTTTCCCTCCTACTCCATCTTTTCTGTCTCTTTTAGGTGTTGGCAGAGCACAAGTCACTTAGTATCTCGGCATTATCAGATTCTCTCTCCCCATCCCCAGTAATGAATCCCTGATTCCCAGACCTTTGTTCCCATCCAACCTTGATCTTTCCCTCTCTCTGCACTCACCCCTCTATCCCCATCTATTCACCCTACCAAATACCTACACAACCCCGCCACATTCCTACCGCTCTCCTCAGCCAAATGTCACACCCCTCTCACTCCCAGCACAGACACTGTTCCCAGCATGTCCCTCTATGTGGTCAGGAGCTGGGGGAGTGACGGTGACTCCTCAATGCATAATCGATCCTCAAACCCTGCTCAGGTCTCTAGCTAAACAGCAGCAAAAGCAACCAAAAAAAGGTGAGGGTGAGGATGGTCTGGGAACCAGAGAACGTCCCTCTGGATGGCAAGGATCTTAGACCCTAGACTGGGGGTTCCCTGTGTCTTCATAGCCAACCCAAAACTGAAACCAAAACCCCTCCAGCAGGCTCTCTCCCGCTCCTTCTCTCCCCCTTTTCCTTTTTCCAGTTTCCTGGGCAAAGGTGTCGCCTTGCCTCACCCCCTTCCTGGCTCAGGTTACAGGCTCAGGTACCTTCCCTCAATTAAAGTCATCCCCTGCTCGCCCATCCCCCATGCAGACAGTCCCAGTAAAACTAGACTACATTCCCAGGTCAATCCGCCCCGCTCCCTACTGCCTCACAACCCCCTTAAAAGTGTGCATGGCTGCCTAATTCTGTGTGTGTTTGTGTGTATATGTGTCTCCTCTCTGCTTTGTGCCCACCCCCAGGAGGAGGTAGCGCTGCAGCCTCTGGTCTTCCTCCTCCCCTGCAGGATCTGATCCCGGCCACATCAAAACAGCCAGAACCAGCAGTGGGGGGAGGGAAACAATCAATGGTTTGGTCCAGGTGAGCATTAAGTGGGGATTCACAACAGGAGGAGGAAGCTTTAGAGGAAAAATCCTTTTAATTGTTTCCTCCCCAGCCACAGAGGAGGCAGAGTTGGGGGAAAGGCATGATAAGTTGGGAGGACGTGACTACCCCATCCATTGCCTGTGCCACAAAACACGTTCCCTAAAATCATTAGTTCAGGATTTATTTTTAATGACTCCTCAGAGAAATATTATTTCGAGTGGCAGCTGCAGCAGCTACGGCAGCATCACTTCGCAAGAGGAGGTTTCATGTATGTGAAATGCACACTGAACGATGAGCAGTACCAGACAATCAGAGCTGAGAAAACCAGCCAGGAGAAGATGCGGAAGCTGTACGAGCTGGTGCCGAGATGGGACAAACAGCAGAAGGACCGGCTCTACCAGGCACTGAAGGAAACAAACAGAGACCTGGTTGAAGAGCTGGAGGGTAAATAAATGACATCAGGGAAATCCGCTTCCCATGCTCCCCATCATGAACCCTGATCCCATCCCGAGGGCGACACTAGATCACCTCTCTGGCTGTTTATCCCTCGCCCAGCACTGCAGCATCAGAGCTGGGCACAGATTATTACAACACCCTCACAGCAATATAATATGCAGTGAGTCTATGGGAGCGTTTGCCCCCATGTCTGAGATTACTTGGTGCTGTCGGGTCCATTCCAGACAGAGCCGGCTCTGGTTGCACAGTGTAGAGCTGGGCTGCACATTGCCCTATTGGCTGGGCCTCAGTTCCACTCCCCTTCCCATCCATAGGAGCTACACACCCACTCCTAACTGCGGGATTGCGTCCCTGGGGCTTGCTTTGGCTTGTTATGTAGGTTGGGGTATTTGTAACACTCAGTCAGATTCTAACCCCTCCAGAATATGGGAGGGGGTGAAGTTTGGCCCAGGCCAAAACCCCAGATCCAGTCTCTTTAACCAAAGAGGGCAGGGGTGTGAAGTAAATCGGGCAGTGTGGGGTGGAACTAGAGTAAGTGGGGGGTTGTATTTACCTTCCCCTTCCTCTCTACCTGGGACCACCTACCTTCTTTGTTGGATAAGTGACATTTGCCCCCATCCCTGCTCATGCCTCTTTCAGGGTCTGGATTCCTTGTGGTGACGAAGCAGGTGAGGGGAGAGAAGGAACTCCTGGTCCCAGAGAGAGGGGCAGGGCCCGCCCAAGGGTGGGGAATCACAGAATTGCTCTCCATGTGACCCTGGGGGACAATTCACTCTGGGAGAGGTTTTCAGGGGCAGGGAGGAGGTGGAGCCAAGGCCCTGCATGCCCCCCACTACTCTGTGGAGCACTAAAATCAGCAATTGCCATTTATCTTAATGAAATGTCTCTCTCCAGGGGGACACTTTGTTGACCGGCACCGAGAGAAGCTGATCCAGCGAGTCTCAGAAGTGGACAAAGTCCTGAAGCTACTTCGGGGGCACACGCTAACCCCTGAGCAATACCAGAGCATCAGCACCGGGAGATCCAATGTGGAGAAAATGCAGAAGCTGTATGAGCTGGTGCCGAGCTGGCGGAGGGAGCAAAAGGACTGGCTCTACCGGGTTGTGTGGATAACAAACAGAGCCGTTTTTTATGAGTTTGCAGGTAGATAACTATAATCTCTTTCCTCAAGGCAGAGTTTTCAAACTGTGGGGCACATTTCTCCCCCCCACCTTGGGAGGGTGTGAAGGGATATTTGGGGCATGAGTGGCAATGCCAGGGGGCTAATGCCAGTCCCACACTGACTCACCTCAGCAGGTACACCCAACCTGTGGGTTAGTGTCAACATCTGCCATGACTGCACCGATTTCTGCTCCCCGGCAGCCTCCCAGTCCAGCGCTGGCCACCCTGAGAATCCAACACGGGAGGGGCAGGCATTGACCCTGCCATAGCAACCGCAGTTACCCTTCTCTACTGGGGAGGCCACCAGGGACTCTGCAAGTGGAAAGTGGCACCACAGGTCTAGTGACTGTCCTGCCACCAGAGCCCCTTGCCCACCCGGCCCTTCACCTCAGCTCCAGGGCACAGAGCCCTGTCCTCTGCTGGAAAGAGCCTGTGCAGGGCAAGCAGATGGGGCTGCGCTCAAGTGCCAGGGACAGTAGCGAACTCTGTTCCACAGGGAGCCAATGCTAAGTGGGTGCAGCTGTCTGCTCCCCTCCTGACCCTGGACTTTCAGCTCAGCCCTGCTTGTTTCCCATAAACACAGTCAGTGGTTTCCCCAGGAATTGAAATTAGGGGGGGGTGTTTGAATTTACAGGGGGGGTGTCAGGACCAATGAGATATATAAAAAAGATATGAATAAAGTAAATGTTTTGTTAGGATTATGCAAATTTAACATAAGAATAATGCAAGTTACACCAAAACACATAACAGGTCTAGATTTCTAAAAAACCATACATTTAAAAAAAAAGTATTGAATTTAAATTGACTTTTGAAAAGTAAGCCATCATAGGGTAAGAGGGAAGATCCTCTCATGGATCAGTAACTGGTTAAAAGATGGGAAACAAAGGGTAGGAATAAATTATCAGTTTTCAGAATGGAGAGAGATAAAAAGTGGTATCCCTGAGGGGTCGGTACTGGGACCAGCGCTGTTCAACATATTCATAAATGATCTGGAAAAATGGGTAAACAGTGAAGTGGCAAAATTTGCAGATGATACAAAACTATTCAAGATAGGTAAGTCCCAGGCAGACTGCGAAGAATTACAAAGGGTTCTCATGAAACTGGGTGACTGGGCAACAAAAATGGCAGATGAAATTTAATGTTGGTAAATGCAAAGTAATGTACATTGGAAAACAATCTCAACTATACATACAAAATGAAGGAGTCTGAATTAGCTGTTAACACTCAAGAAAGATCTTGCAGTCATTGTGGATAGTTCTCTGAAAACATCCACTCAGTGTGCAGCGGCAGTCAGTGATTCCCAACATTCTGTTTGCTTTTTTAAAAAGAACAGGAGCACTTGTGGCACCTTAGAGACTAACAAATTTATTTGAGCATAAGCTTTCGTGGGCTACAGTCCACTTCATCGGATGTAGCCCACGAAAGCTTATGTTCTTTTTGCAGTACAGACTAACATGGCTGCTACTCTGAAACCTTTGCATTTTAAAGAAAGTGATAGATAATAAGACAGAAAATATCATATTGCCTCTGTATAAATCCATGGCACATGTACACCTTGAATACTGTGTGCAGATCTGGTTACCCCATCCCAAAAAAGACATACTGGAAATGCACAAAGTACAGAGATGGGCAACTAAAATGATTAGGAGTATGAAATAGGAGAAGAAATTAAAATGACTGGGAATATTCAGCTTAGAAAAGAGATGACTAAGGGGGGATATGCTAAAGGTCTATAAAATCTTGACTGATGTGAAGAAAGTGAACAAAGTAAATGTTTTGTTAGGATAATGCAAATTTAACATGAGGAAAATGCAAGTTACACCAAAACACATAACAGATCTAGATTTCTAAAAAAATATATAATTTAAAAAAAAAGTATTTAATTTAAATTGACTTTTGAAAAGTAAGCCATCATAAGGTAAGAGGGAAGATCCTCTCATGGATCAGTAACTGGTTAAAAGATGGAAAACAAAGGGTAGGAATAAATTATCAGTTTTCAGAATGGAAAGAGATAAAAGTAGTATCCTGGAGGGGTCAGTACTGGGACCAGTCCTATTCAACATATTCATCTGGAAAAATGGGTAAACAGTGAGGTGGCAAAATTTGCAGATGATACAAAACTATTCAAGATAATTAAGTCCCAGGCAGACTGCGAAGAGCTACAAAGGGATCTCACACAACTGGGTGACTGGGCAATAAAATGGCAAATTAAATTCAGTGTTGATAAATGCAAATTAATGCACATTGGAAAGCAATCTCAACTATACATACAAAATGATGGCATCTGAATTAGCTGTTAACACTCAAGGAAGAGATCTTTGGAGTCATTGTGGATAGTTCTCTGAAAACATCCACTCCATGTGCAGCAACAGTCACAAAAGCAAACAATGTTGGGAATCATTAAGAAAGGGATAGATAATAAGACAGAAAATATCATATTGCCTCTATATAAATCCATGGTATGTGCACACCTTGAATAGTGTGTGTAGATCTGGTCACTCATCCTAAAAATATATATATTGGAATTGGAAAAGGTACAGAGATGGGCAACTAAAATGATGAGGGTATGAAACAGGAGGAGAGATTAAAGTGACTGGGAATTTTCAGCTTAGAAAAGAGATGACTAATGGGGATATGATAGAGGTGTACAAAATCTTGACTGGTGCGAAGAAAGTGAATAAGGAAATTTTATTTAATTCTTCACATAACACAAGAACTAGCAGTCACCCAATGAAATTAATAGGCAGCAGATTTTAAAAAAACAAAAGAAAGTATTTCTTCACACAATATAAAGTCAACCCAGGGAACTCTTTGCCAGGGGATGCTGTGAAGACCAAAACGATAACAGGATTTTAAAAAGAACTAGATAAATTCCTGGAGAACAGGTCCATCTGTGGCTATTAGCCAGGATGAGAGGGATGCAACGCCATGCTCTGAATGTCCCTAGCCTGTTTGCCAGAAGCTGAGAATGGGCAACAAGGGATGGATCACTTGATGATTCCCTGTTCTATTAATTCCCTCTGAAGCACCTGGCCTTGACCACTGTTGTAAGACAGGATACTGGGCTATATGGACCATGGGTCTGACCCAGTATGACCATTCTTATGTAAAAATTAATTATAATAAAAATGTTTAGTACAGAAACTCCCCAACATAATGACCTCCCAAGATAGCAACAATGTGAGATAACAACCTTGGCAAATATTGCATTTTAAAAATCTTGGCCTACTGGGAAACATATTTATATAAGTTTCCATTCCCAGTCACAAATCTAGCATTCTGGAGCAAAGTGACTAAAATATAGTCCAACAAACAAATGTTTATTTAACATGCCCCTCGCTTTCCCCTCCACCACTCCACTCACCGGTGTTGTCCTTGGTCAGTGGAGACTCAGAGTTCAGAGGTGCTTTCACGTGAGTACACCTTCCAGGTGGGGGACAAAAAGGCACAGTTTGCTCTGGCCACGGCTGTTCGTTGTGCCACCGTTCACTCCACCACTCTGTTGCCAATGGCCCTGCACAGTCACCTTCTGCTGTCACCTACCACTGTGACCGCTGCGAGTTGGTCTCTTGAGGTTCCACCAGCTCTCAGTGATTTCAGCTGAGCTCTCAGTGCGAGAACCTCGCTGCTAGTGCAGTCTGGGCTGTCTCTTACACAAAAACACTGTCCCCACAGGAACACTGTCCCCACAACAGGACTAAGCACTTAGACCTGATTGTCAGTGATTTCAGCTGCAGTGGTCACTTAACAGAACAAAAGACTATCTATTGGAGCCTAATCAGCTCTGTCTTTAAACAGTGGAGAGGGACAGGTCCCCACCCTCTCTCTTGATGCCTTCAAATCATCATAGGCTAAGCACAGTTCTACTGCCCTTTACTCATACAATAAGAACAACATTTCATTCCTTTCCCCCCCACATTCAAGTGGTTTGTAATCCAACCCCAGCCAAAATCTATCACTTGGACAACACAGCTCTGTTTGCTGCATACCTAGGTAGATTAGGTGTGAATGTAAATATAATCTGGCCCTGAAGCCTTAGCCCCCAGCTCATCACTAGCTGTCAGGGAGAACTCATTTAGACTTTGCTTACAAATCAGCATTTGAAATTATTAGGTTGGCCAACATCACCGAAATGAATGCACTGACATCATAAAAAAACAGCTGTATAAGGAAGCTAGTCTATGTTCATACTTTTCAAATCTATTATACTTTTTCAGATACACATATTTTATCATACACTATATAAGCTTTTAAAGTGTGTATTAATGTTTCAGTTTAAATTCAGATTTCCAAACAGTCACTAAATTGGTATGTAACTAGCTCACAAAACTAGGGGGGGTGTTGGGAAAATTCAGGGGGGGTGTAGGGAAATCACTGAACACAGTGGTGGGTAGGGGACAGACAGGGGTCTGGGTCATAGAATCATAGAATCTCAGGGTTGGAAGGGACCTCAGGAGGTCATCTAGTCCAACCCCCTGCTCAAAGCAGGACCAAACCCAACTAAATCATCCCAGCCAGGGCTTTGTCAAGCCTGACCTTAAAAACCTCTAAGGAAGGAGATTCCACCACCATTCCAGTTCTTCACCACCCTACTAGTGAAAAAGTTTTTTCTAATATCCAACCTAAACCTCCCCCTCTGCAACTTGAGACCATTACTCCTTGTTCTGTCATCTTCTACCACTGAGAACAGTATAGATCCATCCTCTTTGGAACCTCCTTTCAGGTAGTTGAAAGCAGCTATCAAATCCCCCCTCATTCTTCTCTTCTGCAGGCTAAACAATCCCAGTTCCCTCATCCTCTCCTCATAAGTCATGTGTTCCAGCCCCCTAATCATTTTTGTTGCCCTTGGCTGGACTCTCTCCAATTTATCCACATCCTTCTTGTAGTGTGTGGCCCAAAACTGGACACAGTACTCCAGATGAGGCCTCACCAGTGCTGAATAGAGGGGAATGATCACATCCCTCGATCTGCTGGAAATGCCCCTACTTATACAACCCAAAATGCCATTAGCCTTCTTGGCAACAAGGGCACACTGTTGACTCATATTCAGCTTTTCGTCCACCGTAACCCCTAGGTCCTTTTCTGCAGAACTGCTGCCCACCCATTCGGTCCCTAGTCTGTAGCAGTGCATGGGATTCTTCCGTCCTAAGTGCAGGACTCTGCACTTGTCCTTGTTGAACCTCATCATATTTCTTTTGGCCCAATCCTCTAATTTGTCTAGGTCCCTCTGTATCCTATCCCTACCCTCCAGCGTATCAACCACTCCTCCCAGTTTAGTGTCATCTGCAAACTTGCTAAGGGTGCAGTCCACACCATCCTCCAGATTGTTAATGAAGATATTGAATAAAACCGGCCCCAGCATTGACCCTTGGGGCACCCCACTTGATACCGGCTGCCAACTAGACATGGAACCATTGATCACTACCCATTGAGCCCGACCATCTAGCCAGTTTTCTATCCACCTTACCATCCATTCATCCAGCCCATACTTCTTTAACTTGCTGGCAAGAATACTGTGGGAGACCGTATCAAAAGCTTTGCTAAAGTCCAGAAATAGCACATCCACTGCTTTCCCCTCATCCTTGGGTCCAGGCACCCAAGACCACCCTAACCACTTCAGGGAGCAGAAGGCTTCCTCAACTGCCACATGGTGAGTACTCGCCCCTGGCAGGTACCAGACACCCCTCATGGGAACAGGGCACCCCTGTCCCCTTAGATGCCTATTGATCTGATCTAGTTCTCATCCTAGCTCCCCAGGGCTGTATATATGTTAATTGTGTCCATGGGTGGATCCATGACAATGGGGGCAGGATGCATTTCTCCCCCACCCCCATGCAGAGCTCAGCAGCTGTCACTCTCACTAGCCTAGGTAATAATTGGAGATATACCAATCTCCTAGAACTGGAAGGGACCTTGAAAGGTCATCAAGTCCAGCCCCCTGCCTTCACTAGCAGGACCAATTTTTGCCCCAGATCCCTAAGTGGCCTCCTCAAGGATTGAACTCACAACCCTGGGTTTAGTAGGCCAATGCTCAAACCACTGAGCTATCCCTCCCACCCCAATGAGGGGATCCAGCCCACGTGGGGGCTCTGAGCTGTAGGTGACTTGCCCTCTCTCACTTGTGCTCTCTGGGCTCAGTGAAGAACCAGGGCCCCGTGTATTGCGCCTCCAAGGCTCACACTATGTTCCTGGGTGAGGGCAGCCAAAGCACCAGGCAGCTGGTGGGCTGGACACCACACCAGAGATTGCAATGCCCCATCGTCTCCTCTCTCCATCTCTGCATAGGCCCAACTTACTAGGGCCATGCAGGGGCAGCAGCATCGTTGCCCCCATGGCAGTGAGCTCCTGTCTCTTTAGCCAGGTCTTGAAGTCTGGAAGGGACTTTGTCTGAGCTTAACCAATGGCTCTGATGAATTGCTGGGGAGAGCCTGTGAGGGGCACTAGGACAGACCATGCTCCCCCAAGGTCAGCCTCAGTCCTAGGGCATCCAGTCCCCCCCCAGCTATGTGGGCTCTGGGCGTCCCCATCTAAGGCGCGAATTCCCCCTCCCACTGAGGAAGTGGCTGGACAGGGCCCCACTCTGTAGACAGGAATGGCCGACCCCCATGTATCCCCAGCAATTTTCCCCATCCCTAGGCCAGCTCTCCCCAGTGCCCAGATGCCAGCAGAATCTGCCTTCCAGATGTCAAACCCGGGATGGTTTTTCCTCTCCTGTGATTGGGTGCTTGCCTCTCCCCCACCTGCCGGTTACAATCCTTGTGCAATCACTGCTAACCTTATTCTCTCGGATTGGCTGTTTGCTCCACCCCATCCCCCCATCACAGCCATGTCCCCACTGCTGAGTTCACTCTCTCTGCCCCCCTTGCTCCTTTTCCTTTGCTGTTACATCCCTCCTCCCTTCCTCACATTTTCTCGCTCCCTCGCTCGTGGACCCATTTGTTCCTGCCACCCCTCTGCTTTGCCTCTTCCTACCACTGCTCCACCTCTTCCCCAAAGCCCTGCCCCCGCTTGCTCATGTCTGCCTGCTTCCTCCCCTCCCCTGTTGCTCATACCTAAGGCAGGAAAAAAATGAGGTGTAGTGGTGTGTGTGTGTGTGTGTGCGCGTGTGTGTTGTGCTGGGGAGTATAGTGTAGAAAGGGATGGATAGCGGGTGAGTGCTAGACAGCCATGTAACCTGATTCTAGCCCCTCCAGAATTTGGGAGGCAGGATGGAGTTTGGCCCTGGGCCAAAACCTCAGATCTAATCTTTTTTTACCAAAGAGGGCAGAGGTGTGAATTAAATCAGGCAGTGGTAGGTGGTGTCTAGAGTGAGTGTACCTCCCCTTGCTCTCCACCCTTGAGCTCCTACCATCTTTGCTGGATGAGCAGCATTTCTCCCCATCCTTGCTCATTTCTCTAACAAGGTCTGGATTCCTCCTGCTGAAGAAGCAGGTGAGGGGAGAGAAGGGACCCTTGGTCCCAGAGAGAGGAGCAAGGCCTCCCCAGCAGTGGGGAATCACAGAAGATTAGGACTGGAAGGGACCTCATCATCATCTATCTTCTAGTGCAGTCCCCTGTACTCAAGGCAGGACTAAGTCATAACTGGACTATCCCTGACAGGTGTTCATCTAACCAAAATATGAGAGCTGGATTGGGGGGCTCCCATGGGCTAGGAGAGGAGGCCAGCAAGATCCCAGGGTGTGGGGTGGCCCCTGACAGCAGGAAGATCATCCCCCAGTTTGACCCCTTGGCACTAAGACCTCTTCTGTTCCAGTGAGTCAGCCCTTGTGCTCTCCCTCTCCCACTTACTCTCTCTTGCAGGTGTGGGTATCCGAGCGCAGAAGCCGTCCACCAGCACCAGCCCTGGAGCTACACGTGAGTTATAAATCAGCCAGCGGGATTAACTCTTAGTGAACCACACTGTGGGGCTGTGCAGGGGAGGAGGCTGCACCATGCACATGGACAGTGGGGTCAGCACATCCCCCTGCTCGTTGGGAAGGGCGGGTGAGTCGAGGCACAGTTTGTCCAGGAGCTCCCCCGGGGCAGGGCAGCGTTGCCCCACCCCAGCTCAGGGCTCTGGCCAAACAGCCCTAGGTAGAAGCTGAATGAGCCTGGTACCCAAACCCCGTGTTTCAGTGGGTGTTTTTATGTCCCTCGGTTCAGGGGAACATTTTGTGGAGCAGCATCGGGAGCAGCTGATTCAACGCGCCTCTTCAGTTGACACAACCCTGGATGTGCTGAAGCGGAGCCATTACACGTGGTTCCAGGAGCAGCCATATGTGGTGATGCACGCACCATATGAAAGCTCCACTGAAGAGCTAGAGGGTAAAGTCAAATAGGGGAAAAATAACTTCCCACTGCACTCCAGGGGCTGCACCCCAAGCCCCTCCCACCAGGGTCACTAGCTGGGGGTTGCCAACTCCCCCGGACCAGATGCCATTTTGTGGCAACGGTGTCCCCATTTTCAGCAATGGCGTCCGGTCCGGGAGCGTTGGCAAACCGATCACTATCTCTGCTCTAGGCTTTTACCCCACTTGCTGGGACTCAACACTGTTTTTTAAGCAGCTGGGTGGTGCCAGGGCAGGAGCTGCAGCTTTAACTCTTCAGTGACCAAACTAGTGACTCTGAAAAGATCCCGAGACTCCATGAAGTCCAGTGAGCCCTTCTGTGCTGCTATTGTATTAAGTGGAAGGTGTCTGGATGCTACTGCGATAGGGGGCAGGCTGAAACTGATGACAGCATAGATCTGCAGAGCTGCCCTGAGTCAGGTTAAGCAGGAGGGGGTGTGGCAGAGAAAAAGCCGCTTCCCCACACCTGCGGGGGATCCATAGGGGAAAGCCACTCTGCTGAGCTCCTGGCTGTTGGCACAGCTGATGGCACAGCAACAGGAGATCAGGTCTGAGCTCCACCCTCAGCTCTTCCTACTCTGGTTCTGACACCCTCGGGCCGGCTTCATCTGTGGACCGGGTCCCTGCAAAGATGGCAGAGGGAGCAGTGAGGAAGGGATCTGGGGGTTAAATCCAGCTTGCAGGCTGTATGTTGGACACCACTGCTCTGTGCCCTTCTGATCCAGCGAGTGATGCAATCCAGAGTCCTGTCGTGGTTCCCAACTGCCAAAGCCTGCTGCC
Organism: Mauremys reevesii; assembly: GCF_016161935.1. Classification (NCBI taxonomy): domain Eukaryota; kingdom Metazoa; phylum Chordata; order Testudines; family Geoemydidae; genus Mauremys; species Mauremys reevesii. The sequence goes on from NW_024100906.1 coordinate 205,009, forward strand.
TTCATTTCTTGCTTTAAATTTGTGCAGTGATGGTAAATGTTTTTCATGTTCCACCCCAGAGGCAGCTGCATTTCAGTGCAGAGCAGGTGATCTCATCTGTACAGCTTGGAAAGTGCTTGGGGATTGCTGTGGGTGAAAGGCACCGGAGGGATGTTTTGTTTTGAAGAACTAGATTGTGTCCCGTCCCTGCTGGTTGTGTGTGTTTGGGGGGAGGGGGGAAATGGAGTGGGGGCCGGACACACAGAGGAGCCTTGTCCCTTGTGTGCCATGTGCAAGGACTGGGGACGGGTACAGCCCCAGCACTCCAGGGAGCAGAGGGGCAGCTCTCGGTGTGACCCTGGGGGACAATTCACCCTGTCACGGTTTTTAAGGGGTGGGGAGGAGATGGAGCCAGGACCTGTGCACCACCCACTGGCCTGTGGAGCACTAAAATCAGGAATTGCCATTTATTTTTAAAAAGTCACTTTCCTCAGAGCAGAGATTTTCAAACTGTGGAGCAATCTCCCCCCCACACTCAACTCAGCGGGCCACACAGTTTGTGGGTCAATGTCAACATCCACCGCGACTGTTCCCATTTCTGCACCTGGCAGCCTCCGTGCCCAGCGCTGGCCACCCTGAAAACCCGAGGGAGGAGGGGCCAAGGGACGGGTATTGTCCCAGCACTAGCAGCTGCAACAGCCACCACCTCTATTGGGGAGGCCACCAGGGACTCTGCAAGTGGAAAGCTGCAGACGGGACTAGTGACTGTCCTGCCACCAGAGCCCTTTGCCAACCCCAGCCCTTCACCACAGCTCCAGGGCACAGAGCCCTGTCCTCGGCTGGAAAGAGCCTGCACAGGACAAGCGAACGGGGCTTCATTTAAGGGCTGGGATCAGCAGGGAACTGTTCAGCAGCTGTCTGCTCCCCTCCTGACCCAGGCCTTTCAGCTCAGAGGTTTGTTTTCCATGAGCACAAGGGCAGGTAGGGGGACAGTCAGGGAGCTGAGTGTAGACAGCCAAGACGACCCTACCACTACAGGGTCCAGTTGCCTTCCTCTAGTGCAACACAGTAAATACCTTCCCCCAGCAAGTACCAGGCACCCCTTGTGGGTACAGGGCACCCCTTTCTCCTTAGAAAAAGGTGGTGGTGGAGTGGGGGGGAATTTGCAAGCAATATCAGCAAAGAATCCTGTGGCACCTTATAGACTAACAGACGTTTTGCAGCATGAGCTTTCGTGGGTGCATCTGACGAAGTGGGTATTCACCCACGAAAGCTCATGCTGCAAAACGTCTGTTAGTCTATAAGGTGCCACAGGATTCTTTGCTGCTTTTACAGATCCAGACTAACATGGCTACCCCTCTGATACCTGCAAGCAATATGAATCTCCAGAGGGGCTGAGCAAAAAAAAACAACAACAAAAACCCCAGTTTGGGAACCTCTGAGTTGGAGAGTTGCAGGCTAGTGTGCTGTAGATTTATACCCATTTGCCAGGCACCAACTGGCCATCTAGACAAGCCCTTTAACTTGTGTATTGGCCCACTGCAGCCAAAGGTGCTTCTTCCCTCACCGTACCAATGGGGCCCATGTATTTGCTCTTTATTCAGGACAACCCCAGTTTGATAGAAGTAATGAGGGTTGTGCTCAGCCTCAAAAACTGGTTGATTCACGCTTGGCTTTCACTCCCTGCAGTGTCGCTGCGTGGCTATTAGCCAGCTGCCATGTCCCATCCCAGACTTGGCTGCATTTCAGCACTGGGTCAAAAGCAAGTGTGTGTGTGGCAGGAGTGGGGGGAACAGATACTGGGCTAGATGGGCCCATGAGTCTGATCTGGGGTGGCAGGGAGCAGGTGGGATCCCAGATTAGATGGGCCTATTGATCTGATCCAGTTCTCATCCTAGCTCGCCAGGGTAGTGTATCTATTAACTGTGTCCATGACAGAGGGGGCAGGATCCCTTTTCCCCAATGCCCCGTGCAGAGCTCGGCAACTCACTCGCCATGGGCTATGAGCAGCGATGAGCACTAAAATCTTAACAACCGGTTCCCTATAAAAAGTTCTGATTTAAGGGATGTGCCACAGCATGTATTTTTTGTACCAATAGGGTTACCATACGTCCATATTTTCCCGGGAGGAATTTTTAAGAACTGAAAAGCGATTTAAGAACTGAAAAGCCTGACATGTCCAGGAAAATACAGATGTATATTAACCCTACCTAACGTTCTTTTTTAAAAAGATGGAGCTGAACTAGAAATGAGCTCCTTTTCACGTGTGGGTCCCCACCACTCCTTTGGGGTGTGCTCGGGTGACCAGATGTCCCAATTTTATAGGGACAGTCTCAATTTTGGGTCTTTTTCTTATATAGGCTCCTATTACCCCTCACTCTCTGTCCTGATTTTTCACACTTGCTGTCTGGTCACCCTAGGGTGTGTACGTGTGGGTCCCAGCTGCTCCCTGCCCCCTCTTGTTGAAACAGGTGTGCAGGGTTAGTGCCCTGAGAACTGCAGGGCACCAGTGGACATGGGGCTGGCTGCAGACAGGGGCGTGGAGCAGGGCTAGCTGGAGGCAGGGAGCGTGACACGGGCTGGCTGCAATAGGGGCTGGCTGTGGGCAGGTGATGCAGACCGGGGCTGGCTGTGGGCGGCTGTGGGCAGGTGGTGGCTGTGGGCAGGGGGTGGCTGCAGGTAGGGGGTGTGGCCGGGGCGGGCAGCTGTGGGCAGGGGGTGGGCAATGGCTGGCTGCGGGCAGGGGCTGCAGGCAGGGGCTGGCTGCGGGCAGGGGGTGGCTGCGGGCAGGGGCGGGCAGCTGCGGGCAGAGGGGGGGCAATGGCTGGATGCGGGCAGGGGTGGCTGCGGGCAGGGGGTGGCTGTGGGCGGCTGCGGGCAGGGGCTGTGTGGTGGGGGGTGTGCAGGCAGGGGTTGGCTGCGGGAGGGGGGGCTGCAGGCAGGGGGTGGCTCTGGGCGGCTGCAGGCAGGGGGAGCGGGGGAGGGGTGCAGACACTCCCACGGGGGGAGCAGCTGGGAGCAGCCCGAGCAGCAGGACGCAGCTGGGGACCCACCAGGCAGCAGCGGGAGCCCCAGGGCCAGAGGTCCAAGGAGCAGCAGCAACAGGGCCAGGAGGCAGCTCACATGGCTCCTGCAGCGCAGCGCCCCCCCGGTGGTCGGGAGGAAGAATTACAGGCTTCCCGGCCAGAGCCCATCAAAGCTTCCCTTGCAGGGAAGCCAGTTAACTAGCGGTTCTAAAACCACTTCTAAATTTAACAACCGGTTCGTGTGGATCGGTGCGAACCGGCTCCAGCTCACCCCTGGCTATGAGGGGATCCAGCCCATGGGGGATTCTGGGGTGTGGGTGACTTGCTTTCTCTCATTTGATCTCTGGGCTCAAGGAAGAACCAGGGCCCCATGTCTCAGGCCTCCAAGGCTCACACTATGTTCCCGGGTGAGGGCAGCCAAGGCGCCGGGCAAGCTGCTGGGCTGGACACCACACCAGAGGTTTCAATGCCCCATCCCCTGCTCTCTCCATCTCTGCATAGGCCCAACTTACTGAGGGCCATGCAGGGGCAGCAGCAGCATGACTTCTATGCTCTTGAGCTCCTGTGTCTTTACCCAGGTCTTGAGGACTGGAAGGGACTTTGTCTGAGCTTTTCCAAAGGTCCTGATCAATTGCCGGGGAGAGCTAGCTGGGGGTGCTGGGATAGACTGTGGTTCCCTAAGGACAGCCTCAGGCCTAGGGCATCTGGTTTCTCCAACTATGTGGGCTCTGGGGATCTCCATCTTGGACCCTGTTTTCCCCCTCCTGCCCTGGAAGTGGCTGGAGGGGTGAGGCCCAGCTGGGCACCCCACTGCAGAGACAGGAACAGATGCTCCATCTGCGTCTCCAGCCATTTCCCCCATCCCCAGGCCAGCTCTCCCCAATGCCTGGAGGTCAGCAGAATCTGCCTGCTACAATTCAAATCCTGGATGTTCCTTCCTCTCCTCCGATTGGCTGTTTGCCTTTCCTTCTCAGCCAACCACCATCCACCCCACCCCCTGCTGCCAATCTTATTCTCCCTGCCAATTGGCTGTTTGCCCCACCCCATCCCCCCATCACATTCTTGCCCCCACTGCTGAGTTCTCTCTCTGTGCCCCCCCCATGCTCCTTTTCCTTCGCTGTTACATTCCCTCCTCCTTTCCTCATATTTTCTCGCTCCCCCGCTCTAATGGCCCCATCCGTCCTGCCATACTCCCCTCATCGATCTCTGGTAATTGTAACTCACAAGAGAGACCCATCCACCACATGTTTTTTTGGCTAACACTATGTCTACATGAACATAGGGTGACCAAATGTCCCAATTTTATAAGGACAGTCCCGATATTTGGAGCTTTGTCTTGTATAGGTGCCAATTACCTCCCCACCCCGGTCCCGATTTTTCACACTTGCTGTCTGGTCACCCTACATGAACACTTAGTTTGCAGCAAGCTGGGATGTAAATCTACCCTGCACTACCCTGCAGTGCACTCTGTGTGCATGTGGACCCTGCTGCTGTGCACTAAAAGTTCCCTAGTGTTCAGCAGCAGTATCCACAATGACACTCAATGCAGGGTAGATTTAAACCCCGGCTTGCTGTGAACTAAATGTTTGTGTAGGCAAGTCTCAAACTAGAACTTGGTTAGTGTTTTTCAGATTTCAAATTTTTAATTTCAAAATTTACTCCCAATTTTAATGAAAGAAATTGCGGGAAATGTTTTTTTTTTTAAAGTATGGACTAGCAAAAATAGATCAAGAAAAAAACAAACCTCTTTTTAAAACTTTGACTATAAAGCTTGTGGAAATGTGTCAGATTCTAACAGTTTTTTGAATTTTATTGAGGAATCTGGAGGAAAATTGGACCATTTTTGCAATTTTATTCTCCTGGTTTTTGACTGGCTGAATTCAGTATGGATGCTTTGTACTTGATGCCTTTGGAAAGATGTTGCTCGGAAGAGGTACAGGAAGTGCTTCTAAATAGTAGAAAAGCCTTCCACTAGGAGAACTTACCTGGCAAAATAGAAAAATTTCTCCATCTGGTTCCTGAAACAACAAGGTTGGCTGTTAGTTCCATCAGGGTTCATCTAGTGGCTATCTTGGCTTTCCACCCTGCCGTGGGTACGGCCCTCCTACTTTTTCCATCCCAACGTCTATCAGGTTTTTAACAGGTCTGGGCAGGTCATACCCACAGGTAAAGGACACAATTCTACCGTGGGGCTTGAACATAGTACTAGCAAACCTGATGGATCCCCCTTTGAGCTGCTGGTGTCCTGTTTGCTGCTAAACCTGTGTATGAAAGTGGCCTGTTTGATAGTGATTATTTCAGCCAGGAGAGTTGGGGAAATATGGGCTCTGATAGCTAAACCTCCCTACATAGTTTTCTATACAAAGTTTACCTTCAGCCTCACCCAAAATTCCTTACTAAGGTAGTTTCCAATTTTCATATTAATCAAGCAGTTTACTTACCTGCTTTCTTTCTAAAGCCTCATAAACATAATGATGAGGAATATTTGGATATTGGAAGAGCTTTGGGGTTTTACCTTGATCTAACTAAGACATTTTGATCAACCTTGCAACCGCTTATTGCGGTTGAAGGCACAATGAAGGGCAGTCCAATGTCTTCCCAATGTGTCTCTTCTTTGATTTCAGCTAGCATTTTTTCATGCTACCACTTGGCTAATGTGACTCCCCTGAGTAGGGTGTTAGCTCAAGCAACCAGGTCTCATGCAGCTTCTGCAGCCTCTCACTCATGTACCTATCTTGGACATCTGTAAGGTGGCAGCTTGGTTATAAGTCCATATGTTCATTTCTCACTATGACATCTCTCAGCAATCCAGGGACGATGCCAAATTTGGTCGTGTGATTCTCCAATCCCTGTTGAAGTAGACTCCAAGCTCATATCCAGTTTGAACTGCTTGCGAGTCACCAACAGAGGAATGGACATGTACTGTCACTTGAGGAGGAAGAAATGGTTATTAACCGACTTGTACCTGTTGATCTTCGAGATGTGTTGCCCGTGGCCATTCCACGACCTGCCCTCCGTCCCCTCTCTACAGGAATCTATCCAGAAAGAAGTAACTGAGGGAGGTTGGGGGCAACTCCACCCTTTGTACCTGCACATAGTGGTGTGAGACTACAGAGGGTGCTCATGCTATCCTGGTGGGTACCCCCGAGAGAAGAATTTTTGACAGCTGTGTGCTAGATGCACATAAACCTGCAGTGGAAGAACTTGGGTAACATATGTCCAAGAACATACAACAAGGTTAATAACCGTCTCTTCCCTCTTTCTGCCTGTCTGCCTTCATTCCCCTTATTCTGTCTTTCCCTTTGCTGTGTTCTGTCCCTCCTTACCCATTTTTCTGTCCCTCTCAGATATTCACAGAACACAAGTTACCTAGTATCTCAGCACTATTTCAGATTCTCCCTCCTCATCCCAGGTGATCAGTGCCTTATTCCCAAGCCCTTTGTTCCCATCCATCTCAAACTCTCTCTTTCCCCATTCTAGGTCTCTCCCTCCTCTGTCTCCACAGCCCCCTCTATCCACACTCATCCACCCTACCATATATCTACTCACCACTTCCTCGATCCCCCCACATTCCTTCTGCCCTTCCTCAACCAAATGCCACAAAAACCTCACTCCCAACACAGACAGTGTGCCCAGCATGTCCCTCTGTGTGCTGAGGAGCTGGGGAAGTGATGGTGACTCCTCAAGGCACGATCTATCTTGGGACTCCCTCTTCGGCCAAGACAGTTTTACCCCAAGCCCTGCTCAGGGCTGCGGCTTAACAGCCCCAAAAACGATGAAAAAAAGGTGAGGGTGGACCGGTGGAGTCATATTTGGACTGAGAGATGGTTTGGGGCACACAGAGCAACAAGTATCCACTCGGGACTTCCCTCACTCCTCAAAGTACTCTTAAATGTGTGCATGCCTGCATAATTTCTGTGTGTGTGTGTGGGCTCTGGGTCTCCTTCCTGCTTTGTGCTCACCCACCAGGAGGAGGCAGTGCTGCAGCTCCTGGGCTGACCCCTCCCCTGCAGGATCTGTGCTGCCTGCCACATCCCAAGAGCCAGCACCAGCAGTGTGGGGAGGGGAACAGACAATGGTTTGGTCCAGGTGAGCATTAAGTGGGGATTCACTACAAGAGGAGGAAGCTTTATGGGGAAAACACTTTTCATTGTTTCCTCCCCAGCCACAGAGGAGACAGAGTTGCGGGGGTGGGGGGATAAGTGGGGAGGGGGAACGTGACCACCCCGCCCTGTGCCAGGTAACACATGATCCCTAAAAACATTAGTTCAGGATTTATTTTCAATGACATCTCAGAGCTACATTATCCCAATTGCCTTCAACAAGAATCAAAGCGACGTACTGGCAGAGGTGGATACCTTTGGAATCGGCCGCACATACTGAACGATGAGCAGTACCAGACAATCAAAGCTGAGAAAACCAGCCAGGAGAAGATGCGGAAGCTGTACGAGCTGATGCCGAGCTGGGATGAACGTCAGAAGGACCGGCTCTACCATGCACTGAAGGAAACAAACAGAGACCTGGTTGAAGAGCTGGAGGGTAAATAAATGACATCAGGGAAATCCGCTTCCCACGCTCCCCATCATGAACCCTGATCCCATCCCGAGGGCGATGCTAGATCACCTCTCTGGCTGTTTATCCCTCGCCCAGCACTGCAGCATCAGAGCTGGGCATGGATTATTACGCCACCCCCACGACACTATAATGTGCAGTGAGCCTGTGGGAGCGTTTGCCCCCTGGGCTGAGATTATTTCAGTATTTGGTGCTGCCGGCTCCATTCCAGACAGCGCTGGATCTGGTTGCACAGTGCAGAGCTGTGCTGCTCATTGCCTGATAGGCTGGGGCTCAGTTCTGCAGGCAGCTCCCATTCCCATCCATGGGAACTACACATGCACTCGTCCTGGGTGGATCAGGACCCCGGGTACTTCAGCTTGTTATGTAGGTTTGAGGTATTTGTAACCTCAGTTCTGCAGGCAGCTCCCATTCCTGTCCATGGGAACGACTCACCCCCCCAGGAGGGGGGGGGGGATCAGGCTCCTGGGGGTTGCTTTGGCTTGTTATGTAGGTTGGGGTATTTGTAACCTGCCGTCAGATTCTAACCCCTCCAGAATAGGGGAGTGGGTGAAGTTTGGCCCAGGCCAAAACTCCAGATCCAATCTCTTTAACCAAAGAGAGTGAGGGGGTGAGTTAAAAAGGGCAGTGGTGGGTGGTGTCTAGAGTAAGTGGTGGGGTTGCATGTACCCCCCACTGCTCTCCATACTTGAGCTCCTACCATCTTTGCTGGATGAGCAGCATTTCTCCCCATCCTTGCTCATTTCTCTAACAAGGTCTGGATTCCTCCTGCTGAAGAAGCAGGTGAGGGGAGAGAAGGGACCCTTGGTCCCAGAGAGAGGAGCAAGGCCTGCCCAGCAGTGGGGAATTGCAGAAGTGTAGGACTGGAAGGGACCTCATCATCATCTATCGTCTAGTGCAGTCCCCTGTACTCAAAGCAGGACTAAGTCATAACTGGACCATCCCTGACAGGTGTTCGTCTAACCAAAATATGGGAGCTGGATTGGGGGGCTCCCATGGGCTAGGAGAGGAGGCCAGCAAGATCCCAGGGTGTGGGATGGCCCCTGACAGGAGGAAGATCATCCCCCAGTTTGACCCCTTGGCACTAAGACCTCTTCTGTTCCAGTGAGTCAGCCCTTGTGCGCTCTCTCTCCCACTTGCTCTCCCTTGTAGGTGCCGGTACCCCAGCACAGGAGCCGTCCACCAGCACCAGCCCTGGAGCTACACGTGAGTTATAAATCAGCCAGCGGGATTAACCCTTAGGGTACGTCCAGACTACCCGCCGAATCGGCGGGTAGCGATCGATTTTCCGGGGATTGATATATTGCGTCTCATCTAGACACGATATATCAATACCCGAACGCGGTCCCGTCGACTCCGGAAGTCCACCGGAGTGAGTGGCGGTAGCGGAGTCGACGGGGGAGCCGCGGACGTCGATCCCGAGCGGTGAGGACGGGAGGTAAGTCGGGATAAGATACTTCGACTTCAGCTACGGTATTCCCATAGCTGAAGTTGCGTATCTTACCTCGACACTGCCCCCCAGTGTGGACCAGGCCTTAGTGAACCACATTGAGGGGCTGTGCAGGGGAGCAGGCTGAACCATGCACATGGAGAGTGGGGTCAGCACATCCCCCTGCTCGTCGGGAAGGGCGGGTGAGTCGAAGCACAGCTTGTGTGAGAGCTCCTCCTGGGGCAGGGCAGCTTTGTCCCAGCTCAGGGGTCCGCTAAACAGCCCTAGGTAGAAGTTGAATGAGCCTTGCAACCAAATCCAGTGTTTCAGTGGGTGTTTTTATGTCCCTCGGCTCAGGGGAACATTTTGTGGAGCGGCACCGGGAGCAGCTGATTCAACGCACCTCTTCAGTTGACACAACCCTGGATGTGCTTCATAGGTGTATACTGTGCCCTCTTCCACCACCAAGATTCCAACAAGGAGGGGCAGAAATGTGGCCGATGCGGTTGAGGAGTTCGGGCTGTAGCCTGTCGTCCCTGAAGCTGATGACAGCAAACAAAAGCCGCACTGAAGAGCTAGAGGGTAAAATCAAATAGGGGAAATATAATTTCCTGCTGCACCCCCAGGGGGCTGCACCCCAAGCCCCTCCCACCAGGGTCACTAGTTAGGGGTTGCCAACTCCCCCGGATCAGATGCCATTTTGTGGCAACGGTGTCCCCATTTTCAGCAATGGCGTCCGGTCCGGGAGCGTTGGCAAACCGATCACTATCTCTGCTCTAGGCTTTTACCCCACTTGCTGGGACTCAACACTGTTTTTTAAGCAGCTGGGTGGTCCCAGGGCAGGAGCTGCAGCTTTAACTCTTCAGTGACCAAACTAGTGACTCTGAAAAGATCCCGAGACTCCATGAAGTCCAGTGAGCCCTTCTGTGCTGCTATTGGTATTAGGTGGTAGGTGTCTGGATGCTATGGCGATAGGGGGGCAGGCTGAAACTGATGACAGCATAGATCTGCAGAGCTGCCCTGAGTCAGGTTAAGAAGAAGGGGGTGTGGCAGAGAGAAAGCCGCTTCCCCACACCTGCGGGGGGTCCATAGGGGAAACAGCCACTCTGCTGAGCTCCTGGCTGTTGGCACAGCTGATGGCACAGCAACAGGAGATCAGGTCTGAGCTCCACCCTCAGCTCTTCCTACTCTGGTTCTGACACCCTCGGGCCGGCTTCATCTGTGGACCGGGTCCCTGCAAAGATGGCAGAGGGAGCAGTGAGGAAGGGATCTGGGGGTTAAATCCAGCTTGCAGGCTGTATGTTGGACACCACTGCTCTGTGCCCTTCTGATCCAGTGAGTGATGCAATCCAGAGTCCTGTCGTGGTTCCCAACTGCCAAAGCCTGCTGCCTTCATTTCTTGCTTTAAATTTGTGCAGTGATGGTAAATGTTTTTCATGTTCCACCCCAGAGGCAGCTGCATTTCAGTGCAGGGCAGGTGATCTCGTCTGCACAGCTTGGAAAGTGCTTGGGGATTGCTCTGGGTGAAAGGCACCAGAAAGATGTTTTGTTATGAAGAACTAGATTGTGTCCCGTCCCTGCTTGGTTGTGTGTGTGTTTGGGGGGAGGGGGGAAATGGAGCGGGGGCTGAACACACATAGGAGCCTTGTCCCTTGTGTGCCATGTGCAAGGACTGGGGACGGGTACAGCCCCAGCACTCCAGGGAGCAGAGGGGCAGCTCTCGGTGTGACCCTGGGGGACAATTCACCCTGTCACGGTTTTTAAGGGGTGGGGAGGAGATGGAGCCAGGACCTGTGGACCACCCACTGGCCTGTGGAGCACTAAAATCAGGAATTGCAATTTATTTTTAAAAAGTCACTTTCCTCAGAGCAGAGATTTTTAAACTGTGGAGCAGTCCCCCGCCCTCGTCCCCCCTCCCCGCCCCCGAGAGGGGGCATGGAGAAATGTTCGGTGGAAGGCAAACGGTGATGCTGTGCAGCTCATGCCAGCCCTGCGTGGCAGGGCCAGGGTCAGCCCAGCAGCAACACCTCCACCTCCTGACTCACCTCAGCAGGACACACTGTTTGTGGGTCAGAGTCAACATCCACCGCGATTGTTCCCATTTCTGTTCCTGGCAGCCTCCGTGCCCAGCGCTGGCCACCCTGAAAACCCGAGGGAGGAGGGGCCGAGGGGCAGGTATTGGCCCAGCACTAGCAGCTGCAGCAGCCACCACCTCTATGGCCCGGTCTACACTGCGGGGGGGGTCGAACTAAGGTACGCAAGTTCAGCTACGCGAATAGCGTAGCTGAACTCGAACTACCTTAGTTCGAAGTACTCACCCGTCCTGACGGCGCGGGATCGAAGTCCATGGCTCCCCCATCAACTCCGCCACCGCCGTTCGCGGTGGTGGAGTTCCAGAGTCGAAGGGAGCGCGTTCGGAGTTCGATATATCGCTTCTAGATGAGACGTGATATATCGAAATCCGAGAAGTCGATCGCTACCCGCCGACCCGGGCAGGTAGTATGGACGTGCCCTATTGGGGAGGCCACCAGGGACTCTGCAAGTGGAAAGCTGCACACAGGATTAGTGACTGTCCTGCCACCAGAGCCCTTTGCCAACCTCGGTCCTTCACCACAGCTCCGGGGCACAGAGCCCTGTCCTCTGCTGGAAAGAGCCTGCACAGGACAAGCGAACGGGGCTTCATTTAAGGGCTGGGGTCAGCAGGGAACTGTTCAGCAGCTGTCTGCTCCCCTCCTGACCCAGGCTTTTCAGCCCAGTGGTTTGTTTCCCATGCGCACAGGGGCAGGTAGGGGGACAGTCAGGGAGCTGAGTGTAGACAGCCGAGACGACCCTACCACTGCAGGGTCCAGTTGCCTTCCTCTAGTGCAACACAGTAAATACCTTCCCCCAGCAAGTACCAGGCACCCCTTGTGGGTACAGGGCACCCCTGTCCCCTTAGAAAAAAGTGGTGGTGGAGGGCGGTGGGAGAGGGGGAAATTTTGCAAGCAACAGGAATCTCCAGAGGGGCTTAGCCAAAAAAAAAAAAAAAGTTTGGGAACCTCTGAGTTGGGGAGTTGCAGGCCAGGCACCAACTGACCATCTAGACAAGCCCGTTAACATGCGTATTGGCCCACTGCAGCCAAAAGTCCTTCTTCCCTCACCGCACCAATGGGGCCACTGTATTTGCTCTTTATTCGTGACAACCCCAGTTTGATAGAAGTAATGAGGGTTGTGCTCGGCCTCAAAAACTGGTGGATTCACACTTGGCTTTCACTCCCTGCCATCAATTCCCTTTTGTGCAGTGTCGCTGCGTGGCTGTTAGCCAGCTGCCACATTCCATCCCAGACGTGGCTGCATTTCAGCACTGGGTCAAAAGCAAGTGTGTGTGTGGCTGGGGTGGGGTGAACAGATACTGGGCTAGATGGGCCCATGAGTCTGATCTGGGGTGGCAGGGAGCAGGTGGGATCCCAGATTAGATGGGCCTATTGATCTGATCCAGTTCTCGTCCTAGCTCGCCAGGGTGGTGTATCTATTAACTGTGTCCATGACAGAGGGGGCAGGATCCCTTTTCCCCACTGCAGGGCTGCCCAGAGGATTCAGGGGGCCTGGGGCAAAGCAATTTCAGGGGCCCCTTCCATAAAAAAAGTTGTAATACTATAGAATACTATATTCTTGTGGGCAGTGGCCTAGCCAGGTTCTAACATCAGGCGGAGCGAACACACAGAAAAAGGCACCACCCAACATATCAAATTACTAATTACATCCACTCCCTCCCACTTCTTGCGCCCCTCAGAACCCCCAACACCCCACCCTGCTCCTTGTCCCCTGACTGACCCCTCCTGGGACCCCTGTCCCTAACTGCCCCCCTAGAACCCTACCTGTCCCCTGACTGCCCTGACCCTTATCCACACCCCTGCCCCCAGACAGACCGCCAGGACTCCCACACCTATCCAACCACTCCCCGCCCCCTGACAAGACCCCCAATATACACCAAGACACACCCCGTAATCCAAAGTGTGTGTGGGGGGGCACGAGGGACCATGCACAGCTCCTGCCATTGAGGGTACATGGGTAGCTGCTTCTACCCTAGCACCTGGATTTAGTGTGTAGCCAGAAGCCTTTGCGAGCAGGCAGAGGGATACTGCTAGCAAAGAGAGCACTTGATTTTAGAGTCCGATCCAAACAGACCCAGCAGAGAACGCAAGAAAATATCCCTGCCTCTGCCATCCCAGCACAGAGCCCATAAAAAAGAGAGACAGAGACATGCTTAATACAGTGCATGGGGTGGAGAGGGAGTGCAGACAAGGACGGGGCATTGAGAAAAACCACAGAGACGGAGAGGAGAAAGTAAGGAAGGAGGAGAAGCCAGGAGGCTGTGTCTCTGAAGGGAAGGCCAGGGGGAGGGGCGTTCGGATACAGCATATTAATAAGACCCTTGCAAACACAAGGGAAAGAAGCAGTGAAGGGATTGCAGAGGACAAGCAGGGCTACTACTCACTCAATCTCCCCTGTGGGGCCCTGTGGCATTGGGTAGCAGGACATGAAATGAAAATCTCTTAACCACACAGAATTGTTAACTGCTCCCAAATCCTTTTGTGCCATGGCTGCAAGCTTAGAAGAGCTTAAGCTGTGAGATGCATGGACTTCCTGAATAAATATCTCTTGTGCGGTGCCTCAAGCAGGTTTGCAGTGTATGACCCAGACAAAAAGCCCAGCAGAAAAAGCTTGCAACTTCCCCAACTCTTTCAGCCGTGTTTGGGGCCTTTAAATCACTCAGGCTGCATCTTCCAACTAAAATGTATTAATACAGCTCAGGCAAGCAGGCTGGGGGCCGTGCAGGCTGCACGGGCCAGCTGATAGCACTTCCCACTGAATGCTGGTTTTATATGCTTGTGTTTTGCTGTTGGAGAGGCCCAGACTTCCTCCCATCTATCCCCCACTTGCTCCCTGACTGCCCCAGCCCCTCTCCCCACCCCCCACGAACCATCCACCCCTCCCCCTGCTCCCTGACTGCCCCCGGGACTCGTGTCAGCCCACAGCCCCTCCCCCACAGCATGCTGAGGCAGCACGAGGGGCGGGTCTGGCTGCTGGAGGCCCAATGGGAGCGGCTCAATCAGGCCCCGGCAGCCAATCAGCAGTGCCGCCCTCTGCGGGCGGGGGGATACCGGACCTTTCTACCTTACAAATTCCCGCTAAGGCTACTTTGGGGGAATGTGGATGGGGGGAGCGGTGGCCCCTCCCCCCGGTTCCCCCCCAGCTGTGCTCCTGTTGTGGGGGCCCCTGCAAGACTCGGGGCCTGGGGCAAACTGCCCCACTTGCCCCCCGCTCTGGGCGGCCATGCCCCACTGCCCCATGCAGAGCTCGGCAGCTGTCACTCGCCATGGGCTATGAGGAGATTCACCCATAGGGGGCTCTGGGCTGTGGGTGACTTGCTCTCTCTCATTTGCTCTCTAGGCTCCATGAAGAGCCAGGGCCCCGTGTGTCAGGCCTCCCAGGCTCACACTATGTTCCCGGTTGAGGGCAGCCAAGTCACTGGACAAGCTGCTGGGCTGGACACCACACCAAAGATTGTAAAGCCCCTTCCCCTCCGCACTGCTCGACATAGGCCCAGCTTAATGAGGACCCCGCAGAGACCGCAGCCGCATGACTTTTATGGTGGTGAGCTCCTATCTCTTTAGCCAGGTCTTAGGATTGCTAGTGACTTTTTCTGAGCTTAACAAAAGGCTCTGATCAGTTGCTGGGGAGAGCCAGCCGGGGGCACTGCAACAGACTTTGGTTCCCTATGGACAGCCTCAGTCCTAGGGCACCTGCTTCCTCCAACTATGTGGGCTCTGAGGATCTCCATCTTGGACCCAGTTTCCCCCTCCTGCCCTGGAAGTGGCTGGAGGGGTGAGGCCCAGCTGGGCACCCACTCTGGAGACAGGAATAGATGCCCCACCTGCGTCCCCAGCCATTTCTTCTTCGAGTGATTGCTCCAATGCATTCCAGTTAGGTGTGCGCGCCGCGCGTGCACGGCATCTCGGAACTTTTTTCCCTAGCAACCCCGGCGGGCTGGCTGGCGCCCCCTGGAGTGGCGCCGCTATGGCGCTAAATATATACCCCAGCCGGCCCGTCCGCTCCTCAGTTCCTTCTTACCGCCCGTGACGGCCAGTTGGAACTGTGGAGTGCTCTCTGTCCTCCACAACCCTAGCTCTCGCTACTTTTTCGTGTACATAGTTTGTTTAGTGTTAGTATAGTTAGTTCAATAGTTAGTTAGTTAGTGATTTAGATAAGGATAAGGGGGGTAGTTCCTCCCTTTCCTTCCCCGGTGCGGGCTCATGCCCAAGGCACTGGGCTTTAAGCCCTGCGCAGCGTGCCAGAGGCCTATGCCGGTTGGTGACCCCCACGACTCTTGCCTCCGTTGCCTGGGCGAAGGACACCGCACGGACAAGTGCGCTATCTGCTCGGCTTTCAAGCCGCGGACCCGTAAGGAGCGAGACATTCGCCTCAAACAGCTCCTTATGGAGGCGTCCCTCCAACCCCCGGCACTGCCCGCGCCGGCACCGAGGGCTCCATCGGTGCAGAGTGCACCCGCGGCACCGAGCCATTCCGGCACCGCGGCCCCGGTGCCTAAGCCGGCGGCCAAGAAGACCCGGCGCCGCTCGCTTTCGCCTTCAGGAAGTCAGCAGCTGGCGAAAGCAGTGGCACTAGCCCGCACGGAGGACGCCGCGAGAGTGGCTGCGACCGTGCATAAAGCGTGCCCTGGCCCCTCGACTCCGGCACCGCAAGCGCCGTCGAGTCCGGCATCGCCGCGCTCCCCGGCACCGACCGTGGTGGAGCCAAGGCTGCCGTCAACGCCGGAGATGTTCTCCTCCGCGCGTGAGCTGATCCGGCTCATAGAGGCACCGAGCCTCCAGCCCCCGGCACCGCCGGTGCGGGCTGTTGCATCCGTGGGGAAACCGGCCAGAATGACACGGCCACCCCCTCTGGACGAACGGCACGGAAGGCGCTCCCGGTCCCGGTCCCGATCCCGGTCCCGCCGCAGGTCGCCGTCCCGTCGTTCGGGATCTCGACGCCGCTCCTCATCTCGGCACCGAGCGCCATCCCGATGCCGCTCCTCATCCCAGCACCGGGCACCATCCCGTCGCCGGTCTGAGTCCCGGTACCGTTCTCAATCTCGGTACCGGTCGTACTCCCAGCACCGGTCCAGATCCAGGTCACCGTACCGACGGTACCGCCGGTACCGCCGGAGATCTCCATCCCGGCACCGTTCACGACACCGCGACTCGCGAAGTCCTTCCCGGCACCGCAGATCCCGGTCCCGGTCGAGCTCCCGGCGCCGGTCGAGCTCCCGGCACCGCGGTGGCCGACGGTCGCGATCGCCGTCCAGCCGGCGCTACTCATATCGACCCTCGGCTCCGTCGGCGGAGGGACTCCCGCCCTCAGCAGTTCCATCCCTCGGCGCCTCGGCACCGCCTTGGCCATCCCGCCCAGCATCGGTGGCCTCCGGTGCAGACGAGACCGCCCATCAGTTGCCGACCCCGCATGGACTCCATCACGAGCAGTGGGGCTACTGGGTCCCCTGGGCGCATCATGAGTCGCAGGGCACCCCTTTTCCTTTGCGGGATGGGACCGCCGGGACCAGAGTCCCCGAGGCGACAGTTAGCCGACCGCCTCCCTCTCCTCCGCACGAGCCCCCCGCCCCTACGGACCGCCAGTCAGCCACTCCGCACGACAAAGCGGAGGCTCAACCACCAGCCCCGGTGCCAGAACCAATCGGGCAGGGTGTCTCTTCATCGTCCTCGCCGGACGAGGCGGTGGCAGGTGCTGTGGCCAATGAGCCCCCGCCCATTGACCTTCGGGCCTTCCAGGAGCTGCTTCGCCGAGTGGCGGCGGCCATGGGTCTCCCCGTGGCGGAGGTCCAAGAGGATGAGGACCCCATCACCAATGTGGTGGGCGCGGACTCTCCCGTCCGAGTGGCATTGCCCTTCGTGCGGACAATTCAAAAAAACGCCACTACGCTCTGGCAGACCCCCGCTTCTATTCAACCTACAGCACGCGGGGTCGAGCGTAAGTACTTAGCCCCCCCAACGGGCTACGAGTACCTCTACTCGCATCCTACTCCGGACTCCCTGGTCGTTCAATCCGTTAACGACCGTGAGAGACACGGCCAACCTGCCCCAGCGCCCAAATCCAAGGACGCCCGCCGCATGGACCTGCTCGGCCGTAAGGTCTACTCCGCAGGGGGCTTACAAATGCGGATTGCGAACATTATGGTCCTTCTCGCCAGGTACGTCTTTGATATCCTGACGTCCCTGGCGAAGTTCACGGAGCTCCTGCCTTCAACATCTCGTCAGGAGTTCTCGGCCTTGTTGGAGGAGGGAAAGAGGTCCTCCAGATCCTCTATTACGGCCGCCCTCGACGCCGCGGACTCCGGGGCTCGGACCTTGGCATCTGGCGTGACGATGAGGCGCATCTCCTGGCTGCAATCCTCCACCCTGCCGCCGGAGGTGCAGTATACTCTCCAGGACCTCCCTTTCGACTCCCAGGGTCTGTTTTCCGAAAAGACGGATTCTCGGATCCAGACCCTGAAGGACGGTCGCATCGCCATCCGTACGCTCGGGATGCACACGCCGGCGACACAACGCAGACCCTTCCGGCCGCAACCCTCCCGCTACCAACAGCGCTATCGGCCGTATGCTAGCCGGCGACCGGCCCAGAACCGCCGTCGCCCGTCGGGCAATCGGCGGAACCAGGGGCAAGCCTCGTCCAAGGCTCCCCAGGGGGCCAAGTCCGCTTTTTGATGGGACGCTCGAGGACGGCCCATCTCTCTCCCTACCGGATCCTTCCCCATTATTTTACAACCGCCTTTCCCATTTCTTTTCGGCGTGGTCCCATTTGACATCGGACAACTGGGTGCTGCAAACAGTCCAGTCGGGATACCGCCTTCAATTTGTTTCGCCCCCGCCTTCCCACCCACCCTCCCTGTCCCTCTTCAGGGACCCCTCTCACGAGCAAGTCCTCTTGCAAGAGGTCCAGACTCTGTTGAGCGTGGGTGCCATAGAAGCAGTGCCTCAAGACAGGCGGGGCAGGGGATTCTACTCCCGTTATTTCCTTATCCCCAAAGCGAAAGGCGGGCTACGTCCTATCCTGGACCTTCGCGAGCTGAACAAGTTCCTGCTCAAGCCCAAGTTTCGCATGGTCACCTTGGGGACCATCATTCCCTCCCTGGATCCGGGAGATTGGTTTGCCGCCCTCGACATGAAGGACGCTTACTTCCATGTCGCCATCTATCCTCCTCATCGACGTTACCTCCGATTTGTGCTCGGCAACGCCCACTACCAGTTTGCGGTGTTGCCATTCGGTCTCTCCACCGCGCCGAGGGTATTTACCAAATGCATGGCGGTGGTCGCCGCAGCTCTCCGCCGTCGTCAGATCCACGTGTACCCATATCTGGACGACTGGCTGGTTCGCGGGCAATCTCGACAACTCGTGATGGACCAGATGGCAGAGATCCGGTCCCTCTTCAGGCGGCTCGGCCTCCTCATCAACGTCGAGAAGTCCACTTTGATCCCTTCTCAGCGCGTGGAGTTCATCGGAGCGGTCCTCGACTCCACCATAGCCCGGGCCTGTCTCCCTCGCGCCCGCCATCAAACGATGGTCACCCTCATCATGGACCTAGTCACCTTCCCGACCACGACGGTGCGCTCCTGCCTCCGCCTCCTGGGCCACATGGCGGCTTGCACGTATGTGACCGCGTACGCGTGGCTCCACCTCCGCCCGTTCCAGTCCTGGCTGGCGTCGGTGTACCGACCACATCGAGACCCGCTCGACATGGTGGTGACGGTCTCCAGAGCGACCCTCGAGTCACTCCGATGGTGGCTCGACCCGGAGATCGTGTGTGCCGGGATCCCGTTCCACCCTCCGCGCCCATCCGCCACGCTCACCACGGACGCCTCGGCACTCAGTTGGGGGGCCCACCTGGGCGATCTCCACACCCAAGGCCTCTGGTCGACCCAGGAGCTCGCCCTGCATATCAATGTCCGCGAGCTGTGAGCGATCCGTCTAGCCTGCCAAACTTTCTGCCCCCATTTGCAAGGCCGATGTGTGACAGTGTTCACGGACAATACGACAGCAATGTTCTACGTGAACAAGCAGGGCGGAGCGCGCTCTTCCCCCCTCTGCAGGGAGGCGATGCTCCTGTGGGACTTCTGCGTGACCCACTCCATTCACCTACAAGCGTCCTTTCTTCCAGGAGTGCAGAACACCCTGGCCGACCGGCTCAGCAGGTCGTTCCTCTCACACGAGTGGTCCCTCCGTCCAGATGTCGCCCACACAATCTTCCGGAGGTGGGGGTTTCCCCAGATAGACCTATTCGCCTCCAGGGAGAACAGGAAGTGCCACCGGTTTTGTTCGTTCCAGGGTCGCTCGCCAGGCTCCCTGTCCGACGCCTTTCTCTACCCCTGGACGGATCGCCTCCTCTATGCCTTCCCTCCAATTCCGCTCGTGCACCGAGTGCTCCTGAAGGTTCGGAGGGACAGAGCCCCCGTCATCCTCATAGCGCCGGCCTGGCCGCGGCAACACTGGTACACCCTTCTGCTCGAGCTCTCCGTTCGGGACCCCATCCCCCTTCCGTTGTGGCCGGACCTCATCACCCAGGACTTCGGCAGACTCCGCCATCCGAACCTGCAGTCCCTCCATCTTACAGCTTGGTACCTGAGTGGTTGACCCACGCAGAGAGGGGCTGTTCTGCGGCAGTTCAGCAAGTCCTCCTTGAAAGCCGCAAGCCTTCCACGCGCTCCACTTACCTCGCGAAGTGGAAGAGGTTCGCGCTTTGGTGCGATCAGCGATCTCTGAATCCATTCGTAGTTCCGGTACCTACCATCCTCGACTACCTTTGGCACCTTAAGGAGCAAGGTCTTGCAGTCTCCTCATTGAAGGTTCACCTCGCGGCAGTGTCCGCATTTCATCCATCGCTGGAAGGTCGGTCCATCTTCTCCAACCAGATGGTTTCCCGCTTCCTTAAAGGCTTGGACCGCTTGTACCCGCCGGTGCGGCGTCCTGCCCCGACCTGGGATTTGAACCTCGTCCTGGCCAAACTGATGGGTCCCCCCTTCGAGCCCTTGGCCACGTGTTCGCTACTCTACCTCTCCTGGAAGACAGCTTTCCTTGTCGCCATCACATCCGCGAGACGAGTTTTGGAGCTTCGAGCACTAACGGTGGGCCCACCTTACACCGTCTTCCATGCAGACAAGGTACAGCTTCGGCCACATCCGGCCTTCCTCCCTAAGGTGGTATCGGCCTTCCACCTCAACCAGGAGATCTTCCTCCCGGTCTTCTTCCCGAAGCCGCATGCCTCGCCTCGGGAACAACAGCTTCACACCCTGGACGTCCGCAGGGCGCTTGCCTTTTACATCGAGCGGACGAAGCCTTTCCGGCGTTCGACCCAGTTGTTTGTCGCCATCGCCGACCGCATGAAGGGTGAGCCGGTCTCCTCCCAGAGAATTTCGTCCTGGGTGACTGCGTGTATTCGGACCTGTTACAAGCTTGCTCGCGTGCCGCCATGCCGCCTCACCGCTCACTCGACAAGGGCGCACGCCTCATCGGTTGCCTTCCTGGCCAACGTTCCGATCCAGGACATCTGTCGAGCGGCCACCTGGTCTTCAGTCCACACCTTTGCCTCCCACTACGCGTTGGTGCAGCAGTCTCGAGACGACGCAGCCTTCGGCTCCGCGGTATTACACTCCGCCACGTCTCACTCCGACCCCACCGCCTAGGTAAGGCTTGGGAATCACCTAACTGGAATGCATTGGAGCAATCACTCGAAGAAGAAAAGACGGTTACTCACCTGTAGTAACTGTTGTTCTTCGAGATGTGTTGCTCCAATCCATTCCAGACCCGCCCTCCTTCCCCACTGTCGGAGTAGCCGGCAAGAAGGAACTGAGGAGCGGACGGGCCGGCTGGGGTATATATTTAGCGCCATAGCGGCGCCACTCCAGGGGGCGCCAGCCGGCCCGCCGGGGTTGCTAGGGAAAAAAGTTCCGAGATGCCGTGCACGCGCGGCGCGCACACCTAACTGGAATGGATTGGAGCAACACATCTCGAAGAACAACAGTTACTACAGGTGAGTAACCGTCTTTTCCCCCATCCCCAGGCCAGCTCTCCCCAATGCCTGGAGGTCAGCAGAACCTGCCTGCTACAATTCAGACTGTGGATGTTCTTTCCTTTCTTCTGACTGGTTGTTTGCCTTTCCTTTCCAGCCAATCACCGTCCACCCCACCCCGTTCCCCCATCACAGTTTTGCCCCCACTGCTGAGTTCACTCTCTCTGACCCCCCCGCTCCTTTTCCTTCGCTGTTACATACCTCTTCCCTTCCTCATATTTTCTTACTCCCCACTCCATCAGTTCCTGCCCCCCCATCCATCTCTGATAATTGTAACTCACAAGAGAGGCCCATCCATCACTCACAGTCCCTCACTTTGTTATAGAAAGAATATTTTTTCTTGGCTAACACTAGGGTCTTGTCTACATGAACACTTAGTTTGCAGCAAGCTGGGATGTAAATCTACCCTGCACTAGCCTGCAGTGCACTGTGTGTCCATGTGGACCCTGCTGCCGTGCACTAAAAGTTCCCTCGTGTGCAGTAGCAGGGTCCACAATGACGCTCAGTGTGGGTTAGATTTAAACCCAGCTTGCTGTGAACTAAGTGTTTGTGTAGGTGAGTCTCAAACTAGAGCTTGGTGAGTATTTTTCAGATGTCAACATTTTAATTTCAAAATTTACTCACAATTTTAATGAGAGAAATTTTGGGAAAAATTTTTTGAGTCACGAACTAGCAAAAAATTTGTCAAGAAAAAAACACCTTTTTTTAAAAAAACTTTTAATTTTTTTTTAAACCAAGTTATTACTATTAGAATTGTGAAAGCACCTATAGGTGCCCAATCAGAGATCAGTCACTAAAAGGCTGGTTGAAATGTGTCAGATTCTAACAATTTTTAATTTTTTAATGAAGCTGGAGGAAAATTCAGCCATTTTTGCAATTTCATTTTCCTGTTTTTTGACCGTCTGGATTCAAAATGACTGAAGTAAAAAGGTTAAATCTGACTTGTATTGTAGATCTCACTGAGATCCAGACATCAATCCCAGTTTGAAAAAAAAACACTGGTTTCCTTTATAAAGTGCTATGAGACCAAATGAGGAAAAATGCTTTATTGCTCTTTCTCTCACACATAGGACATTTAGGTCACGTGGAAGTTCCTCATCAAATTTCCATTGAAGAACTGACATCAGCATCAGGTGAGTGAGCACAATTGCCCAGGCAGTTGGAACATGCCCCAGTGGAAATTCACTGCAGGATTGGACAAAAACAGTTCCAGGCCTGGGTGTGACAACACTGTTGCTTCAGGGGCTTGGGCTAATATTCTAAAGTCCTTCTGGATTTTTCCCTAAGGAAGGTGCCACATGGTGCTGGGATTGGATCTGTTTTCCTCAGCCTGGATTAGACATGGGAAGTATCCTGGATTTCACCACCTCTGACTTCTTAAAATACCAGTTTTCAAGCTATTCACTCCTCCTGTATGAGCGCAGAGCTAAGGTGATTTGGGGATATCTTGAGTGACCCCACTAAGGTCAACAGAATTAGGACCAGGTTCTGATCTCAGTGACCCTGGGGTTAGTCCCTTTGGAATCACTCCGGAATTGTATCACTGTATCTGAGATCAGAATCTAGCCCTGACTCCATTGTCATCAGTGGGGTCACTGTGGATTTACATCAGGGTCATTGAGATCAGAATCTGGCTCAGATTGTTTGGAATTTTGTCAGTTTCTATTTTTCTTTTCAGGATTCACCAGTGAAAAGTCTGAATCCGACTCTAGTTCTGCTGCAGGGATAAAGGGGGCAGGAGGTGGGTAGAGCAGAATATAGCTCTGCTCCTCTTTATCTAACATGCACACTGGCCCATTGCAGCCAATGGTGCTTCTGTCTTCACAGGACCAGTGGGGCCCTTATTTGCTCTTTATTCCCAACAATCACAATGCTATAAAAGCGGGTGGCCTCAAAGTCCTGTTGATTCATGCTGTGTTTTCACTTCTTGTCCCAAGCTCCTATTTGTACAGCTGTTAGCCAGCTCCCGTGTCCCACCCCAGAGGTGGCTGCCTGTATATTCCTTGAAAGCAATTGACATGGAAAGGGCTGAGGAAAGATGACAGTTTGTTAATAATTCATCCCTCCCCAGGGATTATCTGCCAACAAACCCTCCTACCCTCCACTGGTTCTGTGGCAGGAGCTGCAGGTAAGTGAGGTTGAAACTGACTGGGAGGTGGGGAGGGGGTGGTTTGATGGATCTCGCTCATGGTGGAGCAGAGAGCAACCAAACAGTTCCCTTGGCCTCAGCTCTGACCATCCCCTGATCAGACACTGCCGCTGCCCCCGTCTCCTGCATCAGGTTTAATCTCCAGTGCCTGCAGGACCTGTCTGGGCTCCCCCTCCCATCAATCCCCCAACCCACATCCTTCCCTCTCCTCTTTACATCATGATCCCCTTCCCTGACCCTATCTGTCCCACCCCAGCTTCTCCCGCAGTGCACAGCTCTTCCCACAGGCCTCATGAGCCCAGCGTTCCCTACACAGCAGAAGCTTTGGAGTTGGGTAGACACACAGAACAGACCCCTGTGCAGGGCAGATGGTCAATGGAAACACCCAGGTCCCATCACTCTGATTCAGGGATGGAGTTGGGGATGGGGCTTGTTTGGTGCTGCAAGAATGTGACACATGACAGGGCATTTACCCCCCTCTCTGCCACAGGTGAGACCAGCCGGCGTCAGAATCCCACTGCCTGCCTCAGGGGGCAGCACAAATGTAACTGGTGTGCCAGAGAGGAGGAGGTGGGGCTTGTGGTCTCTCTTTCTCTCCCCATCCCCCACCCTGTTTGTCTGTTGGGCTATTGACCTCCCTTGAAATTTGTCTCTCTCAACTCTACCCCTGAGAATCTTCTCCCTGCCTATTCAGACCTGGGGCATCTCGGTCACCTGGGAAATGCCCCAGCTAATCACTGGTTCCCTCTGCCAGCCACACTTCCAGGGTCCCAGGCCACAGAAAAAGCCCCCAACTGAGCACTTGCCCACAGCTGCCCACGTTCCTTCCTCGCCAGAGCTATTCACTGACCAAAAAACCCTACCTGAACACAGAATCAAGGTTTCGCAGTGGTATTTCGTGCCCTTTCAGCATGCCAAACTCAGCAAAACTCAAACTTCAAAAAACCAGAAAATACAGCCTGAAGGTACCTGCCCGCACAACCTTAACTCCACCCTTTTTGGACACTGTCCCAATATGCCCATATTTGCATTCTGCCTTTACTGACAGTGCACATCACATATGTAGCACTGAGGCAAACACCCTCTCTTTGTCAAGGTAGAATTTCTTTTTGGTAAGAAAAGAACCAAACACCAACAGGTGTCAGACCCAGGTCTACAGGGGAGCAGCCACCCTCCACCTGACAGCCTACTGATGTTGGCTTACCTAGGACCCATGAAGCTCAGTTCTAGCGTGAGGCTCTGCCCCTGAGATCCAATTAGCAGTGCCCCAAAACTGCAGACTGGCCCAGTGGCCCTACTTCAGCCAGCAGCAGGAACAGAAAGCTGAATGACTGGGCTCCACTCTGCAATGTTTACATTGTGCTTCTTGATTTCCTGGCAGCCAGATCCAGCTTGAGTCTTCATATCTGGCTTATGATTTCTGACCTCCAGTTTGTCTCCTGCTTCTGATCTCTTGGTATCCTGACCCAGCTGGCTCATGCCTCCTGTCTTGTGACTGTAGCTCCGACCATTAGGTCTGGCTGCCCACCACCCAGCTGTCACAACTGGATTTAACAGGAGCTGCATGCACCTGCTCAACACTCAAACACTGAGCCTGCTCCCCAGAAACAACCCCCCACTTTTACAATTCCTTCACTCCCTCTGTTACATCCCTTACTCACAGGATTCCATCTATCGCTCTGCTTTCACTTACCCTTCATTTAACACAGACTATTCTCATATCCCACCTCACTGCTGACAATCCCCATGGCAAGAAGACCCGTGTCCTGCCAGTGATATATCCTCAAGTTACACATGCACCTATTTCCTTTGAGCACACACCAGGGGCTCATACCCACATCTCCTCATATCAGTCACACCAAGCTGCTCCAGCTAACATCTCCATCATTCAATACAGCTACATCTAACAGTGAATGTAGCTGAGTGCATGCAGACAATTGCTAGTGGCTAGTGTCAGCTCCAGCATGACAGAGTTAAGGTTGTGTATGTATTTACTTTAACTCTATATTTTCTGCTTTGCAGAGACTTGAGTTTTGCTGAACTCAACATTCTGCGAGAGCATGAGATGCCACCAGGCAATTTATGCTCTGCATTATTGTAGGCTTTTTTTTTGAGAATTACCTACTTTAAAAAAAAAAGAAAAGAAAGAAAACAGAAATATTGTAGGAGTCAGTGCTCACTTAGACAGTTGTTCAGCATGCCTAGGTTTGCAGTTGATACAGTACTAGGAGTAGGTAATAACAGAAAAGACCCAGCTTTTATACAACACTTTTCATCAATAGATCTCTATGATCTTTATTCCAATATCCGCATTACACAGATGGGAAACTGAGGCATAGAGCTGCAATGATTTATCTAAAGTCATCCAGCGGGCTAGTGGCAGAGTTAGGAATAGTTTCAGTCCAAGGGTCTCTCCACGAGGCCACACAGTTGCTCTGTGATTCCTCAGTGCTTCTGCTCCCCACTGTACATTTTGTTATAGTGGAAGGGGGATAAAGGCCATGCTGTGAAATGTTTGCAATGTGCAGTTGCTAACAAGGGTCGGTGAGAGAAATCTCAGCCATGGTTTGTGTCCCAAACCTAGGCAGTTTTATTCCATGGTTGTTACAATAACTTTAAGCAGCTGAGTGGAGAAACTGGGCCCCTCTCCTTTTCCAGACTCTGCACAACCATTGTCCACTACTTCTTGTCCCATCACTGTTGCCAGCTCACACTTCCCATCCCATTAAGACGTTAGTTGCACTGTAGAAGCCATTAACATGAAAGAAGTTGCTCCTTCCTGTCTCCTGACCTGTGCTGCTGTGTGAACATACCACAAGCAGCAGCTCGCTCTAGGGCCATACACTACCCATTTTAATGTAGCCTGAGCTTGCCCCCCAACCCGTCCCACACACATATTTCAGCCAGGCTTCCCAGCCGTACCTCAGGCTCACCCAGTTCATCCCCCCCCCGCCAACTGGACCCTTTCCCCCACCCACTCTGTCACCCACAGAGGGACAGAGCTCTCCATATCCCTGCTTACAGGGAAGGGGCAAGAAGAGGGGCTGATACACCCTGAGAGTGTGACGGGCTTCCCCCTGGGATGCAACCTGGCACTGGGGTATTGCTGAGCCCTCTTTCTTACCAGCCTGGGCTCCCTCTCACACTGTGAGAAGCTGCAAAGCCCTCCAAGCTTCCCTCACACAAACAGCCACAGCTAGGGACCGCACCCAGTTCCATTAGTAAATGCTCTGGACAGTCACTGCATGAACCAACACTAGAGAGGCTCTAGCCAAAATACCCCTAGTTCCCTAGCCTAGGATGCTGGAGCTGTCCTGTCCTGTCCTGCCCTGGTCAAAAGCCTGACCAGTATATAAGGTGTTACTCAGTCTGTCACTTCTACAAAGCAAAGTGGACATGCTCCAACTTTTGTTCCTGAGCTGAGATTTTTCCCCAAGCACTACACTCAAACCACACTGTTTTAGGTAAAATGTGTATATAGATATAGATAGATAAACTACAGAAGGATTTTAAGTGATTATAAGTGATAGCAAACAGATCAAAGTAGATTGCATTTTTGTTTTATGTGCTAGGTAATCTAAGGCTAATATACTAGATAGGATTTGAATCAAGCAGTGTCTCACCCTGTTAGATAGTATAAAGAATCCATCAAGGTTTCATACACAAGCAGACTTCCTTCTTTCCTGCCTGGCATGAGCACTTCCCTAGTTCAAAATCTTTGTTCTTCCAGCGCTATTTACAGGTGTTGAGTTGTGGGAAGAATGAAGCCAATTGGTGATGTCACCTCCCCCTTTTATAGCTTTTTCCATATGGTGGGAACCTCTTTGTTCCAAGCCAAGTTCCCACACAGTTTGTGGAAAAATACAGGTACCAAAATGGAGTTCAGTATCATGTGATCTCATCACATGCCCTTGCATGCTTTGAGTCATGGCAGCCATTATTTACAGGCTAAGTGAAGCATCCACAGGTGAGGATAAGCTTTTGCTTGGCCCATTTTCTTTGTTCATGAGCCATTCAACTTGAATATTCCATTCACAATGTGCTGGCCAGACTGGATGCAAATTACCCTCTGGGTGTTACCACAGGAGTGCAAACATTTGAAATACAGGTACATAGTCAATATTCATAACTTCAGATACAAAAATGATAAATTCATACAAATAGGATAATCATATTCAGCAAACTGTAACTGTTCTATAGACACCTCACATATCTTATATACAATGCATCATAATGATATCCAAATCTTATCAATATAATGGCTATGGGGTGCACTGTTACAGCCCCCCATATCCTGGCTCCCACATGGGGGCCGATTAGGGGATAGCCCCCTGGGCCCAGCTTACGTGGGGACAAGAAGGGTCTCAGACACCTCCAGAGGGGCAGTCCCCCTGAGAGCCTGGTATAGACACAGAACCAGGGAATATGGGGCTGACAGGTGCCTCCCATCTTTCCCCTTCACTCTGCCATCCCTCCATGTTAACCCCCCACACTGCTCCACTCCTCATCCCACTCCCCATGACCTGAGCATGCCAACGCCTCTCCCCTTCCCTACCACCCATCCACCTTTACCCCCTCCTCATAATGTCCTTTTCCCTCACTGCAGCTCCACATCCTCCTCTCCTCTACTACCTTATGCTCACTCCCCAGTGTTTGTATGTGTGACTTATTTTCTTTTAAAAATAGCGTGAACAGCTTCTGAATGTTCTTCTGTACTCAGATCAGTTTTGCCCATCAAAAAACCAAACAAACGAAAAACAAACAAACAAAAAAACATTTGACAGAGGCAGATTGTAGCAACATGCCTCCTTTTTTCAGATTTCTGCTTATGGTTGTAGTTAAACACAGTACCTAGGTACACCAGCGATACGTTCCCTGAAACATCGCCTCTTGAACTACGCAGGTCTTTGAATTGTGGTTCACTATCAACCTCTTGGTCTCTCTCTCTGCCCATGCTCAGTGTAATCCCTTTAGCTCATGAGCATTAAGCATGCCCCTAAAGTGAGAGTTAAACTCTTTTGCTGCTAATGTTATGACTTTTGTACCCTGTAGCAGGGCCCATTCCATGCTCCTGGCTTTTAGCACCACAAAAACCACCCCGACTTCACTGGTTGTGTGTCCACACCACATTTATTTATGTTCCCTCCACCAACAACTTTACAGTCCCAGGCAGCAATGCTGTTTGCAGTGTCCCCTGGGCTTTCTGTCCTTCCCCTTGACCTAAGAGAAGCAGAGCTCTCCCTTCTCTGAGGTCTTTGTGAAACTGGGCAGCTAGACATCTCTCCTCCCTTCGTTTCCTTCTGTGCCTTTCTGATCAGTCTTGAATTGATGGGCTAATTGGCTCTTTAGTAATCACAACTCATGCTAAAATAAATTTGTTAGTCTTTAAGGTGCCACAAGTACTCCTGTTTTTTTTACAACTAATTAGATAATTAGTTTTCATTACCCCAGTCTGTCTTCTCCAGGGGAACTAATAGGTGTCAGAGTGATCAGAGCCCTGCTCACCTGTGAACTCCCAGCACTCAGTCGCGCTCCCACATGAGCTATTGGGTGACAATCACTCTGTGGGTAACTCTCAAGTGACTGAGACCCTTGTGTAACGATCCTGGCCTTGGTTTGAGTCTTATCTCTGTGTGTGTGTGTGGGGGGGGGGAATACATGGATAGAATTAATGAGCTATAGGCAAACCATTGTTAGGGGGCTGTATCTTAGGAACCTATGGTCAATTGGATCACTAACCATCTTCAGAAGCAGCAAAGAATCCTGTGGCACCTTATAGACTAACAGATGTTTTGCAGCATGAGCTTTCGTGGGTGAATACCCACTTCTTCGGATGCAAGCAGTGGAAATTTCCAGGGGCAGGTGTGTGTATATATAAGCAAGCAAGAAGCAGGCTAGAGATAACGAGGTTAGATCAATCAGGGAGGATGGGGCCCTGTTCCAGCAGCTGAGGTGTGAAAACCAAGGGAGGAGAAACTGGTTCTGTAATTGGCAAGCCATTCACAGTCTTTGTTTAGTCCTAAACTGATGGTGTTAAATTTGCAAATGAATTGGAGCTCAGCAGTTTCTCTCTGGAGTCTGGTCCTAAAGTTTTTTTGCTGGAGGATGGCCACCTTAAAATCTGCTATTGTGTGGCCAGGGAGGTTGAAGTGTTCTCCTACAGGTTTTTGTATATTGCCATTCCTAATGTCTGATTTGTGTCCATTTATCCTTTTCCTTAGAGACTGTCCAGTTTGGCCGATGTACATAGCAGAGGGGCATTGCTGGCATATGATGGCATATATTACATTGGTGGACGTGCAGGTGAATGAACCGGTGATGGTGTGGCTGATCTGCAATTCATTTGCAAATTTAACACCATCAGTTTAGGACTAAACAAAGACTGTGAATGGCTTGCCAATTACAGAACCAGTTTCTCCTCCCTTGGTTTTCACACCTCAGCTGCTGGAACAGGGCCCCATCCCCCCTGATTGATCTAACCTCGTTATCTCTAGCCTGCTTCTTGCTTGCTTATATACACACACCTGCCCCTGGAAATTTCCACTGCTTGCATCCGAAGAAGTGGGTATTCACCCACGAAAGCTCATGCTGCAAAACATCTGTTAGTCTATAAGGTGCCACAGGATTCTTTGCTGCTTCTACAGAACCAGACTAACACGGCTACCCCTCTGATACTTGTAACCATCTTCAGCCATCACTCCCACAAGGCACACCAAATTTCAAGGCAATCTGAGTAACCATGTAGATTTTAGTGGATTTAGAAGACTCAAGCTTAAACAGAAAGCTGGTGTAAACCTTAGCTAGAGCAGTCCTGACAGTCCACTATAATCTTGTGGGGAATCCCCTACAGGGCTCAGTTAATGCCTGTTCTTGTATTTTAGGATCTTCCAGAAGAAATAAAACCAGAGATTATTCAGGACTTAGATGGGAACCAGGAAACGTACAGGTGAGAAATGGGGCTGCGAGTTTGGTTTCATCCCCTCTGCAGCTATCTGCATCTGGGAGCGCAGGTCAGACCCTATCACACAGGGCACAGCGTCCCATGGGGACAGGATTAATATAAACAGATACAGTCAATACAATCAGTACAATAAAAAGAGTAAAGCACTATTAAGTGTGATGTAGATCAGTGGTTCTCAAAGCCGGTTGGCCGCTTGTTCAGGGAAAGCCCCTGGCAGGCCGGTTTGTTTACCTGCCGTGTCCTCAGGTTCGGCCAATCGCGGCTCCCACTGGCCATGGTTCGCCACTCCAGGCCAGTGGGGGCTGCGGGAAGGGTGGCCAGCACATCCCTCAGCCTGTGCCGCTTCCCGCAGCCCCCATTGGCCTTGAGCGGCAAACCGCAGCCAGTGGGAGCCGTGATAGGCCGAACCTGCGGACGCGGCAGGTAAACAAACCGGCCCGGCCCGCCAGGGGCTTTCCCTGAACAAGTGTCGGACTGGCTTTGAGAACCATTGGTGTAGATCAGGCTGACTCCTTCACTGGAGAGGACCCATCTATTTTATTGGAGAAAACACTTTAGGACATTCTACCAACTCATAGCATAGGGTGGGGGATTCGAGCCTTTGTATGTTATAAGAGGAACCTCTGAAATGTATTAATGACTGAGAACAGGGGTCTAGTAGGTCAGAGCAGGGGGACTGGGAATCAGGACTCCTGGGTTCTAGGCTTAGCTATAGGAGGGACTGGTGTTGAGAGCAGAGGAACAGAACTCCTGGATTCTGCCCCTGACTCTGCCACTGATTGTCTGTGTGCCCTTAATAGCAACTAACTGCCCCGCCCCTGTGTTCCTCAACTTCCCCCTCTGCCAGATTTTACATACCTATCTCCCAGTGACATTTACAATGATTAATTTATTAACAACTGTAAAGCACTTTGGAGTCCTTGCACCTTAGGTGCTAGAGAAGGGAAAAGGAGTTTTACTAACTTGCCCCATCTTCCTCCTCATATATATATATATATAAAGAAAAGACCATGATAATGGAAGTGGTACCACCTGTTACAAGTTAGAATCAGCCCAGCTTTTGGTCTATCTAGCATTGTCTAACCCTGCTCTCCCCTCCCATTGTCACCCAGGGTTCATTTCTCTAGGGCAGGCTGGTTCCGTTGCCCTGAAACTGAACTGGAATTCGAGGTGAGGGCAGCAGTGACCATCCAATATGGATACGGCTCCTGGAGGCAGCATCTGACTGAATCGCAGGAGGAGCAATGGATGGTGGCCGGCCCTTTGTTTGACATCAGAGTGGAACTGACTGAGGCTGTGGCAGCCGTTCACCTCCCGCACTTCCTGTGTCTCAGAGGTACGGTGTGACTTTAATCACCATTGTAATAGTATTAACAATAAGGGTAATCTTGATTGTAACCTTAAAGCTGAGTGGCCCAGTGAATAGTGCCCAGGAGTCAAAATCACACTCTTAAAGAACATCATAATCACAGCTATTAATATAACGACATGTTAAAAGAATGTTAAGGTTGCAAAGTCGAGAATTCAAAATTTAGGAAATGCTGGAATTAAGGCTGCCTATTCAATCTTAATTCAGCCCCCTCTGTGACTAACTGTTAGCAATAATAGGTTGTCATCTTCTATGTGGATCAGACACTAGTGGGGGATGGGGACACACACTTATCCCAGGGGTATCACAACGATTTGCTGACAGCTGAAGAATGTTGAGAATTGGGAATATAGGATTACATTCCAGGCTCTGGAGGGGAGTGTTGGCTTCTGGTCACAGACCTTTCTGCCCCCGTCCCTCCCAGCCTGTCCCTGTTCCAGTCCTGTCTCTCCACCCCCCTCCAAATACTTGTTTCAGTTTCTTTGCCTAGCCAGACCTAGTCTTTTCCACCTGCCCCCCAGATCTGTTCCCCCTGTCCTCCACTACCTGTTCCCATTCCCTGTGGCCCACCCTCAGGCTCCCTATCCCATCCTGCTCTCTCTGCCTCTCCCCCAGATCTGGCTTTTGCCCCTTTGATTTCCAGACAGAAGGCCTCCTCCTCTGCAGTGCCTGGATGCCTACAAGGGGGCGTTGATAGCACAAGAGAGACAGGCTCCCTGCTCTCAGTTCTGGTGACATAGTTGTCTTTGGCTATTGAGAGGATCAGTTGCAGGGAGAGCACAGCTCAGCACCTGCAGCCCCAGGTTGGAGCATGCTCAGTGCAGAAGAGCATAACGAGTGGGATCTCACAGAGATCAGTTCTGGGTCCAGTTCTGTTTGATATCTTCATCAGTGATTTAGTTGATGGCATAGAGAGTACATTTATAAAGACTGTGGATGATACCAAGCTGGGAGGGGTTGCAAGTGCTTTAGAGGATAGGATTAAAATTCAAAATGATCTGGACAAACTGGAGAAATGGCCTGAGGTAAATAAGACAAAATTCAATAAGAACAAATGCAAAGTACTCCATTTAGGAAGGAACAATCAGATGCACACATACAGAATGGGAAATGGCTACCTAGGAAGGAATACTGCAGAAAAGAGTTCTAGGGGTCATAGTGGATAATGAGCTAAATATGAGTCAACAGTTTGACACTCTTGCAAAAAAAACTATCATTGTTCTGGGATGTATCAGCAGGAGCGTTGTAAGCAAGACACTAGAAGTAATTCTTCTGCTCTACTCAGCACTGATTAGGCCTCAACTGGAGTATTGTGTCCAGTTCTGGACATCACATTTCAGGAAAGATGTGGACAAATTGGAGAAAGTCTAGAAAAGAGCAACAAAAATGATTAAAGGTCTAGAAAACATGACCTATGAGGGAAGATTGAAAGAACTGGGTGTGTTTAGTCTGGAAAAGATACGTCTGAGAGGAGATGTGATAACAGTTTTCAAGGACCTAAAAGGTTGTTACAAGGAGGAGGGAGAAGAATTGTTATTCTTAACCTCTGAGGATAGGACAAGAAGCAAAGGGCTTAAATTGCAGCAAGGAAGGTTTAGGTTGGACAGTAGGAAAAACTTCCTCACTGTCAGGGTGGTTGGGCGCTGGAATAAATTGCCTAGGGAGGTTGTGGAATCTCCATCATTGGAGATTTTTAAGAGCAGTTTGGACAAACACCTGTCAGGAATGGTCTAGATAATACTTAGTCCTGCCATGAGTGCAGGGGACTGAACTAGATGACCTCTCGAAGTCCCTTCCAGTCCTATGATTCTATGACTCATTGGGGTTAGCTGGCACACTCTAACGAGTTTCTAGTGAACATGTACAAGGTGAGATGCAAACTCAGCCAAACTTGGGTGGATTTTCACAGGAACAGCATAAAGCACAACCCTGGCACATATGCAACCCCCTGCCAAATTTCAAGCCCATTCTGCTAATCATGGAGCTTTTTGAGCTTCACAAACAATAAGAATATTTTTAACACTGGCAAAACAATGTAATTTCTCCTTAATTTTATTCTTAGAAATGGCTGAACCATTTTTTTCTGAAATTAAGAAAATAAAACAAAAACCCCATCCATCTGAGGCAGGGACCCGGCATGGGAAACTTCAATCCAAATGGTTAAAGTTTGTCAAAGTTATAAACAATTCTAAAGAGTGTGATGGGTTCGGTCACAGAGACCCCCTTGGGACTGTTACCTGATGTGCTGAGTCTACTTCCGACTCCATTTTCCCTGCCAGTTTGGGCCTCCAGAAACCTTCCTTGTTGAGCCAGATACTCAAACCTGTAAGAGGATCTTACATTTCCCATTATAAGGCAACCTTAGCTTAGCACAACCTACACCGCTGTGTTCTGCTAACACAGCCGATTTCATCCAGCTCTTTCATCTCTCGAAGTAATTTACAAAGAATGACTGGACTGTGGGTTTTGGTTATGCTCCAGGAGTATAGATCTTATAGGACTCTGCTCCCATTTCCAGGATCAGGACAGACTGCCTGGATATCCGGGGGTTAATATGTAGTCAGGCAAGCAGTGGGCTGAGATGTCCTTGGGAGTTGGGGGTCATGGCAAGCAGTGGAGGGAAGGTGCCAGAGGGACCTTGTGAAGGTCAATGCAGAATCCAAGTAACCCCTAAAGCTACGGGGATGGGTGTTTCCAGAACTCAGGTGGACAAACTGCCTTTCTGAGAGTAAGAGAATGAGGACAGGCTGTCATAGGTTTATTCCCCACTTTGAACTTTAGCGTTCACAAGATGGGGACCTGCATGGACTCCTCTAAACTAAAATCCTAGTTTAGATCTGGTTCTCGCTGCCACCAGTCAAGTTTTAAGTGTCTGACACACTCACTGTTCCCCCAAAAACTTCCCCTGGGGAACACAGATCCAAACACCTTGAATCTCAACACAAAGGGAAATAATCCATTTCCCTCCTCCCCTCTCCTAGTACTTAGGAGAGATACCTTGATTCAAACTCCTTGAATCAAACAAAGAGGGATTCACTTTTCCCCCTCCCCTCCCCTGAAAATCCAAACAAGGGAAGAAATCACTCAGGTTCTAAAAGAAAAGATTTTATTAAAGAGAGAAAAAAAAGTACACTACCTCTGTATTACCAGGATGCAAAAATACAGGGTCTAACTTAGAAGCCTGGAGAGGCTTCCCCCCACCCCCTCCTTCCTCAGACGAATCAAAGTAACAGCAAACAGAAATAAAGATATTTCTCCAGCAACCACACAATTGCAAATGCAGAAATCAAATTATAAGACTAATTTGCCTTTCTAGTACTCACTATACTGGATAGTAGGAACTACTCCAGGAGAACTTGGAGACATGTCTGGCCTCTCTTAGATCCAAAGAGAGCACACAACTCAAACAAAGAACACAGACAAAGCCTTCCCTCCACAGGGATTTGAAATTATCCTGTCCCTTGATTGGTCCTCTGGTCAGGTGTTCATCAGGTTACTGAGTTTGTTAACCCTTTACAGGTAAAAGAGACTGTAACCCTTAACTATCTGTTTATGACACAGGCTAACGGAGCTTTGTTTGCTTTGTGACCCACTGGCAGATGCTGACAATTCCCGGATGCAGATCGTCCATTTCATCAATGAGGGGATGACCCTGGAGAACCCAACACGGGTGAGGTCATTCCACGCCGTGCTAGAGAACCCCAGCTTCTCTCCAATTGGAGTATTTTGGAGGAGGGAGAATTCTGATCAGCAAACTCAGCTCCATTCCATTGTACTGCTCTACCAGGCAAAAAGGATAGTTAATCTAACCCTCCACCTCTACCTGATACCTGATGACGGCTCACGGGTCAAGGTAATCTATAGTGTGCGCCTTATGGGAACACAGACTTACCCTGTTACAGTTTAACTCTCTCAGGGGCAACGAGGCTTTTGTGAAGCACAGAACACACATGGGTTTCAGTGGTAGCCGCGTTAGTCTGTATCAGTAAAAAAAAAAAAAAAAAAAAAAAAAAGGAGTCCTTGTTGCATCTTGGAGACTAAAAAAATTTATTTGGGCATAAGCTTTTGTGGGCTAGAACCCACTTCATCAGATGTATGAAGTAACACTTTGCCCAGAGAGTAACTCATTGCTCTTTCACATGGTCATACAAAGCACAAGAGAGCACAGATCATATAGAAAACAATAAACATCTTAGCTGCAGTGCCCCTCACTAGCTCACCCTTCCCTTGGGAGACCGTCTGGGCTCAGGAAAACAGACAGGTCTTGCAGCTGCTCTGTGCTGGGTGGCTTCTCCCTCATCAAGGCTTCTTCCTCAGCTCATGTGACCCTTCCTCTTTCCTTCCCAAAGGTTCCTGTGGGTCTCCCTAGCTTATATGCTGCCTTCCAACATCTGCTTTTCTTTGTTCTGTTTCCTGGTAACTTTCAGCTGCTTCAAAAACTGCCCCCTCAGACAGAGGAGGAAGTATCTTTTCTCTTGGGATGAAGTTGCTCTTTCACATAACTTTTGTGCTGTCATAGCACCATCATTCTCCTTAAGTACCTTCCTACTGTATCTGTTCTAGGAGGATCTGACTCCACCCTGCTAGCCCTTGGTGGGTCCACACACAGGGTGGTATTGGTGCTGTCACCGTTTTCCACAGTAACATTTCAGAATAGCTCCATAATATCAACCAGAATTCAAAAGTTGTACACACAGAGCCCCCAGCTTGTCACAACTCTCAGGGGGTGAGCTGGCCATTAACAAGGGCTGGGGCCCACCTCTCCAGGTGAATGGAATTAAGAGGAGAGTCACTAGACAGAGTCATGTGACCAAATAAGGCCTGTTAAGGAGGATAAATGCAGTCTTTGGGCAAAGGGGAAGCAGATCATGGAGACAGAGCAATACAGCAGTGCACAGACAATCCAGGAAGTTTTTGGAAAGTGTAGAGGACAATTTCCTGGTCCAAGTGCTGGAGGAACCAACTAGGGGCAGAGCTCTTCTTGACCTGCTGCTCACAGAGACGAGTTAGTAGGGGAAACAAAAGTGGATGGGAACCTGGGAAGCAATGACCATGAGATGGTTGAGTTCAGGATCCTGACACAAGGAAGAAAGGAGAGCAGCAGAATACGGACCCTGGACTTCAGAAAAGCAGACTTTGACTCCCTCAGGGAACTGATGGGCAGGATCCTCTGGGAAAATAACATGAGGGGGAAAGGAGTCCAGGACAGCTGGCTGTATTTTAAAGAATCCTTATTGAGGAACAAACCATCTCAATGTGTAGAAAGAATAGTAAATATGGTAGGTGACCAGCTTGACTTAACAGTGAAATCCTTGCTGATCTTAAGCGCAAAAAGAAGCTTACAAGAAGTAGAAGATTGGACAAATGACCAGGGAGGAGTAAAAAATATTGCTCAGGCATACAGGAGTGAAATCAGGAAGGCCAAATCACACTTGGAGTTGCAGCTAGCAAGAGATGTTAAGAGTAACAGAAGGGTTTCTTCGGGTATGTTAGCAACAAGAAGAAAGTCAAGGAAAGTGTGGGCCCCTTACGGAATGAGGGAGGCAATCTAGTGACAGAGGATGTGGAAAAAGCTAATGTACTCAATGATTTTTTTGCCTCTGTCTTCACAAACAATGTCAGCTCCCAGACTGCTGCACTGGGCAGCACAGCATGGGGAGGAGGTAACCAGCCCTCTGTGGAGAAAGAAGTGGTTCAGGACTATTTAGAAAAACTGGACGAGCACAAGTCCATGGGGCCGGATGCACTGCATCCGAGAGTGCTAAAGGAGTTGGCAGATGTGATTGCAGAGCCATGGGCCATTATCTTTGAAAACTCATGGTGAACGGGGGACGTCCCGGATGATTGGAAAAAGGCTAATGTAGTGCCCATCTTTAAAAAAGGGAAGGAGGATCCGGGGAACTACAGGCCAGTCAGCCTCACCTCAGTCCCTGGAAAAATCATGGAGCAGGTCCTCAAGGAATCAATTCTGAAGCACTTAGAGGAGAGGAAAGTGATCAGGAACAGTCAGCATGAATTCACCAAGGGCAAGTCATGCCTGACTAACCTAATTGCCTTCTATGATGAGATAACTGGGTCTGTGGATGAGGGGAAAGCAGTGGATGTGTTATTCCTTGACTTTAGCAAAGCTTTTGATACAGTCTCCCACAGTGTTCTTGCCAGCAAGTTAAAGAAGTATGGGCTGGATGAATGGACTATAAGGTGGATAGAAAGCTGTCTAGATCGTCAGGCTCAATGGGTAGTGGTCAATGGCTCCATGTCTAGTTGGCAGCCAGTATCAAGTGGAGGGCCCCAAGGGTCGGTCCTGGGGCCGGTTTTGTTCAGTATCTTCATTAATGATCTGGAGGATGGCGTGGACTGCACTCTCAGCAAGTTTGCAGATGACACTAAACTGGGAGGAGTGGTAGGTATGCTGGAGGGTAGGGACAGGATACAGAGGGACCTAAACAAATTAGAGGATTGGGCCAAAAGAAACCTGATGAGGTTCAAAAAGGACAAGTGCAGAGTCCTGAACTTAGGACGGAAGAATCCCATGCACTGCTACAGACTAGGGACCGAATGGCTGGGCAGCAGTTCTGCAGAAAAGGACCTAGGGGTTACAGTGGACGAGAAGCTGGATATGAGTCAACAATGTGCCCTTGTTGCCAAGAAGGCTAATGCCATTTTGGGCTGTATAAGTAGCAGCATTGCCAGCAGATCGAGGGACGTGATCATTCCCCTCTATTCGGCATTTGTGAGGCCCCATCTGGAATACTGTGTCCAGTTTTGGGCCCCACACTACAAGAAGGATGTGGAAAAACTGGAAAGAGTCCAGCAGAGGGCAACTAAAATGATTAGAGGGCTGGAGCACATGACTTATGAGGAGAGGCTGAGGGAACTGGGATTGTTTAGTCTGCAGAAGAGAAGAACGAGGGGGGATTTGATAGCTGCTTTCAACTACCTGAAAGGGGGTTCCAAAGAGGATGGATCTAGACTGTTCTCAGTGGTAGCAGATGACAGAACAAGGAGTAATGGTCTCAAGTTGCAGGGTGGGAGGTTTAGGTTGGATATTAGGAAACACTATTTCACTAGGAGGGTGGTGAAGCACTGGAATGGGTTACCTAGGGAAGTGGTGGAATCTCCTTTCTTAGAGATTTTTAAGGTCCGGCTTGACAAAGCCCTGGCTGGGATGATTTAGTTGGGAATTGGTCCTGCTCTGAGCAGGGGGTTGGACTAGATACCTCCTGAGATCCCTTCCCGCCCTGATATTCTATGATTCTATGACTCTAGGGAGAGTAGACCTGGGACTCATTGCTCCATCCAGAGCTGGGGGGTTGGTAGTGTGTTGGAAGAGCCCGAGGAAGAAGCCAGGTATTCTAGATTACGGGACAGACAACTGGGGAACCAGGAACCTAACAGCTCTGGCTGAGGTGCCTCTGCAGTGTTTTCTTTTTGTATCATGACACTGCTTATGTTTCACAGGCAGTGAAGGACTATGAAAAGGAGTGCCAGTCATGGTTTGTGTCTAAGTCTCATTTCACCGCTAAACCCTTGCGCTTTGGCTCTCTCTACATTGTGTCCAGTCCATCGAAGATAACAGTAACACCCAAGGTGAGTGAAATTATGGAAGTGAACATAGAGTTCTGGAGCACTGGGTTGCAGGGATCTGGGCAAAGCACTCTCTGAATCAGTGCTGACCCCAATGCTCAATTATGGCACGAGGGGGCCTGTGCTGCAGGGGGTGGGGTGGGGGGCTCAACAAGGGACACTCTTCTCTGGAGTCAGTGCTGACTGCTGTGCCCCAGCACGGAGCTAGGGGGATGCTGTGCTGCAGGGAACAGGGTAGGGGACGCACTCCCCTCGCAGTCAGTGCTGGCCCCAATGTGCCATCACAGCACTAGGGTCGCTCTGCAGCCCGGAGTGGAGGGCGGGTTAAGTGGATAGAGCAGAGTCCTGGATGTCAGGATGCTCTGGTTCTGTCCACTCTATCTGGCTGTGTGACTCAGCTTTCCCATCTGTAAAATGGGGATAATGATACTTACCCTGCTTACTAAAGAGCTTTGGGATCCATGGAAGGAATGAGGAGTGACAAGTGCATAGTATTAAAATTATACTGCTGATGAAACCAATCACTAAGACCTAGTACTGAACAGTGGTGTGAGACACTCAGTGAATAATGCACAGACTGCCAGTTGGTTCCATGTTATAGCTGCTGAACATTTGCAAACATATTCACGGAGTTGGGGGCAGGCTGGAGAATGTTTTGTTGAAGCAAAAGTCTTCTCTGATCAGCTCTGACTAACACGCCTCGCCCCCTTTTTCAGCCCTGCTTACTTGGGGTGGAGGAGGATGAGCATGATGGGTGTCCCATCATCCCCCCCCCCCCACACCCCAGCATGCCACCTGGAACTGGGATACCACTGAGCCCTCTGTGTTATCAGCCTGAGCTCCCTCTCACACTGTGCTACTGTGACAAGCTGCGGAGCACTCCTGGTCCTGCACTTCCACCAGCATTCACACAGACCAGGACACACCCAGCTGCAGTTCCATGAATGCTTTTCCTCAGCCACTTTGGTCCATCTTTCCTTTGTCAGATCTTTTACAACCTGGGAAGGCTAGTGTGCTATTTTTATTACTGATACGCTTTTCAATTTTAGAGCTTTGTTTTTTTGATCCACATCTCCTTGGCCACCTTCATTCCTTTCTTGATCTTTCTGCTGATTGCTCTGTATTTATCAGATCCCTTGGTGCTATTCTTGTCTCGCTTGAGTTCTCTTCTAATGTCACACATTTGCAGTATTTCATTTGTGATCCAAGATTTTGTCGTCTTATGATGTTTCCCAAGGATGTCCATTGCTGCCTCATTTATTACAGCATTGAAATTGCTGGTCATTGTTTCTACATCTTCCTCTAAAGCAAGCAACGGGACAAAATTTCCACCGATCATTGCTTGGAATGACTCTGCAATGCTTCAGTCTCTGAATCTTTCTAAGTCAAACTTAATTCTGGTGAACTTTGGCCTGACGATTTTCCTTAACTGCAGCTGAAGTTTAACATCAGAAGGTTGTGATCACTTCCAATATCGGCATGGGGGAAGCTCCTTGTTTTTGGTTTGTTGATCCCAGAATGAAATCGGTTTTGCACCATAATGTAGTCAATCTGGCTGTGGTGTCAACCATCAGGTGCATGCCACGTTCAGCGTCTGGATGTTTTATGTGCTCCTAATGTGTTTGCAAGAACCAGATTGTTATAACTGGCAAATGCCAAAATTCTCACTCCTCTCTCATTGGTTACCACATTACAGAAAGGGCCACATTAAGCTTGCCAATCTGCCAGTGCATCAGTACCCACTTTAGCATTCCAGTCTTCCTGTACAATCAGGATATCTTTCTTGTGTACCTTATCGATGATATCTTCACGTTGATTGTAAAAATCTTCTTCAATTTGCTCATTGTCATAGTCTATTGTAGGGGCGTAGACTTGTACCATTGTGATATTAAACAGGACTGCCGTTAGATGGATGGAGATAAGCCTGCTGGATATTAGGCAGCATTCTGATACTGAATTCTTGATATCTTTAAGCACAAGAAATCCTGCGCTGTTGATATGTTTGTCTTCTCCACTGTAATAGAGCACATGGCCTTCTTCTGTTAGTATCTCTCCAAAGTTCTTCCATCTCTGACTTCAGAGATTCTTAGGAGGTACCAGGTGTATTGTTCCATTTCATATATGAGTTCAAGCAGTCTTCCTATTTGTCTCAATGTCTTTACATTCCATCTATCAGAGGGGTAGCCGTGTTAGTCTGGTTCTGTAGAAGCAGCAAAGAATCCTGTGGCACCTTATAGACTAACATTCCATGTGGCTATGGTGATGTTATCTCTTCAACGGATCCTCTTTGTTGGGGTTACACCAGTAGTATACTTATCGCATCCAAACTGCTGGGAGACGGATGGCGCAGTGATTATTAACCAGGGCTGTGACCAGTCTGGTTGACTTGCTCATCATACGGTGTGTCTTGGGGAAATTTCTAACCCGGCAGAGCCCATCCCTCTCCAGACAGCCCCCTTTTAGTCTCCTCTTGCAACACACAGGAGGAGCAGTGGGCCTATTCTGTCCCTGGACCCACAGGGGGAAGGAGATAACCATAAGGAATAAAACAAAACTGCAATCTAAGTTCTCTAACCTGGGTAAGATTTGAATCAAGCAATGTCTCCCCTTATTAGATAGTACAAACAGTTTGCTAAGCTTCCATCCACAGGAAGCTTCCTTCTCTCCTGCCTGGGAACCCCCCTTCCCCAGTTCAGTCTTTGTTCCTAAGGCGTTTCCAGGTGTTGTGTCATAGGGGAAGTGAGGCCAAGTGATGATGTCGCTTCCACCTTTTATAGCTTCTTCCATGTGGAGGGAATTCCATTGTCTCAAGCAAAGTTTCCAGCACAGTTAGTGGAAAAATACAACCACAAGATGGAGTTTAATATCACCTGATCTAGTCACATGCCGTTCTATGAGTCATGGCAGCCATTACTTAGACATTGCCTGAAGCATCCACAGGAAAGCGTATCAGGTGAGGCTAAGCTTTTCTTGTCTTTGCTGGTGAACCATTAACTTTGGATAGTCCAGTCACAATGTGCTGGCTACCCATGAGCAAACACATTTGAAATACAGATGCATAGACAATATTCATAACTTCAGATACAAAAATGATACATGCATACAAATAGGATAATCATATTCAGCAAGCCATAACTTTTTTCCATTGACACCTCACATGACATACTTTGTACAAGATACATCATAATTATATTATAACCATATCATCATTGTGTCAGTATGGTGAGTATGGGATGTAGAGTGTCACAGGAGGTCACCCGTAATATAGCCCTTGGTTTTCCTGCAGGAACTGCCATTTTTGGATAAACCTGCAGAAACTTTTCAACCATTCACAGAGGTCCACACCATGGATGTGAAAAAGGAGCTGGAGCTCAGCCTCGTGGAAAAAAAGGACGGGAAGCCAATCTGGGAGGCTGTTATCAGACCAGGTAGGCTTAGCCTGGCAGGGGGAAATATTTGTGTAGGCAGCCCCTAGCCAACAACTGTCACGATGGCTGGCACATACCTTCAGTGCACACTGAGGCAGGAAGTGTGTGAGGCGACTGGCAATTAGGTGGGAGAGGCAGCAAGGTGAAGAACTAAAGATTATTGCCCTAAATCTGTGGCTGAAGACAGCTTCACTGCTGTCCTGCTGCTGCAAACCGTGAACACCTGGAATTGTACGGTGACTGCAGGGATATAGCACTCACCTTCTGCTGTGGGCAACCCCAGGAATGAAGAAAAATCCCTTGTAGCTGTAAAGTGCATAGGACTGTTGCTAAATGTATAAACAATTGTTGGCCTACACTTGTGGTTCGTTATGAAAAATATTCAAGAGCCCAAATAACCCAGCTTAGCCAAATATTTATTGTCTAAAGACCATTCAGTGCACAAAAGAAGTCATACATATCCTTTTGGGAGGCGATCTCACAGGGTTGACCTTACACAGTGGGTCGTATGACCCCATCTTGGTCATAGTTATAGTATGGTTGTTTATAAGTGAAAAGCACTGCTTATTTCACCAAAAGTTTAAGTTTAACCCACTAGTTTGTGCCAGCTTTGTCTGTAAACTTCCCTGTAACTTTCCCATATCTTGGTTTGAACACATTTTAAACCATTGTCCATGAAAGCACCTGCTAAGATTGCACTAGGATATAGAACAAATATATCTTGCCTTTGACAAGTTCTCTATTAGTTTTTGCCAAACACTTGTTACAAGGTATTGTGGGAGACACAGCTTAGCATGGGTGAGCAGAGCAGAACTCTGGGAAGAACATAATCCATTTGGTTAACAGAACTGCCCCCATGCAATATAAATACTCACGACCTGGCTATTAGGGCCCATCATGATACATACTTGAGCAGATCTGATTCCTACCAGCAGAGGGCATGAGAGCACAAAACACACTAGTCGGTGCACTGTCCTATATAAGACAAAGCCCTGACTATCAGGACTGTCGCTATAAAATTGGGACATCTGGTCACCCTACAGCAGTGGTGCTCAAACTTTTTCAGTCGCACCCCCCAACCCCATCAGTAACTGAATCTGCCCGTGCCCTCCCTCCATTACTGCACAGCCAAGGCTTCCTCAGCAGCAGAGCTCGGACTAGGCAGAGCTGGGGGTGGAACTGGGGATGGGGAAGGAGCTGGGGCTAGAGGTGGAGCTGGTCTGTGGGTGGAAAGGGAGTGAGAGCCGAGCTGGGCCTGGACCCAGAGCAGGACTGGGGCTGCGGGGAGAAGTGAGGCTGGGGGTGGAGTGGGGCAGGATGCCTGGCTGGTACTCCCTCCATGCCTCTTGTGGTGGCTGGCACTCCTTCCCCTCTGCGTGCCCCCCAAACGTTGCTCCATGCCCTAGGGGGTTGCGCCCCATAGTTTGGGGACCTCTGCACTACAGGATGGGGACTGGCGTAGTCATATCTTTAGGCCACCTCAATGTGGAGTGAAGTTTTCCAAATTCAGACTCAGCAGCTTCGGCACTTCCCTTTCTCTGAAAACCGGGGACTCTGTACGAGAGGGATCCTCAGGGATAGAGCTCAGCCCAGATTCTGATCTCGAA
This sequence comes from Mauremys reevesii, assembly GCF_016161935.1. NCBI lineage: Eukaryota > Metazoa > Chordata > Testudines > Geoemydidae > Mauremys > Mauremys reevesii. The sequence goes on from NW_024100906.1 coordinate 249,237, forward strand.
AACTCCACTCACATCAAGTGGAGTCATGGTTGGATCCTGATCTCAGTGACTCTGGTGTAAAATGGAGTCCTCAGCGCCTCTCAAGCCAATCAAGTGTAAAATGTCACCACGTGACATATGAATGAAAAGTAAACACCGGCTAACTCCCTTTTCCCCTTTTTCTTCCAGAGGACCTGGCACCTTCTGTTTCATCCATTAAGATGCAAATAGGTGAGTAGGGATTCACAGAGCTGCAAATGCCAGTTTCTAAATCCAGTTATTCTCTCAAACAGGCTGATTTCTCCTTTCTAAAGCAAAGAAATCAGGTGGAGAAATCCCTATTAAGGTCTTGTTCACATGTTGTTCAGCATTGCTACCCCAGAGGTGGCTGCATTCGGGCACAGGTTGAGCAATCCCTCTGTATCCAGACTGCCAAGTGCTGAGATGAAACTCACTAGGGAAATGTAAAGATTTATATTAGCAAACATACTAACGCACCCCAATTCATTCTCTCTCTTCCACTCAGATACACATTTTGTTGACCAACACCGAGAACAGCTGATTAAGCGGGTGACTGCAGTGGACGGCATCCTGGATTCACTGCATGGCCTCGTTCTGGATACTGAACAATACCAGAGTGTCAGAGCCGAGAGAACCAACCCAGACAAGATGCGGAAGCTGTATGAGCTGGTCCCGAGCTGGAATTCAGACTGCAAAGACAAGCTCTACCAGGGGCTGAAGGATAAACACAGACACCTGGTTGAAGAGCTCGAGGAGAAATAGATGGAGGGAGCTCTCCCCCTTCTCAGGGATTGTTTATTTGATTAATCCACAGGTTTTTGGTGTGAATCAGGTAACTCACAATATGCAAACCGCAATCATAGTGTGCACATGGGACACCTGTTCCATGCTTCAATTTGCATCGTGTGTACACAGCAGAGGCTTGCTGTGTACTAAACGTGCTGCATTCTTAGAGGGTATCCGACACCTCTTTGCCTTGGCGCTGAGCACTGTGCATTCTGTGATTGTTCTCGCTGTGAATTGTGGGATGCAAAGCTGAAGCTGGCCAGGTTCAATTTTTAAAAAAATGAAAAATCCCATAGCTCTGTGCCATATGCTGGCGACCTGGAATTCACAGATGGTGCTTGGGTTATTGTTCAACTGAATGAATTTGGCTTTGGACGTTGCCTGCTGCACTACCGCGCACATGATAATAGAAAACAGGTTGCTGGAGCAGCTTCACAGCATGCAGCGCCATTTCTGGGTGCAGGAAACCAGCACAGACCAGTGGGAAGGGATTGTTCTGAAGACTTAGAGTGACCACCAGTGGTGAGAGAAGTTCTGGATGGGGAAGACAACTCTTTTTTGAGGTAGCACTGTAACCCTGGAGCTGCAATGGCACCAAGATGTGGACAAGCAGGTTGCCATTGCCATCTGGAATCTGGCCACCCCTAAATAATGCCAGTACATAGCAAACCGATCTGATGTAGGAAAGTCGATTGTTGGGGCTGTTGTCATGCGGGTGTGTGATGCCAAGGAAAAGGTACTGTGGCACCAGATTCCAAAGCTTGGTCACACTCAGGAGATTATTCATGGCTTTGCATACTGATGGCATTCCCAAACTCCATTGGAGCAATTGATGGATCCTGTGTGCCTAATATTTGCCTCCCCTCCTCCCGAGTGCAGAATTTATAAACAGAAAGGGGATTCTCTATGGTGCTCCAAGGCCTGGTTGACCTCCTGGTATGTTTACAGACATGAATGCAGGGTGGCTGGATCCATGGCAATAGGATCTTTTCGACTTCAGGCCTATTTATCTTATTGGAGAAAGGACTGCTTGCCCCCAGGAACACTATGGACATTGCTCCAGTTATCCTGGGAAACCCAGTTCATCCTTTGCTTCCCAGTTAATGAAGCCATTCACAGGCCGCTTGGACTGTTCAACTCTCACCTCAGTAGTTGCGGAATGGTAGTGAACTGTGCATTTGGTCATTTGAAAGAGAGGGGGCGCTGTTTGTAGAATAGTCTGGAAGCAGTAGAAAAAAAGCATTCCAACGATTATAGCAGCATGTTATATTTTGCACAATATTTGTGAGGGGAAGGGTGAAGGCTGTAGCAATGGATGGGAGGCTGAGGCGCAGAGACTTGTGCAGAGGTCTGAGCAGCCAGCAAGGCTTCCCACAGAAAATGGAAACAGCTGGGGCAATATTGTCAGGGATGCCTATTTACTCTCATCTTGAGTTCAGCCCTGCTAATGTACAGCCATGCATCCAGCGGTCAGCCTGTGAAGAGGAGTTGGGGGAATGAACTGTGAGCTGTTCAGTTTTGTTTATTGGTGGTGGCAGAGGGACATTGGGGCAATCCTTGTTTTACCTTACGTCTTTGCCTGTACCCTTGGTAAAACCCTGTGAATTATTTCAGTTTTCCAGCTTTTCTGTGTTAATGCATTGAGTCAGCATGACTGAATTTTTAACACAGAAACAACAATCAATTGTGTAAAACAAAAATAAACCTTTAATTGAACTGACAACTTGAAAGAAACCTTTAATTAAATCAAAAGTCTATCAAAAAGCTCCTAGTGCAGATAGAACAGAACAGTGGCAGGGGTGCTTAAAATCACAGGCAAGTGCACACCTCACCTCTGCCTCTTGTTTGTGGGACTTCAGGTGCTCAGGGGTGAGGCTCCACGTTATCTGGGGCACTGGATGGCTCAGGAGAGCTGGGTTCCTGGTTCTCAGTGCCCTTTCACTAAAATGTCGTGTCTCATGATCCCCCTGCTAAAAATGAATATTTCCAGGGATTTCTCCTTTACCTGAGTATAAATTATAAAAGCAGTGATCTTGGAAATATAAAATTTGTTTTTATAACATGCTTATTGCACAGTATTCATTATTTATCATTACTGTATTTTTATTACATTATGAAAATGGCACCACTCTTCCAAGATCTCACTTTCGTAGCTTGTATCACTTTGAATAAGCCTGTTATAAGACCAGGCTCCTAGGTTTCATCAAGGAGTATCAGATGTGAAACAGCATGAAGGTATTTAAGGAGCCAACTCACAGAGTTCCTCCTACACAAGCATTCAGGTCTTGAACAGTCCAGGCAAACAACACACGTTACAACAAAGCTTAAACTTGTTCTTCATAATAATTTTAAAAACAATCCTAGCTGCCTATTTAATTTTAAAAACAGCAAAAAATATCCACCTCCTTTTCCATTTCTTATAAGGAGTCCTGAAGTTTAAATCTCCTCAGTGTGAAAGATAATGCTTGCTTTGATCTGCTTAGCTCTTGGAAGTCCAGGGGCTCCGTGCTGCCCGAGGTCTCTAGGGAGAGCTCTGTCCGCCATTAGGGAATTTTTCCCTGAGAACCCCCTGTAACAAACCCCACTTCGGGAACTACTGCTCTATCAGTGTTACAGAGGGTGGACAATTTATGAGTTTACCCTGTATAAGCTTTATACAGAGTAAAACTGATTTATTTGGGGGTTTGGATCCCCTTGGGAGCTGGGTGTCTGGGTGCTGGAGACAGGTAACCTGCTGAGCTGTTTTCAGTTAAAATCTGCAGCTTTAGGGGCATGGCTCAGACCCTGGGTCTGTGTTGCAGCAGGCTGGCGTGTCTGGCTCAGCAAGGCAGAGTTCTGGAGGCCCAGGCTGGCAGGGAAAATGGGCTCAGAGGTAATTTCAGCACATCAGGTGACAGTCCCAATGGGGGTCTCTGTGACTGAACCCATCATAGGGTGTGCAGGAGGGCAGGGGCAGGGGCGGGCTGGTGTGAGTGGAGCAGTTAGTTTGGTAAAGGGGGGGCTGTCAAGTGGGGGGCTCCAGGGGGTCAGAGTTGAGGTTGTGAGGCCTGCTCTGTGGTGTACGGTAGATGTGGGGGGAGCTGGGAGGGGGAAGGAAGAGAGTCTGTCCTGGTAAGAGATTAACTCTTTGTTTTCCTGCTTCTGCGGGATTGTGTCAGGCCTGTGATCTGCATAGCGACCTTGGCTGTTCAGGGCAGTTTTCTGTGGGTTCATTAACATGGAACTGTTCGGTTGGTCAGTAGGCAGGATTTTAAACCTGATCGAGACAACTGACAGCCGCGTGGCTGTCCCCTTTCTTTATTTAGTGGTTGCACCTATGTCCTGGGGCCCCAATTCAAATCCAGCCACAGGGGGACGGGCAATAGGACACAGGGCCTTTTCTCCTCTAGGGGTTGCTGACTCTGCTCAGACCTCAGGGTTGAAGACTGGCTGGCTCAGGGGGGTGAGGCCCCAGAGTTGTGGGGATTGGCTGACTCAGAGGTTCAAGCAATGGGACCTTTTACCAACTAAGCCACATCGGATCCAGTGAGTGACCCATAGCGGTTACTGTCCCTTGGCTGTCCTACAGCCTGCAATGGTGATGAATCTGCAAGGTTTCCTTGTTGTCCTAGTGGAGAAGGGTCCCCTAGCCCCACATGACTGGTCCCATTAGAGCCCATTGCATGCTGTTGTGGCTGAACAAGCCATGAATACTGAACTGCCAGCTCACAGCAGAGTGTCAGGTCCTTCTAGGGCAGATTGGAGTGGGGCAGCGTGTGGGGACACAGTGCCCTGCTCAAGGACTCTGGGTCGATAGCAATGTGGGATGGAGGTTGGCAGTCTGTCCCCCCAGCAGAGCTACACTACTCAGGAGCACAGAACACCATGGGGCTGAAATGCTCAAAGCTTTTTATTGACAGACCCGTAGCAGAGCAGGCAGGATAGAGCTGGATTGGGAGAGGGGAAGGCTGCATGATAGGTGACAGGAGTCACAGCAAAGCAGGCTCTGGAAAGACAGTAGGGTCGGGTGCCTCATGTACATGAGGATGCCCTAGGAGAGCCTCTCTCCTCGGCACAGGTTGTGGGCTGGACACAGGGTGGTGAGAGGTTGCTTGGGGGAGTTCTTATATCGTCTCCTGCTGAGATCTGATCATGATCTACATTGAGGGCAGCTGCCTAGGAACACAGGAAGTTAGATGAGAGAAGCTGCATGTGCCCTTACACTCTGTCATCAGTGCCGCATGATGCCCATCTAGGGTGACATTTTGCATACATTAGAATATTTGTATAAATTCCCACACACCAGAACAACATTTGCCTCCCCAGTTCAAAGCGATACTGTGACAAACTCACAATTGGGTAGATAGATGACTACCTCTGCGAGGAGCCTTGTCTGTGCGATGGGTGCATGTGAATGACTTTGTCACACATTTCTGTGCCATACGTCCAGTATTGTTCCTGTCTTCTAAGGTGACCAGTTTTGTGTGTGTGTGTGTGTGTGATACTCACGTAAACTCTTTGTGTATCTATGTGTTTAAATAACAAAATCCTGCATATATAGTGTAACCTCCCAAAATATAATCATTGCCAATTATCAGCTTGGGTATAATATCCTTTTATCTGTGTAGATTGTTAGGTCTGTGGGGAAGGGACTGGCTCTCGCTATGGGTATGTCCAGGGCCGGCTCCAGACCCCAGCGCACCAAGCGCGCGCTTGGGGCGGCGTCCCACGGGAGGGCAGCAGGCGCCTCCGGTGGACTCCCGCAGGCGTGCCTGCGGAGGGTCCGCTGGTTCCACGGCTCCAGTGGACCTCCCGCAGACGTGCCTGCGGAGGGTCTGCTGGTCCCACGGCTCCGGTGGAGCATCCGCAGGCACGCCTGTGGGAGGTCCACCGGAGCCGCGGGACCAGCGGACCCTCCGCAGACACGTCTGCAGGAGGTCCACTGGAGCCGCAGGACCGGCAACCGCCAGAGCGCTCCCCGCGGCGTGCCGCCATGCTTGGGGCGGCGGAAATCCTAGAGCCGCCCCTGGGTATGTCTACACTGCATTGTAAACTCAGGGCTGTGGGACCCAGGCTTGTGAGCTCAGTGTTTCCAAGCTCACACTTGAGCATCCACGCTGCATATAAATTTAGGATTATATGGGCACGGCTGGCCTTAGGGAAAATGGGGCCCTGGATGAACTTGTATTTTGGTGCTCTCAACGCTTTCTTCAATGCCCCAGAGCTCCATAAGCCTGGACAGCCAGCTCAGTCCCCTCCACCACCCACCACAACTTGTCCATGACTGATACACTCCATGGATGGAAAGATCAGCACCGTGCCCTGATCCTCTAATGGCCCCAAAGACACCCTGCCCCAGAGACCTCAGGTCATTTACTCCAATCCCCTGCTCAAAGCAGGACCAACCCCAACTAAATCATCCCAGCCAGGGCTTTGTCAAGCTGGACCTTAAAAACCTCTAAAGATGGAGATGCCACCACCTCCCTAAGTAACCCATTCCAGTGCTTCATCCCCCCCCCCCCATCTATGTTCTCTTGGTTGCAGTCCTTGTGGCTCAGCTCGGGCTCGGAGCAGCAGGACTCCAGCCGGGAGTGGGCATTCCTGCGCAGCTTGGGGCTGGAGGGAGACACAGCACGAGGCGGTGTTCCTCATCTTCTTTCGCCGGCTAGCCCCTGCCACCCAGCCGGCTGCTGGAGGGTGCAGGGGGAGCTCGTCACCAGTGGCAGCGCGAAGCCCCAGGCAGCAGCGAAGAAAATAACAAGCCTCACCCATGCCCCTCTCCCCTGCCCCATGTTAGCCATCCACTGAGCCCCCCATGGCCCTGGTTAAATCCCCCCTAGGACCCTGTGTGAGATCTGAACAAACACCGGGACAGGCGTCTGGCACCATGGGACAGCAGTGACCCCACGGCAGGTCCAGCCTTGGCCACGTGTGGAATTTGCCCCGACATGCAGCCCCGTTCTCTGGGCTGGAGCTGCCCCATCAAATAGAGATGTCAAACTATGCCTGCGGATAACACATAATTGAATGGTATCTGGGTATAAAACCGCAGTTCTCACCTACAGAGACGGCACAGGCTGTAGACAAAGGTGCTCTAGTCTATTGGTATTGTCCACGTTCCTCATGTGGCCAAGGTTGCTGTCTGCCATAAATAACTTTATTTGATTAATAGGTTTTTCTGTTATTTGATGAGCCCTTCTGTTAAAATGGTCCTAGTTACACACACAGTAAATGGAAATGATTATGTATGTTTACACATCAGCTCCTTTCAGCGCTGTTACTCGAACATTGAGGAATCATGAGTCAGGCCCACAAATCATCCGCTTGACTTTAAAATGTTATTTCACCATAAAATAATACTTGGTTTTTTTTTTTAAATTTCCATTTTGGTTTTTGAGTCTCCAGGACACTTTCAGGTCAATTGTCAGGCTTGTATCTGTACTTATGAGGTCTAGGAACTTACTTTTCTGAAGTGAAAGCTGCAATTCTTGCATAATGACATGACGCCAGGAACTGGGGCTTTAAGAAGAACACCATCAACGAGATCCAGCTGGCATCAAGGCTTGCTACAAACACGAAAATCGGTAGGGAAAGAACCAGGGAGGGGAGATGAGCCCCCATCTCCTTCCCTGCAACCTCCTTGGCTGCTCTTACTGACCTGCAGGAACCTAGTGAATCTGTTCTCTGCTCCTGTCCAGAGCAGCTATGAGAAGTTCAGTAGCAGGGGGACTCCTTAAATAGCCCAGGATCAGGGGCAGTGAGTTGTATGGGCTTGTGGTGCCTGTGCTCCACCAAAATGAGAGCGTGGGAACCTGACTCCATCAAAGTTCAGGGTTGAGTCGCTTCCTGCCTGTCCTCTTTGCTTCCGGAAGGTGCTGGAAGCCACCAGCACGTCCCGGGGTGGAGGGGGGGTGGTCAGGGCTGGCTTTAGGAAGTGAAGGGCCCAATTCGAATATTTTTGGCCGGGCCCCAGTAGGGATGACTTAAAAAAAAAAAAAAGTAAAAAAAAGCCTTTCATTTCCTAGCAACCGGTTCCCTATAAAAAAGTTCTGATTTAAGGGATGTGCCACAGTATGGATTTTTTTGTACGTCCGTATTTTCTTCCTGGATGGCGATTTAAGAACGAAAAAGCCTGACATGTCTGGGAAAATACAGATGTATGTTAACCCTACCTAAAGATCTTTCTTAATAAGATGGGCCTGAACTAGAAATGAGCTCCATTTCACATGTGTGGGTCCCTGCCACTCCCTGGGGTGTGCTAGGGTGACCAGATGTCCCGATTTTATAGGGACAGTCCTGATTTTGGGATCTTTTTCTTATATAGGATCTTATTACCCCCCACCCCCTGTCCTGATTTTTCACACTTGCTGTCTGGTCACCCTAGGGTGTGCACATGTGGGGGTCCCAGCTGCTCCCTGCCCCTGTCATTGAAGCAGGAGTGCAGGATTACTGCCCTGGGAACTGCAGGGCACCAGTGGACATGGGGCTGGCTGGAGGCAGGGCAGGGGCTGGCTGGAGGTAGGGTCTGGCTGCAGGCAGGGCAAGGGGTGTGGGGTGGTCTGGCTGGCTTTAGGCAGGGTCACAGGTGGGTGCGGCATAGGTTGGTTGGAGACAGGGCAGGGGGTGCAGGGCTGTCTGCGCAGCAGGGGGTGTGGCAGGGGGTGGCTGGAGACAGGGGCTGGTGTGGGGCTGCGGGCAGGGCAGGAGGTGTGGGGCTGGCTGGAGACAGAGGCTGGCTGCAGGCAGGGCAGGGGGTGCAGCAGGGGCTGGCTGCGGGCAGGGGGTGCAGGTACAGGGGGCTATTTAAAGGACCGAGGCAGCTGGAGCCCCGTCCCTTTAAACAGCCCCCGGAGCCCCCTGCTACCCCAGGGCTCTGGGGGCTCTGGGTGCAGGTACAGGGGGAACAGCCCACCCTGTACGGTGAGTGCCTCCTCCTCCTCCCTCCCCCACCAGGGTAGCAGCAGCCGCCCAGGGCTCGGGGGCTATTTAAAGGGCCCGGAGCTCCCCTGCTTCTACTGCCCCGGCCCTTTAAATAGCTGCGGGAGCCCTGGGGAAGCACCAGGGCTCCAGGGGCTATTTAAAGGGCCGGGGCAGTAGAAGCAGGGGAGCCCTGGACTTTTTAAATAGTCCCCAGAGCCCCACAGTCCTACCCCAGGGCTCCAGCAGTTGGGTTCTGGGGGCAATTTAAAGGGCCTGGGGCTCCAGCCCCTGCTGGGAGCTCCAGACCCTTTAAATTGCCTCCTGGGGAAGCTGGGCCACCCCGGTACAGCGCACGTTCTTGCCGGTAGCCGTACTGGGGTTTGGGCGCGGGGCCCTCTTAGGGGCGGGGCCCAATGCAGGGGAATTGGTTGAACTGGCCTAAAGCCGGCCCTGGGGGTGGTGTGGTGTGGTGTGGTGTGTCCGCGCGCTGTCCCCGCCCCAAGCACCGACTCTGCAAACTGCACCCAATGGGAGCTGCAGGGGTGGTGACTGTGGGCAGTGGCACGCAGAGACCTCTCCAGCCGTCCGCCTAGGAGCTGCTGTCAGAGGGGGGTGCGGGTCACTTTTGGGAGTCACCCGAGGTAAGCGCTGCACCCCTCACCCTCTCCTGCACCCCAACCCCTTGCCCCAGCCCAGACCCTGCCCGCAAACTCCCAGAGCCCATCCCCCACCCCCCTGACCTAACCCGCACCATGCACCTGCTTCTGCACCCTAACCCCCTGCCCCAGCCCAGACCCTGCACCCAAACTCCATCCAAGAGCCTGACCCCTCCCCACTCCTGCTCTCAAACTCCCTCCCAGAGCCTTAGGCCTGTTCTGGGCACCACCAAAAATTATACAAACCTGCGGCCCTTGCCCAGGATTTATATCTCCAATCACTTTTGTGTGTTCACCAACTGTGCTCGTCAGCTGCAGCACTTTCACGGTCACCCCTCCCCCCTTCCTCACCGATTCCTCCTCACACTCATCAGTCTGGGGTTGGTTTGCTGACTGGGGGCTGGACTGGAACAGGCCTGGGCCAGGGGACAACAGGGACGGAGAAGGGGCCTGCCACTGCCTGCCATGGTCTGTTAGTTACTCAGAGGCATCTGCCCTGGGCAACCAGAAAGGTGCACGAATGAGAATGAACAGTGATCCCCATCCCCTTTACGGAGACCCAGTGTGTGTCAGGCCACACCACAGCGAGAGGGGGAGCATCCGGCACGCTAGATCACGTTCAGGAATAGCAGACTAAAAACTGGAAAACATTTCTGGATACTTTTTATTAATTTTGCCTAGTGTTAAGGGATGGTTTTGTGGCTAAGGTACTGGATGGGACTGGGGGAGACAGGGGAGAGAGAGCAGGAAATGCCACAGAGCAGAATGTCAGAGTGACTGTGGAGTACATTGTTGGCCCCTCCCATTTCCTGTAGTAATAATCACTTTCTCAGTTGTTCTTTGACTGCGTAGAAGCTGTTTCCTGACTTGCTCTCTGCTCCCCTGGCAGCTAGAGCCGGAGTCATCTGTGAAGGCAGCATGCACAAGACGGTGAGGGATCACCTGCTCTCTGCCCTGGCTAACCTGGGAGAAGCTCAGCTGAAGAATTTCAAATCTAAACTGAATGAAATCCAGCTGGCGGAGGGATACGATAACATCCCGAAGGGCGTGCTGGAGAAAGCAGATCCCATCGAGCTCACTGACAAGATGATCCAGAGTTACCAGGAGATCTATGCAGTGGAGGTGGCTGAGGAGGTGCTGAGAGCCATCAACGAGAGCCAGCTGGCATCAAGGCTTGCTACAAACACGAGAATCGGTAGGGAAAGAACCAGGGAGGGGAGATGACCCCTTCTCCTTCCCTCGCTGGCTGCTCTTACTGACCTGCAGGAACCTAGCGAATCTGTTCCCCGCTCCTGTCCAGAGCAGCTATGGGAAGTTCAGTAGCAGGGGGACTCCTTAAAGAGCCCAGGATCAGGGGCAGTGAGTTGTATGGGCCTGTAGTGCCTGTGCTCCACCAAAATGAGAGCATGGGAACCTGGCTCCACCAAAGTTCAGGGCTAAGTCATTTCGCTACCGGCCATCTTTGCTTCCAGTAGCCGCCATGTCCCGGGGTGGAGGGCGGTGGTCAGGGCCGGCTTTAGGAAGTGCAGGGCCCAATTCGAATATTTTTGGCGGGGCCCCAGCAGGGATGACTTAAAAAAAAAAAACATAAAACATTAAAAAAAGCCTTTCATTTCTTAGCAACCGGTTGCCTATAAAAAAGTTCTGATTTAAGGGAGGTGCCACAGTATGGATTTTTTTGTAGATCCGTATTTTCCTCCTGGATGGCGATTTAAGAACCAAAAAGCCTGACATGTCCAGGAAAATACAGATGTATGTTAACCCGACCTAAAGTTCTTTCTTAAAAAGATGGGCCTGAACTAGAAATGAGCTCCATTTTATGTGTGGGTCCCTGCCACTCCCTGGAGTGTGCTAGGGTGACCAGATGTCCCGATTTTATAGGGACAGTCCTGATTTTGGGGTCTTTTTCTTATATAGGATCTTATTACCCCCCACCCCTGTCCTGATTTTTCATACTTGCTGTCTGGTCACCCTCGGGTGGGCACGTGTGGGTCCCAGCTGCTCCCTGCCCCCCTCATTGAAGCAGGTGTGCAGGGTTACTGCCCTGGGAACTGCAGGGCACCAGTGGCCATGGGGCTGGCTGGAGGCAGGGCAGGGGCTGGCTGGGGGTAGGGTCTGGCTGCAGGCAGGGCAAGGGGCGTGGGGTGGTCTGGCTGGCTTTAGGCAGGGTTACAGGTGGGTGCGGCATGGGTTGGTTGGAGACAGGGCAGGGGGTGCAGGGCTGTCTGCGTGGCAGGGGGTGTGGCAAGGGGTGGCTGGAGACAGGGGCTGGTGTGGGGCTGCGGGCAGGGCAGGAAGTGTGGGGCTGGCTGGAGACAGGGGCTAGCTGTGGGCAGGGCAGGGGGTGCAGCAGGGGCTGGCTGTGGGCAGGGGGTGCAGGTACAGGGGGCTATTTAAAGGACCTGGGCGGCAGAGGCAGCTGGAGCCCCGTCCCTTTAAATAGCCCCCGGAGCCCCCTGCTACCCCAGGGCTCTGGGGGCTCTGGGTGCAGGTACAGGGGGAACAGCCCACCCTGTATGGTGAGTGCCTCCTCCTCCTCCCTCCCCCACCAGGGTAGCAGCAGCCGCCCAGGGCTCGGGGGCTATTTAAAGGGCCCGGGGCTCCCCTGCTTCTACCTCCCCAGCCCTTTAAACAGCCGAGGGAGCCCTGGGGAAGCAGCAGGGCTCCAGGGGCTATTTAAAGGGCCGGGGCGGTAGAAGCAGGGGAGCCCTGGACTTTTTAAATAGCCCCCAGAGCCCCACAGCCCTACCCCAGGGCTCCAGCAGTGGGGCTGGGGGTGCAATTTAAAGGGCCTGGGGCTCCAGCCCCTGCTGGGAGCCCCAGACCCTTTAAATTGCCTCCTGGGGAAGCCGGTGTCAAAGTTAGACTCAGGACTCACAGTTTGTCAGACCACTCTGTTTTATTAGCACAGCGCTCTGCTAATAACACCCAGATAATGTGAGCACCATGCAAGACACAGACTATCTTATTTATACAGATAAAAGGGTGAGAACTTAACAAGGTAACAAAGGAAGCAGAATCAGATAAGTTTACCTGGGCTAGGCATGCATATCTTATTTCCTTACTAACTATTACCCATCTTCTGTTAATGTTTCACCATTAGCACCATTGTTTATGCCTAATGTTTCTTTTCCTGGCACCTGTATTTCAACATTTCTTATTTCTGCTTAAAGGTACATACAACATTTCTTTAATCCATTCTTATTTTTACAATATAATTCATTCTACTTTCACAATCCCTCCTTTTGGTCAAGCTCACGCCATGACCAACATTTTACGGGGTTCCACATATTAACCGTTCTTTATCTCTTTGTTCATCAGCAATATTCAAAATCATCATATTAGCACTCTGTTCTGGGGCAGTCACCTGAGTGGCATGCCTTACACAATTTTGGGTACAACAGGAGACTAACTGAAAACATACAAAAATTATTAGGATTCCAAACAGGATAGTCAGGGCTCCCTGAAACAACCAGTTTCCTATGCCAGAGAATACTTAGCCACTTCCATAAAGAACTTGGCTCTTCATGGGGAAGATATGCGATTTGTTCTAAGTGGCTAGCGTGATCTATTACCTCATTGGTATCGTCAGGTATAAACACACAACATTGTTTTCCAATGAGAGCACAGGTCCCTCCTTTGGCCGCCAGCACTATGTACAATGCCTGACGGTTTTGGAGGGCCACCTGTCGGATTGCCCCTGTTTCTTTGGCCAGGGCTCTTAAACTTTCTTCAGTTTTATTTGCCATTATTTTAACTACTTTCTTTTAACCTCAGGAGCCTTTTTGCCTGGTGTATTACTCCCCCAAGTGGGTTAAAGGAACTGCCAATAGTCTCTTCCCAGGTGTCATTACTGTTCCATATTGTGTTAAATGGACAAGGTCCTCCAGTGAGGTCTGGGGAATTGAGTGGGATAGCCAGGACAGGAACATCAGTTTGAGAGTGGGCTGGGATATGGCTGCAGACCCAGCATTTAGAAATATTAAGGGTCTGAGCTATCCACACTTGCTGCTGGATAAAAGAATTGTCATTGTGGACTCCCCAGACCTTCAGACACCAACAGCCGAGGAACAGGCACCACCAGAGGCGCATGTTGGAGGCAGGGCCCTTCTGGTTCTTGTTATATCCTTGGGGCAGCCGGTGTAGGAAGCAATCACTTGAGGCCAGAGAGCAGGCAGCTAACCAAAACCTCCATTTTATTTACATATGTAGAGAGAGCACCTCAGCCGGTTGAAACCGGTTGAGCTAACCCATAATAATCTAACTCAGTTGCCATAGCAACAAAACCATGACAACCAAATACACAACAGTTCTGACAACCTCAACTGAGGGAACTGTAGTCACAGTTTTATGTCCACCAGGCAGCAGGCGCTAGGCTCACTACTGCTTTTTCTTGGGCCTTGCTTTAGGTAGTCGTCTGCTTCTGGCAACCCTTACGAGAGCGTAGATTGTAAGGTATTGCAGGCTGTTCCTCTACGTCATCTTCTGGAGTCAAAATTGACCTTGCTTGGTCCTGACGTGATAATTGGTTCGCTGGGGGTGGTGCATTCTTACACGGCAAAGCATGTATTCATGCTGCGGATGCCAGACAGTTTAACAGCTGTCTGGGTAGTAAGCAGTGCCTGATGATTCTTTGATAGGCTTTGGCTACACTTACACTTCAAAGCGCTGCCGTGGCTCCCTGTGGGGAATAACGGACAGCGCTGGGAGCCGCGCTCCCAGCACTGGGGCTTTGACTACACTGGCGCTTTGCAGCGCCGCAATTTGCAGCGCTGGAGAGGGTGTGTTTTCACACCCTGCTGCAGCGCTGCAAATTTGTAAGTGTAGCCAAGCCCATACTCTTTAAGTCTTTTTGCTTCTTTCCTTTACTCTGGCTATAACAATGGCCTTCACACCTTATCTTTTCCTGATGCATTCATTCCTCATTCACACAAACAGATTGAGAATACAAACAGTAGTATTTTATATCCAGCAAAAAGGCATTGCAAATTAAACCTTGCTAAGTTTTACGATTAATAACCAAGACAATTTACATTGAGACCCAGGCCTTCAATGTTTCTCTAATTTACTTAACATAGACACAATAGAGAATCCTGTCTCTTACTACCTAAATCTTAAAACAAAGAGTTAGAGAGGGCCCAATTTGTAATGCATATGGGAAAACAGAATCTTATAGTCCCAGAGGGTCATTTCTTTCTGCTATTCAAAAAGGATGGCTAGCAGGATGAAATCAAATTATACGTTATAAAGTCCAGCTCCTACATATCCCCCTTTTGACACTAAGATTATCAATCGCCAGTGTCACTTCTTATGTAGTAAAAATACTGGGAGGTGACTTGGGCCTGTGGCTCTAGCTTTGCATACATTTGTTTTATTCACCAGCATATTTTAAACATTTCAGTTAAACACATACAATTTAAAACCAAAAACAATTAGGGGTAGTAACATTAGTATGCCAGTAGTTGTGGGAGTTCATCCAGATAATATGAATGGTTCTGTTTCCCACATTGTTTTGTTTGTTTTTAGGAACTATGTTACCTTTTTACCTTTTTAAACAGATAATTGGTAACTGTTTGCCATTTAATGCCAAGACTGATAGAGAACTCAGCTAAATCGGTGCTTACAGTAAGCTGAGACTTTTTGGTTGTGGCAAATAGTAAATGTGATTATTGGTAAACACAATACTTACATTACATGTACATTTGTCTACTGGTGGGTTGCTAACACTTTTATTCTTTTAAAACACTTCTTTCCAAGAATTAACACACACATTGCCCATTATACAATACTTTGGTCTAATTATTAATTTTATTCCACATACAGGATCCTAGTGAGATGTCTTTACTACAGGGCTTTGGAGCAACAGGCATGGATAAGCATACCCACTTTTGAGGAGTTCACTTGGTACAACCTCTAGTGTCCAATAGTTTCCCTTCCTCCCCAGCCCACTGGCTTGAGGTTTGAGGTAGCCAGAAGGATCCCAGGTGCAATCTGTGGAGTGGGCTAACTTTCCATATCTTTGCTTCCAGAGCCTGTTGGTGTGCAATTTTAACAATTTCTTCACTTAACAAATTTTGTCTTACCGTACTGGAGACATACTGCATCCAGTTATATTGATAGGTATTAAACAATTATTTTTTTCTTTGCTTTAACAGATGTATTAAAACCTTAATATTTTCTGATATTACCCAAAACATCTTATGTTCTAAATATCTGCATTTTAGTACATTCCATAGCTATTGCAGTATGTTTTTTTTAACTTATTTGTTTTTGTAATAGGTTGTTCTGTAGCTGATATTAGCTTTTTCTGATTTTCTGAAAGACAAAAATAACATTTTTCTACCCCTTTCAGGGTGGCATTGATTGTTGCTTAAAATATTCCTTTCTTTTACAAATACCCTTGCTGATTGCAGGCAAAACAGAGGCATTACCCCCATATTTTCCTGTGGTTTTTTTTTTTTTAATATAGGCAGGCCAGGTTTTAATGGCTTTTACTTTTTAAGGGTTATGGGGAAATTATTTCACTATTTAGTTATTAAATTCATGAGGTGTGTACCTCAAGTTTTTCTTCTTATATAGCAGACCAAGTTTCTAATGTTTTTCCTGCTGTGTTAAGCTTTAAGTTTATTCACAGGTAATAGCTGAGAAGCATCATTACCATATTACCTTAAAGGATTTTTCCAAAAATCATACACACTATACGTTGTTACTGGGGTACTTACTAACATTAAATTTATTTCAATGTTTAATATTAACAATAATATTTAGCATCAAATCTCTTAAAGAGATCTTGTTATACCATCTCTTTTATTTAGGCAATTTCTTTTGTGCTGGCAGTTTTCACCTTCCTTTATCAGTTAGGTAATTTGCTTCAACACAGGCTTGGCTTTTGGATTCAAAGCCATCAGCAGAGCTCAGAGACTCTGTCTTAAAAGGGACACAATCAACTTCCACCAGAGTTTTGATTTCTTTCCACTTTCAACTCCTGCTTACAAAACACACACAGATCTGAAAAAGAAAACAGTCTATTGCGGCTCTTTTTGGAGCCCTAATAGGATTTTAATTCAGTAGCATATTTCATTTGTATTTCTTTTACCCCTTTTTACAATATACACTGCACATGTCCTAGGGAAAAAGCACATTCCTTCTATACTACAACTTTTTTTTTAAACATTAGCCATATCAATTGTTACATACGATGTAACTGTTTCTTTTTTTCTTACAGAGTTTTTATGTACCCTTATCAAAAGTGACAGTCTGATTACACAGAGCCATTTTAAGGCTCAGTATTTTTAACATTGCTTCTTTTTGTTTTGTGCACCTTACCTCTGCTGTTGCTTCAGAGGAGCACTGTTAAATTTTTTTTTTCATTCTTTCACTACAGCTCTTATCTGCTATTGTTACAAAAAAAAAAAAAAAAAAAAACCAACAACAACCAACCAAACAAAAAGACTCCAGAATCTCTCCCTATTCTCCTGATTTTGACTGCCCTATTGCAGCCATGACTTGGTTTTTATTTAAAAAACATTTTAAATTTTATAAAGAATCAAGTTACCCCTTAAGGGTTAAATGCTAAATCCCAAAGCCAAACAACACTAATTACCTGTGTCTTGCAAAAAGGTCTGTCAGGCTTTGGCTACACTTACACTTCAAAGCGCTGCCAGGGCAGCGCTTTGAAGCGCTAAGTGTAGTCAAAGCACCAGTGCTGGGAGAAAGCTCTCCCAGCGCTGTCCGTACTCCACCTCCCTGTGGGGAATAACGGACAGCGCTGGGAGCACGGCTCCCAACGCTGGGGCTTTGACTACACTGGCGCTTTGTAGCGCCGCAATTTGCAGCGCTGCAGAGGGTGTGTTTTCACACCCTGCTGCAGCGCTGCAAATTTGTAAGTGTAGCCAAGCCCTCAGTTTTGCAACTTTGAATTAAGAGTCAAATGAATTTTTAGTGGCATTAAAAACAAAAACAAAACCAATTTATCTTACACCTACAAAACAGGAGTTTTACAAACCAGATGTGTTGGTTTAGATTTTTAGAACTTTACATATTTTCACAGACAAATAGATACATACACATTTTCTTTTCCTTAACATTCCTTTACACTTTTTTTAAATATTTTTTTAACATAGCTCTCTATATATTTGGATTATTTACAGGCATTCTTTTGGAAAAGGGCCCATTTTCCCTTCAGAATGGCTGCCAAGAAACCAAGAATTCTCTCTTTAACATGGTCCTTTTTAACATTTTTTTCACAAAGTTTAACTGCTTAATTCTCTCCAGCCTTTGTAGAGTTAACTTTTCACTCTCTTTCCATAAATCACTTGTTTATCTCCCAAAATGACACCTTTATCACCTCAGATTTCACCATTTTAAGTATTGTTCCAGGGGTTCATGCCTGCACTTACTGCTTTTCTTACTCCTGACACTATGCCCTTAGGGCTTCCAACCTGTTTTTCAGTTTCTTTATCTGTTGCTTGCCCGCTTGTCTGGGCCTGATCCTGCTTTTTTTCCAATGAACCGTTTGTGAGTGATATTGTGGTCACTTCACAATTTTGAAAGAAATGTTCAAGGAAAGGGACCAGGAAGGGTGGGGGCTAGTTGAGGAGCCCCCCCCCCCCTTGCTGAATTGGTAGTGGAACACTAAAGAATCAGTTTTTGAGGCAGACAACAAAGGGGAACAGAACAAGGGGCTTTTTGTCCTTTTTACAATGAGATGGGAGTATTAAGGGGGTTGGATCGATCCAGGGTGGGTTTTTGAGAACGGGGTAAAGGGGAGCGCTCAGTCTGGTGGTGGGAGAGGAGGCTTTTAATAAAGCTTTCAACTTATTATTTGAATATTTGAGAGAGGCGAGTTTTTGATTTTGTCCAGCTATGATTTGCCTCTTCCCACCACTGAATGAAACAATTAACCTCTTCTTTAGCCAATTTAGTTTTAGGTTGGCCGAGTTTGTCCTTTAAGATGTCCACTCGGTCTTGTTCCAAGATTTTAACAGTGGCCACTGAGTTTTGGGATCCCCCTGAGTTAGCCTAGACCATTTTTCCAGAAATTTACAGGAGTCCGGACCCTTCTTACAGGAGTCTGGTCCCATCCTAAATACATAAAATGAGCCAGCGTTCGTTTAGGGAACTGTCCCGACTTAGACGTCTGGTTACCCATACAGGAGGACTTCACACACCAATCGCACAAGAAGGAAATTCGGGTTCGTGAGAGCAATGCCCGGTGCAACACACAAAAGGAGCCCACAGGCTACTGCCTCAATTGCCCTTGCTTTCACACCAAGGGTTTTACCCAAAGTGTGGTGCGGCTGCAATTGTGCAGATTCCACTCACTCAGACCGCAGGGACAGGAACCCCTTGGTTGGCCGATCCCCGGACGGAGATGGCACCCAGACTCAAACACTCCACAGGAAGACGGATAGACACAGAGACAGGACAGTCCTCAGTCCGGACAAAACACAGAAATAATTACCTGACCAGATTCCTGATGTCAGATCCCGGGATCCCTACCAGAACAGAGTGGGAACCAACAGGTTCAATGGCGTAGACTTCACTGTGGTCGTGCACCTTTCTGTTCTGGTGGAGGACCGCTCGGGCCAAATGCCCAGGTGCCGGCTGCCACGGTCGTCCTACAAAAACAGTCAGGAATCACACAGCCCTAGTGAAGACGATTGCCATCTCGGTGGAACCTCCAAATTGTCAAAGTTAGACTCAGGACTCACAGTTTGTCAGACCACTCTGTTTTATTAGCACAGCGCTCTGCTAATAACACCCAGATAATGTGAGCACCATGCAAGACACAGACTATCTTATTTATACAGATAAAAGGGTGAGAACTTAACAAGGTAACAAAGAAAGCAGAATCAGATACGTTTACCTGGGCTAGGCATGCATATCTTATTTCCTTACTAACTATTACCCATCTTCTGTTAATGTTTCACCATTAGTACCATTGTTTATCCCTAATGTTTCTTTTCCTGGCACCTGTATTTCAACATTTCTTATTTCTGCTTAAAGGTACATACAACATTTCTTTAATCCATTCTTATTTTTACAATATAATTCATTCTACTTTCACACCGGGCCACCCCGGTACAGCGCACTGGTTCTTGCCGGTAGCCGTACTGGGGCTTGGGCGTGGGACCCTCTTAGGGGCGGGGCCCAATGCAGGGGAATTGGTTGAACTGGCCTAAAGCCGGCCCTGGGGGTGGTGTGGTGTGGTGTGGTGTGTCCTCACGCTGTCCCCACCCCAAGCACCGACTCTGCAAACTGCACCCAATGGGAGCTGCAGGGGTGGTGACTGTGGGCAGTGGCACGCAGAGACCCCTCCAGCCATCCACCTAGGAGCTGCTGTCAGAGGGGGGTGCGGGTCACTTTTGGGAGTCACCCGAGGTAAGCGCTGCACCCCTCACCCTCTCCTGCACCTCAACCCCTTGCCCCAGCCCAGACCCTGTCCCCAAACTCCCAGAGCCCATCCCCCACCCCCCTGCCCTAACCCGCACCATGCACCTGCTTCTGCACCCCAACCCCCTGCCCCAGCCCAGACCCTGCACCCAAACTCCATCCAAGAGCCTGACCCCTCCCCACTCCTGCTCTCAAACTCCCTCCCAGAGCCTTAGGCCTGTTCTGGGCACCACCAAAAATTATACAAACCTGCGGCCCTTGCCCAGGATTTATACCTCCAGTCACTTTTGTGTGTTCACCAACTGTGCTCGTCAGCTGCAGCACTTTCACTGTCACCCCTCCCCCCTTCCTCACCGATTCCTCCTCACACTCATCAGTCTGGGGTTGGTTTGCTGACTGGGGGCTGGACTGGAACAGGCCTGGGCCAGGGGACAACAGGGACGGAGAAGGGGCCTGCCATTGCCTGCCATGGTCTGTTAGTTACTCAGAGGCATCTGCCCTGGGCAACCAGAAAGGTGCATGAATGAGAATGAACAGTGGTCCCCATCCCCATTACGGAGACCCAGTGTGTGTCAGGCCACACCACAGCGAGAGGGGGAGCATCCGGCACGCTAGATCACGTTCAGGAATAGCAGACTAAAAACTGGAAAACATTTCTGGATACTTTTTATTAATTTTGCCTAGTGTTAAGGGATGGTTTTGTGGCTAAGGTACTGGATGGGATTGGGGGAGACGGGAGAAAGCAGGAAATGCCACAGAGCAGAAAGTCAGAGTGACTGTGGAGTATATTGTTGGCCCCTCCGATTTCCTGTAATAATCACTTTCTCAGTTGCTCTTTGACAGCACAGAAGCTGTTTCCTGACTTGCTCTCTGCTCCCCTGGCAGCTAGAGCAGGAGTCATCTGTGAAGGCAGCATGCACAAGACGGTGAGGGATCACCTGCTCTCTGCCCTGGCTAACCTGGGAGAAGCTCAGCTGAAGAATTTCAAATCTAAACTGAATGAAATCCGACTGCAGAAGGGATACGATAACATCCCGAAGGGCGTGCTGGAGAAAGCAGATCCCATCGAGCTCACTGACAAGATGATCCAGAGTTACCAGGAGACCTATGCAGTGATGGTGGCTGAGGAGGTGCTGAGAGCCATCAACGAGATCCAGCTGGCATCAAGGCTTGCTACAAACACGAGAATCGGTAGGGAAAGAACCAGGGAGGGGAGATGACCCCATCTCCTTCCCTCCCTGGCTGCTCTTACTGACCTGCAGGAACCTAGTGAATCTGTTCCCCGCTCCTGTCCAGAGCAGCTATGGGAAGTTCAGTAGCAGGGGGACTCCTTAAAATAGCCCAGGATTTATACCTCCAGTCACTTTTGTGTGTTCACTGACTGTGCTCGTCAGCTGCATCACTTTCACTGTCACCCCTCCCCCCTTCCTCACCGATTCCTCCTCACACTCATCAGTCTGGGGTCTGTTTGCTGACTGGGGGCTGGACTGGAACAGGCATGGGCCGGGGGACAACAGGGACGGAGAAGGGGCCTGCCACTGCCTGCCATGGTCTGTTAGTTACTCAGAGGCATCTGCGCTGGACACCCACGCGGGGACACAGCACCCAGAAAGGTGCATGAATGAGAGTGGATAATGGTCCCCATTCCCTTTGCATAGACCCAGGGTGTGGCTCGCCACAGCACGGCGAGCAAGGAGCGTCTGGCATTTGGGACAGACTGGGCCTTTTTTTTCTGGAAAATTTCCCACGGCAGCTAACAGTGCAGCAGCAGATTCAGTGTTTTCCACAGCGGGGACAATTTCAGAGGAAACCCCAATATCGGCTGGGTCCCTGCGGCACAATCTGTCCCCAAACTCTACATGGGACAATGTGGCTCTGCAGAGGCTCTATTCAGCCCAGGGGCTCTGTCCCATTCTGGGTTGCAATTCAGCCCAATGGGGGCTTTGTCACCTCCTGCCCTGCAACCTCAGGTGCCTCACAGGGCTTTGCTGCTGTAACTCCCAGCCTGGGCTGCTCGCAAACAGCCTGCAAGTCACCCCCTGAGTGGCTGTGTGTAGCTACTGCCCACAAGCAACACTCCAGTCACACTCTGGGTTCCACCAGCCTTGGTTACCACTTGCAGGGTGACCCCCAACACATGCCCAGTCCTGGATTCTCCCAAAGGATGTGTGTTCTGCACTGTCCAATCTTCTTCTGCACAGTCCAGATATTAGAGGCCCATTGATCTTGTAAGGGATCAATATCCAAGAGTTTGGCACTTGAATGGGTGTTACCAAGCAATTCATTTTACACACAACCATGAATTAGTTTTGAGTAAAGAATGGAATAAGTTTAAGTACAAAGAGACAGATGTTAAGTGAGAAATGGTTACAAGAGAAATAAAGATAAAACACTTTCCAATAGCTAAAACTTAACATGCTAGGCTTGGTTCAAGGTACAGTTCTTACCACAAGTTCCCAGCAAGTTTGCTGAGCAAATTTTCAGGTCAGGATTCCCCTCCCCCAGGTCAAAGGGCATGTGTGTGTGTGTGTGTGTGTGTGTGTGTCTGTGTGTGAGAGAGAGAGAGAGAGAGTGAGTCTTTGCTCCTCACTTTTATAGTCCTGTCCTGCTTTGAAATGCATTTCCTGAGGGTTACTCCTAGATACAGTCTGTAAAAGCAGCACCCTTTAGCAAAAAGGGATCTGATTACAACGTTATTTCTGCTCTATACTCTGAACTCTCTATGTTTGGCTCTATGTTTTCTTACAGCAAATGGGGAGAAGCTACCATTTCTTGTGTATGAACTATAATATACAGATCAGCAAGATAGTTCACTAAATACTTTCATCCCACTATTCTGAACATAGTTCTTCTAACTCCTTTTTCTCTTTCTCAGGTTCTGAGAGCTCTTCAAGCGATGGCGACCTCAGATAATTTCTTTGCATAAGCTGGGCTTCATTACCTGCAATACTCTGTGACTCAACAGCTACTTTCAACTTGCTTTCTATTGTCAGTTACTGAGTTAAATTCCTCTCCAGAAATTTATTCATGATTTACTCATACAATAAGAACAACAACATTTCACACACCCCACCCTCCGCATTCAAGTGATTTGTAACCCAACCCCAGCCAAAGTCTATCATTTGGGCAACACAGCTCTGTTTGCTGCATACCTAGGTAGATTAGGTGTGAATGTAAATACAGTCTGGTCCTGAAGCCTTTTCCCTGCAGCCCCAGCTCATCACTAGCTGTCAGGGAGAGCTCATTGAGCCTTTGCTTACAAATCATCATTTGAAATTATTATGTTGGCCAACAGCATCGAAATGAATGCACTGACATTGTCATAAAAAACAGCTGTATAAGGAAGTTAGTCTGTGTTCATATTTTTCAAATCTATTATACTTTTTCAGATACACATATTTTATCACACACTGTATATGTTTTTAAAGTAAAAGCAGTAAAGAGTCTTGTGGCACCCCTCTGATACTTGTTTTTAAAGTGTGTATTAATGTTTCAATTACAATTCAAATTTCCAAACAATCATTAAATTGGCATGTAACTAGTTCACAAAACTGGGAGGGGGGGGAGGAATTCAGGGGGAGTATACACCCCCATAGGGGGGGTGTAGGGAAATCCCTGTTGGAACATCAGTTCTGAGCCCAAGAAACAAGCACCAACTGGTGGGATCGCATTGTAATGCAGGCTTGGGATGATGAGCACTGGCTGCAGAATGTTTGGATGCACAAGGCCACATGCCTGGATGTGTGTGCCAAACTCGCCACAGCCATGCATAGCAGGGACGCCAGCATGAGAGCTGCACTGACCGGGAAGAAGCAGGTGTCGATTGCACTGTGGAAACTTGCAATGCCAGATTGCTACCAATCAGCCAGAAATCTGGTCTACACCACAGTGTTAGGTTGATGTAAGGCAGCTTACGTCAACCTAACTCTGTAAGCGTCTGGACTAAAATGTTCCTCCCACCGATGTAACTCACCCACTACACCGAGCTAACTCCACCTCTGTGAGAGGCATAGCGCTTAAATCTGTTGTTAGCTCAATGCAGTGTCAGTATAGACACTGTATTGCTTACATCTACTGTTGCTGCCTTTCAGAAACCATCCCATAATGCCCCACATTGGCAGTTAAATTGGTGCAAGTGCTCCTGGTGAGTATGTGCACCGCTGACACAAGAAGCGCAGTGGGACGTGTAAAGCCGATTCAATGACTGCAGTGGCTGAATGCCGCCATAACTTAGTTTGACATAAGTTTGTAGTGCAGACTTGCCCAGAGTATCTCAACTAAATACAAGCTGGAATAGATTGTTTGTTTATCATAAGTAGTTCAACTGGAATGGTCTCCTACCATAGGAGTTAAGGGGGCCTGTTAACATGTCTCAAGTTATATGACAACAAAACAGTGTTAGTGGGTTTCAGACTGTTGTCTCTTTACAACTTTCCTAAGTTACAGTAAAACTGTATGAGTTGATGATTGTGATAGCCCCAAAGCTGTGAGGACACTTTCTGACAGGCTGCAAGAAAAATGTAGTCAGCTCACTTACAATTCTGTGATGTTGTGTGTCTGCACGTGAGCAGAGTGCAGGGCTATCAATACCCCAGAAACATCCACATGTGCCGTGTCTTTTTTTGTTATGGGCATGTTGCTCATAAGAACATAAGAACATAAGAAAAGCCGTACCGGGTCAGACCAAAGGTCCATCTAGCCCAGTATCTGTCTCCCGACAGTGGCCAATGCCAGGTGCCCCTGAGGGAGTGAACATAACAGGCAATGATCAAGTGATCTCTCTCCTGCCATCCATCTCCATCCTCTGACGAACAGAAGCTAGGGACACCATTCTTACCCATCCTGGCTAATAGCCATTTATGGACTTAGCCACCCTGAATTTATCCAGTCCCCTTTTAAACATTGTTATAGTCCTAGCCTTCACAACCTCCTCAGGTAAGGAGTTCCACAAGTTGACTGTGCGCTGCGTGAAGAAGAACTTCCTTTTATTTGTTTTAAACCTGCTGCCTATTAATTTCATTTGGTGACCCCTAGTGCTTGTATTATGGGAATAAGTAAATAACTTTTCCTTATCCACTTTCTCAACATCACTCATGATTTTATATACCTCTATCATGTCCCCCCTTAGTCTCCTCTTTTCCAAACTGAAGAGTCCTAGCCTCTTTAATCTTTCCTCATATGGGACCCTCTCTAAACCCCTAATCATGTTAGTTGCTCTGTTCTGAACCTTTTCGAGTGCTAGAGTATCGGTTTGGAGGTGAGGAGACCACATCTGTACACAGTATTTGAGATGTGGGCGTACCATGGATTTATATAAGGGCAATAATATATTCTCAGTCTTATTCTCTATCCGCTTTTTAATGATTCCTAACATCCTGTTTGCTTTTTTGACCGCCTCTGCACACTGCGTGGACATCTTCAGAGAACTATCCACGATAACTCCAAGATCTTTTTCCTGACTCGTTGTAGCTAAATTAGCCCCCATCATGTTGTATGTATAGTTGGGGTTATTTTTTCCAATGTGCATTACTTTACATTTATCCACATTAAATTTCATTTGCCATTTTGTTGCCCAATCACTTAGTTTTGTGAGATCTTTTTGAAGTTCTTCACAATCTGCTTTGGTCTTAACTATCTTCAGTAGTTTAGTATCATCTGCAAACTTTGCCACCTCACTGTTTACCCCTTTCTCCAGATCATTTATGAATAAATTGAATAGGATTGGTCCTAGGACTAACCCTTGGGGAACACCACTAGTTACCCCTCTCCATTCTGAGAATTTACCATTAATTCCTACCCTTTGTTCCCTGTCCTTTAACCAGTTCTCAATCCATGAAAGGACTTTTCCTTTTATCCCATGACAGCTTAATTTACATAAGAGCCTTTGGTGAGGGACCTTGTCAAAGGCTTTCTGGAAATCTAAGTACACTATGTGCACCAGATCCCCCTTGTCCACATGTTTGTTGACCCCTTCAAAGAACTCTAATAGATTAGTAAGACACGATTTCCCTTTACAGAAACCATGTTGACTATTGCTCAAGAGTTTATGTTTTTCTATGTGTCTGACAATTTTATTCTTTACTATTGTTTCAACTAATTTGCCCGGTACCGACGTTAGACTTACCGGTCTGTAATTGCCGGGATCACCCCTAGAGCCCTTTTTAAATATTGGTGTTACATTAGCTAACTTCCAGTCATTGGGTACCGAAGCCGATTTAAAGGACAGGTTACAAACCTTGGTTAATAGTTCCGCAACTTCACATTTGAGTTCTTTCAGAACTCTTGGGTGAATGCCATCTGGTCCCGGTGACTTGTTAATGTTGAGTTTATCAATTAATTCCAAAACCTCCTTTAGTGACACTTCAATCTGTGACAGTTCCTCAGATTTGTCACCTACAAAAGCCAGCTCAGGTTTGGGAATCTCCCTAACATCCTCAGCCGTGAAGACTGAAGCAAAGAATCCATTTAGTTTCTCCGCAATGACTTTATCATCTTTAAGCGCTCCTTTTGTATTTTCATCGTCAAGGGGCCCCACTGGTTGTTTAGCAGGCTTCCTGCTTCTGATGTACTTAAAAAACATTTTGTTATTACCTTTGGAGTTTTTGGCTAGCTGTTCTTCAAACTCCTCTTTGGCTTTTCTTATTACACTCTTGCACTTAAGTTGGCAGTGTTTGTGCTCCTTTCTATTTGTCTCACTGGGATTTGACTTCCACTTTTTAAAGGAAGTCTTTTTATCTCTCACTGCTTCTTTTACATGGTTGTTAAGCCACGGTGGCTCTTTTAGTTCTTTACTGTTTTTCTTAATTTGGGGTATACATTGAAGTTGGGCCTCTATTATGGTGTCTTTAAAAAGGGCCCACGCAACTTGCAGGGATTTCACTTTAGTCACTGTACCTTTTAACTTTTGTCTAACTAACCCCCTCATTTTTGTATAGTTCCCCCTTTTGAAATTAAAGGCCACAGTGTTGGGCAGTTGAGATGATCTTCCCACCACAGGGATGTTGAATGCTATTGTATTATGGTCACTATTTCCAAGTGGTCCTGCTATAGTTACCTCTTGGACCAGCTCCTGCGCTCCTCTCAGGATTAAATCTAGAGTCGCCTCTCCCCTTGTGGTTTCCCATACCAGCTGCTCCATGAAGCAGTCATTTAAAGTATCGAGAAATTTTATCTCTGCATTTCGTCCTGAAGTGAAATGTTCCCAGTCAATATGGGGATAATTGAAATCCCCCACTATTATTGGGTTCTTAATTTTGATAGCCTCTCTAATTTCCCTTAGCATTTCATCATCACTATTACTGTCCTGGTCAGGTGGTCGATAATAGATCCCTACTGTTATATTTTTACTAGAGCATGAAATTTCTATCCATAGAGAGTCTATGGAACCTCCCTGTTTATTCACCTGATAGCTGAGCAAATCAGGTCTCCAGGGACCTGCGCGTCCCTGACTCCAACTACACCAGGCTTTTCTGTAGGACTGTATGGAGGAAAGTCTGAGGGTGGAGTGACTATTGGGGGAATAGAGTGTGCAGTTGTTCTAGATAATGGCTATCAGGTCACTGTCATCTTCAAACCCTTTTAACAGCAACATCTGCCCCTGTAAATCCTAGATGGATTGTTTGTATGTGGGTTAGGAGAGGACCAGTACCCATACCTGAGACATGTGGGTCACATTTTGGGGTTGTGATAAATGAGGGGGGTGGGTAGCACCCTTGTGTAACTCTCTAAGGTGCCACAAGGACTCTTCATTGTTTGTGCTAACAATGTAGCATCCTGACATTGATACTTCAGCCCAAGTGACCTGTGGGTTGGATTCATTGTAGTGGGACATGGGACATGTGGAAGCTAATTTAAACTCTTATTTCCTTAGGGTTCGCCTTCCATATACTTCTATGCTGGTGCGACTTCCGACCATTACAGTTCATCAGTGAGGCACAGGCAGCAATGCACTTGTCCTGTTGCCTTGACTGAGAAAGGTTCTGATCAAAGTGAGCGTAGATTTCAGCCAGCTCCTGGGGTAATATCTCATTGGAGATGAAAGGGCTTGTCCACCAGCACAAACATCCCTCCTACCACCATTGCTTGAAGATGTACCACTGTCTCCTGCTCCACACCATTGCTCAAGATTGAGAGCCATAACTGAGCTGTTGGTAAAGTGCTCACATGATGTAGGATGATTATAACTGTTGCTACTGAGGATCTCAAACTCAGATATAATCCTTAGTGGGGAAGCAAAGAGTTCTACTGAAAAACTGATGTGGTGTTTTTGGTGAGGTGACTAGCTCTTTAGAGGTTCAAACTTCTCCCACGAACAAACAAATGAGCCAGTGAAGCAGCCTAGCAAAATAAACAAACTACTCTGCTATTTACATTAGGAGGATAACTGACAGCAAGTCAGTGTAAAGATGATCACAGTTGGAAAGATGAGAGTTTCAGTTGATGAACCTGCTAGATAATAGCTGCTGCTGGAAATACATCTGGGGAGTATTCCAGACCGATTAAATTAATCAAGCCTTTGGAGAATTTACAACGGGAATACAGAAAGTTTATAAATTGAGATTCTGCAGAAACGTACAGGGAACTAAGAGCCAGGATTTACACTGACTTGCTGTGTAACCTTGGGCAAGTCACATCACCTTCTGTGCCTCCAGTTTCTCTTCTCAACTTTCAACTACCTCTGGTCCAGGGGTAGCAAAGTGTGACCAAGGGGGTACCTCTGTCGCAATTTTCTGTGAATGTGACAGAGCATCAACTCCAGAACACAGCATGAGAAAGTTCAGAGGTAGCAAACTTTTATGGATGATTGATGCCCTTTCACAATTTGTTGTTACTGTGACATCTCCATTGTAAATGTGGACACAACTATAGAAAGGTATTTTTCTAAATATAAAACCTTTATTATTGTAACAAGATATATAAACAAGAACATTTTAATTTTCATTTCAACAATTTTTAAAAACCAAGCATCTGAACATATTCATAGTTAACACATTTTTTCTTTACTGAAATGTACAGTAATGTTACACTTCTCTACTTCTCATTTATATTTCAGCTGTGTTAAAGGAAGAAAACCAAAATACTTCTCTTAACAAAATAATTATAAAATGTACATTTTAGTTAAATATCTGAACTATGCACACTTGTTGCACCTGTACTCTTTCTTCTCATCAGTCAGGTTTTCTTCATTGGTTCCCTCTGGAAGGCAGGGAACATGTGACCACCTCTTACAAGAGTCACACTGGACCTTTGCTACGTAATAGGTGAGAAAATGAAATCACAAAACTAACAACGGTAGAGATAATTTTAATTAAATGGTAAAACTTACAAAATAATATTTCTTGAACATATAATCATTCCTCAGGATACGAAATACTTGCTACTGTGGAATTATTACAAGAATCCTGATCCTTAGGTTATTATGTTGAGTCAATAGACAACTGGCTACATCTTTGGCCATGAGTTTTGTTCTTGTACTGCAAATAATCATATTCTCCTTACTTATCTGCTCCAAGATATGGTGTATGTTTTTCGTACCATTTTGTGTTTTTTACCACCATGCCATTTTTATTTTCTTTTTTGCAAATCACATCATTGCAGTATAAGCAGTAGTCCTCCATGCTGTCTGAAAAAAAAAATCAATCACATTTAGTCAAATGATGGTTGTGACCAAAACTGTAAATAGACATCTTGATTTATCCATTAGTGTCAATTACTCAAAAAATTAATTGGTTTGCAAATACTTTTTCTTTTGGGGGGGTCATATTTTAAATGATATTTGGAGCCCCAGTCTATGTTTCTCCAAATTTTGGTTTACAGCTGGTGGATATAACGATATTAAAATAGATTTAACTGCTTCATCAATAGCAACCATTCACTCCGGCCACATTTTTAACAGTACGTAAAGATATTACTCATACAGATTCCCGATTAAAGAACCAAATCTGTAACATCTTAATACACCTACAATGGGATAACTCTTTGTGATATGACTTTATTCCACCCTTTCTGTTATCTCCCCATATACTATGGATTCACTAAGTATATGTAATAAAGTTATTACCTGACTCTTTCATTAAAATAATTGCTATGTTTCTTCTAAACATACTTAGAGCCTCCTGTGTGATTTCTATAGTACTGATGTCTTTATGCTTATAAATATGTTTCTGCAAACTAATAACCCTTCTGTAGCGAGGAGGCATGGCCCCACTCAGACGTGGATGAGGAGGGAATGTCGTAAGCCACCAGGTGGGCGGGGCCAAGAGGGTCACGGTCCACATGCTGGAAGCAGAGGGGTGGAACGGGAAGGGGAAATATAAAAAAACAGCCCAGCAGCTCAGTTGGGAGGGAGCAACCGGAGGAGACAGACACTTCTTCCCTGCTGCTGGAGTGGAGCACCAAGGAGAATCACTGTTGCCCCAGGGACGAAGGTGAGATTCCAGGGAGCCCTGATGCTCTTAATGTGGAGGAACTGCTACCGCTACCCTTGGGGTGTATCCCAGGGAGTCTGAGGATGACCCCTGGCCACAGGACATCCGAGGGGGAGAGTAGGAAGCAGCCCAGAAGAACCAGGCAATGGTCTGGGGGAGAGCGAGCCTGAAACAAGGTCAGCGTGTTGTGGGTGGGTCTCCACTGACCTACTGGTGGACCACTCTGCCACTGTTAGGGCCCTGGGTTGGGACGCAGTGGAGTTGGGCAGCCTGCGTCCCCCCTGCCACCTCACCCCAGGGGTGGCAGTACTCCACCTCCTTAGGCTCACCCCTACTAGAGCCCCACAGACTGGGCTGGGGCTATAGCTCTGCCTGCAGGCCAGAGCCTTAACTGCTTGTTGCCTCGGCCCGGTGAACAGACTGCTGCAGCTCTGCCTGATTGCTGGTTGCTGCCCCTCCCTGCTTAACATCTGGGCTGACAGCCTGCTACCACTTTCCCCGGCTACAGGCCAGAGCCCAGATTGTGTACTTCCTGCCCTGCGGGAAGGACAGGCCCCTTGAGAACAGTTAATTTCCCCCTCTTTTTCCCAGCTCAGAGAAGGCTTTAGCAGACCCAAAGTGCGAGAAGGCATGCCGCCCCCCACCCCCTGACTCTGATATAGAGAGACGGCCCGCCAGTCTACAACTTATCATTAGAAAAAACATGCATCATTAACAATCAATACTGAACATTTGGCATTGAATACCTTTAGGACAGTGGTTCCCAAACTGGGGTTTGTGAACCCCTGGGGGGTTGCGAAATGTTACAGGGGGTTCTCGGAGGGGGGGGGGAATTTCCTAATGGCGGACAGAGCTGTACCTAGCAACCCTGGAGCCCCTGGACTTCCAAGAGCTAAGCAGATCAAAGCAAGCATCTCTATCACACTGAGGAGATTTAAACTTCAAGACTCCTTATAAGCAATGGAAAGGGAGGTGGATATTTTTTGCTATTTTTAAAATTAAATAGGCAACTAGTGTTGTTTTTAAAGTTATTATGAAGAACAAGTTTAAGCTTTGTTGTAACGTGCATTGTTTGCGTGGACTGCTCAAGCCCTGAATGCTTGTATAGGAGGAACTCTTTGAGTTGGCTTCTTAAATACCTTCCTGCTGTTTCACATCTGATACTCCTTGGTGAAACATAGGAGCCTGGTCTTACAACAGGCTTATTCCAAGTGATACAAGCTACGAAAGTGAGATCTTGGAAGAGTGGTGCCGTTTTCATAATGTAATAAAAATACTGTAATGATAAATAATAAATAATACTAAATAGTGTGTAATAAGTGTGTCATAAAAACAGATTTTCTATTTCCAAGATCACTGCTTTTATAATTTATACTCAGGTAAAGGAGAATTTCCCTGGAAATATTTGTTTTTAGGAGGAGGTTCGCGAGACTTGACATTTTAGTGAAAGGGTCTCACAGGTTGTTAACGTTTGGGAACCGCTGCTTTAGAATTAGTGATCCACAGTTGTGCCCACTACTTTGTCTCTTGTGTTCCACTATTTTGGTTTTCCAATCCACTGTGAGTTTTCCAGTTCCTTGGTTGATGAAAGACCTGAAATTTAAAGGGAGGCCAGTAGCCGAATGTATAAGAGGATTTTGCTTTTTCTTTCAATTTCTGTACGTGTTTTGTAACCCTTTCTTTTTCTACTTCCAATGACAATGTTCATATATATATCCACTTGGTTTCTTATTATGTGTATCTGAGTCTTATGCTTATATATATCACTTGATCTGCTGTGGCCAGTATTGATACTAACACCCTATGACTCATGCAAAATGCTAATATTTTCTGCCCACGTTCAATGAAGTAGTTAGCCAGGCTCAAATTGCACAAGTTCACTCAATGTCCATTATTAAGCACCGTCAGCGCAAGTGTATGCTGTTTCCATTTCTCTTTGTCTCTATCTGGAAGATACCCTCGTTGTTACAGTTTTTTAAAAACAATTTTCACAATAACACTATATGTGAACTCTGAAAGTAAGTGTCTAAAAAATCACCTCTAATTCCTTAGGAATTTGCTTTGATATGTCATCTCATTACCCAAGGGGTCAATTACTAACAATTCTTTGGTTTCCATTCACGTTTTCTGGAAGTGTACATGCATAAACATAGGTTGTTGGTAATATGATAATTTCAAGAATTTTATAATGATTTTTATAAACATTGCATGCAGATAACATTTGTAATGTCTCACTACCACAAGAGAAAATCATATTGTCAATTCCTTGAATACAACAATGCAGCCTGTATTCTTTACATTTACAGTGCCAACAGAATAACACAGTCTTCGCACTAGCATTTTATTTTCTAAACTGCAGTCCTCAGAATTTCAAGGCTTCTATTACAATTCCATTTTCAGGTATTAAAGTTATTAAAACCCCCCAATATAGGAAATTATATCACTGGTACACAGCTGTATTTGAATCTTATGTATAAATTAAGTGCAGACAATCCCAAAGTATACCAATGGAAAACATCTTAGCACAATAACTCAATGATTTGGTGCATTGAAAGGAAACAATAATATATTACTTTGCAGAATTCCACTCTGTGATCATTGAAAAAAGAACTGAAAATGTAGTTATACTTGCTGGTGAAGTAAAGCAGTCAATGTGGATTATATTGTGTTTCCTAGTTTCAGGACATGCTTACTATTACTCATTCCCCAACATAGCATTGTTTTTGCTGTTTAAGACTGCGCTTAACTGCCTTCCTGAAAATGGGATTTGCCCATGCTGGGCATGAAAGCCTGTCAACATTTACCTTCTCCAGTTTCATTCGTCTTGGTCTTCTTGACAGAGGAATCAATCCAGTCACCTTCCATGTTTACAGCTATTTCAATTACCTCATCACCTAGCCATCTTCCTAGCATCAGGTCACGAAATGCAGTGTCATACAGACCCATTTTTCTTACTTTGGTGTCCAGGCTCCGTGTAACCTTGTGGGTTTGTACAAAATTTACTAGAAAAAAAATGTAACGCATATTATATGCATGGTGACACAATTACCTATTCCTCTGTTTGACCATCATGAATTCTGCCATTCTAACATGGAAACTTTTAACATGCTTCACAAATGGAAATATATTAACAAATTGTTTAAAAACAAATATGTGATAAGCAATAGCTTTTGAGAAACCATTCTTTGTCTTCCCCATCCTCCATAAACATGGCATCAACATGGCTTGGATCGCTGCTTGCAACTTCTGCCACTAGACATTCCTCGTCTTCTGCGCCTGTGACTTCCACCTTTATCACTTTGCTGTCATGAGGCTTGTGAGATACATCACCTCCCATTTCTCCTACCTCTTCTGAGGTGACTGTTCTCCCAGTATCACTCACTGCAGTTTCTATTTCCATGTTTTCCTGCAATCTGTTTTCAGCGCCTAATGTTGGAGGCTCTTTAAATAGTTTTAAGTGGGAGATACTGTACATAAATCCTAGAAGTTTTCCCGAGATGGTTGCCAATGTAACTCTTTCCCCCTCAATAGTGGAGACTTTGTATGGTCCACGGTATGTAGGTTGCAGCAGCCCTCCCTTTCTTGTTTTCCTTCTTGCATTCAGTAACATGACACTGTCCCCAACCTTGAATATTATTTTCCCATGTTTACAAGTCTTAGTTTTGGCATCCTCTATTTGTTGTTTTTCTTGTGCTTTAGAAATATTACTAATAGCCAGTTCAATGTCAGCATCATTTCTATAATTCAAATTTATGCTGTACTCTTTGTAGTATTCTTCACCGAGTTCCTCAAAAGTTGGTGACTTTGTAAACAAATGGAGAAGGAGTTGTACTTGCAAAATGAACAATCACAAATAACATATGCACCTGAAAGCTGATGGTTTTTAAAGACACTTACCCTGTAATTATCTGAGACTTGGTCTGGGAATGTTGCTTCAAAGCCATACAGTAGTCAAAAGGGTGACATTTTGGTTGTTATGTTTGGTTTCGATCACAAAGAAAATGTCACCAAGAAATTCATCCCAATCACTCCCAGTGTCATCAACCAACTTCTGCAATGGTCTGTAACAAATGGTGATGGATTATTGAAGGGGCTATCTTTATTGAGACAAATTATATGGAATCCAAAAGGCATAAGGTGAAGGCCATCCTAGTACATTAACATGCACTGCATTCATTGCGAATTAAAGGCCACATTATGTAGCAATGATAAAAATGGATAATGATAAACAATTATCTTTGACTCTCTCTTTATAAGATTTCTTAAGTTTTTAAAGGAAGTGAAAGAGACTTGATATCATGTATATGCAATCCACACAAGGAACATTCCTAATGCTTTGACACTGGAAGGAAGATTAAAAAAAATTCTGAAGAAATTTAGTAGATGTCTCAAAAGTCCAAAATTCATCTTTATGCTTGTCAAGGTGGTATCCAGATTTAATTCCTTTCTCACTTTCTGGCAATGCAGACATCATGAAACCTAGTTTAGATGGAATAATAAGATGACTAAAATTCTTGCATGAAAATATTACTTCAAGGGAAGGGATTGTACATTTTACAGCAAAGGTATAATTATTGTTCTTTGCAATGTAAATGTAAATTTTGCATTTAAAATGTAAATGACATATTGCAGGATTTAGTTTTATTCCAGTACAGACCCAATTGGCGATGGTTTTTGTCATCCGAGGCCAATAGTATCTTGTGCTCAGGGCCATTGTCGGTTTGACTGTTCCTTGATGTCCACCCCATGGACTGTCATGATACCGTTCAAAGAGTTGTAGGGCTTGTTTCATGGTGTGCATGACAACCTTTCTTCCTTTAGCAGAATGGAAAAATTCCATCTCTGATAATCAGAGAAGATGGGGTTGTGATGCTGACATCACCTGCTGCACTTAAGCCATGATCAGATATTTTCAAAGTCATAGATTCATTATATGCATATAAAAGATATCTGAATGCAGAATGGGTCATCCTGCCTTTGGTAAGGTGGGGCGGGATCAATATCTGACTATAAGTAGATGTTGAAAAAAAATAAACTAAAAGTAATTGCTCAGTGACCATAAATGGACTGTTTGTTGGATACACTGGATAACATACTTAGGAAATAGAAATAAATTTTAGGCTTTTCTGGTAATATTTACATTTCATGCACTTTTCTCAGGTAATTGAGAAATACATTGCTCCAGTGCCTACATATGTAGGCAAAGGAGATTTTCCTGGAAATGTGAAGAAAACTGTGATCCTAATCCTGGTCCCAAAGAGGGTAAATTTAACACTCCAAATATTCCCCGTGTTGGAGGATCAGGACCATCATGTACATGGCTGAAGATTCCCTTGTGTTATGTGTCTATATTACACGAGAAAAAGAACCTTCCAAAGAAAAGTTTGCAGCAAATCGACACAGGTTATTATTGCTTTACTCATTCCTTCAGGAGATGTTACGCCTCTTATTTGTGCCTTTAAGAACGGAGCCCTGGGAAGCCCATGCTGAGAGATACTGTCTGCTCAGAGTCTGGCCACCCCCCTCCGATTGGCTCCCTTTGCCCTTTTTTAACCCTTGTAAAACGCAGGCCGCAGAGAGTCTCATGCCGAGTGATGGGAGGGTGAAGGGCAGTGGCGTTGGCAGATGTTACTGAGCCTGCTCAGCTCCTGTGCATGCCGACTGCACCCTAAGTAGCAAATTCCTGCCGTTTGCAGCTGTCGCTGGGCGTGCTCAGACCACTCCAGCAAACCAGGGGTGGAACTGAGCAATGAGTAATTTCCGGCTGCTGGTTCCTGTGTCAGATGCAACAGCCCTTCTCTGTCTCGGCAGTTCCTGTCTCTTTGATGAACCATCTCAAGTGGTGCTGGCAGCATGGAGCGGGCCGAGAGTGAACTGCTAGAGACCCTGGAAGAGCTGGGAGAAGGGGAGCTGCAGAGATTCAAGGACAAACTGAGTGAAATCCAGCCGAAGGAGGGATACCAACATCTCCCCTCTGGGAGCCTAAGAAATGCAGATCCCCTAGCCCTCACGGACCTGCTCCTCCTCTTCTATGGGACGGACGATGGGGCGGAGGTGGCTGCGGAGGTGCTGAGAGCCATCGACCAGGGAGCCCTAGCAGAGAGAATCGAGAGATTCATTCATTCACTGGAATATGGTAAGGAATGAACCAGGGAGACTGGCCCCCAGTCTGTCTCTTTCCCTGAAGCCTCCCTCTTACAGGTGGGATACTAGCTAGAGCTCAAGTATCAGAGGGGTAGCCGTGTTAGTCTGGATCTGTAAAAGCAGCAAAGAATCCTGTGGCACCTTATAGACTAACAGACGTTTTGCAGCATGAGCTTTTGTGGGTGAATACCCACTTCATTGGATGCAAGTAGTGAAAATTTCCAGGGGCAGGTATATATATGCAAGGAAGAAGCAAGCTAGAGATAACGAGGTTAGTTCAATCAGGGAGGATGAGGCCCTGTTCTAGCAGTAGAGGTGTGAAAACCAAGGGAGGAGAAACTGGTTCTGTAGTTGAGCTGTTTGCAGTGCTGTTGTCACCCTGTTGATGCCAGGGCATTAGAGACACAAGGGTGGGTGTAGCAGGGTGACCACTGGCTCTAGCCCTGGAGGGGTTGGAAAAGCCCTGCAGAGGGCTGGGGCTGGGCAAGGTAAAACCCTGGCTGATTGGAGGAAGTGGCTGCAGCTGGGGCCACGCCCCAAACTGAGCGACAGGGCCTTATAAGAAGGCCAGGGAAGCCAGAAGGATCAGTCTCTCTCTGCCTGTAGAGGGAGATGGGCCTGGCTGCAGAGAGCTAGAAACTGGGTACCTGAGTGGAGCAGGGCTGGGGATAGGCTGAGGAGCTCCAGCCTGGAAAGCCCCAGGCTGTGGCCTAGCAGAAGGCAACTGGTCCTGGGGGTTGCAGAGGGCAGCCCAGGAGTAGGCAAAGGCAGCAGATCCAAACCCACCCTTGCCAGTGCTGAGTGGCTGATACTGCAGTCTGCCCCAGAGCATGGGGGCTAGATGATGAGTGGCAGTAGTCATATACTGAGGCAAGATGGGGATAGAGGGTTGGGGTTTCCCCAGGGAAGGGAGACCCATAGTGGAGGGGTTACTGCCAGGGGGCAGCACCCCAGGTAAATGGGGCACTGGGGTCCAGGGCGGGACACGGGGGGCCAGAGGACAGGCGGATCACTGGCCTGCAGAGGGCGCTCTGGAGGCTGCAATGAGCTAATTCCCAGAAGTCACCAGCAGGAGGCGCTGCAGGGGTGAGTCTGCAAGTCCACAGTGGGAGTGAGGTAATATCTTTTATTGGACCAACTTCTGTTGCTGAGAGAGACCAGCTTTTGAGCTGCATGGAGCTGTTCTTCAGCCCACAGCTCTGTGGAGCTTGAAAGCTTGGCTCGCTTAGTTGGCCGCAGAATTTGTCCAATAAAAGATATTAACTCCCCCACCTTGTCTCTGTCATTAGCTAGAGCAATGGTGTGTGTGTGTGTGTGGGGGGGACACCTGCTGCTATACTAGCAGGAGCAGGCTTAAACTGGAGTGGGTATTGCAGGGTGGGACCAAAAGAATAGCCTTCCTGTGCTGCAAACAACCCCAACCAGCAGCTGCTGCCTGGGAACTGCCTTCAGAGCTAGGCGGGGCTGCCAGCAGTGACACAGGAGTAAGGAATTAATTCAGTTAACAAGTAGTTTGGGGGCGGGGGCAAAATTCCGTGACTGGTAATGGGGGGAGTGAGACTGGAAAAGTTTGTGCGCCACTGTGCTAGAGTAACGGCTCCCAAACCTTCCTGGTTTACCTACCACCTTCTCAAAAACTGGTGGACGAAGTGCCACATGCAGATTTCTCCTTTTTCTGAACATTTGAAGTCTTAACAGGTTGAATTAAAGTATCAAGAAATCTCTAGTAAAGTAAGTTTTGATTGTGGCCGGTGGAGTTCTGCCTGGAGAGAGTTAGAAGAGGAGGGAGTTTGGTCAGGAAACTCCAGGGGGACAGTTACAGGGCACACATTTTTGAGCTGATCAGGAATTTTGTTTTTTTTTTTAAATAGGGAAATATCAATTTCACAAAACTGAAATTGGCAGGAGCTGATTGGTTCTGACAACTTTCCTCGGGCAGGTTTGTCAGGTCCAGCCTGGGATTTCTGCACAGAGAGAGAGACCCAGCCCAGAATAGCCAGGTGGTCAAGGCACTCGCCTGAGTCAGGCAGAGCAGGGAGTTGAACATGAGCCTCCCCCTTCCCAGGTGAGTGGCCAGACCAGCTGGCTGTTGGCTACTCTGGGATGGGTTGCTCTCTCTCCCCCGTCCCCCCGGTTTGTGCTGAAACCCCTTGAAATGTCTCAGTTCATTCTGATGCAGAACAGGAAACTCTGGTAACCACAGAAACAGTTTCCAGCCCAGCACTAAGGAAGTTAGATGGAGGGAGGTGATACCGGCTGGAGGGCAGAAAGGGCTCTGGTGTGTGTGTGAGTGGGGGAAGGGCAAGGAGGGCTCAGAGAAGAGAGAGAGAGAGGTGGGAGCATTTGGGCTGGATTTGGGGTCTTTATTGGGGAACAAGGCATTTTGAGCTCCAAATCACCCTTCTTCCAAGACTTCAGGTTTTCAATTCCCCTTAGATTTCCTATCAGCCAGTGAGATCTGCCAGTCCCACTGCTGCCCCTGGCCTCTCTGGAGAGTCTTTCCCACAGATCTGCTCCTACTCTGCTCTCACAATTCCTCCCTCTTGGTTGAGGAGCCCATGGGGCAGTATGAGATTCAAGCAGGCTGCCTCTCTGCCCTCTCTCCTTTAACCTCTCAGTGGGGAAATTGCAATCGTTTTCTCTCTGCTTTGGGGCAAGAAGCTGCAGTGATTTAC
The DNA here is from genome assembly GCF_016161935.1 of Mauremys reevesii. NCBI lineage: Eukaryota > Metazoa > Chordata > Testudines > Geoemydidae > Mauremys > Mauremys reevesii. Next base: position 288,219 of record NW_024100906.1, read on the forward strand.
AGAAGAGTGGAGGGGAGCTAACTCCTGTCCCCACTCCATTTGTATCTCACACACACAAAGGCACCTTAAATTCAATCAATTTAGCACGTGCTAAGTACACCTTGCATTGCCTTGACTAGAACTTCAGCAGGCATTGGTCAGATCGAGCTAGCTAACGTGCTCTAACACACCTTTAATTCCTAGTCAAGACAGGGCTGGTGGGAGGGGAAAGAACAGAACCTCCATCTCAGGGATCCCTAACAAAGAAACCCCCCCTCCCATTCCCAGCTCGGCAATCTCCTGGGCCCTTTCCTGCACAGAACCAGTAAAAGGGACAGGAAAACAAACACACATTCCCCAGCAGATACGTGGCCCTTACATGTTCCTTCTCTGCACATTTTGATTTCTGTAATAGAGCGCTCATCTGGAGCGTGGTGTGCAGTACTGCTCACCCCTTGTCAAGAGGGAGGTTGCAGACTTCGAGGGGCTTCAGAAAAAGGTGATAGGAATGATCAAGGTTCTGGAAGGCTGGACAGGGACTGTTCACCTCACAGAGGTGACTTGTTCACTCTACAAAACAAGGACGGGGATAGAGAAGAGTGATCAGGGGTGTCTGTTCTCCCTCTGTCACATCTGTTACTGCGGGATTCTCACATCTTCCTCTGCAGCATCTGGTCCTTTCCACTCCTAGAGACAGGACACTGGACTGGTAGGACCTAGGCTCTGATCCTGTCTGGCCATTTCTGTGTTCCTAGAGCTTGGCATCTGTTGGTTGACATATGTTTGAGTGATTTGCATGTGCTCATACCACAACAAGTATGTGTGTGCCCAATGCACAGTTTTTGCTGGAGACTTTTTTTCCCCTCACTGGTACCCATCAGGGTGGCACGAATGCCCTCTGGCACCTCACACAACTATGTGCAGGTATAAAGGGCAGTATTGGTTGAGGGTCTGAAGGTCATCCCCCTTCAGACAGCACCATCTACAGATGCTACCCCACTATTTGGCCATTGACTATGTCCATTCTACTCTGCATGGACGTCAATCATGATGGACCATTGGGTCTTACAGGTCCATACAATTGGGCTATGCTATCCCCCTTCTCTCCTCCCCATCTACCTTACCCCCCACCCCATCCCTCTTCAGGGGCCCTTCTCACTAACATCTGCTGCGAAAGGAAGTGAACCATCTTCTCCAGCTTGGTGCTGTGGTATCTGTACCTCTGCAACACAGGGGGAAAGTTTTCCATTTCCACTACTTTCTGACCCAGAAGAAAAATGGAGGATAATGTCCCATTCTCGACCTCAGGAAGCACAACAAATTTGTCCGATCCCAGAGGTTCAAGATGGTCACTCTAGGCACGATTTTTCTGGTGCTGGAAGAAGACTGGTTTTCATCCCTCGATCTACAAGACCAAACTGGGAGGAGAGGTAGATATGCTGGAGGGTAGAGATAGGATACAGAGGGACCTAGACAAATTAGAGGATTGGGCCAAAAGAAATATGATGAGGTTCAACAAGGACAAGTGCAGAGTCCTGCACTTAGGATGGAAGAATCCCATGCACTGCTACAGACTAGGGACTGAGTGGCTAGGCAGAAGTTCTGCAGAAAAGGACCTAGGGGTTACAGTGGACGAGAAGCTGGATATGAGTCAACAGTGTCCTTGTTGCCAAGAAGGCTAATGCCATTTTGGGCAGTATAAGTAGGGACATTATAGCAAATTGAGGGATGTGATCATTCCCCTCTATTTGACATTGGAGAGGCCTCATCTGGAGTACTGTGTCCAGTTTTGAGCCCCACACTACAAGAAGGATGTGGAAAAATTGGAAGGCAACAAAAATGATTAGGGGGTGGGGTGACATGACTCACGAGGAGAGGCTGAGGGAACTGGGCTTGTTTAGTCTGCAGAAGAGAAGAATGAGGGGAGATTTGATAGCTGCTTTCAACTACCTGAAAGGGGGTTCCAAAGAGGATGGATCTAAACTGTTCTCAGTGGTACCAGATGACATAACAAGGAGTAAGTGGGGGGAAGTTCAGGGTGGATATTAGCAAAAACTTTTTCACTAGGAGGGTGGTGAAACACTGGAATGGGTTACCTAGGGAGGTGTTGGAATCTACTTCCTTAGAGGTTTTTAAGGTCAGGCTTGACAAAGCCCTGGCTGGGATGATTTAGTTGAGGATTGGTCCTGCTTTGAGCAGGGGGTTGGACTAGATGACCTCCTGAGGTCCCTTCCAACCCTGATATTCTATGACATGTACTTTCACATTACTGTACATGCCACTCACAGATGATTCCTCCATTTCATGGTAGGCAATGACCACTATCAGTACAGGATTCTCTCCATTGGTCTATCTACTTCACCTAGGGTCTTCTCCAAGACCCTCACAGTTGTCACAGCACACCTTCGGAAACAGGGAAGAATGATTTTTCCGTACCTCAATGATTGTCTCCTCAAAAAGACCTACACAAATTGCTGCCTGCATGGTTTTCCATAAAGACAAAGTTTACCTTCACCTTCACCCAAAATTCCTTACTAAGGTGGTTCCAATTTTCATCAAGCAATTTACTTACCTACTTTCTTTCCAAAGCTCATAAACATAAAAATGAGGAAAAGTTCCACATTTGGATATTGGAAGAGCTTTTGCGTTTTACCTTGATCTAACCAAGCCTCTAAGATCTACCTTGCAACTGTACACTGTGGTTGCAGGTAGAATGAAGGGCAGTCCAGTGTCCTCGCAAAGAATCTCTTCTTCAATTTCCTCTTGCATTTGTTCATGCTACCACATGGCTAATGTGACTCTCCTGAGTAAGGTATTCGCCCAGGCAACCTGGACTCATGCATCTTCTGCAGCCTGTCTCGCTCATGCTTGGACATCTGTAAGGTGGCAGCTTGGTCATTAGTCCATACATTCACTCTCATTATGCCATCTCTCAGCAGTCCAGGGATGAGGCCAGAATTAGTTGTGTGATTCTCCAATCCCTGTTCAAGTAGCCTCCGAGCCACCTCCAGTTTAAACTGCTTGAGAGTCACATGTAGTGGAATAGGCATGTGCAGTCACTTGAGGAAGATGAAATGGTTACTGACTGACTCATACCTGTTGTTCTTGGAGATGTGTTGCCTGTGGCCATTCCACAACCTGCCCTCCTTCCCCTCTCTACACTCATCTCTCCGGGAAGAAGTAACTGAGGGAGTAGGGGGTGGCTCCACCCTTTGTACCCGCACATAGTGGTGTGAGGCCGCAGAGAGTGCTCCTGCTATCCTGACAGGTACCGCTGAGGGAAAGAATCTTTGACAGCTGGGTGCCCATAAACCTACAGTGGAATGGACGTGTGCAACACACCTCCAAGAACAACAGTTATGAGAACATTAGTAACCTTCCATCTTTCTGCCTCTCTCCCTTCATTTCCCTTATTCTGTCTTTCCCTGTGCTATGTTCTCTCACTCCTACCCCATCTTTTCTGTCTCTTTTAGGTGTTGGCAGAGCACAAGTCACTTAGTATCTCGGCATTATCAGATTCTCTCTCCCCATCCCCAGTAATGAATCCCTGATTCCCAGACCTTTGTTCCCATCCAACCTTGATCTTTCCCTCTCTCTGCACTCACCCCTCTATCCCCATCTATTCACCCTACCAAATACCTACACACCAATTCATCAATCCCCCCACATTCCTACTGCCCTCCTCAGCCAAATGTCACACCCATCTCACCCCCAGCACAGACACTGTTCCCAGCGTGTCCCTCTATGTGGTCAGGAGCTGGGGGAGTGACGGTGACTCCTCAATGCATAATCCATCCCCAAACCCTGCTCAGGTCTCTAGCTAAACAGCAGCAAAAGCAACCAAAAAAGGTGAGGGTGAGGGTGGTCCGGGATCCAGAGGAGGTCCCTCTGGGGGGCAAGGATCTTAGACCCCAGACTTGGGGTTCCCTGTGTCTTCATAGCCAGCCCCAAACTGAAACCAAAACCCCTCCAGCAGGCTCTCTCCCCCTCCCTCTCTCCCCATCTTCCTTTGTCCAGTTTCCTGGGAAAAGGTGTCACCTTGCCTCACCTCCTTCTTGGCTCAGGTTACAGGCTCGGGTACCTTCCCTCAATTAAAGTCATCCCCTGCTCTCCCATCCCCCATGCAGACAGTCCCAGTAAAACTAGACGACATTCCCAGGTCAATTCGCCCCACTCCCTACTACGTCACAACCCCCTTAAAAGTGTGCATGTCTGCCTAATTCTTTGTGTGTTTGTGTGTATATGTGTCTCCTCTCTGCTTTGTGCCCACCCCCCAGGAGGAGGTAGCGCTGCAGCCTCTGGTCTTCCTCCTCCCCTGCAGGATGCACCAGCAGTTGGGGGAGGGAAACAGACAATGGTTTGGTCCAGGTGAGCATTAAGTGGGGATTCACAACAGGAGGAGGACACTTTAGAGGAAAAATTCTTTTAATTGTTTCCTCCCCAGCCACAGAGGAGGCAGAGTTGGGGGAAAGGCATGATAAGTTGGGAGGACGTGACTACCCCATCCATTGCCCTGTGCCACAAAACACATGTTCCCTATAATCATTAGTTCAGGATTTATTTTTAATGACTCCTCAGAGAAATATGATTTCGAGTGCCACCTGTATCAGCTGCAGCAGCATCACTTCGCGAGAGGAGGTTTCAAGTATGTGGAATGCACACTGAACGATGAGCAGTACCAGACAATCAGATCTGAGAAAACCAGCCAGGAGAAGATGCGGAAGCTGTACGAGCTGGTGCCGGGCTGGCGCAAATGGCAGAAGGACCGGCTCTACCAGGCACTGAGGGAAACAAACAGAGACCTGGTTGAAGAGCTGGAGGGTAAATAAATGACATCAGGGAAATCCGCTTCCCACGCTCCCCATCATGAACCCTGATCCCATCCCAAGGGCGACGCTAGATCACCTCTCTGGCTGTTTATCCTTCCCCGAGCACTGCAGCATCAGAGCTGGGCACGATTTATTACGTCACCCTCACGTCACTATAATGTGCAGTGAGCCTGTGGGAGCGTTTGCCCCCTGGGCTGAGATTACTTGGTGCTGTCGGGTCCATTCCAGACAGAGCCGGCTCTGGTTGCACAGTGCAGAGCTGGGCTGCACATTGCCCTATTGGCTGGGTCTCAGTTCCGCTCCCCTTCCCATCCATAGGAGCTACACACCCACTCCTAACTGGGGGATTGGGTCCCTGGGGCTTGCTCTGGCTTGTTATGTAGGTTGGGGTGTTTGTAACATTCAGTCAGATTCTAACCCCTCCAGAATATGGGAGGGGGTGAAGTTTGGCCCAGGCCAAAACCCCAGATACAGTCTCTTTAACCAAAGAGGGCAGGGGTGTGAAGTAAATCAGGAAGTGGGTGATATCTAGAGTAAGTGGTGGGGTTGTATTTACCTCCCCCTCCTCTCTACCTGGGAGTGGTGAGCTGGAGCAGGTTCCCGCAGGTTCTCAAGAACCGGTTGCTAAAATTAGACCTCCGTGGAGAACCGGTTGTTAAAGGGCCAGAGGGTGGGCAAAGAACTCTGCTCTGTGGGCCAGACCATCCTGTTGCTCCCAGGATTCCCAGCTGGGGAGGCTGAGGCTCCTCCAGACCTTCTCTAAGCTGCAGCGTGGCCAGCCGCCGGCACCAGCTGGGCAGCTCAGCTGAGCTCTGGAGTCGTCCTGCTGCCACTTTTTGAATGGCCCAGCAAGGTGTGTGTGGGGGGTAGCTGCTGCAAGCTCCAGGGCTGGCCAGAGGAGAGGGGAGGGGGCAAGTGGGGCAATTGGCCCAGGCCCTGCAGGGGCCTCTGGCCCCACGACGATCTCTCCCTGGCCTCTCCCCCGCTCCCCTCCCCCCCCCTTAAATCAGAACTTTTTATAGGGAACCGGTTGTTAATATTTTGGCAGCTCATCACTGCCTGGGACCACCTATCTTCTTTGTTGGATAAGTGACATTTGCTCCCATCCCTGCTCATGTCTCTTTCAGGGTCTGGATTCCTTGTGGTGACGAAGCAGGTGAGGGGAGAGAAGGAACTCCTGGTCCCAGAGAGAGGGGCACGGCCCATCCAGGGGTGGGGAATCACAGAATCGCTCTCCGTGTGACCCTGGGGGACAATTCACCCTGGGAGAGGTTTTCAGGGGCAGGGAGGAGGTGGAGCCAAGGCCCTGCATGCCCCCCTCTACCCTGTGGAGCACTAAAATCAGCAATTGCCATTTATTTTAATGAAATGTCTCTCTCCAGGGGGACACTTTGTTGACCGTCACCGAGAGAAGCTGATTCAGAGAGTCCCAGAAGTGGACAGAGTCCTGAAGCTACTTCGGGGGCACACGCTAACCCCTGAGCAATACCAGAGCATCAGCGCCAGGAGATCCAATGTGGAGAAAATGCAGAAGCTGTATGAGCTGGTGCAGAGCTGGGGGAGGGAACAAAAGGACCAGCTCTACCAAGTGCTGTGGATAACAAACAGAGCCCTTGTTGATGAGCTTGAAGGTAGATAACTATAATCTTTTCTTCAAGGCAGAGTTTTCAAACTGTGGGGCACATTCCCCCCCCTTGGGAGGGTGTGAAGGAACATTTGGGGCATGAGTGGCAACACCAGGTGGCTAATGCTAGTCCCACACTGACTCACCTCAGGGGGACACCCAACCTGTGGGTTAGTGTCAAAATCCACCATGACTGCACCAATTTCTGCTCCCAGCAGCCTCCCCGTTCAGCGCTGGCCACCCTGAGAACCCAACATGGGAGGAGCAGGCATTGACCCTGCCATAGCAGCTGCAGTTACCCTTCTCTACTGGGGAGGCCACCAGGGACTCTGCAAGTGGAAAGTGGCACCACAGGTCTCGTTACTGTCCTGCCACCAGAGCAGGAGTAGGGGGTGGCTCTACCCTTTGTACCCGCACATAGTACCCTGTCCTCTGCTGGAAAGAGCCTGTGCAGGGCAAGCAGATGGGGCTGCGCTCAAGGGCCGGGGACAGCAGCGAACTCTGTTCCACAGGGGGCCAGTGCTCAGTGGGTGCAGCTGTCTGCTCCCCTCCTGACCCTGGACTTTCAGCGCAGCCCTGCTTGTTTCCCATGCACACAGTGGTGGAAGGGGGTCAGGCAGGGATCTGAGTCCAGGCATCCAAGACCACCCTAACCACTGCAGGGAGCAGGAGGCTTCCTCAACTGCCACATGGTGAGTACCCGCCCCTGGCAGGTACCAGACACCCCTCGTGGGTACAGGGCACCCCTGTCCCCTTAGAAAAAGGGGGGCATGCATGTGACTTGACTCTCCAGAAGGGGGTTCATCATAAAGTTTGGGAACTTCTACATTAGAGAGTTGCAGGCTAGTGTGCTGTAGATTTACACCGGTTTGCCACACACTAACTGGCCATCTGGACAAGCCCATTAACCTGTGTATTGGCCCATAGCAGCCAAAAGTCCTTCTTCCCTCACCGTACCAATGGGCCACTGTATTTGCTCTTTATTCCCAACTGCAGCTCCATGGCAGTGGATTCATGATTCACTTTCACTTCCTGTCCCAGATTCGTTTTTGTGCAGTGTCGCTGTGTGGCTGTTAGCCAGCTGCCACGTCCCATCCCAGAAGCGGCTGCATTTCAGCACTAGGTTAAAAGCAATTCGGTGGGTGGCAGGGGACAACAGATACTGGGCCAGATGGGCCCATGAGTCTGATCTGGGGTGGCAGGCAGCAGGTGGGATCCCAGGCTAGATGGGCCCATTGATCTGATCCAGTTCTCGTCCTAGCTCCCCAGGGCTGTGCATCTGTTAACTGTGTCCATGGGTGAATCCATGACAAAGGGGGCAGGATGCATTTTCCTCACTGCCCCATGCAGAGCTCAGCAGCTGTCAGTGTCACTCGGCTATGAGGGGATCCAGCCCATGGGGGGCTCTGGGCTGTAGGTGACTTGCCCTCTCTCACTTGTGCTCTCTGGGCTCCATGAGGAGCCAGAGCCCCGTGTGTCATGCCTCCAAAGCTCACACTATGCTCCCGGGTGAGGGCAGCCAAAGCACCAGGTGAACTGGTGGGCTGGACACCACACCAGAGATTGCAGCCTCAGTCCTAGGACACATCCAGTCCCTCCATTTATGTGGGCTCTGGGAATCCCCATCTAGGGAGCAAATTCCCCCTCTCACCCTGCAAGTGGCTGGAGGGAGTGAGGCCAACCTGGGCACTCTGTAGACAGGACTGTCTGCCCCCCATGTGTCCCCGGCCATGTCCCCATCCTTAGGCCAGCTCTTCCCAGTGCCCGGGTGCCAGCAGAATCTGCCTGCTACAATTTAAACCCTGGATGGTTTTTCCTCTCCCCTGATTGGCTGCTTGCATCTCCCCTCCAGCCAATCACAATCCTCTGTGCCTCACTGATCTTATTCTCTCGGATTGGCTGATTGCTCCACCCCATCCTCCCATCACAGCCATGTCCCTACTGCTGAGTTCACTCTCTTTGCACCCCCCCACCCCATGCTCCTTTTCCTTCACTGTTACTTCCCTTCTCCCTTCCTCACATTTTCTTGCTCCAGTGGAACCATCCGTTCCTGCAGGTCCCCCCTCATCCATCTCTGATGATTGTAACCCGTGCTCCCTCCCTTTGTGATAGAAAGGACCATAGGTGGTGCATGAGTCTCTGGCCCTGCCCCTTGCTCTGCCGCAAGGCCCTGCCCTTCCTCTGCCTCTTCCCCCAAGCTCTGCCCCTGCTTGCTCCTGTCTGCTCCCTCCCCCCACCCCATTGCTCATCCTTAAGGCAGGAAAATACTGGGAAGATATAGTCTGTGTGAGGGGGTTGTGCAGGGGTATTCTCTGTGTGTGGGGGGGGGGGCGAGGTTGTGCAGGGGGGTATAATGTGGGAAGGGATGGGTACGGGGTGAGTGCTAGACAGTCACGTAGCCTGATACTCCATGATCCCCTCCTTCTGCGCCCCCTCCCCCCATTTATTTCCCTGCAGAGGTTGGCCTGGGGAAGTTCAGCCTGGCCCCCGGATGACCAGAAATTCAGCCCCCCTCCACCTTGAGGCACAGACTATCCAGGAGCTCCCCCTGGGGCAGGGCAGCTTTGCTCCAACTCCAGCTCATGGCTCTGGCTCAACAACACTAGGACCAAGCTGAAGGAGCCTGGCACCCAAACCCCATATTTCAGTGAGGTGTTTTTATGTCCCTCTGCTCAGGGGAACATTTCGTGGATTGGAGCCGGGAGCAGCTGATTCAACGTGTCTCCTCTGTTGATGCCATCCTAGATGTGCTTCATAGGGTCAAGCCGCAACAGGAAATGCAGATGCCAGGTGAGCTGATGCGGAGCTGTGGTACGTGGCACCAGAACCTGGTGCCACGTACCTGGTGCTGATGGCAACAAACATAAGCCTCACTGAACAGTTAGAGGGTAAAATCAAATATGGGAAATAACTTCCCAGTGCACCCCCAGGGGGCTGCACCCCAAGCCCCTCCCGACAGGGTCACTAGCTCTGCTCTCTGGGTTTTTATACCTCAGCCATCACTGCGGTACAGGGGCTGCACTCAGATTTTAAGCAGCAGGGTAGCGCCAGGGCAGGAGCTGCAGGTGGGCTGTAAATCACCCAGTAGCTTTAAATCTTCATTGGCCATAGCAGTGACTCTGTAAAGAGACCGAGACTCCATTTAGCCCTTCACAACAGCCCCAGGGCACAGAGCCCTGTCCTCTGCTAGAAAGATCCTGTGCAGGGAAAGCAGATGGAGCTGCGCTCAAGGTCCAGGGACAGCAGGGAACTCTGTTCAGCAGCTTCTGCCCTCACTATAGCAATGGGGCCACTGTATTTGCTCTTTATTCCCAACCTCAGTTCCACAGAACTAATGAAGGTTGTGCTCATGATTGGCTTTCACTCTCTGTCCCCGATTCCTTTTTCTGACAAAGGAAACGCAGTGGATCTAATTTACCTCGATTTCAGTAAGGCATTTGATATGGTTCCACATGGGGAATTCTTAGCTAAATTGGAAAAGATGGGGATCAATATGAAAATTGAAAGGTTGATAAGGAACTGGTTAAAGGGGAGACTACAGTGGGTCATACTGAAAGGTGAACTGTCAGGCTGGAGGGAGGTTACTAGTGGAGTTCCTCAGGGATCGGTTTTGGGACCAATCTTATTTAATCTTTATATTACTGCCCTTGGCACAAAAATCAGGAATGTGCTAATAAAGTTTGTGGATGACATGAAGCTGGGAGGTATTGCCAATACAGAGAAGGACCAGGATATCGTACAGGAAGATCTGGATTAACTTGTAAATAATAGTAATAGTAATAGTATGAAATTTAATAGTGAAAAGTGCAAGGTCATGCATTTAGGGATTAATAACAAGAATTTCTGTTATAAACTGGGGATGCATCACTTGGAAGTCACAGAGGAGGAGAAGGATCTTGGAGTATTGGTTGATCACAGGATGACTATGAGCCGCCAATGTGATATGGGTGTGAAAAAAGCTAATTTAGTCTTGGGATGCATCAGGCGAGGTATTTCCAGTAGAGCTAAGGAGGTGTTAGTACCATTATACAAGGCACTGGTGAGACCTCATCTGGAATATTCTGTGCAATTCTGCTCTCCCATGCTTAAGAAGGATGAATTCAAACTGGAACAGGTACAGAGACGGGCTACTAGGATGATCCAAGGAACGGAAAACGTGTCTTATGAAAGGAGACTCAAAGAGCTTGGCTTGTTTAGCCTAACCAAAAGAAGGTTGAGGGGGGATATGTTTGCTCTCTATAAATATACCAGAGGGATAAATACCATGGAGGGAGAAGAATTATTTAAGATCAGTACCAATGTGGACACAAGAACAAATGGATATAAACTGGCCATCAGGAAGTTTAGACTTCAAATTAGACGAAGGTTTCTAACCATTAGAGGAGTGAAGTTCTGGAATAGCCTTCCAAGGGAAGCAGTGGGGGCAAAAGACATATCTGACTTCAAGGCTAAGCTTGATAAGTTTATGGAGGGGATGGTATGATGAGATAGCCTAATTTTGGCAATTAATTGATCTTTGACCATTAGCGGTAAATATGCCCAATGGCCTGTGATGGGATGTTAGATGGGATGGGATCTGAGTTACTATAGAGAATTCTTTCCTGGGTGCTGGCTGGTGAGTCTTGCCCACATGCTCAGGGTTTAACTGATCACCATATTTGGGGTTGGGAAGGAATTTTCCTCCAGGGTAGATTGGCAGAGCCCCTGGGGTTTTTTGCTTTCCTCTGCAGCATGGAGCACGGGTCACTTGCGGGTGGATTCTCTGCGCCTTGAGGTCTTTAAACTACGATTTGAGGACTTCAGTAGCTAGGACATAGGTTAGGGGTTTGTTACAGAAGTGGGTGGGTGAGAGTCTGTGGCCTGCCTTGTGCAGGAGGTCAGACTAGACGATCATAATGGTCCCTTCTGACCTTAGTCTATGATTCAGTGATAGAGACTCAGTATCTCTGTGTGGCTGTTTGCTGTTTAAAGCGTGTGTGTGCATACAGGGGTAGATCTGCCAATTGTTCTGGTCTGGGTTGTTGTGTGGGGAGGACGGATATTAGGCTAGTTTGGCCCATGAGGCAGATCTGGGGTGGCAGGCAGCAGGTGGGATCCCAGGCTAGATAGTCTGTCTGAGTTCTAGTCCCAGTTCCCCAGTGTCTCTGAGGGTATGTCTACACTACAAGAGTAGTTCGATTCAACTTAATTCGAATTTGTGGAATCGACCTTACGAAGTCGAATTTGTGTATCCACACTAAGGACACTAATTCGACTTTGTGAGTCCACACTAACGGGGCCAGCGTCGACTTTGAAAGCAGTGCACTGTGGGAAGCTATCCCACAGTTCCCGCAGTCCCCGCTGCCCATTGGAATGCTGGGTAGAGCCCCCAATGCCTGCTGGGGGAAAAAATGTGTCGAGGGTGGTTTTGGGTAACTGTCATCATTGAACCGTCAGTCACACCCTCCCTCCCTCCCCGAAAGCGCCTGCGGGCAATCTGTTCGTGCACTTTTCTGGTCAGTGACAGCGCGGACGCCACAGCACTATGAGCATGGAGCCCGCTGCAGTTATGGCCGTTTTCACCTCCTCGCACCTTATCGTCCACCTCTTCCACAGTCAGCTGCTGAGAAATCGGGCTACTTTTCAATGGTGATGCAAGCACTGGTGGACCATAGGGGACGTTTTACCAACATCAACGTCGGGTGGCCAGGCAAGGTTCATGACGCGCGTGTTTTCATGAACTGTGGTCTGTTTAGACACCTGCAGGAAGGTAGTTTCTTCCCGGACCACAAAATAACTGTTGGGGATGTGCAGATGCCTATAGTGATCCTCAGGGACCCAGCCTACCCGCTAATGCCCTGCCTCATGAAGCCCTATACAGGCGCCTTGGACAGCGACAAGGAACTCTTCAAGTACCAGCGAGCAGTGAGCAGCGTGACCTGTGACTGTTCAGTTTCTTTACAGAGAAGCTGAACCTGCCCCTGTTTCTTTACCCAGTTACTGTTGACTATCCTCTGCAGTTATATACCCCGTTCACCCCGTTTCCCCCACTTCCAACACACGTGTAAAAATAAAATACATGTTCCATTGTTACTTAACAAACGTTTCTTTATTAATGACTTTGCGTTAAAGGGTTGAAACTGGGACGCAGACTGTGCTGCGTAGGGTGTGCAGTAATGTAAAGACCGCCTCTAAACTCGAGGAATGACAGGCTCCTGCTCCTAGAGTGGTCCGCAGTGCCGGACTGGTTGTTTCAACGGAGCCTGCCACCCCTCCTTTTTGGGATTCTGTGTGCGGGGGCTATGTGACCTTGTGGCGGAGGAGGACGGATACAGATTCCTCTGCTGCGTGACTCTGCGGTCCAGGACAAGGACCGCTGCATAAGATCTGTAACCCCCCTCCACCGCTACAAAGTCACGTCTCCCACCACCCACACAGAACCTGGAAACCACCTCCCATACCGACCAGGGTGCCTACTGACTGCACTGTGTGTGTGACCTGCTGCTGATCCTGCCCCCGTGTCTGTACCCTGGTAAAGGTGACCGTCCTATGCAATTACCAACCCCCTTCCCCACCCCACCCCCCCTTCAAACACAGTCTTCTGTAAAAAAACATGACGGAAACAGTAATTAACAGCAAAGTATTTTTAATAATTAACTAGACAGTTAGGGGATGAAACTGGGATTTGGGCTTGGGTGAGTCAGGAAGGGAAGGACTTCTCAAAATTTAGGGTATGAGAGCTTTTGGGTACTTGAGCACTCTGCTGGGGTGCAGTGACAGTTTTCACAGCCCCTGGCGCCCCTCCTGGTTATTTTGGGTGAGGGGGGTATGGGACTTTCTGGCGGGGGAGGGCGGTTGCAGATACACTGCAGGGGGGCTCTGTCCTCCTGCCTGCGGTCCTGCAGGCCTCTACTTATGGGCTGATGATGAGGATGGGTAGCAGTCCTATTGCACTACACCATCTACCGCAAGGCTGATGATGACGACGGATATCAGTCTTATTGCACCATCAGCCACCCATGAGGCGAGTGGGGGGAGAGGATGCTACAGTACAGTGCCGCAGCATCGCGTCTACCAGCAGCATTCAGTACACATAGGGTGACATTTAAAAGAGTCAAGAGACAATTTTTTTTTCTTTTCCTTCTGGGAGTGGGGGAGGGGGGTACATTGACAAGCTATGCCCTGAACTGCCGCGGACAATGTGTTTGACTGTACAGGTATTGGGAGCTCAGCCAAGAATGCACATGCTTTTCGGAGACTGCAGGAACTGAGGGATATCTTGCGTCCTCAGTCCCCCCTCCCTCCATGAGCGTCCATTTGATTCTTTGGCTTTCCGTTACGCTTGTCACGCAGCAGCGTGCTGAGTCTCTGCTACGCCGTCTGTCTGGAGATTTTTTAAAAATACTTTGGACCAGGTGTAACATTACAGTAATTCCCCTAATTAGATGCAGGAGTCTCCGAGCGAGATCACCCTGAGGACGGTCACTGAAGGAGATAGAGAGCGCATGCTGCGTGAAAGCCAGCACAAACCAGGGGCCTATGCAGCCATGCTCGGGGAGGCAATGCTCCCTGAGTACCTCATGAAAGCTTGGCGCGGAAAAGTGTGCTACCATGGAGCACCCAATAAGACAGCTCTCCCCAGGAACCTCCTGCGGAGGCTTTTCGATTACCTCCAGGAGAGCTTCGTGGAGATCTCCCAGGAGGATTTCTGTTCTATCCCCATATATATAGACCTCCTTTTCACATACTTCAGATTCCTGTTCCATTAATAATAAAAGTTTACATGTTTAAAGCACTTACCGACTGATCCTTCCCCTGATTCAGGGTCCGGGTTAACGGCCGGGGACGGTTGGTAGGGGATCTCCGTGAGGGTGATGAAGAGATCCTGGCTGTCGGGGAAACCAGCGTTGTAAGCGCTGTTGCCTGCCTCATCCTCCACAAACCCTTCCTCATCTTCCCCGTCCGCGAACATCGCCGAGGAACTGGCCGTAGACACTATCCCATCATCAGAGTCCACGGTCACTGGTGGGGCAGTGGTGGCAGGCTCCGGAGCGTTCGTTTGCCGCTTTGGTCTTCTGGTAGCCTTGTCTCAGGTCCTTGATTTTCACGCGGCACTGCGTTGCATCCCGGCTGTATCCTCTGTCTCTCATGGCTTTGGAGACCTTCTTGTAGGTCTTTGCATTCCGTTTTTTGGAGCGCAGCTCCGAAAGCACAGACTCCTCGCCCCACACAGCGATCAGATCCAAGACTTCCCGGTCAGTCCATGCTGGGGCCCTCTTTCTATTCAGAGATTACATGAACTCCTCTGCTGGAGAGCTCTGCATCGTTGCCGGTGCTGCTGAGCTTGCCCTGATGTCCAACCAGGAAATGAGATTCAAACTGGCCAGACAGGAAAAGGAATTCAAATTTTCCCGGGACTTTTCCTGTGTGGCTGATCAGAACATCCAAGCTCGGACTGCTGTCCAGAGCGTCAACAGAGTGGTGCAGTGTGGGATAGCTCCCGGAGCTACTAAGGTCGATTTCCGTCCACACCTAGTCTAATTCGACATGGCCATGTCGAATTTAGCGCTACTCCCGTCGTCGGGGATGACTACAGAATTCGAACTAAAGAGCCCTCTAGGTCGAATTAAATGGCTTCCTGGTGTGGACGGGTGCACGGTTAATTCGAATTAACGCTGCTAAATTCAAATTAAAGTCCTAGTGTGGACCAGACCTGAGTCAATCCATGACAAAGGGAGTGGGATCCGAAGGTAGGGCCCATGGGACAGTGCCCTCTAGTGTCCCCCTCCACAGCACAGTCTTGTTCCCCACTGTCCCGCACAGAGCCTAGCAGGAGTCACTCGCACTGGGCTATAGGATTGGGGGATCTAGGCCCTTGGGGCTGTGCTCTTTTTCGCTTGCTCGCTCTAGGCCCGATGAAGCACTGGGACCCTGTGTTTCATCCTTCCAAGGCCCAAGCTTCCTCAGGAAGGGCAGCCAGGGCACTGGGCCAACTCGAGGACAGGACACCACATCACAGATGCCACTGCCTTATCCCCTCCTCTCTCTCTTCCTCCACATTGTCCTCTGTACTGGGGAGCTATGTGGGGGTGACAGCATCATGCCTCATGTCTCTAGCCAGGCCTTGGGAAATGCCAACAGCACCAATGTGGGCCTGGGGAGAGCCAGCAGGAGGTGCTGGGAGAGACAATGCTTCCCCTTGGGCAGCCTCACTCCTAGAAAATCTGATCCCACAAGGCATATGGGCTCTGGGGATGCCCAAGTAGGGCACAAATTCCCCCTCCCACCTGAGAGCTGTGCCTCACCTGGGTGCAGGCCACGTGATCCTCGTCTTTACAGCTGGTAAATTACTTGAGCATTGATCTGGATGAAAGGCACCAGGGAGATGTTTTGTTATAAAGAATTAGATTGTGTCCTGTCTCTGCAGGTTGCATGTGGGTGGGACTAAGGATTACTAAGGACTCAGTACTGGAGACCTCAAGATCCTCAGCCCAGAGGTCAAGTGCAAACAAGGGCATGGAGGTTTGCTTGAAGAAGAGGCACTCCTTGGGACAGTCCTGGAGTGAAGGGGTGTCACTGTCTCCACAGCATAAGATGGGCCTGTCAAGACTGTTCTCTAAAGTGTTCGCCTCATCCTCCTCAGCCCAACTTCTGGTACTGCAGGAGCAAGAGTTTTTTCCTGGTACAGTCTACCCCCAAGGTGCCTGTTGTAGCTCGGGAGTTGTTAAACCTGCCAGTGCCCTTTCCCTGGCTGTCCCCGTCTCCCACCCATTTCCTGTGTGTAAAATGTCAATGTTGATTGCTCCTACTCCGGCTCTGACTCACCATGCAATACTATTGGAGTTTTCGCTAATGTGCCTCTCAGAACAGTAGAGGGAAACCGACCAGGATATCACCTGTACCTCCATCTCAAAGCTCTCACCGTAGCTCCCCAATAACTATGGGATCTGCCCCTCCTTGGACAGAGGAAGCTAATTCTTTATCAGCATCTCAGGTTGGCTTTGTCCAGCCCAGGCATGTACCGCAGCCCCCAGTGGCTGCCTACCCACCATGGTCCTGGCTGGAGCCTCAACATTGCCTGATTCACAAGCACCGATGCCTCAGGCATAATTGTGTCCCAGTGCCATATCAGTGGCCTTTTTGGAGCCCTTGGGGTTTCCTTCTGCAATCTAGATCATCCCTTCACACCGTGCCTTTGGCTAGGTTTCAGGGGCATCTGCACCAAGGACACTCTGCCCACTTTCAGTACCAGCCTGGTATTGTAGAAGAGGAAATTCCCTCTCAGGATCTGCCCTTGCTGGAAACAGAGGAGGCTCGACCTATTAGGGTGCTTTGGAAGATCCCCTCTTCCCTTCCCCATACAGTGAAAAAGGTGGAGAGGAGATACTATATACCCTTGCATGGTTTTGACCATTTTGATAAGCATCTCCCTCCAGGCTCCTTGGTAGTCATAGCTGCTAATCTGTATGTGTGTGTGTGAGAGAGAGGCACTAGGTGTCAATGTCAAAAGGAAAAGAGGCAAAGAAGCTGGGCCTATTTGGAAGGAAGCTTTAATCCATAGGAGGTTTGCAGCTCAGAACTGTGACCCAGCTGGCTCTGCTGGGTCATTAGAATTTTAGCCAGGTGGATAATATTACAAAGAGAGACTACTTGACAAGGTGAAACAAGAATTCACTACAGTGATGGATGAGGGCAAATTAGTTGCCCGAATGGCTCAATCAATCAATCTAGATGTGCCTGATTTTGTAGTTCGGGCCATGTCTTCTGCCATCACCATGCTGTGGTGTTTTTGGCTGCAGGCATCCATGTTCATCCAGCCGTACAGCAAACTATTCAAGACCTCCCTTTTGAGGGCCCTTTGCTCTCTTCAGAGAAAATGGACAATCATATGTTGCGCTCAAAACCTTGCGTTGACAATGCCTACGAAGACTGAATCAAGAGAAGCCAGAAACTAATTGAAAATGGTACTTCAATGAAGAGGATTATGCACAGGAAGTGAGTGAAATGTACTCGATTATAAGGTCAACAAGGACATTGATGAAGACTATGAAGAGTTTATCTTATAGATAATCTCAACAGCTAAGAAGGCAAAGACATTGAAAACAATGGGATGCAAGCAGAGGCTCACCGAGGAAACTGTGAATCTGATGGCGAGGAGGGCACACATGAAATTAGAAGGGAAAATGGATGAAGAATACAGAACACTGTGTAAAGGTCAATGGTTGCCAGGTTACTACCTGTTTCAAGAGACAGTCACTCACCCAGGCTGAGCTCTCATACCATAGACACTGCTGGTAGCCAATTCTATAGTAAACTAACTAGAGGTTTATTAGCTAAGATAGGAGAGTTATTGAGATGTTAAATCAGGGAAAGTTTATGTACAGATCAGTTACAATATGTTATTCCAAATGGTAGCAGATGTAGTAATCTGCCAGTTTCCCAAAAGTCTCTTGGGGCTACCTCGAATAGCTCTGGGGACCTCCATTTTCCCATTCAATTATTCTGCCCTGTTAGAATCCAAGCAGTGCAAAGATGAAGGATTTTCCTTTGTATCCGTATTTTATATTTGTTCTCTTAGAACAATCTGACTAACAGCTAACTCATGGTTTCTTCTTTGATGGCCGTGAAAGAGGGATGCTTTTGGACTCTTTGAACTTGAATGCCCTAAACAATGACCACTCTGTTTGAAGTGCCCATGATGACAAGTGCCTGGCTGATAAGAGCCCTTCATTTGCAGTACACAAGACTTCTTTCACATTGGGAGGGTTATTTAGATATTGGGGGTCATCTACAATGCAAAATATTAACAAAATGCAGACAAGTGAAAACAGTGTATGCAAAATCTCTAACTTTATCAAGCTTAAAACACCACACACACTAACATACATTTAACAATTATTTTGATCTACACTAATACACAGGTCAATTGGCCTGGCTTCCAGCTATGCAATTGCAAGCATTCAGTGAGGCCTGGGACTTCAGCATTGTAGTAGAAAGAGAGAGCCTGATGCATGGGAATGGTGCAAGACCTGAAGTCTGAACCAATGTCAGCAAAAGTTATGCTCGAGCAAAAGTCAGGCCCTATCAAAAACAGATGCTTGCTTGCAAGTTCAGTGTCTGGTTCATGAACTTGGCATTGGTACTGCTAGCAGTGCTAAGACACACTGAATATGCAAATACATTCCAGCATGCTAGCACAAGAACACCCCGACTAGTTGTGATTGTTTGTCTCAGTCTATAAAAGTTGGGATGTCTGGCCTTAAGCCTTTGTCTGGCCTGGGGGGAGAGGATAGTCCTGCCACTCTCTGAGCTGGTCCATTGTAATGGGCATACGTGTTCTGGTATCCCTGTGGAATCTATAGGGTGTTACCCATGCTTTATTGACAATAAACCCGACCAAGCGTGTTTGCAACTGAACCGAGCCTGTGGTCGTCTTGGTCAGTTTGACCGAGGTCTGCCATGCTGGCTACCTGCCCAGTGCCAGTGCAGCACACAGAGAGAACACACATGCAGATAACAACTGACAACAGTCATGAGTTGCCTCTGGTCAGCCAGCATCACAGTGGGATCCATACAGGAAGTTCCCCTGTTGCTCGGGGGAAATAATTAAATTCCCGTTACTTCCTTTTTCTGAAACTGAAAAGAGGGTCTCAGACCTGTTTTAGATCTAAGAGAGCTAAACCAGTGCCTAAAGAAAATAAAATTCTGGATGGTCACTCTTCCTTCCCCAGACTGTGAGGACTGGGGTGCTGCCCTCAACTTAAAGGACACGTACTTTTATGTGGTGATCAAGAAAGCCAGCAGAAGTTCCTCAGGTTCATGGGGAGTGGACCTCACTACTAATTCACAGTGTTACCCTTTGGCCTCTCAGTAGCTCCTCGTGATGCTCCTGTGAGGGTCCTGAGTACACATGTTTCCTTACCTGGATGACTGGCTGTTGAGAGGCTGGACCGGGTCTCAGGTACTGTCATGCGTAGCTGTTATCTTGTCCATCTTTGATGCATTGGGGCTGCTAGTGAAATTGGAGAAATTGATCCTGAATCATGTATAAAAATAAATTATGTTCACTGGGACGGACCTGGATTCAACGAAGGCCAAGGCTTTCCCTCTACCCTCGAGTTTCCCAGCATTGCAAGCTATTGCTATAGGTCTACAGACATATCCTGTCACCACTGTGCAAAACTGCCTTTACCTCTTGGGTCACATGGCAATGTGCATGTATATGATACAGCACCCCAAGCTCCACCTTAAACTTTAGAGGTGACAAGCATCCACTGGTCTGTCATCATTTAGACATGGTGGATCCTATACCAGTGGACATTTTGTCCTCCCTGGATTGGTGGACAGACCCGCCCCAGAAGGTTGTGTGGGAGTCCCCTTTGCTCTGCCACAGCCAGCCCTCACCTTAGTTATGGATGCCTCTGGTCTGAGCTGGGAACCTCTGTTTGGATCCCTGCAAACACAAGGTGTTTGGTCGACCCAAGATTGAAAATGCATATAAATGTCAGGGAATTAGGGACTATCTGGCTAGTTTACTTGGCCTTCTTCTACAAGTCGAGAGATGGAATCTACTGGTGCTAACTGGAGGTGCCTGGTCCACTTGACGGTGCCAAGAGGCAATTCTCCTGTGGGAGTGTTGCGTAACCAGCTCCATTCACCAGAGACCTGCTCACCTTGTAGGGGTGCAGAATACACTGGTAGATCAGCTGAGTAGGTCATTCACTGAGCACCACGAGTGGTCACTTTGTCCAGACATGGCCATTCCATCTACCAACTATGGGGAATTCCCCAAGGGACCTGTTTGCAACAAGGGCCAACAGAAGATGCCATCAGTTTTGTTCCAGAGTGGGATGCAGCCTGGGTTCGTTGAGTGATGCCTCTCCGCTACCCTGGTCAAACAGCCTGCTGTCTGCCTTCCCTTCAATTCCTCTTTGTTCAAACGAGGCTACTCACCTCATTCATATAGCCCTAGCGTGGCCCCAGGAGCACTGTTCTCAGCACTGCTAACCCTATCAGTCAGACCTCCACTTTCTCCCTCACTGGATTCAGGCATCATTTCCCAGAACCCATGCACCTCCTCCACTCCAACCTGCATGCTCTCCACCTGACAGCCTGGATGCTTCATACTTGATGCCTTTGGAAAGATGTTGCTCGAAAGAGGCACAGGAAGTGCTTCTAACTAGTAGAAAGCCTTCCACTAGGAGAACTTACCTGGCAAAATGGAAAATATTCTCCATCTGGTTCCTGAAACAGCAAGGTTGGCTGTTAGTTCCATCAGGGTTCATCTAGCGGCTATCTTGGCTTTCCACCCTGCTGCGGGTACATCCCTCCTACTTTTTCCATCCCAACGTCTATCAGGTTTTGAACAGGTCTGGACAGATCATATCCACAGGTAAAGGACACAGTTCTCCCATGGGGCTCGAACATAGTACTAGCAAATGTGATGGATCCCTCTTCGAGCCGCTGCTGTCCTGTTTGCTGCTAAACCTTTGAATGAGAGTGGCCTGTTTGACAGTGATTATTTCAGCCAGGAGAGTTGGGGAATTATGGGCTCTGATATCTGAACCTCCCTACATGGTTTTCTATACAGACAAAGTTTACCTTCAGCCTCACCCGAAGTTCCTTACTAAGGTAGTTTCCAATGTTCATATTAATCAAGCAGTTTACTTCCCTACTCTTTCTAAAGCCTCATAAACACAAAGATGAGGAATATTTGGATATTGGAAGAGCTTTGGGGTTTTACCTTGATCTAACTAAGGCATTTAGATCAACCTTGCAACTGCTTTTTGCAGTTGAAGGCACAGTGAAGGGCAGTCCAGTGTCTTCCCACTGAATCTCTTCTTTGATTTCAGCTAGCATTTTTTCATGCTACCACTTGGCTAATGTGACTCCCCTTAGTAGGTTATTAGTTCAAGCAACCAGGTCTCATGCAGATTCTGTCACCTTTCTCACTCATATGCCTATCTTGGACATCTGTAAGGTGGCAGTTTTGGTTATAAGTCCATACGTTCATTTCTCAGAATGACATCTCTCAGCAGTCCAGGGATGATGCCAAATTTGGTCATGTGATTCTCCAATCCATGTTCAAGTAGACTCCAAGCTCACATCCAGTTTGAAGTGCTTGCAAGTCACCTACAGTGGAATGGACATGTACTGTCACTTGAGGAGGAAGACATGGTTACTAATCAATTCGTACCTGTTGATCTTTGAGATATGTTGCTCGTGGCCATTCCACGACCTGCCCTCCTTCCCCTCTCTTCTGGAATCTAACTGAGGGGAGTTGAGGGCAACTCCACCTTTGTACCTGCACATAGTGGTGTGAGACTACAGAGGGTGCTCATGCTATCCTGGTGGGTACCCCCGAGGGAAGAATTTCTGACAGCTGTGTGCTGGATGCACATAAACCTGCAGTGGAGGGACTTGGGCAACATATATCCAAGAACAACAGTTACAACAAGGTTAGTAACCGTATCTTCCCTCTTTTTGCCTGTCTCCCTTCAGTCCCCTTATTCTGTCTTTCCCTTTGCTGTGTTCTCTCCCTTCTTACCCATCTTTTCTGTCCTGCTCAGATAGTCACAGAACACAAGTCACCTAGTATCTCGGCACTATTTCAGATTCTCCCTCCCCATCCCCAGTGATCACTGCCTCATTCCCAGCCCTTTGTTCCCAATCATCTCTCTCTCTCTCTCTCCCCTAACCTAGGCCTCTCTCTCCTTTCTCCGCTGCCCCCTCTATCCGCATCCATCCACCTACCATATACCTACCCACCACTTCCTCGATCCCCCCACATTCCTTCTGCCCTTCCTCAGCCAAACGCCACACAGACCTCACTCCCAACACAGACAGTGTGCCCAGCGTGTCCCTCTGTGCGCTGAGGAGCTGGGGAAGTGATGGTGACTCCTCGAGGCATGATCCATCTTGGGACTCCCCCTTGGGCCAGGGCAGTTTTACCCCATGCCCTGCTCAAGGCTGTGCTTAAACAGCCCCAAAAACGACCAAAAAAAGGTGAGGGTGGGGATGGACCAGGAACCAGAGAAGTCATATTTGGACTGAGAGATGGTTTGGGGCACACAGAGCAACAAGTATCCACTGTCAAGTATCAGGGGTAGCCGTGTTAGTCTGTATCCACAAAAACAACAAAGAGTCTGGTGGCACCTTAAAGACTAACAGATTTATTTGGGCATAAGCTTTCTGAAGAAGTGAGGTTTTTTACCCACGAAAGCTTATGCCCAAATAAATGTTAGTCTTTAAGGTGCCACCGGACTCCTTAAAGTACCCACTGGAGACTTCCCTCACTCCTCAAAGAACCCTTTAAATGTGTGTATGTGTGTGTGATTTGTGGGGGGGGGAGAGGGCTCTGGGTCTCCTCCCTGTTTTGTGCCCATGCACCACGAAGAGACAGCACTACAGTTCCTGGGCTGCCCCCTCCCCTGCGGGATCTGTGCTGCTTTCTGCATCTCAAGAGCCAGCACCAGCAGTGCGGGGAGGTGAACAGACAGTGGTTTGGTCCAGGTGAGCACTAAGTGGGGATTCACTACAAGAGGAGGAAGCTTTATGGGGAAAACTTTTCATTGTTTCCTCCCCAGCCACAGAGGAAGCAGAGTTGCAGGGATGGGAGGATAAGTGGGGAGGGGGAACATGACCACCCCACCCATTGCCCTGTGCCAGGTAACACATGATCCCTAAAAACATCAGTTCAGGATTTATTTTCAATGACATTTCAGAGCTACAGTCTCCCAATTGGCTTAAAAAACCATTGAAGGCACATACTGGCAGGGATGGACTCCTCCAGGATCGGCCGTACATACTAAACGATGAGCAGTACCAGACAATCAGAGCTGAGAAAACCAGCCAGGAGAAGATGTGGAAGCTGTACAAGCTGGTGCCGAGCTGGGACGAACGGCAGAAGGACCGGCTCTACCAGGCACTGAAGAGAACAAACAGACACCTGGTTGAAGAGCTGGAGGGTAAATAAATGAGATCAGGGAAATCACCTCCCCATCATGAACCTTGATCCCATCCTGAGGGCGACACTAGATCTCCTCTCCGGCTGTTTATCCCTCGCCCAGCACTGCAGCATCAGAGCTGGGCATGGATTATTACGCTACCCCCACGACACTATAATGTGCAATGAGCCTGTGGGAGCGTTTGCCCCCTGGGCTGAGATTATTTGGTGCTGTTGGGTCCATTCCAGACAGAGCCGGCTCTGGTTGCACAGGGCAGAGCTGGGCTGCACATTGCCCTATTGGCTGGGTCTCAGTTCCGCTCCCCTTCCCATCCATAGGAGCTACACACCCACTCCTAACTGGGGGATTGGGTCCCTGGGGCTTGCTTTGGCTTGTTATGTAGGTTGGGGTATTTGTAACATTCAGTCAGATTCTAACCCCTCCAGAATATGGGAGGGGGTGAAGTTTGGCCCAGACCAAAACCCCAGATCCAGTCTCTTTAACCAAAGAGGGCAGGAGTGTGAAGTAAATCGGGCAGTGTGGGGTGGAACTAGAGTAAATGGTGGGGTTGTATTTACCTTCCCTTTCCTCTTTACCTGGGACCACCTACCTTCTTTGTAGGATAAGTGACATTTCCCCCCATCCCTGCTCATGCCTCTTTCAGGGTCTGGATTCCTTGTGGTGACGAAGCAGGTGAGGGGAGAGAAGGAACTCCTGGTCCCAGAGAGAGGGGCAGGGCCCACCCAAGGGTGGGGAATCACAGAATCGCTCTCCGTGTGACCCTGGAGGACAATTCACCCTGGGAGAGGTTTTCAGGGGCAGGGAGGAGGTGGAGCCAAGGCCCTGCATGCCCCCCACTACTCTGTGGAGCACTAAAATCAGCAATTGCCATTTATTTTAACGAAATGTCTCTCTCCAGGGGGACACTTTGTTGACCGGCACCGAGAGAAGCTGATCCAGAGAGTCCCAGAAGTGGACAGAGTCCTGAAGCTACTTAGGGGGAACACGCTAACCCCTGAGCAATACCAGAGCATCAGCGCCGGGAGATCCAATGTGGAGAAAATGCAGAAGCTGTATGAGCTGGTGCCGAGCTGGGGGAGGGTGCAAAAGGACTGGCTCTACCGGGCTGTGTCGATAACAAACAGAGCCCTTGTTGAGGAGTTTGCAGGTAGATAACTATAATCTCTTTGCTCAGGGCAGAGTTTTCAAACTGTGGGGCACATCCCCCCACCATCACCCTTGGGAGGGCCTGGAGGAACATTCAGAGGGATGAGTGGCAACGTCAGGTGGCTAATGCCAGCACCACACTGAGTCACCTCAGCAGGCCACCGAGCCTGTGGGTTAGTGTCAACATCCACCATGACGGCACCGATTTCTGCCCCCCCCCACCCCGGCAGCCTCCCCGTCCAGCGCTGGCCACCCTGAGAACCCAACACGGGAGGGGCAGGCATTGACCCTGCCATAGCAGCTGCAGTTACCCTTCTCTACTGGGGAGGCCACCAGGGACTCTGCAAGTGGAAAGTGGCACCACAGGTCTAGTTACTGTCCTGCCACCAGAGCCCCTTGCTGACCCTGTCCCTTCACTGCAGATCCAGGGCACAGAGCCCTGTCCTCTGCTGGAAAGAGCCTGTGCAGGGCAAGCAGATGGGGCTGCGCTCAAGGGCCGGGGACAGCAGCGAACTCTGTTCCACAGGGAGCCAGTGCTCAGTCGGTGCAGCTGTCTGCTCCCCTCCTGACCCTGGCCTTTCAGCTCAGCCCTGTTGAACACAGTGGTGGGTGGGGGACAGGCAGGGAGCTGAGTCCAGGCACCCAAGACCACCCTAACCACTGCAGGGAGCAGAAGGCTTCCTCAACTGCCACATGGTGAGTACCCGCCCCTGGCAGGTACCAGACACCACCTCTGTCCGCTTAGAAAAAGGGGGGCATGCATGTGACTTGACTGTGGAGAAGGGGGTTAGTTTGGGAACCTCTACATTAGAGAGTTGCAGGCTAGTGTGCTGTAGGTTTACACCGGTTTGCCACACACTAACTGGCCATGTGGACAAGCCCGTTAACATGTGTATTGGCCCATAGCAGCCAAAGGTCCTTCTTCCCTCACCATACCAATGGGCCACTGTATTTGCTCTTTATTCCCAACTGCAGTTCTACAGCAGTGGATTCATGATTCACTTTCACTTCCTGTCCCAGATTTGTTTTTGTGCAGTGTCGCTGCGTGGCTTTTAGCCAGCTGCCACGTCCCATCCCAGAAGTGGCTGCATTTCAGCACTAGGTTAAAAAGCAATTCTGTGGGTGGATGGGTGGCAGAGAACAACAGATACTGGGCTAGATGGGCCCATGAGTCTGATCTGGGGTGGCAGGGAGCAGGTGGGATCCCAGGTTAGATGGCCCATTGATCTGATCCAGTTCTCATCCTAGCTCCCCAGGGCTGTGTATCTGTTAACTGTGTCCATGGGTGAATCCATGTCAAAGGGGGCAGGATGCATTTTCCCCACTGCCCCATCCAGAGCTCAGCAGCTGTCACTCTCACTGGGCTATGAGGGGATCCAGCTCATGTGGGGTCTCTGGGCAATGGCTCTCTCTCACTTGTGCTCTCTAGGCTCAATGAAGAACCAGGGCCCCGTGTATCACGCCTCCAAGGCTCACACTATGCACCTGGGTGAGGGCAGCCAAAGCACCAGGCAGCTGGTGGGCTGGACACCACACCAGAGATTGCAATGCCCCATCGTCTCCTCTCCATCTCTGCATAGGCCCCAATTTCCGGGGCCATGCAGGGGCAGCAGCATCGTTGCCCCCATGGCAGTGTTAGGCCTGAATAAAGATATAGCAGAAAAAACAGGTATGCCAACCTGACTGAAGTCAGGCTAACAGAGGTTTCTGGGTAATCCCAGAGTGGAAAATACTGAGAAGCAGCATTGTCTCACAAAGCCCTGGAAAATGTGAGATAAACCAGGGGTTGCATTCCTGGCATAGTACCAGATGTGCTGTGTTAGAAACAGTGTTTGGATAACTGATAAGAAACCCAAGCATCCCACAGTTCAGATTCTAACTCTCAGGTTGAGTGATAGGCTTGTTTAAAACTCCCCTGCATTCCTAACTTTTGGTGTTTAAGATATTATTAATCTAATGCTATAGACATAGAGACTAGGCATGCGTGTATATTAAAAGTGTCTAGTTTCCAGTTGTTAGACAAAGGGGGGGTGGGTTGCTCAAGTGAATGATGTATGACGTAATAAAACTGTTTATATAGGCTAACACTAAGCTTTAAAGGGGTGCTGTCGGGGTTAGAGTCCCTGACAGCAGTGAGCTCCTGTCTGTTTAGCCAGGTCTTGAGGACTGGAAGGGACTTTGTCTGAGCTTAACCAATGACTCTGATGAACTGCTGGGGAGAGCCTGTGAGGGGCACTAGGACAGACCATGCTCCCCCAAGGTCAGCCTCAGTCCTAGGGCATCCAGTCCCCCCCAGCTATGTGGGCTCTGGGCATCCCCATCTAAGGCGCGAATTCCCCCTCCCACCGAGGAAGTGGCTGGACAGGGCCCCACTCTGTAGACAGGAATGTCCGACCCCCATGTGTCCCCAGCAATTTTCCCCATCCCTAGGCCAGCTCTCCCCAGTGCCCGGATGTCAGCAGAATCTGCCTGCTACAATTCAAACCCTGGATGTTTTTTCCTCTCCTGTGATTGGCTGCTTGCCTCTCCCTCACCTGCCAGTTACAATCCTCTGTGCAATCACTGCTGACCTTATTCTCTCAGATTGGCTGTTTGCTCCACCCCATCCTCCCATCCCAGCCGTGTCCCCACTGCTGAGTTCACTCTGTCTGCCCCCCCCCACAATACTCCTTTTCCTTTGCTGTTACATCCCTCCTCCCTTCCTCACCTTTTCTCACTCCCTCGCTCCAGTGGACCCATTCGTTCCTGCCGTCCCCCTCCCACATCCATGCCCCTGCTTTGCCTCTTCCTACCACTGCTCCACCTCTTCCCCCAAGCCCTGCCCCCGCTTGCTCCTGTCTGCCTGCTTCCTCCTCTCCCCTATTGCTCATACCTAAGGCAGGAAAAAACTGAGAAGGTATATTCTGTGTGAGAGGGTTGTGCAGGGGTATTCTGCATATGTGTGTGTGTCGGTGGGTTGTGCAGGGGGGTATAGCGTAGGAAGGGATGGGTAGGGGGTGAGTGCTAGACAGCCGCATAGCCTGATTCTAGCCCCTCCAGAATATGGGAGGCAGGATGGAGTTTGATCCAGGCCAAAACCTCAGATCTAATCTTTTTTTACCAAAGAGGGTGAGGGTGTGAAATCAGGTAGTGGTAGGTGGTGTCTAGAGTGAGTGGTGGGGTTGCATGTACCTCCCCCTGCTCTCCACCCTTGAGCTCCTACCATATTTGCTGGATGAGCAACATTTCTCCCCCATCCCTGCTCGTTTCTCTAACAAGGTCTGGAGTCCTCCTGGTGAAGAAGCAGGTGAGGGGAGAGAAGGGACCCTTGGTCCCAGAGAGGGGCAGGGCCCACCCAGGGGTGGGGAATCACAGAAGTGTAGGACTGGACGGGACCTCATCATCATCTAGTCCAGTCCCCTGCACTCAAGGCAGGACTAAGTCATAACTGGACCATCCCTGACAGGTGTTCGTCTAACCAAAATATGGGAGCTGGATTGAGGGGCTCGCATGGGCTAGGAGAGGAGGCCAGCAAGATCCCAGGGTGTGGGGTGGCCCCTGACAGGAGGAAGATAGGACCAAGAGGTCAAACTGGGGGGTTAAGATCTCATCTGTTCCAGTGAGTCAGTCCTTGTGCTCTCTCTCTCCCACTTGCTCTCTCTTGCAGGTGTGGGTACCCGAGCGCAGAAGCCGTCCACCAGCACCAGCCCTGGAGCTACACGTGAGTTATAAATCACCCAGCAGGATTAACCCTTAGTGAACCACACTGAAGGGGAGGAGGCTGCACCATGCACATGGATAGTGGGGTCAGCACATCCCCTTGCTTGTCGGGAAGGGAGGGTGAATTGAAGCACAGCTTGTCCGGGAGCTCCCCCGGGGCAGGGCAGCTTTGCCCCGGGGCAGGGCTCTGGCTAAATGGCCCTAGGTAGAAGCTGAAGGAGCCTTGCAACCAAACCCCATGTTTCACTGGGGTGTTTTTATGTCCCTTGGCTCTGGGGAACATTTTGTGGAGCGGCATCGGGAGCAGCTGATTCAACGCGCCTCTTCAGTTGACACAACCCTAGATGTGCTGAAGCGGAGCCATTACATTTTGGAACAGAAGAGTTTGTTCCTGGCGCAAAAGGCAG
The DNA here is from genome assembly GCF_016161935.1 of Mauremys reevesii. Taxonomy (NCBI): domain Eukaryota; kingdom Metazoa; phylum Chordata; order Testudines; family Geoemydidae; genus Mauremys; species Mauremys reevesii. The sequence continues at coordinate 316,849 of NW_024100906.1, forward strand.
CAAACGAAAGCCTCAATGAAGAGCCAGAGGGTAAAATCAAACGGGAAAATAACTTCCCGCTGCACCCCCAGGGGGCTGCACCCCAAGCCCCTCCCGACAGGGTCACTAGCTGGGGTTGCCAAGTCCCCCGGACCAGATGTGATTTTGCAGCAATAGCGTCCGGTCCGGGAGCGTTGGCAACCTGATAATTATCTCTGCTCTGGGCTTTTATCCCACTTGCTGGGGCTGGATGCTGTTTTTTAAGCAGCTGGGTGGTGCCAGGGCAGGAGTTGCAGGTGGGGTATAAATAGCCCAGCAGCTTTAACTCTTCAATGACCAAACTAGTGACTCTGAAAAGATCCCGCGACTCCATGAATTCCAGTGAGCCCTTCTCTGCTGCTATTGTATTAGGTGGAAGGTGCCCAGATGCTTTAGTGATGGGGGGCAGGATGAAACTGATGACAGCATAGATCTGCAGAGCTGCCCTGTGTCAGGTTAAGTAGAAGGGGGTGGGGCAGAGAGAAAGCCGCTTCCCCAGACCTGGCGGGGGGTGGAGGGGTCCATAGAGGAAACAGCCACTCTGCTGAGCCCCTGGCTGTTGGCACAGCTGATGGCACAGCAGCAGGAGATCAGGTCCGAGCTCCACCCTCAGCTCCTCCTACTCTGGTTCTGACACCCTCGTGCCTGCTTCATCTGTGGACTGGGTCCCTGCACAGATGGCAGAGGGAGCAGTGGGCCAGAAGGACGGGATCTGGGGGTGAAATCCAGCTTGCAGGCTGTATGTTGAACACCACTGCTCTGTGCCCTTCTGATCCAGCGAGTGATGCTATCCAGAGTCCCGCCCTAGTGCCCAACTGCCAAAAACTGCTGCCTACGTTTCTTGCTTTAAATTTGTGCAGTGATGGTAAATGTGTTTCATGCTCCACCCCAGAGGCAGCTGTTCCCTAGTGTGCAGCAGCAGGGTCCAGAATGATGCTAAGTGTTGGGTAGATTTAAACCCAGCTTGCTGTGAACTAAGTGTTTGTGTAGGCGAGTCTCAAACTAGGACTTGGTCAGTATTTTTCAGATTTCAACATTTTAATTTCAAAATTTACTCCCTATTTTAATGAGAGAAATTATGGGAAATGTTTGGTTTTTTTTAAAGTCATGGACTAGCAAAAATGTCAAGAAAAAAACACCTTTTTTCAACTTTTTAATTTTTTTAACCAAGTTATTACTATTAGAATTGTGAAAGCACCTACAGGTGCCAATCAGAGAGAGATCACTATAAGGCTGGTTGAAATGTGTCAGATTCTAAGAATTTGGAATTTTAATGAAGAAGCTGGAAGAAAATTGAACCATTTTTGCAATTTTATTCTCCATTTTTTTGACTGGCTGAATTCACCTGACAGCCTGGATGCTTCATACTTGATGCCTTTGGAAAGATGCTACTTGAAAGAGGTACCGGAAGTGTTTCTAAATAGTAGAAAGGCTTCCACTAGGAGAGCTTACCTGGCAAAATGGAACATATTCTCCATCTGGTTCCTGAAACAACAAGCTTGGCTGTTAGTTCCATCAGGGTTCATCTAGCAGCTATCTTGGCTTTCCACCCTGCTGTGGGTACAATCCTCCTACTTTTTCCAACCCAATGTCTATCAGGTTTTGAACAGGTCTGGACAGGTCATATCCACAGGTAAAGGACACAATTCTCCCATGGGGCTTGAACATTGTACTAGCAAATGTGATGGATCCCTCTTTGAGCCGCTGCTGTCCTGTTTGCTGCTAAACCTTTGAATGAAAGTGGCCTGTTTGATAGTGATTATTTCAGCCAGGAGAGTTGGGGAATTATGGGCTCTGATATCTGAACCTCCCTACATGGTTTTCTATACAGACAAAGTTTACCTTCACCCTCACCCAAAGTTCCTTACTAAGGTAGTTTCCAATGTTCATATTAATCAAGCAGTTTACTTACCTACTTTCTTTCTAAAGCCTCATAAACTTAAAGATGAGAAATATATGGATATTGGAAGAGCTTTGGGGTTTTACCTTGATCTAACTAAGATATTTAGATCAACCTTGCAACTGCTCATTGCGGTTGAAGGCACATTGAAGGGGAGTCCAATGTCTTCCCAATGAATCTTTTCTTTGATTTCAGCTAGCATTTTTTCATGCTACCACTTGGCTAATATGACTCCCCTGAGTAGGGTATTAGCTCAAGCAACCAGGTCTCATGCAGATTCTGCCGCCTTTCTCACTCAGATGCCTATCTTGGACATCTGTAAGGTGGCAGCTTGGTTATAAGTCCATACGTTGGTTTCTCACTATGACATCTCTCAGCAGTCCATGGACGATGCCAGATTTGGTCATGTGATTCTCCAATCCCTGTTGAAGTAGACTCCGAGCTCATATCCAGTTTGAACTGCTTGCGAGTCACCAACAGAGGAATGGACATGTACTGTCACTTGAGGAGGAAGAAATGGTTATTAACCGACTTGTACCTGTTGATCTTTGAGGAATCTATCCAGAAAGAAGTAACTGAGGGAGGTTGGGGGCAACTCCACCCTTTGTACCTGCACATAGTGGTGTGAGACTACAGAGGGTGCTCATGTTATCCTGATGGGTACCCCCGAGGGAAGAATTTTTGACAGCTGTGTGCTAGATGCACATAAACCTGCAGTGGAAGGACTTGGGCAACATATGTCCAAGAACAACAGTTACAACAAGGTTAGTAACCATATCTTCCCTCTTTCTGCCTGTCTGCCTTTTTTTCCCCTTATTCTGTCTTTCCCTTTGCTGTGATCTCCCCCTCCTTATGTATCTTTTCTGTCCCTCTCAGATATTCACAGAGCAAAAGTCACCTAGTATCTCGGCACTATTTCAGATTCTCCCTCCCCAGTGATCACTACCTCATTCCCAGCCCTTTGTTCCCATCCATCTCAAACTCTCTCTCCTAACCTAGACCTCTCCCTCCTCTGTCTCCACTGCCCCCTCTATCCACACCCCTCCACCCTACCATATACCTACCCACCACTTCCTTGATCCCCCCACATTCCTACTGCCCTTCCTCAGCCAAATACTACACACACCTCACTCCCAACACAGACAGTGTGCCCAGTCTGTTCCTTTGTGTACTGAGGAGCTGGGGAAGTGATGGATCGTGCCTCGAGGAGTCACCTTCCATCTTGGAGCTCCCCCTTGGGCCAAGACAGTTTTACCCCAAGCCCTGCTCAGGGCTGTGGCCAAACAGCACCAAAAACGACCAAAAAAAGGTGAGGGTGGGGAAGGACCAGGAACCAGAGGAGTCATATTTGGACTGGCAGATGGTTTGGGGTACACAGAGCAACAAGTAACCACTGGAGACTTCCCTCACTCCTCAAAGTACCCTTTAAATGTGTGCATGTCTGCCTGATTTGTGTGTGTGGGCACTGGATCTCCTTCCTGCTTTGTGCCCACCCACCAGGAGGAGGCAGCACTACGGTTCCTGGGCTGCCCCCTACCCTGCAGGATCTGTGCTGCCTGCTGCATCCCAAGAGCCAGCACCAGCAGTGGTGGGAGGGGAACGGACAATGGTTTAGTCCAGGTGAGCACTAAGTGGGGATTCACTACAAGAGGAGGAAGCTTTATGGGGAAAACACTTTTTCATTGTTTCCTCCCCAGCCAGAGAGGAGACAGAGTTGTGGGGGGTGGGTGGATAAGTGGGGAGGGGGAACGTGACCACCCCACCCATTGCCCTGTGCCAGGTAGCACATGATCCCTAAAAACATTAGTTCAGGATTTATTTTCAATGACATCTCAGAGCAACATTCTCTCAATTGGCTTCAAAAAGCATCAAAGCGACGTACTGGCAGGGGTGGACGACTCCGGAATCGGCCGCACATACTGAACGATGAACAATATCAGATGATCAGAGCTGAGAAAACCAGCCAGGAGAAGATGCGGAAGCTGTACGAGCTGGTGCCGAGCTGGGGCAAACGGCAGAAGGACCGGCTCTACGAGGTGCTGAAGAAAACAAACAGAGGCCTGGTTGAAAAGCTAAAGGGTAAATAAATGACGACATCAGGGAAATCACCTCCCCATGTTCCCCATCGTGAACCCTGATCCCATCCTGAGGGCGACACTAGATCACCTCTCTGGCTGTTTATCCCTTGCCCAGCATTGCAGCATCAGAGCTTGGCACGGATTATTACCCCATCCCCACGACCCTATAATGGGAGCGTTTGCCCCTGGGCTGAGATTATTTCAGTGTTTGGTGCTGTTGGGTTCATTCCAGACAGAGCTGGCTCTGGTTGCACAGTGTAGAGCTGGGCTGTACATTGCCCGATAGGCTGGGGCTCAGTTCTGCAGGCAGCTCCCGTTCCCATCCATGGGAACTATACATTCACTCGTCCATGGTGGATCAGGACCCCGGGTACTTCAGCTTGTTATGTAGGTTTGAGGTATTTGTTACCTCAGTTCTGCAGGCAGCTCCCATTCCTGACCATGGGAACTACGCACCCCCTCGTGGGAGGATCAGGCCCCTGGGGGTTGCTTTCGTTTGTTATGTAGGTTGGGGAATTTATAACCCGCCGTCAGATTCTAACCCCTCCAGAATATGGGAGGGGGTGGAGTTTGACCCAGGCCAAAACCTCAGATCAAATCTTTTTTACCAAAGAGGGCAGGGGTGAGAGTTAAATCAGGCAGTGGTGGGTGGTGTCTAGAATAGGTGGTGGTGGGGTTGCATGTACCTCTCCCTGCTCTCCACCTTTGAGCTCCTACCATCTTTGCTGGATGAGCAGCATTTCTCCCCATCCTTGCTTGTTTCTCTAACAAGGTCTGGATTCCTCCTGCTGAAGAAGCAGGTGAGGGGAGAGAAGGGACCCTTGGTCCCAGAGGGAGGGGCAGGGCCCACCCAGGGGTAGGGAATCACAGAAGTGTAGGACTGGAAGGGACCTCAGTATATCATCTAGTGCAGTCCCCTGTACTCAAGGCAGGATAAATCATAACTGGACCATCCCTGACAGGTGTTTGTCTAACCCAAATGTGGGAGCTGGATTGAGGGGCTCCCATTGGCTAGGAGAGGAGGCCAGCAAGATCCCAGAGCTTGGGGTGGTCCCAGACAGGAGGAAGATCATCCCCCAATTTGACCCCTTGGCTCCGAGATCTCTTCTGTTCCAGTGAGTCAGTCCTTGCGTGCTCGCTCGCTCTCTCTCTCTCTCCCAATTGCTCTCTCTTGCAGGTGCAAGTACCCCGGCTCAGATGCCGTCCACCAGCACCAGCCCTGGAGCTACATGTGAGTTATAAATCACCCAGTGGGATTAACCCTTAGTGAACCACACTGTGGGGCTGTGCAGGGGAGGAGGCTGCACCATGCACATGGACAGTGGGGTCAGCACATCCTCTTGCTCGTCGGGAAGGGAGGGTGAGTCGAAGCACAGACTGTCTGGGAGCTCCCCCGGGGCAGGGCAGCTTTGCCCCACCCGCGGCTCAGGGCTCTGGCTAAACAGCCCTAGGTAGAAGCTGAAGGAGCCTTGCAACCAAACTCCATGTTTCACTGGGGTGTTTTTATGTCCCTCGGCTCAGGGGAACATTTTGTGGAGCGGTACCGGGAGAAGCTGATTCGACGCGCCTCTTCAGTTGACAGAATCCTGCATATGCTTCATCGGCGTGTACGGTCTGATTTTCTACTCCGAAGGTCTCGACAAGCGCCCAGATTTCTTCCCGCACAAGAGCTGAAGCTAACCCATGACACGTGGCACCAGGACCAGCCGTACCTAGCGCTGAAGGCAACAAGCGAAAGCCTCACTGAAGAGCCAGAGGGTAAAATCAAACAGGGGAAAATAACTTCCCGCTGCACCCCCAGGGGGCTGCACCCCAAGCCCCTCCCGACAGGGTCACTAGCTGGGGTTGCCAAGTCCCCCGGACCAGATGTGATTTTGCAGCAATAGCGTCTGGTCCGGGAGCGTTGGCAACCCGATAATTATCTCTGCTCTAGGCTTTAACCCCGCTTGCTGGGGCTGGATGCTGTTTTTTAAGCAGCTGGGTGGTGCCAGGGCAGGAGCTGCAGGTGGGGTATAAATAGCCCAGCAGCTTTAACTCTTCAATGACCAAACTAGTGACTCTGAAAAGATCCCGAGACTCCATGAATTCCAGTGAGCCCTTCTCTGCTGCTATTGGTATTAGGTGGAAGGTGCCCAGATGCTTTAGTGATGGGGGGCAGGATGAAACTGATGACAGCATAGATCTGCAGAGCTGCCCTGTGTCAGGTTAAGTAGAAGGGGGTGGGGCAGAGAGAGAGCCACATCCCCAGACCTAGCAGGGGGTGGGGGGGTCCATAGGGGAAACAGCCACTCTGCTGAGCCCCTGGCTGTTGGCACAGCTGATGGCACAGCAACAGGAGATCAGGTCCGAGCTCCACCCTCAGCTCCTCCTAATCTGGTTCTGACACCTCGTGCCTGCTTCATCTGTGCACTGGGTCCCTGCACAGATGTCAGAGGGAGCAGTGGGCCAGAAGGAAGGGATCTGGGGGTGAAATCCAGCTTGCAGGCTGAATGTTGAACACCACTGCTCTGTGCCCTTCTGATCCAGCGAGTGATGCAATCCAGAGTCCCGCCCTAGTGCCAACTGCCAAAAACTGCTGCCTTCATTTCTTGCTTTAAATTTGTGCAGGGATGGTAAATGTGTTTCATGCACCACCCCAGAGGCAGCTGCATTTCAGTGTAGGGCAGGTGATCTCGTCTGCACAGCTTGGAAAGTGCTTGGGGATTGCTCTGGGTGAAAGGCACCAGAGGGATGTTTTGTTATGAAGAACTAGATTGTGTCCCTTCCCTGCTGGTTGTGTGTGTGTTTGGGGGGAGGGAGGAAATGGAGGGGGGGCTGGACACACAGGAGCCTTGTCCCTTGTGTGCCTTGTGCAAGGACTGGGGACGGGTACAGCCCCAGCACTCCAGGGAGCAGAGGGGCAGCTCTCAGTGTGATCCTGGGGGAAAATTCACCCTGTCAGGGCTTTTAAGGGGTGAGGAGGAGGTGGAGCCAGGACCTGCACACCACCCACTGTCCGGTGGAGCACTAAAATCAGGAAGTTCGTCATGATCAAATTTCCATTGAAGAACTGACATCAGCATCAGGTGAGTGAGCACAATTGCCCAGGTGGTTGGAACATGCCCCAGTGGAAATTCACTGCAGGATTGGACAAAAACAGTTCCAGGCCTGGGTGTCACAACACTGTTGCTTCAGGGGCTTGGGCTAATATTCTAAAGTCCTTCTGGACGTTTCCCTAAGGAAGGTGCCACATGGTGCTGGGACTGGATCCATTTTCCTCAGCCTGGATTAGACATGGGCAGTGTCCTGGATTTCACTACCTCTGACTTCTTAAAATACCAGTTTTCAACCTATTCACCTCCTCCTGTATGAGCGCAGAGCTAAGGTGATTTGAGGATATCCTGAGTGACCCCACTAAGGTCAACAGAATTAGGACCAGGTTCTGATCTCAGTGACCCTGGGGTTAGTCCCTTTTGGAGTCACTCCGGAATTGTATCACTGTACCTGAGATCAGAATCTAGCCCTGACTCCATTGTCATCAGTGGGGTCACTCTAGCTTTACACCAGGGTCACAGAGATCAGAATCTGGCTCAGATTGTTTGGAATTTTGTCAGTTTCTATTTTTCTTTTCAGGATTCACCAGTAAAGAGACTGAATCCGACTCTAGTTCTGCTGCAGCGATGAAGGCGGCAGGAGGTGGGTAGAGCAGAATATAGCTCTGCTCCTCTTTATCTAACATGCACACTGGCCCATTGCAGCCAAAGGTGTTCTGTTCTCACAGGACCAGTGGGGCCCCTATTTGCTCTTTCTTCCCAACAATCACAATGCTATACAAGTGGGTGGCCTCAAAGTCCTGTTGATTAATGCTGTGCTTTCACTTCTTGTCCCAAGCTCCTATTTGTACAGCTATTAGCCAGCTGCTGTGTCCCACCCCAGAGTTGGCTGCCTGTATATTCCTTGAAAGCAATTGACATGGAAAGGGCTGGGGAAAGATGACAGTATGTTAATAATTCATCCCTCCCCAGGGATCATCTGTCAACAGACTCTCCTACCCTCCATTGGTTCTGTGGCAGGATCTGCAGGTAAGTGAGGTTGAAACTGATTGTGAGGTGGGGAGGGGGTGGTTTGACGGGCCTCACTCATGGTGGAGCAGAGAGCAACCAAATGGTCCCCTTGGCCTCTAGCTCTGACCATCCCCTGATCAGACACTGCCACTGCCCCCGTCTCCTGCATCAGGTTTAATCTCCAGTGCCTGCAGGATCTGTCTGGGCTCCCCCTCCCATCACTCCCCCAACCCACCTCCTTCCACCATGATCCCCCTTCCTGACCTGAATGTCCTGTGGATGAGAGAGAGAGCAATATAGCATTTTCCTCATTAGGTCTCATAGCCCTTGATAAAGGAAGCCAGTGGTTTTTTTTTCTTTTTCAAACTGGGATTGATGTCTGGATCTCAGTGAGATCTACAATACAAGTCAGATTTAACCTTTTTGCTTCAGTCATTTTGAATCCAGACGGTCAAAAAACAGGAAAATAAAATTGCAAAAATCACTGAATTTTCCTCCAGCTTCTTCATTAAAAATCAAAATTGTTAGAATCTGCCCCACCCCAGCCTCTCCCCCAGTGCAGAGCTCTTCCCACAGGCCTCATGAGCCCAGTGTTCCCTACATAGCAGAAGCTTTGGAGTTGGGCAGACACACAGAACAGACCCCTGTGCAGGGCAGTTTGTCAATGGAAACACCCAGGTCCCATCACTCTGATTCAGGGATGAAGTTGGGGATGGGGCTTGTTTGGTGCTGCAAGAATGTGACACATGAAAGGACATGTATCCCCCTCTCTGCCACAGGTGAGACCAGCCGGCGTCAGAGTCTCACTGCCTTCCTCAGGGGACAGCACAAATGTAACTGGTGTGCCAGAGAGGAGGAGGTGGGGCTTGTCTCTCTTTCTCTCCCCATCCCCCACCCTGTTTCTCTGTTGGTCTCCCTTGAAATTTGTCTCTCTCAACTCTACCCCTGAGAATCTTCTCCCTGCCTATTCAGACCTGGGGCATCTTGGTCACCTGGGAAATGCCCCAGCTGATCACTGGTTCCCTCTGCCAGCCACACTGCCAGGGTCCCAGGCCAAAGAAAGAGCCCCCGGCTGAGCACTTGCCCACAGCTGCCCAGGTTCTGTCCTCGCCAGAGCTATTCATTGACAAAAAACCCTACCTGAACACAGAATCAAGGTTTCACAGAGGTATTTCGTTCCCTTTCAGCATGCCAAACTCAGCAAAACTCAAACTTCAAAAAACCAGAAAATACAGCCTGAAGGTACCTGCCCCCACAACCTTAACTCCACCTTTTTTTGGACACTGTCCCAATATGCCCATACTTGCATTCTGCCTTTACTGGTAGTGCACATCATATATATAGCACTGAGGCAAACACCCTCTCTTTGTCAAGGTAGAATTTCTTTTTGGTAAGATCGTGTCAGACCCAGATCTACAGGGGAGCAGCCACCCTCCAACCCTCCACCTGACAGCCTACTGATGTTGGCTTACCTAGGACCCATGAAGTTTAGCTCCAGCATGAGGCTCTGCCCCGAGATCCTATTAGCAGTGCCCCAAAACTGCAGACTGTCCCAGTGGCCCTACTTCAGCCAGCAGCAGGAACAGAAAGCTGTCTGAATGACTGGGCTCCACTCTGCAATGTTTACATTGTGCTCCTTGATTTCCTGGCAGCCAGATCCAGCTTGACTCTTCATATCTGGCTTATGATTTCTGACCTCCAGTTTGTCTCCTGCTTCTGATCTTTTGTTATGCTGACTCAGCTGGCTCATGCCTCCTGTCTTGTGACTGTAGACTGTGGCTCTGACCACTAGGTCTGGCTGCCCACCACCCAGCTGTCACAGCTGGATTTAACAGGAGCTGCATGCACCTGCTCAACACTCAAACACGGAGCCTGCTCCCCAGAAACAACCCCCCACTTGTTCAGTTTTACAATTCCTTCACTCCCTCTGTTACATCCCTTACTCGCAGGATTCCATCTATCGCTCTGCTTTCACTTACCCTTCATTTAACACAGACTACTCTCATATCCCACCTCACTGCTGACAATCCCCAGGGCAAGAAGACCCGTGTCCTGCCAGTGATCTATCCTCAAGTTACACATGCATCTCTTTCCTTTGAGCACACACCAGGGGCTCAGACCCACATCTCCTCATATCACAGTCACACCAAGCTGCTCCAGCTAACATCTCCATCATTCAATACAGCTACACCCAACAGTGAATGCAGCTGGAGTGCATGCAGACAATTGCTAGTGGCTAGTGCCAGCTCCAGCATGGCAGAGTTGCATATGTATTTACCTTAACTGTATATTTTCTGCTTTGCAGAGGCTTGAGTTTTGCTGAACTCAACATTCTGGGAGAGCATGAGATACCATCAGGCAATTTACGCTCTGCATTATTGTAGGCTTTTTTTAGTGAATTACCTACTTAAAAAGAAAGAAAACAGAAATATTGTAGGAGTCAGTGGTCATTTAGACAGTTGTGCAGCATGCCTAGGTTTGCCGTTGATACACTACTGGAATAGGTAATAACAAAACTGACCTAGCTTTTATACAGCACTTTTCATCAATAGATCTCCATGAACTTTACTGCAATATCCCCATTACACAGATGGGAAACTGAGGCACAGAGATGCAATGATTTGCCCAAAGTCATCCAGTGGGCCAGTGGCAGAGCTAGGGATAGTTTCAGTCCACGGGTCTCTCCACGAGGCCACACAGTTGCTCTGTGATTCCTCAGTGCTTCTGCCTCCCACCGTATATTTTGTTATAGTGGAATGGGGATAAAGGCCATGCTGTGAAATGTTTGCAATGTGCAGTTGCTAACAGGGTCGGTCAGAGAAATCTCAGCCAGGGTCTGCATCCCAAGCCTAGACTGTTTTATTCCATGGTTGTTACAGTAACTTTAAGCACCCGAATGGAGAGACTGGGCGCCTCTCCTTTTCAAGCCTATGCAAAACCATTGTCCACTACTTCTTGTCCCACCACTATTGGCAGCTCACCCTTCCCGTTCCATTAAGATGTTAGTTGCACTGTAGAATCCATTAACATGTAAGAAGTTGCTCCTTGATGGCTCCTGACCTGTGCTGCTGTGTGAACATACCACAAGCAGCAGCTCGCTCTAGGGCCATACGCTACCTTTTTAAATGTAGCCTGAGCTTGCCCCCTGCTCCCCCGCCCCCGCCCCAGACACACATATTTCAACCAGGCTTCCCAGCCCTACCTCAGGCCCACCCAGTTCATCTCCCTGGCAACTGGACCCTTTCCCCCACCCTGTCACCCACAGAGGGACAGGACCCTCCATATCCCTGCTTACAGGGAGGGGGCAAGAAGAGGGGCTGATACACCCTGAGAGTGTGATGGGCTTCCCCCTGGGATGCAACCTGGAACTGGGGTACTGCTGAGCCCTCTTTCTTACCAGCCTGTGTTTCTTCTTAAACCGTGACAAGCTGCAAAGCCCTCCAAGCTTCCCTCACACAAACAGCTACAGGCAGGGGCCACACCCAGTTCCATTAATTAATGCTCTGGCCAGCCACTGCATGAACCAACACTAGAGAGGCTGTAGCCAAAATTCCCCTAGTTCCCTAGTCTAGGATGCTGGAGCTGTCCTGTCCTGTCCTACCCTGGTCAAAAGCCTGACCAGTATAAAAGGTGTTACTCAGTCTGCCACTTTAACAAAGGAAAGTGGACATGCACCAACTTTTGTTCCTGAGCTGAGATTTTTTCCCAGTCACTACACTCAAACTACACTGTTTTAGGTAAAATGTGTATATAGATATAGATAGATAAACTACAGAAAGATTTTAAGTGATTATAAGTGATAGCAAACAGATCAAAGTAGATTACCTAGCACCTAAAACAAAAATGCAATCTAAGCCTAATATACTAGATAGGATTTGAATCAAGCAGTGTCTCACCCTGTTAGATAGTATAAACAATATACGAAGGTTTCATACACAAGCAGGCTTCCTTCTTTCCTGCCTGGCACGAGCACTTCCCTAGTTCAAAGTTTTTGTTCTTCCAGCACCATTTACAGGTGTTGAGTTCTGGGAAGAGTGAGGCCAATTGGTGATATCACTTCCCCTCTTTATAATTTTTTCCATACGGTAGGAAACCCCTTTGTTCCAAACCAAGTTCCCACACAGTTTGTGGAAAAATACAGGTACCAAAATGGAGTTCAGTATCATGTGATCTCATCACATGCCCTTGCATGCTTTGAGTCATGGCAGCCATTATTTACAGGCTAACTGAAGCATCCACAAGTGAGGATAAGCTTTTCCTTGGCTCATTTTCTTTGTTGATGGGCCATTCAACCTGAATATTTCATTCATAATGTGCTGGCCAGACTGGATGCAAATTACCCTGTGGGTGTTACCACAGGAGCAAACACATTTGAAATACAGGTACATAGTCCATATTCATAACATATTCATAATATTCATAAGATACAAAAATGATACATTTATACAAATAGAATAATCATATTCAGCAAACCATAACTGTTCTATAGACACCTCACATATATCTTATATAAGATGCATCATAATTATATCCAAATCTTATCACTGTAATGGCTATGGGATGCAGTGTCACAGACAGAGATAGGGGATAGCCCCCTGGGCCCAGCTTACATGAGGACAAGGAGGGTCTCAGACACCTCCAGAGGGGGTAAAGAATTGTGGGATCACTCAGATCCTTGTCTGTCTGTCCATCTATCAGCACTTCCCATCTCTCTTTCTCTCCCTTGCCTCAACCGTACCTCTGAGTATTTCACCAGTGCTCAGGGCTGGGGTGTCTTGGTCACCTGGGAAACAGAAACCCCAGGGGAATGATTGATCCTGGGGTTGGAAACTAGCTGTCTATGGAGTCCCTTCTGCCAGCCACGCTGCCAGGGTCCCAGGCCAGGGAAACAGTCCCCAGCTGAACACTTGGCCACAGCTGCCCAGGTTCCCTTATCAAAGAGCTCTGCAATGGGAAATCTACAGTTGGGCCAAGATAATGCCTGTTCCTGTGTTCTAGGATCCTCCAGAAGAAATACAGCCTGAGACTGTCCGAGGCCCAGATGGGAAGCAGGAGACATACAGGTGCGAACTGGGGCTGGGAGTTTGGTATCATCCCCGCTTCAGCAGTCTGAGTGCACAGCATCCCATAGGGGTGGGCTCCATGCAAAGAGACACTCATGTGGGTGGGTAGATCAGAGCAGGGGGTGAGGTGATTGCAAAACCAGAAATCTTGAGAGCCCTGGGAGGGGAATGGGGTCTTGTGGGTCAGAGCTGGAGGGGAGGGGAGGGGCAATCAGGACTTGTGGTTTCTATCCCCCGCTCTGGGAACAGAGTGGGGTCTAGTGTGCTATTGGGTGGTGGAGGGTTTGGGAGTGATTATATCTGGGTTCTACTCTCAACTTTGCCACTTGCTCACTGAGTGATCTTGGGGAAGCCACGTCCCCTCCCTGTGCTTCAGGTTCCCCATCTCTAAACTGGGGAGAAAATTGTTCCCATAGTTCACAAGGAGGTTGAGGAGGAGGCTAATGAATCCACTCAATTAGTTCCTCAGAGGAACGGGGTCTGAGAAGGGCAAAGTGTTCTCATTGTCACCCAGCTTTTGTTGTTATACAGAGAGTAATCCTGATATCAAAGCACAGGGCTAAGATGGAGGCAGAGTTAAGGGGATAAACGTGAAGGCACCTGGGATCAGTTAGAAAAGGATGTGAGAGAGATCCATCCACTAGTGTTGAACTCTTTTCTTCCCGCACTGTGCAGGGTTCATTTCCCCAGGGCAGGCTCATTCCGTTGCTCTGAAACAGAACTGGGGCTCGAGGTGAGGGCAGCCGTGACTGTCCACTATGGATATGACTCCTGGGATCAGCATCTGAGCGCATCTGGCAGCAATGGATGGTAGCCGGCCCTTTGTTCACCGTCTGGGTGGTGGAACCAGCTGAGGCCGGGGCTGTGGCAGCCGTTCACCTCCCACACTTCCTGTGCCTTGCAGGTACAGTAGTAAAATACTGCTATAAGGAGCATTCTATAGCTCCTTTCAGCCACACAGATTTCCATGGGCCAGATTTTTAAAGGTATTTAGATTCATAGATTCCAAGGCCAGAAGGGACCGTTGTGATCATCTAGTCTGACCTCCTGTACAACGCAGACCAAAGAACTTCCCCAAAATAATTCCCTGAACCTATCTTTAAGAAAAACATCCAATCTTGATTTAAAAAATTGTCAGTGATGGAGAATCCACAGTGAACCTTAGTAAATTGTTCCAGTGGTTGGTTGTTCTCTGTCAAAAATATACCCTTATTTATAGTCTGAAATTGTCTAGCTTCAACTTCCAGCCATTGGATCTTGTTAGACCTTTCTCTGCTAGACTGAAGAACCCATTATTAAATATTTGTTCCCCATATAGGTACTTGTAGAGTGTGATCAAGCCACTCTCTTTATTAATCTAAAGACATTTTAGTCCTTGAGCCTATCACTAGAAGGCATTTTTTCTAATCCAGTAATCGTGACACAGAATTCCAGCAGAGGTTGCACCAATGCCAAATACAGAGGTAAAATAACCCGTCTACTCCTTCTTGAGATTCTCCTATTTATGTGTCCCAGGATCATATTAGCTCTTTTGGTCACAGCATCACACTGGGAGCTCATGTTCATCTGATTATCCACCTTCACCCTCAAATCTTTTTCAAAAGTCCCGGCTTCCCAAAATAGAGTCTCCATCCAGTAAGTATGATCTACATTCTTTGTGCCTAGATCTACACATTTTCCTTCTAATAATGTCCCTGTGGTTGCTCCACTGTAAGGTGCTCCACGGTAGGTGCGTCTGCATCCCTGTGCTGCTGATCAGAGAACTTTGGTAGCAATGTCCGTTCAGCCCGGGCATGCAGGCACTCACAGTGTGTTCGCTGTCTGGGAGAGAAACACATTCCACAGAAGTGTGGCTTGTGTTAGCTACTGAGATCTCAATCCAGAAAAGACAAGAGAACTGAGGCTCAAACTCCTACTCATGGAGTCACCCTTCAGTCTTCATAGTCCTGGTGGGAGCTCTCACCACAATCCTCTCCTTTTAGGGGAGGTGAGCTCAAAGAGACGTCTGTGAGCCACTCATGAAAGGCCTCTAAGAAACGACCAGTGAGTCCCCATAGCATGCCCCGATCAAGCCGAAAACAATCTCTGGCTCGGTCAGTAGCATTGGTACCGACAGCAGTAAAGCCATCTAAATCTGGTACCCAATGCATGCGCAGTACCGAACCAACAGAGCAAGTGTGACAGCCAAAAGACCCAATAGGTGCAGGCAAAGCATTGGTACTGAGTGGGCACGAGAAACAAAGATCCGCCCTGAGGAAAGCTCCATCAGTACAGTCATTAACACCGGTACTGCCAATGATATGCCAGGCACTGACAGACAGTGCTATCAGGCCCATGTCTCTGACTCTGTTGGTATAAGCTTCGGCACCGACAGCCTCTGCTGGTACTGGTGCCCTCTGCACCACCAGATTTCCGGGGAATGACAGATCTTTCGGTGTCAGACGCATCAGACTCTCGCTGTCTGTTGCTCAGTACTGGGGCCCCGGTACCGAGTCCACCCGGAACCCTTGGCTTGCTGACAACTTCTTGCCATGCACTGCCCTTCTCATCAGAATCAGAGCGTGAGCATGATGACCTAGCTTCCCACCACTCTTTTCATCTGCCATATGCCAGTTTCACTATGGACACTGGGCATACCACCCCTCTGACCCACAGCCTCTGGTTTGGGCAACTGTGGTTCCAATTATCGCGCCCTTTCCCATCTCAATGGGAAAATTTGCGGAGTTGCTCCCCCTAGACTCCTGGGCTGAGTTTTCAGCCTTGGTTGAAGAAAGCAAGCTAATCTCCCGAGCTTCCCTACAGGCAGCACTGGACGGTGCTGATGCTGCCACAAGAGTCATGGCTATGGGGCAGGGTGACCAGAGGTCCTGATTTTATATGGACAGTCCCGATTTCTGGGTCTTTTTCTTATATAGGCTCCTATTACCCTCCACCCCCGTTCCGATTTTTCACACTTGCTGTCTGGTCACCCTACTACAGGGGTGGCCATGAGAAGAGGCTCCTGGCTCCAGGTCTCTGGTCTTCTGTACGAGATCTAGCAGACCATACAGGATCTCCCCTTTTAAGGTCGGACTCAGTTTTCTGAGAAGACAGAATAAAGGCTATATCTCCTGAAAGTCTCTAGAGCCATCCTCAAATCCTTGGGCCTACACACTTCCGCCACGCCACGGATGCATTTCAGGCATCAACCTCCTCCGCGGTTCTACCAACAGAACTGACAGGACAAGGTCACGCTTAGAGCACATCCAGAATGAACTCCCAAGGTAACTTCTGAATTTCACATAAATCAGTTTATTCAGCTTTTATCCCAAACCTCATCAGGATAATACGGAAATCATCCTCCATACACTCGATATAAGGAGAGTGTATGGCCTTCTTTTTGGACAGGAAGAGAGCTTTCATGAAATCTTCAAGACTTTCCTCTCCATTGCAGATAGATCAAAAGGTGCAGCGATTTCAGCTCAGACACTCTCCAAGGGGGTCTTGGGCTGCATTAAATTCTGTTACCAATTGCATAATGTAACACATTCTACAAGGTCGATTGCCTCATCTGTTGCCTTCTCCAAGGGTATCCCTATATCAGAAATTTGCAGAGCAACTACCTAGGCATCTGCACATACCTTTGCAGAACACTATGCCATCCTGGGGGATTTGTCTGCAGATGCCAAATTTGGTGCCACAGTGCTATCATCCATATTAGACTTGACTCTGAAGTCCCAGCCTCCACTGGTAGGCACTGCTTAGGAGTTGCCTACAGCGAAGTTCTCATAGGGATACTACTCGAAGAAGAAATTATTCAGTCTGTGCAGTAATGATGGTTCTTCAAGATGTGTGTCCCTATGGGTTCTCCATGACCCACCTGCCTCCCCTCTACTTCAGAGTTCTAGTAGTTGACTCTGCAGTAGAGAAGGAACTGAGGAGGTAACGCACGCACATGCCAGCTAGCCAGGCAAGGAGCAGTGCATGCGGAGGCTGAACAGACACTGCTACTAAAGTTTTCCAATCAGCAATGCAGGGGCACAGACGCACCTACAGTGGCGCACCCTACAGTGAAGTCCCCATAGGAACACACGTCTCAAAGAGCCATCATTACTGCACAAGTTGAGTAACTTCTTTACATTTAGCCATTTTAAAACACATATAGTTTGCTTGAGCCCACTTTACCAAGCAATCCAGAGCACTCTGTATCAGTGACCTGCGTTCTTCATTATTCACCACTCCCCAATTTCTGTATTACCTGCAAACTTTGTGAGTGATGATTTTGTTTTTTCCAGGTCATTAATAAAGATGTTAAATTGCATAGGGCCAAAAACCAATCCCTGTGGGATGCCACTAGAAACATACCCGTTCAATGATGATGATTCCTTGTATAGAATTATATTTTGAGATGTCAGTTAGCAGCTTTTAATCCTTTTAACTTGTTTTTTAATCAAAATATCATGCAGTACCAAGTTAAATTCCTCATAGAAGCCTAAGTATGTTACATTAACACTATTACCTTTATCAACTAAACTTGCAGTCTCATCAATAAAAGATATCAAGTTAGTTTTACAGGAACAATTTTTCCACAAACCCATATTGATTGGTATTAATTATATTACCCTCTTTTAATTCTTTATTAATCATGTCCCAAATCAGCCGCTCCACTATCTTTCCTGGGATCAATTTCAGACTAAAAGGCCTATAATTATCTAAGTTACTCCATGCATCCTTTTCCAATATTGGCTCAATGTTAACTTTCGTCTAGTCTTCTGGAACTTCCTCGGTTTTCTAGGACTAGAAATTAAATGTTAACGGTTCTCAGACAGCTCTTTTAAAACTGTTGGATGCAATTTATCTGGACTTGCTCATTTAAAAATGTCTAATTTTACTAGCTGGTGTTTAACATCCTCCCTAGATAATAGTGGAATGGAAAGAGTGTTATCATAAGATATGATAATATCATCTCTTTTTCTCTAATACAGAACACAAATATTTATTGAACACATCTACCTTTTCTTCATTATTATTGATAATTCTACCATTTCTATCTAGTAATGGACCCGTACCATTGTTATGATTGTTTTTGTTCCCAATATACTGCTACTTATTGTCCTTAACTCTGCTGGCTATAAATTTCCCCTTTTGTCCCTTTGCTTCTCTTATCAATTTTCTACATTTCCTAGCTTTCGATTTATATTCATTCATTATCAACTTCCTTTTTCCTACATTTGTTAAATATTAATTTTTTATTATTTATAACTGCTTTCACTGCCAATCTAAACCAGATCAGCTTTTTAACCAATACAGCCTTCTTTCTTGATTATGGGATTGTGACTTTGGGGACATCTCATAAAGTGTTCTTAAACAATTCCCAATTATCATTCATGTTTTTTCTGGTTAAATTCTTCCTCCTCGCTGATTTGTTCATCATTTTTTCAGCTATGTGAAATTGGCGCAAGAATATTTATATCACTGGTCTGGATTCTGCTTGCACATTATGAATGTGATCAAGTCATTATCAGTAGCTCAGTTACCATTATTTTTTAGTTATGTGATCAGTTCTTCTTTATCTCCCACTGATTTAGGTGCCTAATGCCATTGATTTGTTGTGAAATCAAAAATAGCCTTTCAGCCTAGCTGCTGGAGAGGCAAAGAACCTGGCTGCTCAGCTTCCCCTGGCAGCTCTGGGAGACAGAGGCAGAAAACCTGTGCACTCAGCTTCCGGACCTCCCCCCGCAGCTCTGGGGGTGATGTGGGGAGGTAGTGTGTCAGGGCTTCCTGTGCCCCAGAGCTGGGGGAAGGATCGGTTGGCAGAGCACGGGAGCTTTCTGCCTCTCCAGCTGATGCAGCTGTTGAAGCAGAGTCAGCACTCAGGCCTGGAAGCTCTCTGGGAAAGCTTTTGGGAATTTCACTGCAGAAAGTGAAACTGACAAAAACCTTCCAGGCTGGCAGCCGAGGTGCTGGCATTTCACTTTTACTGGTGGAAAATCGACCCTTTTGTTAAAACTTAAATTTCTTTGTGGATATTTTCAGTTTTGCAAAAAGGGCATTTTTCATCAGAAAATCATTCTGACAAAAAACTTTCAATGAGCTCTGGTAGTAACACTTCACAGTGGGCAATTAACAGGCTGTTGCTGTATCCAGCTTCTAGAGGGAGACATGATGATGTATTGGATTCTACAAGGACTAGTTAGAGGAGGATGTTTGATGTCTATTGGAATAGATAGACTGTACCATGCCTCCATTTCCAGGGGTTAATTTGCATGGGCTGTGCTGTATTTGGGATTTAGCTGGGGGTAAGTGCCAGGATAACAATACCAAATGCAGAATGTTCAGCTTTCACTAGGTCTGTCTGCACTAAGGAAAAGCTCAGCTACTTGTCACTTTTGGTCATCTGCGATGATTTCTGCCCAGCATGGGTAGGAAGTACAGATGCTGTAGGTGCACTGGCCTGCTACTCCATCCCACAATGCACTGTCCTGTGTTTGGAAATTACCCAGAAATCTCTGCTCCCTGAAACAGTTCTGGGGCTGTGGGATGGGAGCTTCATGAGTCCCAAAATACACCACTGCAACCAAAGCTAAGGCTCCCTGAGTGGAGGTGTGTTGAAGCTGATTGGTAATAGTGCTCCTATGAGGGCACATCAGGACACCCTGTGGATAATTGGGAGAGAACCAACTATTTCTTGCAGACAAGGCCCCTTAGGTGTCGGTGCAAACAGTGGAGGGATGATACTAGAAGGGGCATTCAGAGGGTCAGTACTGAATACAAACAGCCCCAGAGCTGGTTCCGTGGGGAAGTAGCAACAGGCTTTTGCAGGTGTGTGGCAGAGCTGTGTTTTCACAGGTGAATTCTATACATGAACATGTCTGAGGGGAGCATCTGTCCATCCCTGTTCCTCAAACCCCAGTGAAGCCTGGAGCAGAGCCGTGACGATCATTACAGAGCCATGGATTCAGTGGGAAATCAGGCAAAGGTCATTCGATCTTTTGTGACAAGAATTTTAGTGGTTGCAAAATGATCATCTCACTCTAGGGAGAGTAAACGAGCACTGAGCTGTCTAAAATGGAAACTTTCTCCCAGATCAGGGAACAGAGTCCTGACTCTCAGGCCCTGATCCAGCCATTAGACAGCAAGAGGAACAAGACATGTAAAATCTCATGTTCTTTTGTTATCTTTAAACAGGAGCAGAAGTTGATGTTTCTCAGCTTCAAGTTGCCCATTTTGTTGACTGTGGGATGACCCTGGAAAGTCCAACGCGGGTGAGGCCGTTCCATGCTGTGCTGGAGAACCCCAGCTTCTCTCCAATTGGACTGCTTTGGAAACAGATCTATTCTATGCTATTTCCTCCTGTGCACTCCCTGGTGCTGCTTTACCGGTCCAGCAGGGCCGCAGACATAACCCTCCATCTCTACCTGATACCCAGGGATCTCTCACTAGCACAGGTAAAAGAGAATCCAATAATAATATACAGTAGATGTGAGCCAGATTTACCACTACTTTGTCCCAAGAGGAAGGAGTAAGCTGCAACATCCTCCGTGCATTGTGGTGAAATCACTGCACAAGCCACTGTGGTGACGTGTGCTTCTAAAGGTCAAATAACAATTTCACTCCCTGGAGTGTGATTCTACCTAGAAAATGACATAATAGATTTCTGTTAAATCTGTGAGACCTATGTACAGGTCACATGTGACTGTGAGGGGGTACACTGCCCACCTGGGGCCCTGAGGATAGCAGAGAACTTAGGGTTCCAGGTTAGGTTTATATATGGAAAGACAAGTGGTAACCAGTAGAGTCTAGAAACTGAACAATTAAGGTGAGTATAAGTCAGACAGGCCCACATTTGTGCTTTCTTTTAGTGACAAGGTAGCCAGAATCAAAGGAATGGAAGCTGCAACACCATTCCTTGAGTCTTATAAATTCTCAAACTACAGTACAATTAGGAATGAATCAGAGATTGATGCCACTGGAGGTTTGAAGGCACAATTTTTAAACAAAATTTTAGTGAGAGAGAAAAATATTTAGGATAATGTAACCTGAACAAAGGTTCTTCTTTGAGTAGTATCCCTCTGGGCATTCCGTTCTAGGTGCATTTTCACCCCTTGTGCCTATAATTGGAGATTTCACATAACCGTATCTGTTTGGCCCATGCATGCATCCTACTCAGTCTTGTGTACTGCCCTGTTATATAGCACAGTGTGAGCAACCCCCCCTCAGTTCCTTCTCACCCACCTCCATCTGAGGCAGAGACTGAGCTCTGTAGCCCTACACCTTATTGTAGTTAGTTTATCCACTTCTGATGCTGCATTTGGTTCTGCTGTACATTCTTCAATATTGGACTCCATGCCAAATCTCCCTCCTCCTTAGAGGGAACTGCTCAGTAGTCACTAGAGTGAAGTGTGCCCATAGGGATGCTACTCAAAGAAGAATAGGTTACTCACGCTGTGCAGTAACTATGGTTCTTCTGGATGTGTGTCCCTATGGGTGCTCCAGTACCTGCTCTCCTTCCCCTCCTCTTTGGAGTTCTCTGCCATGCAGCTTCGCAATAGAGAAGGAGCTTAGGAACATAAGAACGGTCATACTGGGTCACACCAAAGAGCCATCAAGCCCAGTATCCTGTCTACCGACAGTGGCCAATGGCAGGTGCCCCAAAGGGAATGAACAGACAGATTATTGTTGGTGTCACTAGGCATAAATCTAGGTAACTCAGGAGGATGGCTTTGGGCCTATGTGACCCAAAGTACCTTTATGTAAAGTGCTTTTGTTAGCCTTACTAAACTTTTGTAACCTTTTGTGTTATGTGCTAATTACTGGCAGTGGCAAGGTTGCTTGATACTAGATGTAGCCAATACTAAATAAGATAGGCGGAAAGCAGGTGCTGTAATTAAAGTTATATGCATGAGAACGTAGCCCCCATGGTGGGAAAGTACAGATAACTGATCACAGAAGAGTTGCTAATGAGCTAAGGTGGTTTTTTGCCAAGTATGACTTAACTGCTTCATGTGATTGCTATTGTAAAGTGTATTTGCTGCATGGGAATGAAAGGTGGGGGGAGAGGAGGAGTGTGGGGGTGATGGGAATGCTTAGCTGAAGTTATGTATAAAGAGAGGAAAACCGCTTGTATTGGTGTGCAGGATTTGAGATTGCTAGTTCTCCCTTGCACCTTATCTGGGCTCAAATAAACCTGGTTTTTGCTTCTCCACCTTGGTGTGTCAATTAGTGCTATGCACACCGGGCAACGAACCACTGTTGCTGTCGCCTCGGGCCTCTGTGCCGGCAACAGTTTTGGCGTCCCTGGGTGGGCTCGAGGCAAAATTGTGCCTTGCCCGGACTCCTCCACTGGCGGCAGACGATGGTCACAGCCGACGCCCAGCGCGCACCGGTGCCTTTACCGGGGGCCTCGGCAGAGACGCGTCAGGCTGACCTTGGAGGACACAACGGTGCAACGCGCTCAGATAGTGGAGAAGCAGCTGCGGGCGACGGTGAGGAACCGGTCCCATGGATAAGATAGGAACAGTCCAGTGGTGTGGACTTTTGCCTGAGGCTGGGGACGCCCAGCCGTTGTAATTCCCACTAGACGAGAGAGCGTTCTATAGTGGGTCAAGGGCAAGCCCATGGTATGGGGCCGGAACAGAGTACAGGCAGGGCACGGTGTACACCCTTAGAATGCATTCTGATGAATTGGAGAGTGTTTGAATCAGATCCATTGACTA
Organism: Mauremys reevesii; assembly: GCF_016161935.1. Taxonomy (NCBI): domain Eukaryota; kingdom Metazoa; phylum Chordata; order Testudines; family Geoemydidae; genus Mauremys; species Mauremys reevesii. The sequence goes on from NW_024100906.1 coordinate 339,646, forward strand.
AAAGCAAACTGAAAAGGTTCTGTACAGTAGACTGGCCTCAGTATCAGCTAGAGAGCCAGGAAAGGTGGCCACCGGAAGGATCACTTAATTACAACACGATCCTTCAATTACTCCTGTTTTGTCAGCGAACAGGTAGCTTCTGAAGCTGTTTGTATGTAGAGCTCTTGTAAAAAATCCCTCATCATATGCCCCAGAGCTGCACTGGGAGGAGAACTGTCCTTGGGGACGTCTGTCTCTGTTGGGCTCACACAATCTGAACTTATTGACTGTGCAGCAAGATAAGATGCATCGTGGTAATAGGAAATAATGGTCTTGGTGTGTGTGTGTGTGTATACCAGTGTGAGTGTCTCTCCTGTGTAAGTGCCCTGTAGGGAGAGATCCTTAGTTTATGTGCCGCTAGCGGGGACAGGGCACCCTCTCTGTGTGTGTAAGTGGAAAATGGGGGAGGGACAGTCTAAACATTTTACCTCACCCCCTAAGGGTACCCCAGTATGTTACATGTACGTACATTATGGTCCTAAAACCTGCAGGTATTTAGAGAATTGGAATTTTTATATCTAAACAATGTCCATTAGAAGGTACCTTCAATCTAAATAAGATCATACATCTCAGAGGAGCTTTTAATCACAAAGAAAAGCCTCTGACACAGTGTGAGCAATTTGTCTAGGAACGGGTTAATTTGAAACTCGGCTAACCCCAGAGATAAAGAGAGAGCTGCTCTGCGTACAAGGTCAAAAATCAGTACAGACTATGTTAAGTACAAAAAAAAAAACAAAAAAAAACTGCTTTCAGCCCCAGCTGGTTGTGGAAAAATAGAGACAGAGGCAAACCAAAGGCAATACAAGTTACAGAACTGAGATTGCATTTGCAAAGCTTAACGGTTCAGTGAGATCCAACAGTTTTTGCAACCCCGAAGCCGGACAAGCAGCTGACCTGAACTGGAATCTCTGAAAGAGATGCTGCAGGAAAGTCCAGGGTGTAAAAGAACAGCCCTCCCAAGAGCGGAAGCATGTTGGAAATTCTGGGCAAAGCTGTATACAGGATAATCTTCCGTCCACCTATTCCCCTTCTCTGAATGTTATATACAGACGTGAACAGTCTGGACATGTGTGAGTATTAAAGTGGCTTAAGGCTTGGGACATTCATATTTTTTCCTGAGAGATGTGGGAGTGTTCCCAACACTCTCCATTGTTGGGAGAGTGAGGGTGGTTCGCCTACGCAGTGCTCTATAACACTGGGGTGGTCCATTAGACTGAGTAACATGCATCTGCCAGCTGAATGGACACTCCTATGTTAAATCTCTGATCAAAGGTGCAAGGGGCACAGCACACCTAGAGTGGAGCACCCACAGGGATATACATCTTGAAGAACCACAATTATCGCACATGGTGAGTCACCTTTTCTTTGGGTTGAAATAATATGGATCCAGCCATTAATTGAATAAAGGAGAACTTGGCCAGATAGGAGCAGATTTCTCTTTCCTTAGTGGGAGCAAAGCATTATAAAAATGAAAGTCTCTGTACTATTGGGTTATCCGGGAGAGGGGGCGGGCGGAAGCCCGCCCCATGCTAACGGATCCCCCCCCAGCCTAAGGGGAGGATCCACAGGGCCACGGAAACCCACTAAGTGCGGGGGACAACTAATAAAAGAACAGGGACAGGAGTGAGGTCAAAGGGTCATAAGGAGGGAGCCTGATGGGGACACCGAGCAGAGAACCCCGGACAGCGCCCACTGCTCCTCAAAGGCGTCAAGGGAGCCAGCGGACGCCGCCCAGAGGAACTCCGCCCGGAGACGTGAGCGGACGAGGGATCGGAAACAAGCCCCACAGTCGCAGGAGTCTCCGTCGGCCAACCTCCTCTCCTGGTCGCGTAGATGGCCTTTTTAGCCAGGGCGAGGAGGAGGTTGACCAGGAGGTCCGCGACCGTGGGGCCACGGATAGGGAGTGCATGGATAAGGAGGTGAGGGGAAAAGTGCAGCCAGAAACGTAACAGAATGTCGGTGAGGAGCCGGTATAGGGGCTGCAACCTGGCGCACTCTAGGTAAACATGCGCCAGGGTCTCCCTCACGCCGCAGAAGGGGCAGGTGTCCGGGACAGGGGTGAACCGCGCCAAGTACACGCCCGTGCTCACGGCCCCGTGAAGGAGCCGCCAGCTGATATCCCCGGCGGGCCTCGGGACCAGGGTGGAGTACAGGCTGGCCCACCGGGGCTCCTCACCCTCCACAGGTGGCAAGAGGTCCCGCCACTTGGTGTCGGGGCGGGACACGAGGGTGAGGAAGTGAACGGTATGGAGCACGCGCGCGTAGAGTTGTTTCCTTGGCGCGGTTTGGAACCGGACCGGCTGCAGATCGTGCAGCCGGCTGGCGGAGAAGGGGCGGGGGGGCCGGTCGGGTCCACGGGGCAGGGGCCCGATGAAGAGGTCCGGAGGGCTCGGGGGGGGGTGGGCAGGGCGTGCCCTCACGCAGGACCCGGTCGAGGTAAGCCCGAGCAGCGGGCGGCAAAGCGGCCTTCACCTCCTGTAGTACGCGCCGGGGAGTACAAGGTCTGAGAGCCCCATCCGCCGGCGGCGTCAGGGGATCCAGCCAGTCTCCCGGTCGTAGTCCAGGAGGTCTCCGACCCTGGTGGCTTCCGCCAGGACCAACCTCTGGCGCACCGCGAGACTCCGCCACCTGCACGGAGCTGAGGTTGTGTAGCAGGGGCTCGTGAGGAGGTCTGCCCCCTCGGTGGCCGCCACGGACCTGGTCGCAGAGAACAGCTTCCAGGTCCGGAGGAGGTCCTGGTAGAAGACCGGCAGCCCGGAGAGGTCTCGCGGAAGGCCCCTCGGGTCGAGATAAAGGAGCTGCCGGTCGTATCGGAACCCTCGGGCGGCGCAGGAAGGCGTGCGCCAGGGCTCTCCATGCCGGACTACCCGCACCATAAAGGAGCCTCTGCAGTGCCTGGAGGCGGAAGACGTGGACCTGAGTGCGGAGGCACTTCAGGCCCTGCCCTCCCTCCTCCAGGGGCAGGTGGAGTACCCCTGCAGGGACCCAGTGCAGTCCTGGCCAAAAGAACTCCAGCACCACCCTCCGGAGGTCGGTCAGGAACACCGGGGCCGGGACCAGGGTGTTGAGCCGGTACCAGAGCATGGACAGGACCAGTTGATTGAGCACCAGTGCCCTCCCTCGGAGGGAAAGGCACCGGAGGAGTCCTGTCCATTTCCGGAGCCGCTCCGCCACCCTGCCCAGCAAACCTTGCCAGTTCTCCGGCGGAGAGGGATGCGTGGCAGAAAGGTAAACGCCGAGATAGAGCAGCGGACCCGCGCTCCACCGGATGGCCTGAAGCGCGGGTGGGAGGGAGCTCGCCTGCCACCCGTCCCCGACCACCAGGCCAGAGCTCTTGACCCAGTTGACCCGGGCGGAGGAGGCCGCCGAGTACACGGCTTGGCAGGCCTCCACCCGCGCCAAGTCGCCCGGGTCCTGGACCACGAGGAGCACATCGTCGGCGTACGCCGACAGGACCAGCCGCAGCTCCGGCTCCCGAAGCACCAACCCCGTCAACCTCCTGCGGAGGAGACAGAGGAAGGGCTCGATCGCCAGGGCGTACAGCTGGCCCGAGAGGGGGCACCCCTGCCGCACTCCCCGCCCGAAGCTGACCGGCTCGGTCAGGGTCCAGTTGAGCCTGACCAGACACTCTGCGAGCGTACAGCACCTGGAGAAAGCCCACAAACTGGGGTCCGAAGCCTAACGCCTGCAGAGTGCCCAGGAGATACCCGTGGTCCACCCTGTCGAACGCCTTCTCCTGATCCAGGGACAGGAGGGCGAACGACAGACCATCCCTGCACCCAAGCTCCAAGAGATCCCGGACCAGATACAGGTTATCGAAGATGGTACGGCCCGGGACGGTGTAGGTCTGGTCTGGGTGGATCACGTCCTCCAGCACGGACCCTAGCCGAATCGAAATGGCCTTCGCAACAATTTTATAGTCCGTACTGAGGAGCGAGATGGGGCGCCAATTCCGTAAATCGCGGAGGTCTCCTCTTCGGCAGTAAGCGAGCACGGCTCGCCTGCGAGAGGAGGACCCGCTCCGCAAGGACTCGGCCCAGACGGTGACTAGGTCTGGGCGAGGACGTCCCAGAACACGCGGTAGAACTCCACGGTCAGCCCGTCCATGCCCGGGATTTATTGGTGGGCATGCGACGGAGGGCTTCCGAGAACTTCGGCCAGAGTGAGAGGCAGCTCTAGCCGGTCCCGTCGCCCGCGCTGACCATCGAGTCCGTCCCAGAGCACTTTGCAAGCGGCAGGATCGGTCGGGTCCGGGAGAAAAGGCACGCGTAGAAGGTCCGGGCCTCTCGCACATCTCCGCCGGATCCGTGAGGGGGGAGCCGTCCTCCGCCAGGAGGCAGGTGACGTGCTTCTTGGCCCCCCTCCGTTTCTCCAGGGCGTAGAAGAAGCGGGAGCCGCGATCCATCTCCCGAAGGAGGCGGATGTGGATCGAACAAAGGCGCCCCGGGCCCGATGGTCTTCGAGGACCCGGAGCTCCTCCGCTTCTCCCGGCACGCTCCGCAAAGGATGGATCCTCGGGCTGGCGGCCAGACGCCTCCAGCTCTAAGACCTCCCGCTCCAACTGCCCTATCGCCGCATCCCTCCGTCGGCTGGCGCCCCGGGTGTAGTCACGGCAGAAGAGCCGGGCGCGCACCTTCCCCACGTCCCACCACCGCCGCGCCGAGGAAAGCGCGCGCTGCCTCGCCAGGCCAGCCAGAACTCCCGGAAGGACGCCACGAAGCCCCAGCCTCCAGAAAGCTGTTCTTGAAGTGCCAATAGGCCGGCCCCGGCCTCTCCGCGCAGAGAGAGGCCGTCACGGTGACGAGGTGGTGGTCCGAAAAAGGGGCCGGCCGGATGCTGGAGGACTGGGCCCGTGAGAGATGGAACCGGGACAGATAGATGCGGTCCAACCGGGAGTGGCACGACCGATGGGCTTCCACCCGGACATAGGTGTACGTGGGCGTCGTCCGGGTGGTGGTCGCGCCAGGACGTCCACCAGGGAGTGATGGGCGGCGATCTCCTGAGGACGTCGCGGCGGGGCTCTGCTCGGTCCCCGGCGGTCCTGCTCCTCGAGGACGGTGTTAAAGTCCCCGCCCAGGACCAGGCACTCACGAGGATCCAGGGAGCCGAGGAAGGCGGACGCCTGCCGATAGAACTGCAGCCGCTCCGGGGCAAATGCCGGGGCATAGATGTTGATGAGGTTGACCACAAGCCCCGCCATGCGGACCCGGAGGTGCAGCAGGCGGCCCGGCACAGCCTCGGCGACCCCCAGCACCTCTGGCCGTAGGTCGGGGGAGAACAGGGTAGCCACTCCAGCCTGATGGGTGGTGAGATGGCTGAAGTAGACCCCGTCCCCCCACTCCAGCCGCCAGTTAGCTTCGGCGGCCGGATCCGTGGGTCTCCTGCAGGAAAACCACGGAGTACCCCTCCCGAAGGAAGGAGAGCACCTGGCTCCTGCGAAACCCACCCTACAGCTCCGGGTGTTTAGTGTGGCAAAGGTGATGACTGCCATGAGGAGGGCTGGGGGATCCACGTCAGCAGGCGCTCACGGCCCCGTTGGGCGCAGCAAACCGTGGCCCACCCGAAGGCGAGCAGGAGTCACGGAAGCCGCGCCCGGTGGTAAGCGCGACATTCTGCTTCCCGGTCCCCTTGCCCTCCCCTGAGGGCCCGCGTGGCCAGGAGGATCCGGTGGAAGTCCCCCAGCGCTGGAGAGCAAGCACGACCTTGTTGCGGAGCCCGGACGTCCTCCAAGAACTCCCGCAATTCCTCTCGCAGCGTATGGGGGGGCGGGGTCACTGGCCTCCGGGGGTCCACCGATGGGACCTCTGGCGCAGCCCCGTGGCCCACCGGGACGGGCAAGCAAGGGGCGGGCCCTGGCTCAGTGGGGGGCGGCGGAGGGAAGAGTACAGCCCCGAGTGGGTCGGGACTGTGAAATTCAAAGGCCGCTCCCTGGGAGTCATCCTCTGGGAAAGGGAAGGAGACAGACCCAGGGGCGGCAATAACATTACAGGAGGTGGAGGGGGCAGGGCTGGGGTCAGGAGCAGGGGTGGGGGGAGGGACAGAGATGGGACCCTGGGCCGCAGGAGCTGAACCATCAGTAAGTGGCTCCTCGCGGCCAGGTACGGGAGTTGGAGGGGTAGGGAGGGGGTCCCCAGTGACACCGGGCTCAGGCTCAACGGCAGGTAGAGCAGCCTCGGCGCGGGGAGATGCCGAACCCTCGGGGGGGCCCCCACCCGGGAAGGAACTCGATCGCCCCGCACCACCGAGGGACACCCCCAGTAGCGAGGAGTCCAGGGGACCCGCGGAGGCGGGAGCGGACGTAGCAGGAGGGATGGTGGAGCATGGGGAAGGGGGGGCTGGGGTGAGGTCTGCCAGGTCAAGGCCCGTCGGCAGAGGGTCGTCCTCCCCCGGGGTGACCGGGGTCAGACCCAGGGCCTCGATCTCTGCAAAGATGGAGGGGAGCTCACCACCCACCATCCCAGAGTCCTCCCCGCTTGCGCCCGAGGCGACGCTCACCTCGGGTATTGCGGGGGGCACAGGAGGCAAGGGAACAGGAGGGGCTCCATCGGGGGCCTCCGCAGGGAGGGACTGCGGAGGAGGGATGGTGGTACCCTCCGGTGCTGCCACGTCTTCCCTAGCCGTCATCGGCAGATGGGGTATCCCCGTGGGCATGGCGGAAGGCTCGGTGCCTGCGGCCCCCTTCCTGGTCTTACGGGGGGCTTCCACGGCAGATGGCACGAGTTGAGCCCGAGCCTTCCGCTTACCCCGCTTACCCTCCACCCGGGTCCAGCCCTCCATGGCATCGCCTGCGGGCTGGTCAACAGGGATTGGGTCAGGGGGCAAGGAAGATGGTTTGGGGGCTGAGAGAGGCACTGGTGGAACAACAGGAAGGAGGGATGAGTCCCCCTGGGGAGAGCCCTCTCCCACGCCCGGCAGTATCCCTGCCGCACCCTCCTCCACAGGCCCCGCCAGAGTGCAGGTAGCGGAGGCGGGGCTCTCCCGCTCATCAGGGCGCCCTGGAGGATGACCCCCTGAGGCCCGAGCGGGAGCAGTGATGGGCTGAGGAGGAGGAGGGGCGGCTCTGGGTACCGGGCAGCCGGGGGCGCCGGCGATGACAGGGCCAGTGCTGTGCCGGGGCTCGGGGGTCCCGAGAGCTCCTCCGAGCCGGGCCAAAGGGCAGTCCCTCCGGACGTGCCCCGTCGCCCGGCAGAGGTAGCACCGGGCCTCCCCCGTGGAGTAGTGCACCCGGTACTGGGCCCCCTGAAAGGGGACCAGGAAGGACCCCTCGAGCGCCTCTCCGCCACGTGCCGCCGGCGGCAGCTGAAGCTGCACCTGCCGGCGGAACGAGAGGACGTGACGGAGGGCGGGGTCCTTGCAGCCCAAGGGGAGAGGGCTCACAATGGAAATGGGCTTCCCCAGGGTCGAGAGGGCGGGTAACAGGGCGGCATTGGGCAGGAAGGGAGGGACGGAGGTCAGGACGACACGGACCCCCAGGTCCTCCAGCGGCTCCAGGGGGACGAACACGCCCCCCACCGCCAGGCCCTTCTCCACCGCCTCCTGGGCGGCGGCCTCCGAGGCAAGGAAGAAGACCACCTTGCCATACATTTTGGAGGCCGCCACAATGTTCCGTGGGCCCCACCACCCTCGCCAACGCCCGCACGTAGGTCTCCACGTGGGGCGAGGCGGGCACCAGGAGGCAACGGATGCCGTGCTTCCGGGTCAAGGTGGGAAGGGCCTCGGCCGCTGTAGATGGTAGCGAGGCGGCGGTCGGGGAAGATGACGTAGCGGCGGGCGGGGGGGCCGCCGCCACCTGGGCGTACGCTCTGGGGGCCGAGGGAGGGGCACCCGCAGAGCTGGCGGAGGGAACAGCGGGGAGGGACGCCGCGGCCGGTGGCGGGGCCGCAGCGGCGGGGGCAGGCACCGCCCTGGCGGGCTTAGTCTTTCTAGCGGGGCCCTTCCTTCTTTTGCCTGGCCCTTTCCGCCGGCTGGGGTTCCCCAGAGGCGGAAGGGGCGAGGACGTGGCAGCAGCAGAGGGCACCCCATCGGTCGCCGCTGCCGGCGCCTCAGCGGTAGCGGTGGCAGGAGGTCCGGCAGCGGCGGTTGAGGTCGAACCGGGAGGCGTTTGGGGAGCAGGCGAGGCAGGGGACAGACGTCATCCCGGGAATCCCACCCGCCGTGCCTCCCGCCATGCTGAATGGGGAGGGAGGGCAAACACCGGAGAACGGGGGTGGCGGGAAGGGACAGGTCACTTACTCCTCCCTGCTAGGCTGTGGGCAGGGAGGATGGTGCCAACAATAGAGGGGGGGGCAGATACGGGACTATCAAGGACTTGGGGGTCAGGTAGCGACACAGGAGCCAGATCCGGCTCCTCTAGCTGCACTAAGGGAGGCGGGGAAACAAGAGCAATGGGGTGCAGTGCAGGAGGGCAACTTAAACAGGGAGAGGCACAAGCGCACTGATGGGACTATGGGCGCACGAGGAGGGGCTAATCAGGGCAAGGGCCGCGGAGGAGGAGCAACCAGGCTGGGGTGGGTCAGAGGACCAAGGGGCTGGCTTCAGGGCCGGGGCAGGACAAACAAAGCTGCAAAGGGAGATGGGCGGGGCAGGCAACCAAACGGAAGCTGGGCAGGGGTGGGGAAGGCTACTAGGGGCGAACGGGCAGGCAACAAGGGGCAAGGCTAGGGGGCCTGTTGCAGAAGGGAAGGGGTCAGTCCAGGGGACGGGGGGGGTGCGTGCACCCACAAGCACTTGTGCACAGTCAATGGCTAGCTGGCTGCCGCTGGAGGCCCAAACGGTGGCAATAGGGCGTGACAGGCCAGGCGAGCAGCTGAATCCCAGAGGCAGGAACTGAGGCAGATGGCAAGGGGCCAGCAGGGGTGGTGGAGGGGGCAGCGGTGGTGGTGGGGGTCGGGGGGGGACACAGATGGACCAGGGGGCAGGCTCCACGCCACACCCCCGTGTCCCCACAAACACAGTCTAAACCCCCACCACTAGAGCACAGTCAAAAAGTTACTCAGTTTTCAAGGCCCCCTCCACAGCGGTCTTCAGATTCCTGTGCACTTCCCAGCAGCCGGTGGTCTTCTCAGTCCTCCTCCAGGCTCCAGCAGCTCCCCAGGACAAACACAACTCCAGCAAACAGCAACAGCAGCCTCTCCTCCTCCAGCAGCCCCGGTGGCCAGGCAGGAAGGACCCCCCCAGGTGGTAGCTGTAGTGGTGGGGTCCTGGCTTCTCCCTCCAGAGGTGGGGGAGTGGGAGCTGGCCAGCAAGGCCCCCCCCCACTCACCCACTCAGCAGTAGTCGTAGCAGCAGTCCTGGGAAGAAGCACTCCAGCCAGCAGCAGCAGCCCAGGAAAGGAAGAAGGAGCTCCAGCCAGCAAGGTAGCCAGAGAAGTGGGGGCACTCCAGCCAGCAGGGCAGCCCAAGCAGACAGAGCGCTCCCTGGAGCAGGGTGGACCCTGCTCCTGCTGAGAAGGGGTTTAAAAAGTGGCCTGGCAGGGCTTGAGAAGACAGCCTTCAGGCTAGGCTGATTGGGGAAGTGGCTGCAGCTGGGGGCCACGCCCCAAACAGAGCAACAGGGCCTTATAAGAAGGCAGGGAAGCCAGAACCAGACACTCTCTCTCTGGTGATAGAGAGAGATGGGCCTGGCTGCTTAGGGCTTGAGACTAGATACCTGAGTGCAGCAGGGCTGGGGAAGGCTGAGGAGCCGGGGAGCTCCAGCCTAGAAAGCCCCAGGCTGTGGCCTAGCAGTGGGCCAAAGGTACTGGGGGTTGCAGGGGGCAACCCAGGGGTAGGCCAAGGCAGCAGGTCCAAACCCAACTTTGCCTGTGATGAGTAGGCTGATACTGCAGTCTGTCCCAGAGCGTGGGGCTAGACAATGACTGGCAGTAGCCAAATACTGAGGCAAGATAGGGATAGAGGGTGGGGGTTTCCTGAGAGAGAAAGGGAGACCCAGAGAGAAAGGGGTTGCTGCTAGGGGGCAGTGCCCCATGCAAAAGGGCACCAGGGTCCAGGGAGGGACTCGGGCCAGAGGACAGGCGGATCACCGGCCTGCAGAGGGCGCTCCGAACGCTGGACTGAGCTAATTCCCAGAGTGACCAGCAGGAGGCGCCGCGGGGGTGAGTCCGATCCGTCTACAGTCTCCCAATGCTACTCTTCACTCACTGCTTTCGTAATACCACTGCCCCTGTATTAACAAAGGCCGTTCTCCTTAAATTCTGCAATGTAACAGTAAAAAAAGAACCATGACCCTGTCTCCTCTGGGTCCAGCCATCTGTGTTTCTAACTCCAAGAAATGACTCTGCTTGTACTTCACAGGCGATTGATGAGAATGAAAAGAATTACCAATCAATACGAGTTCGCAAGCCTTCTAAAACCAAGCCCCTGCACTTTGGATCTTGTTATACTGTGTCTAGTTCATCAAGCATAGAGGTCACTCCTGATGTGAGTAAAATTGAAACTGTCTGTTGCCATGGAGGTTTACAGATATTGGGGGGGTGTTTAGAGTTGAGTTGTGTTGCTAGAGGGTGCTGTGTCCTCATAGTTCGTGCTGACCTCAGTGCCTTAGCGTGGCACTAGGGGAGCTGTACTGAGGGGCAATGATGTGGGTATCTCAGTAGGCACTTTCCCCTCACAGTCAGCACAGAGCCCAATGTCTCAGCGTGGCACTAGGAGGTGCTGTACTGCCAGTAACAGGATGGGGGCTTACATAAGAATGGCCATATTGGGTCAGACCAAAGGTCCATCCAGCCCAGTATCCTGTCTACCGACAGTGGCCAATGCCAAGTGCCCCAGAGGGAGTGAACCTAACAGGTAATGATCAAGTGATCTCTCTCCTGCCACCCATCTCCACCCTCTGACAAACAGAGGCTAGGGACACCATTCCTTACCCATCCTGGCTAATAGCCATTCATGGACTTAACCTCCATGAATTTATCCAGTTCTCTTTTAAACCCTGTTATAGTCCTTACCTTCACAACCTCCTCAGGTAAGGAGTTCCACAGGTTGACTGTGCGCTGTGTGAAGAAGAACTTCCTTTTATTTGTTTTAAACCTGCTGCTGATTATTTTCATTTGGTGGCCCCTAGTTCTTATATTATGGGAACAAGTAAATAACTTTTCCTTATTCACTTTCTCCACACCACTCATGATTTTATATACCTCTATCATATCCCCCCTTAATCTCCTCTTTTCCAAGCTAAAAAGTCCTAGACTCTTTAATCTCTCCTCATATGGGACCTGTTCCAAACCCCTAATAATTTTAGTTGCCCTTTTCTGAACCTTTTCTAATACCAGTAGATCTTTTTGGAGATGAGGAGACCACATCTGTACGCAGTATTCAAGACATGGGAATACCATGGATTTATATAAGGGCAATAAGATATTCTCCGTCTTATTCTCTATCCCTTTTAAAATGATTCCTAACATCCCGTTTGCTTTTTTGACTGCCGCTACACACTGTGTGGACGTCTTCAGAGTACTATCCATGCTGACTCCAAGATCTTTCTCCTGATTAGGTGTAGCTAAATTAGCCCCCATCATATTGTATGTATAGTTGGGGTTATTTTTTCCAATGTGCATTACTTTACTTAGTAGGATGTTCTCTCCCCACCCTAGTCATTGCTGCCCTCAAGTCCCCAAGCATGGTATTAAGGGGAGCCGTGCTGCGCTATAGGTAGTGGCGTGGGTAGCCCAGTAGGGGGAGTTCTCCCCTCAGTCAGTGCTGATTCAGTGTGGCGTTGAAGATGCTCTGCTGTGGAATTTTGCAGCAGCATTTGGTTGAGACAGAGAGAACATAAGAATGGCCCTACTGGGTCAGACCAAAGGTCCATCTAGCCCAGTATCCTGTCTTCTGAGAGTGACCAATGGAAGGTGCCTCAGAGGGAATGAACAGAACAGGGAATCATCAAGTGATCCATCCCCTGTCGCTCATTCCCAGCTTCTGACAAACAGAGATCAGAGAGGTGGAGCTTGTGATCATTTAAGATGAAGCAACAAAGGCCCTGAGCTGGGTTCTAGCCACTGGGATGGAGGGAAGGGAAAGATCGTAGAGACTGTGTAAGGAGAAGGCAGTCGGAAAGGAGCTGAACATGATGCTGAAGTTGGAATCTAGATGACAGGAAGCCAGTGGAGCTAGTGATGAGAAAGGAGATGGCAGAGACAAGGAAGGGCTTGGAAGGGGAGCTGAGGTACTGAGCTCAGTGTGAGTCAGCTGCAGGACATACCAGAGTCGACAGGGGACTGGCAAAGCGGGTAGAGGGGTGGACTTGAAAATCGTCAGCACAGAGGTGGGAGCTGAATCTGATGGAGGGGCCAGAATCCTAGAGATTCCCTCTCTTGCTGTCCAGTGGGGCTGTTGCAGGGAGCCAGGAAGGCTGAGTGATGAATGCTGAGGGCAGAGTGAGTCCAGGAGAAGGGAGTGATCGATTGTCTTGCAACGTGGTGAGGATTATTGAGGATCCACTGCATCGCTCACTCCTACTCTGCCGGCTCAGGTGGGCTCACCTCGAGGAGATGGTTTCTCTTTTTGCTGCAGGTGCTGGAGTTCTGCAATATGACCGTTCATCCGCTGGATCCAGACATGGAAATCTACACTGAAGACTTGAGGGACAAACTGAGCCTCTGCCTGATGGAGCAAAATGACAGGGGATTGGTCTGGAAGGCCACTGTGAGACCAGGTAGGCTCAGCCAGAGATCCTGGCAGATTGTGCAAGGAGCTGCCCCCCAGTACCTGCTTGTGGTTGTAGGGCCAACCGTGTGCACACAGTAAGGCAGGACACATGGGCTCCAGCCACCTCCTACGGCCCAGTGGGAATATGAACTGGAGCTGGGCTGGGTGGGAGAGAGCAGAGGAGCAGGTCTGGAAATCTCCATTGAGATCACATCACTCTAGTCCCCAAACAAAAGCACCCAGCATTGCGCTGCGGTTCTTCTGCCTACCATGGCCATGGAGACTCTCACAGCAACTGAAGGGGAGAGAATGCTCCAATTCTTGCTCCCAAATTCTTGCTCCCAAACTCAGCCCCCGCCTCTCCAGAGCAGCTCCACTGGGGATCAGATCTGTGACATGTGGCTGAGAGGTTGTGATGCCACCCAGAAGAGAGTGGGGGGCACAGACACACCAGCCGATTAGTTGCTCCCTGGCTGGCCTCTGACCCAGGGATAATGTCCATCCCACCAGCCTCACTCCCAACCGAACATCAGACTTAGCCTATAGGTGGAGCCTTAACCCTCATGGGACAGTCCATTGGTTGTCATGGCCTCGTCCTTTATTGCTCAGGACAGTATTAACTGCATTACCTCTGCATTCACCAGAATGAAGAGCTGTATTTCTGAGCACAGGTGCCCTGTGCTCCTGAGAATTAACACTGAGCAGAACTGAATTTCTCGGCATTGGCTGGTGCTTGTTGCACTCATAAGTGCATCATCCTTTCCTCTTGTCTCATCTCTCCCTGCTCAGCCCATAGGAATCAAAGGGCTCAAGTTCTCTCAGCCACTACGGCCACCCCAGGTCCTCCATAGTCCTAGCACATGGAGGAGGGATAGCTCAGTGGTTTGAGCATTGGCCTGCTAAACCCAGGGTTGTGAGTTCAATCTTTGAGGGGGCCACTTAGGGATCTGGGGCAAAAATTGGTCCTGCTAGTGAAGGCAGGGGGCTGGACTTGATGACCTTTCAAGGTCCTTTCCAGTTCAAGGAGATTGGTATATCTCCAATTATTAATGTTCTTCAACCTTCTCAGCCATACTAAGGTGGTCATCAAAAGGATGTGGCTGCTGTCTAAACCTATCAATCCCCTGCTCTAACTACTAGCCCACACTTCTTCACACGACTAGGAGAAGAACCCAGGAGTCCGGTGCCTTCATTCCAAGACCATCCTTCCCTCCCTATTCACAAACTCAGCCTGGTGGGGGCTGTAAAATGGCCTGATGCCAGTAGGTGCTGAACTCCCATTGGGTAATAATGAATTAATAAGACCTCCTCTTAGCCTCACAGTGAAGAGAACCAGGGAAATTACTGCTCAGGGATACAGAGTCAGTACATGGTAATTAGCTGCACTGCCACATGACATGACTGTTTTAGCCAATCAGATACCAGATAACGAGTGGGCTCTCCCTTGAGCAATATGAACCCAGTATCTGATTCCCTCTCTTCTCTCTTCCAGGGGATGTGACACTTCCTGGTTCCACCCCTACACGAGCAGGTCAGTAGGAATTCATGGAGCGTGTGATCCCAACGTCTAATCCCAGTTGTTCTCTCAGAGGCCCAGATCCTCTTGCCTGCAGCACAGGGGTCAGGTCCCATCAAGTCCATGGCCACTGGGAGACCCAGGACAGGACTGTCCCTGCAGTCTGTTCTCTAGGGCCCTTCCCAATGGAGAACCACCATCAAGTACCCTCCAGTCCATCTCTAAACCCGAGAGATTAAACTGTGAGGGGATCATCCTCCCCTGGACCGGTGTGAGGACAGGTTAGATGGGACTTGAGGAAACTTCTCCACCTTCAGTGCCAAGCTACAATTATAGGATTTCCCTCTACGGTGTAGTTCTCTAGGTTCTGACTTGTTTAAGTGGCAATAGAGTTTCCCTTGGAGAGATCATTCCCATATCCTCTGGATCTCTCTGTTCGGATATGACTCTGGATATTGGAGAACACAAGAGAGTTAAAATACCCACCAGTCAAATAGTGTTGAGTTTACTGCCCTTTTCTCTATAGGCCACATCAAGTATTTGTTTCAGTGGAATACTGAAGAGTTTTTTACTGAATGTTGGTTAGGGTGAAAGACCAGAAGGTGAATGGGTTGGGTAATATGGAATTGGGCAAATACTTTTTGGTAAAAACTTGGGGCGCAGTCATAATGTAACTTTGTCTTTGAAGGGGGGTAGACCATAAGGGTCCCTTTTCCCCCAACTCGTTGAGCAGACATAAAGTTCCTTGAACTTTAGCATCAGTGATGATTTATTTGCAAAAGTCATGCTGGGAAATGTATCACTTCTCCTGTTTGAAATGTCACTTATCCCATCAGCCTAGTGCTCCTTGAGGTGGCAAAATTTGCAGACAATACAGAATTACTCAAGACAGTAAAATAAATGTAATACTGCGCCAACTGAGGTCATGCCCAAAGGAGAACTAGAGGTGACAGAGACATTTTATTACGCTTGCTTGAGTTTCATCATCTCTGGAACTGCTCAGAAATGTGCAGCGACCAGAGACCTATCCTCCATGAACTTATCAAATTCTTTTTTTAACCCAGTTATAGTTTTGGCCTTCACAACATCCCCAGGCAATGAGTCCCACAGTTTGACTGTGTGTTGCATGAAGAAGTTTCCTTTTGTTTGTTTTAAACCTGCTGCCCATTAATTTCATTGGGTGACTCCTGGTTCTTGTGTTATGTGAAGGGGTAAAAAAAAACACTTCCTTATTCACTTTATCCACAATATTTATAATTTTATAAACCTCTATCATTTCCCCCCTTAGTCATCTCTTTTCTAAGATGAATAATTTCCAGTCTTTTGATGCATCCGACGAAGTGGGTATTCACTCATGAAAGCTCATGCTCCAATACGTCTATTAGTCTATAAGGTGCCACACAACTCTTTGCTGCTTTTACAGTCTTTTTAATCTCTCCTTGTATGGAAGCTCTTCTGTACCCCTAATCATTTTTGTTGAACTTCTGTGTACTTTTTCCAATTCTAATATCTTTTTTGAGACGGGGTGACCAGACCTGCCTGCAGTATTCCAGGTGGTGGCATAAGGTGGATTTATATAGAGGCATTATGACATTTTTTCTCTCTCTTCTAATGGTTCCTAACATTCTGTTCGCTTTTTTGACTGCCTCTGCACATTGTGCAGATGTTTTCAGAGAACTCTCCATAATGACTCCCTGGTCTCTTTCTTGGTTAATAACAAGGAATTGAGGACCCCTCGTTTTGTTTGTAGAATTGGAATTATGTTTTCCAGTGTGCATTAATTTGCTTTTATCAGCACTGAATTTCATCTGCCATTGTGTTGTTTTCATCTGCCTTTCACACAGATTTGTGAGATCTCTTTGTAATTCTTCACAGTGACTGAGTAATTTTGTATCATTTGCAACCTTTGCCATCTCACCATTTACCCCTTTTTGCATATTGTTGATGAATAGGACTGATCCCAGTACAGACCCCTGGGGGACACCACTATTTACCTCGCTCTCTCCATTCTGAAAAGTGACCGTTTATATCTACCCTTTGTTTCCTATCTTTTAACCAGTTACCAATCCATGAGAGGACCTTCCCTTTTATCCCATGACAGCTTACTCTGCTTAAGACCCTTTGGTGAGGGACCTTGTCAAAGGCTCTCTGAAAATCTAAGTACACTATATCCACTGGATCCCCCTTGTCCACATGTTTGGGGACCCCCTCAAAGAATTCTAGTAGATTGGTGAGGCATGATTTCCCTTTACAAAAACCATGTTGATTCTTCCCAACAAATTATGTTCATCTATGTGTCTGATAATTCTGTTCTTTACTGTAGTTTCAACCAATTTGCCTGGTATTGAAGATATTCATCCATCTGACTCCTACGTGCTAGTACCATACAGATACTAAAATGGGAGAAATACACTGGAATTGGGTGTCCCCACAAGCTATGTTTGTGGTACAATGGGTTTCACACATCATTACTAAAACTTACTGTGGTGCTGAGTGGTGCTAATGGCTGCCATAGGGGTGCAGGACCATCAGAGACCATGGGGGCAGCTAAGCATTTGCCTTCTTACCTAACAGCGGGAGCAATTGAGAATGTTTTGTAGTGCAGACGGGAGCCTGCAGGCCAAGCCCATTATTATTTGTTGTGTTGCCTGAGACCCACAGCCATGGCCCAGAACCCAATTGTGCTAGGTGCAGTACATTAATTTATAGGTGTATTACAGTAGTGCCTAGGAGCTCTATTCAGGGACCAGGACTGCACTGTGTCCCTGTCCCAAAGAGCTGACAATCTGAGCCGGAAGCCGACCTGCTGCTGGGTGTTCGGGGGTCGCAGTGAGTCAGCCATTAGAGAGGCAGTTGCTGGGTGACCCGGTAAGGAAGCAGAGGCAGACGAGGCAGCTTCTTATTGGGCAGCAGGCTGAGTGTCTGGTTGGGGATGTCTGCTAAAGCCCATGAGTTGTACGTTCCTCCTGCTGGTCAGGGAAGCAGGACGCGGTGTCTGTTTCTGGGCATAAACAGATGACACCAGAAATATACCGGACTTCTATCACTGATCACTCGTCCAAATTGAAACTACCCCGCAGGGCCCAAAATTACAGCGTTCTGCTCAGCCAAAGGAGCAACAGCATGACAGACATTTACAATGCACTGAGCTTATCATCCTGTGCTGGGCGTTTGATGTATCAGTAATAATAACCAGAAGCTAAAAGCCTGAAGCAACAGCTGTGTGTGCTTGTCATCTTGAGATCACTTATTGCTGTTTTAATTACAATACATTCGTTGTTACAGTGGGTTTGTTTGTAGATTTCTTGAAAAAATAATAAGGAAAAAGATTTTTAAACGAGCCTAGAGGGCACCTTGGACACAGTCAGTGGTGACATAAGTGCTGTTGTACAGTAACATGTGACTGAGTGCACACGGTAACTTGCACTCACCATATGCCAGATGAGCGTGTGTGTGTTAAGTGTGTATTTCTGCTATTTGGTGTTCTGCGGGGGGACCCAGAGCAGCTCTCTAAGAACACAGGCATTGCCACACCTGTGGAGTCTGACATCTGGGTACGGTCTCTGACAGTGGCCAGTAACAGATCCTTCAGGAGACTCTGAATAACTCATTAATTGGTGTATCAGTCTCTTAGCTTCAAAGATAATCACACTGCCATGTGACTGGCTTAACCAATCAGATCTGCAAGTGGCCTGTGTGGTGTGAGGTGAGCAGAGTAAACAGAAAATTATGATAAAAAGTTTGTTTCACTCTTCTTCCTTCCCCACTTCCAGGTGACATTGAGCACAGTTCACCATCAACAGAACGCCACACAGGTCAGTTAATCTCCCCTGATTTACAGAGGCCTGATTTTAGTAGGACAGAAATTACAGAAGAAAAAAAGACCTAACGAGTCAGTGGCCAAACCAGGACTCCTCTCCTCCCCTCACACTGTACCCACTAGGCAGTAGTCCTGCCCTGATCCAGGATTCTAATTCAGAGCAGGCGCAGGGAGTGGGTGGACATCAAGGTGGGCAAATTCTGACAGGAAAGGAGAGAGGCTTGGGCATTGGGAGGTATTCCAGTGAGGAGGGGAAGAGGGTCAAGGTAACTGAGTTAGGGAGGTATCTGTGGGAGGGGAGAGCAGAAGCGGGGAGAGGGGTGAGCAAAGGGGAACCACACAGACCGGGCCAGAGGCAGAGAGACACTGAGTACAGAGCACTAGGATTGCGAGGCGGTACCAAGCATTTTCTGTAGAGGAGAGAGGTGGGACATGAAGCGGGAAAGCCTGGGCGTGAAGGAGAGCGGGGAATGGTACCTGGGTGGGGACTGGACTTTGCTGGCCCATGTTCTAGGAGGTGGCACAAGGAAGACGATGAGCGATCACCTCCTGGACACCCTGAAAAACCTCCAAGAGGTAGGGATGAAGGAGTTCAAGAGCAAACTGACTGACATCAATCTGGAAAAGGGATACCAGAGCCACATACCTCGATGTGACCTGGAGAAGGCAGGGCCTGTGGAGCTCACTGAGCTGCTGATCAGATACTATACAGAGAACTATGGGGTGGAGGTGACCACGATGGTGCTGGAAGCTATCAATCAGAGAGCGCTGGCAGAGAGACTTCGCAGGGCAACAGTGGCTGGTCAGGAATGAGCCAGTGCGGGGAGATCAGCCTCCTCTCTTCAGAGGATCCCACTGCGTCTTCATCTCTGCATCCTCCCTGCTCTCTGAATTCTAAGCACAATCTCAGACAGAATATGCTCCTCTCTCTTCGTAAGTCAGAGCCCTTGGGAACTGAATACAAAGCCAATTCCTTTCCGAGTGCACGTTTTTCTGACCCTTTAGGATCAGGTTTTACTTTAATTGTCTCTCTGTTTCCCCCCTTTCCCCCAAACTCTTTTCAAGCCCCCACTCCT
This sequence comes from Mauremys reevesii, assembly GCF_016161935.1. Classification (NCBI taxonomy): domain Eukaryota; kingdom Metazoa; phylum Chordata; order Testudines; family Geoemydidae; genus Mauremys; species Mauremys reevesii. The sequence continues at coordinate 358,741 of NW_024100906.1, forward strand.
ATCTGCAACCTGCAGTTCTGATTTTATTATCCCCCTACCCACTTGAATACATTTGTTCTCTGTTTATCATTCCACTAGTGACTCTGCAGGGTCTTAAACGGCAGCTATTAAAGTTAGACATTTTAAAATCACCACGTCCAGGTAACTTGCATCCAAGTGTTTTAAAAGAGCTGGCGGAGGAGTGCTAATGTGGATTTTCAGTAACTCTTGGGAAGTTCAAGAAGACTGGAAGAAAGTGAAAGTTGTGCTAGTATTTTAGAAGGGGAAATGGGATGACCCAGGTAATTATAGTTGGTCAGCCTGACATCAATCCTGGGCAAGATAATTGCGCAGCTGATATTGGATTTGATTAATAAAAAAATTAATTAAGGTAATAAAATTAATGCTAATCACAATGGGTTTATGGAATATAGATCCTGTCAAATCAACTTGATACCTTTTTCCTGAGATTACAAGTTTGGCTGATAAAGGTAATAGTGTCGATGTAAAATACATAGACCTGGTCTACACTATGAAGTTACGTCGACCCAAGTCAGCTTGTTTTGGCTTAGTTTTACATGCGTCCACACCTGCATTAGTCTCTTGCTAACATAACATCACCTCTCCAGATGACAGAGCCAGAGCTGAGGTTTTTCTAGTATAGACACTGCATTGCCTGTGTTAATCCTAACAGTTCTCCAGCAGCTGTCCCCCTGGTTGCCCCCGTGACCGTGACCATTCTGGTCGCCATTGTGAAATCCATTGCCCAGGGGTCACAGACACCGGAAGCCTCCTTCCGTCCCCTTGAAAAACGTCATTGTGTTTTGTGTGCCTTTTCCTGATTGTCCACCTTGGCAAGCATGCGGCAGGCCAGGGAGATCACCACCCCTGCGGACCTGCCACTTCTACAATGAACTGCACCCCCCCACCAGCACCCGAAATCTGACCAGGGACACTTTGCAAGAGCTAGGCATGGGATCCCCTGCAATGCACAGGGAGGAGGAGGAGGAGGAGGGGGTGAGAAGCAGAGGGGAATACAAAACATGCTGGGAGCCAGGAGCTGCTTGAAACTCTGCCGGAATTGAGCCGGTCCCATCACACGAGCGCAGATGAGCCCCGGGGATGACGGTGAAGGGAGCTCAGGTACGTGTATTGGTGCATTACTCCTCCATGTTTGTAATGGCGCAGCCATTCCCAGTCCCTATTCAAGCCTAAATTGATTGTATCTAGTTTGCATACCAACGAGAAACTGCTGAGCAGGAATTGATATGCAAACTAGATACAATCAGCTTAGGCTTGAATAGGGATTGGGAATGGCTGAGCCATTACAAACATTGAATCTATCTCCCCTTGTAAATATCCTCACACTTCTTATCAAACTGTCTGTACTGGGCTATCTTGATTTCACTTCAAAAGTTTTTTTCTCTTACTTAATTGGCCTCTCAGAGTTAGTAAGACAACTCCCACCTTTTCATGCTCTCTGTATGTGTATATAGATCTTCTCAATATATGTTTCAGTCTATGCATCCGATGAAGTTGGCTGTAGCCCACGAAAGCTTATGCTCAAATAAATTTGTTAGTCTCTAAGGTGCCACAAGTTCTCCTGTTCTTTTTATTTAATAATGGGCCCTTCAATCTAGCAGAGAGATCATATAACATGATCCAATGACTGGAAGTTGAAGCTAAACAAATAATGTGTACATTTTTAACCATTAGAACCTCATGGTGTTTTGTCCACCTCTATTCAAGGAAACTTGAGTATACACTTAATAAAGAAAATACACTAGAAATTCCCTATGTAGCATCACTTTCTCTTTCACTGAGCAATTGATAAGCAAAGACCCACAATCTGCTGCTGCTCCCCTAAGGGGCCACTGGGGCTAAGGATGTGAGGGAGGGGTTACTAAGAGAGGAGGTGGGACCTGAACTATTGCACAGTGTATGGCAGAGGGATAACATGGGTTTCCATCATCTGTCACCATTCCCCAAGGCGGCGGTGGGAAGACTTTGAGACTACTTCAGCAAAGTGGTACAACACTCCCTCTGTACAAAAGTTGGGACCAATCTCATTGCAAGGGAAAGGTTTTCCCTCCCACTCCACAGCATTTGTGTTGCACCAGCAAGGAAGATCTTCAAAGCCATGGCTGCTTTCATGGAGAATGAGAGCTCTGGGAAAGTGCCCAGCCGGCTGAAGGCAAATAGCAGAGATGTGATCTCAGGAGCCACCGGCCCCAAGTTGGTGTGGGAAAAACCCTGGCTTCTTCTCCCTCTGTCAGGGAAACAGCAGCTGCCTGAGCTCAGACTGGTGACAGGGGCAGAAGGACATGACTCCACTCCAGCGGAAGTGGACGTCCACCTAAGCAGCCAGCAGGGAGTCTCCCATTGCTGTGGGTGAATTTAATCCTGAAATGCTCACGCCTCAAGTAGGAGTGGATGGTTTCCCTGTAAAGCTCAAATCATAAAACAGTTCTCTTCCCCGACATGTCCCAGACCCTACAGGCACCTCCAAACTGAGCCCACCCCTACCCCTAGAGGTGCTGTGAGAGGGTGTGCAGGAGGGCAAGGGGCGGTGTGGCTGGAGGGGTTAGTTTGGTAAAGGGGGGCTGTCAGGTGGGGGTCCCTGGGGGTCAGAGGTGAGGCTGAGAGGCATGGTCTGTGGTGTACAGTAGATGTGGCTGTGGGGAGATGGGAGAGGGAGGGAAGAGGGTCTGTCCTAGTAAATGGCTTAACTGTGTTTCTCTGCTTCTACGGGTCAGGCCTGTGATCTCCGTAGTGACCTCGGCTGTTTCAGGACAGTTTTCTGTGGGTTCATTAACGCAGAACTGTTCGGTTGGTCAGTAGGCAGGATTTTAAACTGGATCGGGACAACTGGCAGCCATTGTCCTGTCTCCTCTTTCTTTAATTTGTGGTTGCATCTATGGTGTAGGGCCCCAGGTCAAATACAGTCCCAGGGTGGGGACTGGCTGGCTTAGGGTGGTGGGGAATGGGACATGGGCCTTTCCCCTTAGGGAGTGTAATGAGGTGGAGCGGCCCAGAAAGGGTTAATTCACTCTGTGGGATGCAGTTAGCCCTGCCCTGTCCCACCCCCCCACCCCCCGTCGCAGGAAGTGTGGGGGCAGGGCAGGAAATATAAGGTCCGGGCCCTGCAGCTCAGTGGGAGGCAGGCCAGGGAAGGAGCCTGATGTCCACCCTAGGGAGCTGGCCTGCCCGTGGAGCCCCTGTATGAGGGGGCACAATGATGCTCTTAAGCCGGCCTGGAGGAAAGTCCAGCCGTGGCCCCAGGAGACAGAGGAACCCAGAGCGGGAGGGGCTAGAGAGCCGCTCCATGTGGAGATGGGGAACCAGGCCCCCATTGCTTGTGGAGCAGCCCCACCAGGCGCAAGGAGGCAGCAGCCCAGGGAAAGAAGATATTGGGCCTGTTGTGTTGCCGGGAGGCAGGGCAGCAACGCCCACGTTTCCCCACCAGCCCAGCAATGGGATCCCCTGTTGCTGCTAGGGCCTGGGCTAGGACCCAGAGGAGCAGGGTGGGCCCGGGTCCCTCAACCCCCGGCCCCACACTCAGGGCTTGACGAGCACTAACCCATAGGCCAAGGGGCCTGAGCTATTGACTGTTTGCTGAGCCCAAAGCCCAGAAGCCATGAGCCCTTGGCTAGGTTTAGGTAGAGCGTTCTTGCAGGAGCTCCAGGCCACAGACTTCTTACTGGCCCGGCCCACAGCTACCACGTGCCCAGTGGCTCGGCTCTGACCCAGCTGTGACATATATTCCCCGCCGCTGTGACCCATAGCGGTTACTGTCCACAGGACGTTCCACAGCCCGCAATGGAGATGAGTCTGGAGGGTTTCCCTGCTGTCCTAGAGGAGAAGGGTCCCCTAGCCCCACACGACTGGCCCCATGAGAGCCCCTTGCACACTGGCAGAGGCTGGCCAAAGGAGCCGTTGATATTGCCCTGCCAGCTCACAGCTGAGTGTTGGGTCCCTCTAGGGCAGGTTGGAGTGGGGCAGCCTGTGGGGACACAGTGCCCTGCCCACGGTCGATAGCAATGTGGGGTGGAGGTTGGCAGGCTGAGCCCCAGCAGAGCTACACAAATCGGGAGCACACAACAGCATGGGGCTCAAACGCTTAAAGGTTTTTATTGACAGACCCGTAGCAGAGCAGGCGGGACAGAGCTGGGCCGGGACAGGGGAAGGCTGCACGATAGGTGACATGAGTCACAGTGAAGCAGGCTCTGGAGACACTGCAGGGTCGGGTGCCCCATGCCCATCAGGATGTCCTTGGCGAGACTCTCTCCTCGGTACGGGCTGTGGGCTGGACACAGAGGGCGGTGAGAGGTGGTTTGCAGAGTTTTTGCGTCTTCTCGTAGCTTGACAAGAGAAGCAGCACATCCTTTCACTCTGTCATCAGTGCCACACGATGGTCATCTAGGGTGACATTTTGCAGACATTAGCTTATTTGCATCAGTTCCCACACCCCAGAACCACATTTGCCTCCCCAGTTCAAAGTGACACTGTGAGAAACTCACAATTGAGTAGGTAGCTGCCTGCCTCTACAGGGAGCCTCGGCTGATGGATGCATGTGAATGACTATGCACATTTCTATGCCATACAGCCAGTATCGTTCCTACCCTCCAGGGTGACCAATGTGTGTGCATGTAAACTTTGTGTATCTTTGTGTTTAAATAACAAAATCCTGCATAAATAGAGTAACCCCCAAAATTATAATCATTGCCAAGGATAAGTTTGTGTGTAACATGCTTTTATCCCAGCCTTTGTGTAGGTTGTGAGCAAAGTGGGGCAGGGACTGGCTCTCACTATGGGGATGTCTACACTGCATTGTAAATTCAGGTCTGTGGGTCGGGCTTGCAGACTCAGTGTTTCTGAGCATCCACGCAGCACTGTAAATCTGGGTGTACACGATTTACTGGTTGCTGGGTCTGGGTCTCACCGCCATGCTGATGTGTCCATGTTATTCTATGTAGATCTTCGATTTGCATCTGCAGCATCACCTGCATCCACACTGCAGAATGGCCGGGCTTGGACCCGAGTCACAATGGGAATCGGGCTGTGACCCACCTGCCTTGCAGCGTCCTGGGACTTGGACTTGCTGACCTGGGTGAGACTGATGTGTGTGTGGACAGAAGGGGGAATTGGGCTCAAACCTGAGTCTGAGCCTGAGTTTGTGGGGCTTGGTGGGTGGGGGGGTTCTGAGTGTGGGAGTGGGAGCTACTCCCCTGTCCACCCAACCCCGTGCATCCAGACCCCCGCACCCAAGCCCCCGCTGAGCCTTACCTCTACACACAATGGAGAACCCCACCCCACAAGCCTCACCTTGTGCACCCAGATCCGCCCGCTAACTTCCCCCTCCCTGTGGTGAGTTTTGGGGAGTTGATCTGACCCAGCCCCAGCTTCTCTGAGCAGTGAAGGGGAGGGGGAACACCCCTGGGTGGCCGAGGTATCCCCAGACCCCCACATAAACCATTTTCTGCAGAAAGTACCGAGAAAATGTGTGTGGGGGTGCATTTTTCTGCTACACTGCAGTGGCGCAGAATTCCCCCAGGAGTAATAATCGCCTCACAGGGGGCTCTCTGAAGCAGCTGGCGCTGGCCCCGTCGCTGGCTTATGGATCACTGGTGTGATCTACTCTGGCAATTCCCATGTTCCTACATTAGCTCTGGACAGAAATGTGGCTGGAAAACCATTTAATTCTAACCTGGGGCCCATGGAGTCACTCAAGGGATGAACGTGACCACTGCTCTCCCACTTGCCCCACAGACCTACTGTATATTGCAGCCCCCTAGCACCTGCAGGTGCCTCTGGGCTCTCTCTAACCTGGAGAATCTCTGAGCAGAGATTCCTGCAAATCAGGCTCTGCTGCAGCTGCCACCTCTCTCCAGAGAGAGACTGGCAGGACCCTGCCAGGGAACAATTAACTAGCCAAGGAACAAGTAAAGATGCTGAGCCCCCAAAGCGAGAGGGAATCTACTCACCAGCTCTAGTTATACACGAGTGTCTGAAGCTTTATGGCCAGCTCGTTCTGGTTGATTCCTTTGAGGACGCCCATGGCCACCGGAAGAGCCCCCGTCGTGGTGTAGTAATTTACGATCAGATCACACACAGCGAGGCGGTTTGCCTCCTCCAGCTTCCCCTTGGGGATTCTGTTACAGCCCTGGGGCACCTCCGGAAGGTTGTTTAGTTTTGCCTTGAATCGCTCGAAATCCTCTTTCCCCAGCTCATCCAGAACCTCCTGCAGGGCATCTTTCAAGGTCTTAGGCATCTTGTCTTGGCTGTTTGCTGAAAGTGGAACTGAGTTCTTCACCGAGTCTCTCTTTTTATCTCATTCTCTTGCCCCTCCCCCTTGTCCTCTTTCCTGTAACTTCACTCATCCGTGTCCTTGCCCTCCCCACTCTGGAGTTTCCCCTCTGGTTCCCCCTCCTCCCCCTGCCCCACGTCCTCCCCGCCTCCCCCATGACCTCAGACTCCTGGGACACAGAGTGGGGTAGGGCAATGAGAGCTGGTGGCCACGAAAGTAAAGCAGTTTCCTAAAATCAGGCAACTGATTGGGACAGGTCAGGTCTGTGGATGCATCAATGTACTTTAATCACAGAGACGGAGGACAGATTCAGCTTTAGCAAACTTTCAAATTATTGTAGGAAGCCTTCTCTTCTCCTTTCATTCCTTCTCTCTCTCCCCTACAAATCTCTGACACATACCTTCACATGTTCCCCCTTTCCCCCAAAAAATACCCAGCGTGTACACACGTGCGCACACCCCCCCCCATCGAACTTCCTCACTGTTTCATTGATTTATTTCAGTTTAAATGAGCACTGATAAAAGAAAGACGCATGCAGCATCCTTGGCACCTCTGCCAGTTTTTAAAAAATACACTAATATACCCAGTTCCCTGATGCCAACTCTAATACAGAGTGACAATATAAATGGCTGAAATTAATCAACCATACACACAATCCCCAGAGTCCCACACCCAACAAAGGAATACGTGCTTGCCTTCATTAGCAATTAATCAGTAACCAGAGTCATCAAGCAGAAAGGGAAAACACAGGCAGTTCATACGGGTGAAAAAAAAAACAGCAAGGAACATCCTTCCAAATAAATTCTTTGTCTCCTGGGTCTCAGCTGGCAATGTTTTTCAAAACACAGACCAGAACTATAAAAAGGAGACACAAACACTCCAAGACACACACACACACACGCGCGCACACGCACCCTGCCCATCCCATTCTCTGCATCTGAGAAGACAAAAGGAAATAGCTGCTGGACTTGGGGGTAGGGGTCCTACCCTGAAGAATTTGGTCAATAACCTTGCTAGAAGTTTATGGTGAGAAATTTTGCTTGAATCTAATATAGTTTGTTGTTAGGTACTAGTAAGCGTTTTATCTTTATTTTTCTTGCAAACATTTCTGAATTCTATGCTTCATTACTTGCGCTCACTTAAAATCCATCTCTTTGTAGTTAATAAACTTGTTTTCATGTTTTACCTAATCCAGTGTGTTTAAGTTAAGTGTCTTGCTAACTCTATTTAAAATAATAAGTTGGTTTGTTATTTCCCTAAAGGAATAATAGACTTAAAATATTTTTAGTGTCCAGGAGAGGGCGGGGCAGGAGGGGACATACATTTCTGGGAGGAAATCCAAGACTGGGGGTATGTTGGGGTCACCCTGCAGCGTAACCCAGGCTGGTGAGAATCAGAATGTAGCTGGCAGGCTGCAGTTAAACACAGAAACTCATAATGTCAATTAAAAACATAAGAACGGCCATACTGGGTCAGACCAAAGGTCCACCTAGCCCAGTATTCTGTCTTCCGACAGTGGCCAATGCCAGGTGACTCAGAGGGAATGAATAGAACAAGTAATCACCAACTGATCTATTCCCTGTTGCTCATTCCCAGTTTCTGGCACACAGAGGCTAGGGACACCATCCCTGCCCATCCTGGCTAATAGCCATTGATGTACCTATCGTCCATGAATTTATCTAGTTCTTTTTTGAACCCTGTTATAGTCTTGGCCTTCACAACATCCTCTGGCAAGGAGTTCCACAGGTTGACTGTGCAACATGTGAAGAAATACATCCCTTTGTTTGTTTTAAACCTGCTGCCTTTTAATTTCATTTGGTAGCCCTAATTCTTGTGCTATGAGAAGGAGTAAATAACACATATATTTACTTTCTCCACACCAGTCATGATTTTATAGATCTCTATCATATCCCCCCTTACTCTTCTCTTTTCCAAGCTGAAAAATCCAAGTCTTATTAATCTCTCCTCATACGGAAGCTGTTCCATACCCCTCAACATTTTTGTTGACCCTTTCTAAACCTTTTCCAATTCCAATATATCTTTTTTGAGATGGGGCGACCACATCCATATGCAGTATTCAAGATGTGGGCATACCATGGATTTATATAGAGGCAATATCATATTTTCTGTCCCATTATCTATCCCTCTCTTAATGATTCCCAACATTCCATTTGCTTTTTTGACTGCCGCTGCACATTGAGTGGATGTTTTCAGAGAATGACTCCAAGTATAGTTGGGATTATGCTTTCCAATGTGCATTACTTTGCATTTATCAACATTGAATTTCATCTGTCATTTTGTTGCCCAGTCACCTAGTTTTGAGAGATGCTTTTATAGCTCTTGGCAGTCTGTTTTGGACTTAAGTATCTTGAGTAATTTTGTATCATCTGCAAATTTTGCCACTTCACTGTTTACCCCTTTTTCCAGATCAGTTATGAATATGTTGAATAAGACTGGTCCCAGTACAGACCCCTGGGGACACCACTGTTTACCTCTCTCCATTCTGAAAAATGACCATTTATACCTACAATTTGTTTCCTATCTTTTAACCAATTACCTATCTATGAAAGGAACTTCCCTCTTATCCCAGGCCAGCTTACTTTGCTTAAGAGCCTTGGGTGAGGGACCTTGTCACAGGCTTTCTGAAAATCTGAGTACACTATATCCACTGGATCCCCTTTGTTCACATGCTTTTTGACCCCCTCAAAGAATTCTAGTAGATTGGTGAGGCATGATTTCCCTTTACAAAATCCATGTTGACTCTTCACCAACAAATTATGTTCATCTATGTGTCTGACAATTTTGTTCTTTACTATACTTTCAACCAGTTTGCCCAATACTGAAGTCAGGTTTATCGGCCTGTAATTTCTGGGATCACCTCTGGAGCCCCTTTTAAAAATTGGTGTCACATTAGCTATCCTCCAGTCATTTGGTACAGAAGTTAATTTAAATGATAGGTTACAGACTACAGTTAGTAGTGCTGCAATTTCACATTTGAGTTCCTTCAGAACTCTTGGGCAAATGCCATCTGGTCCTGGTGACTTTTTACTGTTTAGTTTAACAATTTGTTGGAAAACCTCCTCCAATGACATTTCAATCTGGGACAGTTGCTCAGATTTGTCACCTAAATAGAATGGCTCACAACCTCAGCCGTGACGACTGATGCAAAGAATTCATTTAGCTTGAGGCCTTAATGTCTTTGAGTGTTCATTTAACATTTCGATCATCCATTGGCCCTAGTGGTTGTTTAGCAGGCTTCTTGCTTCTGATGTACTTAAAAAAAAATTGCTATTACTTTTTGAATGCTGGAAGACTGTTTGTGAGTGGCCCAGGTGGCAGCTACTTCAGCAAGACATTGGAAGGCACCCAAGGTTGCTGGGCAGGATGACACAGCGCAACCCCCCCGCCCACCCCCACTAGTCTGGATCGTACCTTACCATGTCACACCCATCACCTCCCTGACCACTGAAATCACACAACAGTCTGGCCAGGCTCTTGCACATTCAGTGAATAACAGCCACAGAAATCTCTGTCTGGTCTCTGGGACTCACCAATGACCTTTCTGATCAGGCACAGAACTAGTCCCAATGATTCAGGCATTTGTAGCCTGCAGGCTGGACAGCTGAGCTATCAGTCTTGCCCACACAGCCAAGCATGGAAGGAGCAGGCCCTTAGACAGGGGTTCCTTGGAGCTGTGTGCAGTTGGGGCAGCTTCGTATCAAACTTGCCATGGGGCACTAAACATGAAAGAGAAAGCACAGAGTTACCAGCACAAAGAATGTGAGTGAAATACAGATTAGAGAAAGCGAGAGATTTAGATAACCATATCAGGCTGGAGAGTGAGCTGACACGTCCCATGGTTTACTGCTTGGGACACCATGTTCTAATCTCTAGAAAGAGCGGTCACACTAGTTATTGTTTCATTTTCTGCTCGTTTATTGCTGTGTTATTGCTTTGGCAATCGCTGTGTGATGGTTCAGCAACGACATTTCCCGTGTGAGACCCATTTAGCTTTTATCCTGATCTGATAACTAGGTTCCTTGAACCCAGAAATTTAGCTGTTTCAGTGAAACTATCTCTGATTAGCTCAATGGGGTCAGGTGTAAAGGCCTTCCTTGGCTCTAAGAATCTGCCACAGAGAACTCATCTAATCAAAGACTAGGTACAGATCCATCCCGAGGGCCCCTTAACACCCTGTGGGACTCCAGACCACCCTGGAGATGTGAGAGGAGTTACCCATCACAGCTCTTGCTCTCTCTCCTCATCTGAGCTAGAGAAATCTGCCAGGCTAACACACTATGAAACCCGCCTACAGCACGTGTAACACACTGCGTGTCCATGTACAAATGTGCCCCCAATGGTTCACAGGCATTAAACCCACTCCTTGGTTTAGACTTGTTTTGACAAGCCAGTCACTGTGCAGTCCTGCAATGTGGTGCAGTGCCAGAGCAGAGAGAGGTTCTAGTGTAATAACCCTAATATTGCAAACAGCCCTCCCATGACCATCGCAGCACGCACTGGGCATTGCTTAGGTAGCCTGTCTGGCTTATTCTCTGCACTCCACTGCACATGCCACTGAGCTCGTCTGTTGCTAGTTTCACAGCAAATGATCTCTTCTCGCACTGGGGTGATGGTCTTCATCTTATTGTAGTGGCGGCATGTCTGAGAGGCACTTTCTGAATCAGACGGTGTGGCGATTTTAGTGCTGTGTCTACATCAGATTAATTCTGATTGACATTAGAAAGTTGGATCATGAAACTGCTGTATCACGGACAACCTCTGTATGTGCATCCACCATGAGCTGGCTGGGTTGTGTCATATCTTCCCCAGACCAGGGACAATGGCTAATACTTAACAGTAGCCATGGTGATTTGAATGGACCATAGCTAAGAACATGGGAGGGCCCATCCTGAGTCAGACCACGTTCATCTTGCCCAGTATCCTGTCCTCTGACAGTGGCCCATACCAGAGCTTCAGGGGAGTGTACTGAACAGGACAATTATAGAGTGAGCCACCCCGTCTTCTGCTCCTGGATTCTGGAAGTCAGGGTTGCATCCCTGACCATCTTGGCTAATAGACACTGATGGACCAATACGATGGGATGTCCTTCCGACATTTTCCCAGAAGGGGTTAAGGCAAGCGAGAAAGGGCAATTAACATATTAGATGGCAAGTGGATGGACCTATCCTCCATGAACTTATCCTGTTCTTTTGTGAACCACTTTTTGCCATCACAGTATCCCCTGGAAAAGCATTCCACAGGTTAGTAGTGTGTTATTTCCTCTTGTTTCTATTAAACCTGCTGCATATTAATTTCATTGGGTGATCCTTGTTTTTTGTATTGAGTGAAAGGGTAAATAGCACTTATCTGTTCACTTTTTCCACACTATTCATACTTTTATTGACCTCTGTCATCTCCCCCAGTTGTCTCTTTTCGAAGCAGAACAGTCCTAATCTTTTCAGTCTCTTCTCATCTGGAAGCTTTTCCATACCTTTGATCATCATTGTTGCTCTTCTCTGAACCTTTTCTAGTTCCATTAGATCCTTTTTGAGATAGGGAACCAGAACTGCACACAGCATTCACGGTGTGGGCACACCCACAGATTTATATAGTGGCATTGTGATATATTTTGTCTTATTTTCTGTCCCTTTCCTAATAATTCCTAACATTCTGTTAGCCTTTTTGACCGCTCCTGCATACTGAGCAGAAGGTTTCAGAGGACTATTCGCAGTGACCCCAAGATTGCTCTCTTGGATGATAACAGCTAATTTAGAACCCATCCTTGTATATGTGGAGTTGGGATTATTTTTTCTATTGTGCCTTACTTTGTACTTATCAACATTAAATTTCATCTGTGTGACTGGGTGGACTAGGCCCAGAGGCCACATCTGATCTCTGGCAGTGCCCAGCACTGAAGGAAGGAGGGACAAGGACAGGATTTAGGCTCCTACTCACTTAGGTGCTTCTGAACATTTCTCCAGTGCCTGGGTGGAGGAAAGACACAGGAGGGTCACCACCAGACAATGTAGGGTGGGATTGTCACCCTTTTTCACATACTGTTTGCATACAATGAACCAACTGAAAACAGAGAAAGGCACAGATTGGGAGTCAGGACTCCTGGGTTCTATACCCAGCTCTGCCCTCAGGCCCTGGGTACATTTCTGTACCGCCGTTTGCCATCTTCAAATAGGGAAAAAATCCTTCCTACATCACTGGGGGGCTCATGTCGTTGTGTGCGAGATGGTCGGAAAACACGGGGATAAGCCTCCAAAGTAATTACTATGCATGTGGCAGGTTCCTGCTCTGGGTTTAGTGCTGCTGTGGCAGGGTGCAGGGCCGTGCTGGGAATAGACAATTTTTGCTTCCTCAGTGACTTCTGCTGCTCTAATCTCAGCCCCGTGAGGCAGGGAAAAGCTCCCACGCCCACTGCAGCGGGTCCCATGGGCTCCTTGATGCCTCGCCTCAGTAGCTTGCTGAAAAAAGAGCCAAGTCCACCACTAAGTCTCTGGTTTTGTCATGTTTTCCTGACCTTTATCCTCGATGGGCCCTAACGGGGTGGCTCCATCTCTGCTGGGGGAACAGAGGGTCGGGGACAATCCTGCCCCGGGTGGGGACAGGCGAGATGGGCCCTGCTGAGGCAGTCTTGCCCTGCCCATCTCCATTCAGAATGGTGCTGCAGAGGTCATTCTCCAAGCCTGTCTTTGACCATGTCACCCCTCGCTTTGCATCTCTCCATGCGCTCCCCCATTCTGCATCGCATCAAACATAAACTGCTTGTCTTTACTTTCAAGGCCCTTCCCGGCCTATCCCCACCTGCCCTATCATTTCTCATTCACTCTCCCAATGTTGAGTTCTTCTGCCAATGATGCCAGCCTCCATCTCCCACTTCTTGAATCCTCAAACAAGCCCCCTTCATGCTTTCTCCCCTGCTGCCTCTCACTCCTGAGAGATGCTCCCTGTAACCATCTGCAAAGCCACTTCAGTTTCTTCTTCAAATCCTGTCTTAAAACTCTCCAAAAAACCTAGAAATCCATGAGGCTGCTGGTGTGCTGACATCACTGCCCATTATGCTGACCGGATGGCCTCATTGTTTCCTTGAGCTCCCACATCTGTCTGTCTGTCTCCAACTGGTGTCTCTTCTCTTGTATTTACATTGGGGGTCCTGGCCCGTGACTGAATCTCCTAGGTGCTATGTAATGAACCTAATAAATAATGTACAGCACCTGGCACAATTGGGTCCTCCTCTATGACTGGGAGTTATTAGCCAGGTTTGGGACTCCTAACATAGCAAGGACTGACAATGGACCACAATTTGTTAGGAAGGACGCTGCAGTGTACTCTAACTTTTTATCCACTGGTTTCCAAAGTTTTGTTTGTCTTACTGTAACCCTGTATTTCCTGGTTTGCAGAGGCTGAAGCATAGGTGCACTTGCTGATCTGGAAGGACACAAGTCAGAACAGGCCAAGCTTAACTCTGCAGTAGTGAAGTTTTTGGGCAGTGACTATATACCCCCATGTGTAAATACAGGCACATCAAGGTAGATTTAAAAACTCAGTCACACTTTATATGAAGGTGCCATGTCAAAATAACTTAATCGGTTTGTCAAGGTTCCTTCCCCATTCTGAACTTTAGGGGACAGATGTAGGGACCTGCATGAGAACCTCTAAGCTTAATTACCAGCTTAGACCTGGTTTTACTGCCACCACCCAAATCCTTTAAGAGTTATTTGGGAAACTCTGTTTACCTTCCCCCCAGACTATCTCCCTCCCAGTAGCCTTGAGAGACTTCTCCACCAGATTCCTGGTAGACACAGATCCAAACCCCTGGATCTTAAAACAGGGAGAAATTAACCATTCCCCCTCCTTTCCCCCCACCAATTCCTGGTGAGTGCAGATCCAACCCCCTTGGATCTTAAAACAAGGAGAAATCAATCAGGTTCTTAAAAAGAAGGCTTTTAATTAAAGAAAGAAAGGTAAAAATCATCTCTGTAAAATCAGGATGGAAAATAACTGTACAGGGTAATCAGATTCATAGAGCTCAGAGGAACCCCCTCTAGCCTTAGGTGCAAAGTTACAGCAAATAGAGGTAAAATCCTCTTAGCAAAAAGGAACATTTACAAGTTGAGAAAACAAAGATAAAACTAACACGCCTTGCCTGGCTGTTACTTACAAGTTTGAAATATGAGAGACGGGTTCAGAAGGATTTGGAGAGCCTGGATTGATGTCCGGTCCCTCTTAGTCCCAAGAGCGAACAACCCCCAAAACAAAGAGCACAAACAAAAGCCTTCCCCCCACCAAGATTTGAAAGTATCCTGTCCCTTTATTGGTCCTTTGGATCAGGTGTCAGCCAGGTTACCTGAGCTTCTTAACCCTTTACAGGTAAAAGGATTTTGGTATCTCTGACCAGGAGGGATTTTATAGTATTGTACACAGGAGGGCAGTTCCCTTCCCTTTATAGTTATGACACGGTTATTAACAGATGTTCTAAGCATGTTAGACATGAGCAGTGTGTGTTATAGATGACAATAAGGCCATCAATGGACAGTATTGTCGATGGTTATAAGCTACTTATTGAGCTGTTGGACTCTTTAATAATCTATAACAATTAGTTAGCTAAAACCTCTGCTGATCACTCGTTAGCCCGCTGTAAGGTATTGATCAATGACTATTTGTATGACCAGAGCTCTTTGCAGATTAAGAGGTTTTCAAAAGACTTGAATGTTCCAATGTTGGGAGCTACTTACTGAGAGATGCTCTTGGGTGGATGGAAGAGGAAGAGAAGCTTTATGGGTCTGCACAATATCTATTGCATGAGCATTACAATGGAGCAGTTCTTCAGCCAAAGAACACATGAAACGAGAGTGAAAGCTGAGCAGAGGCACTTGGGGCCAGGAGCAACCCAGACAGAACGTGTTTGTTCATCACTTATCGGCATAGATAAGCTTTTATGGGGAGCTATATAGAGCGTGCAAGTGTGAGAAAATGACATCCTATTTGTTCATAAAATGAGCTGTTGTACAAACAAAATCTCAACAAAGCCCATGGGAGAGGGAAGGAAACAAAGGGAGAAGGGGAAACCAGACAAGGTGAGGCCCAGCAACATTTGGCTAAAACACAGCTCCTTGGGGAAGGTTTTCCTGAGAGCAGGGTTCTTTGGTGTTTGTTTAAGAGCTGATATTTCAAAGCACTCTAAGCACAAATACTCAGACTGTCTTGAAAACTGATATGCGTCTCAGGCTAGTGGAGTAGGTGGCGCATGTCTGGCCTCATCGGCTCAATGGTTACCTCATATGCAGCTCCCCCAGTGAGGAGATGATGCTCTAAAATCCACATGCATGGGGAGATTGTCTTGAAAATTGGTATTCTGCAATGAGAGCTAAGATAGACATTGTGGGGCAAGTTTGGAGGCATTTAAGGGCTTTCAAACTTCCAGACTCCCCCACCCATTCGCCACTGTGCTGATCATAATTTTCAAAGTCCCGTAAAATCTATGTGCATAATGAGATGATCTTGAACATTGGTATGCCATAATAGGGGCAGGATAGAGTTACTGATACAAGTTTAGGGCCAAGTATCAGAGGGGTAGCCGTGTTAGTCTGGATCTGTAAAAGCAGCAAAGAGTCCTGTGTCACCTTATAGACTAACAGACATATTGGAGCATGAGCTTTCGTGAGTTTAATGCCTGTGAACCACTGGGGGCACTTTTGTACATGGACACACAGTGTGTTACACGTGTTGTAGGGGGACATCATAGCAGTTTAGCCTGGCAGATTTCTCTAGCTCAGATGAGGGGAGAGTGAGAGCTGTGATGGGCAACTTCTCCCACATCTCCAGGGTGGTCTGGAGTCCCACAGGGTGTTAGGGGGCCCTCGGGATGGATCTGTACCTAGTCTTTGATTAGATGAGTTCTCCATGGCAGATTCTTAGTGCCAAGGGAGGTCTTTATGCCTGACCCCATTGGGCTAATCAGAGGGAGTTTCACTGAAATAACTAAATTGCTGGGTTCAAGGAACCTGGTTATCAAATCAGGGTAAAAGCTAAATGGGTCTCACACGGGAAATGTAGCTGCTGAACCAGCACCCAACAATCAACAAAGGAATAACAATGCAATAAACTAGCAGAAAATGAAAGCAATAACCGGGGGGACTGTTCTTTTTCTTTGTTATCTAGAGTATCTAGAGATTAGTGCCTGGTGTCACAAGTGGTGATCTGGAGTTCATAGGACTCCAGCCTGATATGGTAATCTAAATCTCTCTCTTTAATCTGTATTTCACTCACCTTCTTTGTGCTGGTAATTCTTGGCTTTCTTTTTCATGTTTAGTGCCCCTGGGCAAGTTTGATATGAGTCTGACCCTTCTGCAAGGAACCTCTGTCTTTTTCAAGGAATCTCTGTCTTTTTCATGCCTGGCTGCATGGGCAAGATTGAGTCTCTTTTAATACTGTGTGGCTCAGCTATCCAATAATTGTGGCCAGGTCTGTGCACAGACTTTTGGTGAGTCCCAGATGCCAGAGAGAAATATCGGTGGCTGGTGCTCCCTGAATGCACAAGAGCCTGGCCAGGCTGAGTGAGTTCAGTGAATAGTGAGGTGATGGGTGTGATATAGTGAGGTACAATCCAGACTAGTGGGGAAAGGGGGCGGTGTCACCCTGCCCAACAACCGTGGGTGCCTTACAATGCCTCATTGAAGTAGCTCCCACCTAGGCTGCTCACAGCCTTCCAGCATGCAAGCCACACTCCGAGTGTCTGTGTGTAACTGCAGCCTGACAGCTACATTTAGACTCTCACCAGCCTGAGTTATACAGCAGGGTGACCCCAACACACCCCAGTCCCAGATTTCCCCCCAGAAATGTACATCCTTGTACTGCCCAGCCCTCTCCTGGACAGTACAAATATTTTAAGTCCATTATTCCTTTAAGGGAATAACATACCAGCTTATTATTTTAAATAGAGAGTTAGCCAGACACTCATCTTAGAATCATAGAATATTAGGGTTGGAAGAGACCTCAGGAGGTATCTAGTCCAATCTCCTGCTCAAAGCAGGACCAACCCCCAACTAAATCATCCCAGCCAGGGCTTTGTCAAGCCGAGCCTTAAAAACCTCTAAGGATGGAGATTCCACCACCTCCCTAGGTAACCCATTCCAGTGCTTCACCACCCTCCTAGTGAAATAGTGTTTCCGGATATCCAACCTGGACCTCCCCCACTGCAACTTGAGACCATTGCTCCTTGTTCTGTCATCTGCCACCACTGAAAACTTAAACACATGGATTAGATCAAACAAATGTATTAACTACAAAGAGAGATTTTAAGCGAGTACTAGTAATGAGGCATAGAAGGCAGAAATGGTTACAAGAAAAATAAAGATAAAATGCTTACTAGTGACTAACAACAAACTATATTAGATTCAAGCAAAATTTCTCACCACATTCTTCCAGCAAGGTTACTGAACAAACTCTTCAGGGTAGGAACACCCTCCCCCAGTGGCTGTTTCCTTTTGTCTTTTCAGGTGCAGAGAATGCAGTGGGCATGGAAAGAGAAAGAGGGGTGTCTCTGGGTGTTTTGTCCTTCCTTTTTATAGTTCCGATCCCCATCTGGAAAAAATTTTCCAGCTGAGAATGAGGAGACAGAGTCTATGTGGAAGCATGTTCCCCGCTGTTTTTTCCCCACCTCTTTGAACTGCCTTATTTTCCCTTCCTGCTTGATGACTCTGTTTACTGCTTAAATGCAAATTAAGGCAAGCACATATCCTGGTCCGCATGACCAGTTTGGTGCTACAGGAGTCTGAATACATATTTTTAACAACATACAGGGGAATATTATAATCTCAAATAAAATGTTGCCACACATTTTTTCAGGACAATACAGATCAGCAAATTATGAGTTTTCAACTGACACCTTACACGGCATACCTTGTATAAAGCTTAATACAGTAGGGTGAAGGGTGTGAATATGGGGTGTATTCCATCACAATGGGCTTACTAGGTATTCAACATATTTACATCTTCCTGCCATTATCACTTCATCTTGTCCACAGTTCACCTGCCTTTCATCCAAGAGCTGGTGTCAGCCAGGCTGAGGCTAGTTGGGAGACAGTGCTATTGGCATGGAGGGTAAAAGATGTGTTATTTCGGTGCAATGCTGATATTTTACTAAGGATGTCTCAATGGCTTCTTGTCAGTGTTAAAAAGGTGGAGAGATGGGTCCAATCTTGAATCTCTTCCAATCTGGCTTCTGAGGTCTCCTCTCCATTGAAACCGCTCACTGCGGTCTCTAATGATGTCTTCCTAGCCAAATCTCAGGACCTTTATGTCAGTCTCATCCCCCCTCAGCCTTTGCTGCTTTAAAAACCTGACAGTCATCCTCTTCTTGATATCTTACCCTCGTGGGGCTTTCTGACACTGTCCTGTTCTACTTCTCTGATCACTCCTTCAACAGCTCTTTCTGTTTCTAACAGGGTGCACACTGCGCCCCTCTGGATTTGGCCCCTTGGCCCCTCTCCTCCTTGAATCAGGGACACTTCAGTCTGGTGCAACACCCATGTTCTTTATTCCTGATCAGTTTCCCGCCACCAGTTTCCAACTATATACAGGCTTTACAACTGCTTGGCTTACCACAGGCCTCACCAGCAACAGACTAGGGTCCCCTACTCCCTCTGAGCCTGACCTCCTGCTCTTATTCTCTGCCGCCGCCCCCAGGGGCGGCTCTAGAAATCAGGCTGCCCCAAGCAGCGCGGTGCGCTGCGCCGCCCTTCCCCGGTCCCGCGGTGGGTCCCCTCTTCCCCGGCTCCGGTTGAGCTCCCGCCGGCATGCCTGCGGCAGATCCACCGCAGCCCGGGACGAGCGGACCTGTCGCAGGCATGACTGCGGCGGGTGCCGTGGTCCCGCGGCTCTGGTTGACCTGCCGCCGGCATGCCTGCGGGAGCTCAACCGGAGCCAAATGCCGCCCCCCCGGGAAAGGGCCGCCCCACGCGCCTGCTTGGTGCGCTGGGGTCTAGAGCCGCCCCTGGCCACACCCCCCCCCTTTCTCTCACTTCCTTCTTCCAACCTTATAGCTCCTGCTAATGAGGCTGGCAGGTGTGGTCAGTTAGCAGGCAAACATAGGGCAGTTCACCCATCCCCAATCAGGGAGAATGGATTGGGGCTGGAGTTGCAGGAGCAGATTTAGGGCTTCTCCAGCAGTGCCCTGCCACACCATGATTCCTGGGATTTCCTTTTACCCTTAAATTACTGCTACATACTCCCAGGGCTTGCCTAGACACACAGTGTGTGGCAAGCTAGGGTGTAGATCTATCATGCAGTAGCCTGCCACACACTAAGTGGCCACAAGGACCCTGCTACTGTGCTCTGAAAGTGCTCAGTGTTCACAGGATTGCCTCAGAAAAAGTAATTGCAATTGCTATCAGCGGAGGCACCTTTAATATGAAAAAGGCTTAGGAGGAAGCAAGATCTGTTAACAGCTTAAGTTTGTTAGACTGCAGGATGTGGTGTATTGAAAACCATGTTAAAATTATAAGCTGTCACACAGAGGCCTGGTCTACGCTACCCCTGTAGGTCAATCTAAGGTACGTTACTTCAGTTATGTAAATAACGTAATGTAAGTCGACATACCTTAGATTGATCGGCAACAGTGTCCACGCTCCGCTATGTCGACGGGAGACACTGTCCTGGTATCACAGCTTTCACCTCTCATAGAGGTGGATTACAGCTGTTGATGGGAGACGCTCTCCCATCGATTTAGCATGTCTACACCAGACCCACTAAATCGATGCTGCTACATCAATGGCAGTGGTGCCAATTTACCGCAGTAGTGAAGGAGTGCCTTAAGTTTCAAGAGTTTTTCTGGTCCTGCTTGCAGGCAGGGGGCTCTGTAGGGTACCATGCCATCTGAATCAGTCTGCACAAAGCCAGCCTAGATCAAGATGCAGTGTGTTGTATTCCGCTACCTGAGGGAGAAGCCTGCTTTTTCTCTCTCTGGTTTTGGTTCTGTGTGTTGTTATTCTGAATTTTAAGAACTAAAGTGGTGCTACATTGCAGCCTTCCAGCAAGATTATTGCATATTTTTATGCAACTTTACTCTCTGTGTGTGCCATGTATGTAACACAGGGCATGCTTCAAGAACTATTTTTTTCTCCCTAGTTTGTGAGGTGATAGACACTAGGCCAGACTGGGTGTGAGACTCTGGGGACTGTGTGTGTGGTTGATTGGTTTCAGATATTTATATTATCACTCAGCATTAGAGTTGGTTTCAGGGAACTGGGTATTTCAGTGTATTTTTTAAAAAATTGGCAGAGGTGCCAGGGATGCTGGATGGGCTTCTCTTTTATTTGTGCTCATCTATATCTAAATAAATCAGTGAAATAGTTAGAAGGTTGCATGGGGGAGTGTGTGTGCATGCATTTGTGTGTACACGCTGGGGATTTCTGGAGGGCGGGGGAAGAGGGGAACATGTGCACATATGTGCCAGGGTGTAGACAAGTTGACTCACCCCTGCAGCGCCTCCTGCTGGTGTCTTCTGGGAATTAGCTCTGCAGGCTGGTGAGCCACCTGTCCTCTGGCCCCCATGTCCCTCCCTGGACTCAGTGCCCTTTTACATGGGGTGCTGCCCCCTGGCAGTACCCCTTTCTCTCAGGGTTTCTCCTCCCCAGGGAACCCCCACCCTCTATCCCCACCTTGCCTCAGTATATGGCTACTGCCAGTCATTGTCTAGCCCCCATGCCCTGGGGCAGACTTCCATATCAGCCACTCAGCACTGGCAAGGAGGATTTGGACTGGCTGCCTTGGCCTACCCCGAGCTGCCCTCTACAACCCCCAGGACCTGTTGACCTTCTGCTAGGCCGCAGCCTAGGGCTTTCCAGGCTAGAGCTCTCCAGCCCTGCTTCAATTAGGTACCTTATGTCCAGCTCCCTGCAGCCAGGACCATCTCCCTCTACAGTCAGAGAGAGCCTGCTCCCTCTGGCTTCCCTGGCCTTCTTATAAGGCCCTGTTGCTCAGTTTGGGGCATGGCCCCAGCTGCAGCCACTTCCCCCAATCAGCCCAGCCTAAAGGCTGCTTTCTCCAGCCACAGCCCCCTCCCAGGGCTGTTTTTAAACCTTCAGGGTAGGAGCAGGGGGTCCACCTTGCTACACAGGGATTTGTGGGGGAGAAGGGAAGAGAGAAGAAATGAAAGGAGGAGGGAGCATTTCCTACAATAATTTGAAAGTTTGTTAAAGGTGTCTCTCTCCTCCATCTCTGTGATTAAAGTGGGTTGATGCATCCACAGACTCTCAGTGACCTAACCTGTCCCAATCAGTTCCCTGATTCTAGGAAACAGGTTGACTTCTGTGGCCACCAGCTTTCATTGCCAACTCTGTGTCCCAGGAGTCTGAGATCATAGGGAGAGGCAGGGAGAATAGGGGGTAGGGGGAATCAGAGGGGAAAAGTCCAGAGTGGGGAGGGCAAGGACACAGACGAGTGAAGAGGAAAGATACAGGAAAGAGGACAAGGGGGAGGGGAAAGAGAACAAGATAAAAAGGGAGACTCGGTGAAGAACTCAGTTCCACTTTCAGCAAACAGCCAAGACAAGATGCCTAAGACCTTGAAAGATGTCCTGCAGGAGGTTCTGGATGAGCTGGGGAGGGAGGATTTTGAGCGATTGAAGTCCAAAGTAAACAACCTTCTGGAGGTGCCCCAGGGCTGTAACAGAATCCCCAAAGGGAAGCTGCAGGAGGCAAATCGCCTCGCTGTGTGTGACCTGATCATGAATTACTACACCAGGGGGCAGCTCTTCAGGTGGCCAGAGCTGCTGAGTAGATTCCCTCTTGCTCTGGGGGCTCAGCATCTTTACCTAGTTAATTGTTCCCTGGCAGGGCCCTGCCAGTCTCTCTCTGGAGAGAGTTGGCAGCTGCAGCAAAGCCTAATTTGCAGGGATCTCTGCTCAGAGATTCTCCAGGTTAGAGAGAGTCCAGAGGCACCTGCAGGCACTAGGGGACTGCAATATACAGTAGGTCTGTGGGGCAAGTGGGAGACCAGCAGGCAAGTCCATCCCTTGTGTGACTCCATGGGCCCCAGGTTAGAATTAAATGGTTTCCCAGCCACATTTCTGTCCAGAGCTAATGTAGGAACATGGGAATGGCCAGACTAGATCACACCAGTGATCCATAAGCCAGCGACGGGGCCGGCACCAGCGGCTTCAGAGAGCCCCCTGTGAGGCGATTATGGAATAACTTGCTTAGATGGAAAGCCGGATGGGATCCGGCACCCCCTAGCTAGAGAAGGTCCTGTATTCTGTTTCTCACCACACTGAGCCGGCCAGTCCCCTGCCCTGGAGCTGGGTTGGATCCAGTATCCTAGAGGGGAAAAGCCTGGATCTCATTCATGACTTACCCAGTGTTCTCCTGGAGTAAGTTTGCTTGGGTGTGTGAAATATACCAACTCCAGCTACCTGAGAGGATTCACTGGCTATTTGGTTTGGGACTTTTGTACCTACCCTTGGTCTTCAATTATGTAAGACGTGTTGTTGTCTGAAATCAAGCCACCAAATCTCCTGGGTTGTCCCATTAGATGACAATAGTTTGCCCTTTTGACTGGTCTGCAGGAGAAATGTATCAAGTCTCCTGGTATTTCTGAGGCCAGGCTCAGGGTGGGAGGGTTTCCTGTGAAAGCAGAAAGTGATCAGCGGTTCAGAACTGGCCCTGGCCCTAACATTGTTATTTAATTACATTAGCACATAGGGGCTGCCATTAAGAATAGGTCCCCTGTTGTGCCAGGCACTGCACAGACACACAGGGTACAGCTGCACTGCCTGGGCTCTGACTCAGGTTTGAGCCTAAGCCCCTCTTCCATCCACACACACATCAGTCTGATTCAGGTCAGCAAGCACTCAGGGATGGGTCCCAGGACCCTGCTAGATGGGTGGGTCATAGCCCGAGTCCTGCTGTGACTTGGGTCCAAGCCCTGTCATGCTGCAGTGTAGACACAGGTCAAGCCATTGATGTGAGTCAGAGGATCTGTGTAGCCAGGGCTGGCTAAAGCCATTTTGCCACCCCAAGCACGGCGGCATGCTGCGGGGGACGCTCTGCCAGTTGCCGGTCCCTCGGCTCCGGTGGACCTCCTGCGGATGCTCTACCGAAGCCGCGGGACCAGCGGACCCTCCGCAGGCATGCCTGCGGGAGGTCCACCGGAGCCGCCTGCCGCCCTCCCGGCGACAGGCAAAGCACCCCCACCGCGGTGTGTCGCCCCAAGCACGGGCTTGGCGTGCTGGGGCCTGGAGCCGCCCCTGTGTGTAGCACAGTATGGACACATTAACACAGCTGTGTGGTCAGCAATTATAAACCCATGTAAACCCAGGTTTTCAGTGCAGTGTGGATGCCCAAGTGCAGGCTTGGACACCCTGAGTCTGCAAGCCCGGGTCCCAGAAACCTGGGTTTACCATGCAGTGTAGACATACCCATAGTGAAAGACAGTCCCTGCCCCACGGTGCTCACAATCTACACCAGCGGTTCTCAAACTTCTTTGCACTGTGACCCCCTTCTGACAATCAAAATTACTAGTTGGGGTCAGGCAAGAGTTAAAATTTAGCTAACAGCTAAAACAAAAACTCAAATCAAGCAAAAATGCTTCAAAAGCCCAAGGGCACTAACAACTGTAAACAATTAATAAACTTATATGGTCAATGCCTGCCCAGTAACTCAGCTCTTAAAATAGAACACCCCCCCCCCTTCATATCAACCCACCAGATATCTGTATGCACTCATCCCTACCCCCCCACCCCGCCTCTTTCCCCTGCAAGGTAGCCATAAATGCTTAATGCAATCAAAATGACCTCTATATGTACGTATGGTTCCTATTTTTATCTTTGTTCAGGGTTCTCTCTTAACTTGTAACAATGTCTGTCTCTGTATGTACAAATAAATGCAAATAAATGTATATAACTGGCCACTATGGCACCATATTTTTAAAGCTGTTTATCAGTCCTCCCAGTACCATGAATAACCCCCCTTCAGTAGTATCTGTGCTTGCCTAATTCTTGGGGAAAATAATCTTTTTGCCTAACATTGGGATTGGTCCTGCTTTGAGCAGGGAGTTGGACTAGATGACCTCATGAGGTCTCTTCCAACCCTAATCTTCTATGATTCTACATGATCCCAGAATGGGGGACTGAAGCCCGAGTCTGCCCAATCCCCGCTGCCCTGGGAGAGGGGGGGAATCTGCCCAAGGGCTTCTGCCCTGGGTGGGGGGCATGCAATTTTAACCTCCCTGCTCAGGGCTGAAGCCCTCGGGATTCAGCCCTGGGCCCCAGCAAGTCTAACACCAGCCATGGCAACCCCATTAAAATGATCCACTTTGGGGTCCCGGCCCACAGTTTGAGAACCCCTGATCTACACTGATAACAGTGGGATAAACAGATGTTACACACAAGCTGATCATTGGCCATGATTATACTTTTTGGGATCACTCTATTTATGCAGGAATTTGTTATTTGAATAACAGAGATACACAATGTTTATGTGTGTGTGTGTGTGTGTGTGTGTGTGTGTGTGTGTGTGTGTGTGTGTGTGTGTGTGTAAAAACCACACAAAACTGGTCATCCCAGAGGACAGGAACAATACTGTATGTATGGCATAGAAACATGTGAAATAATCATTCACATGCAACCATCACACAGACAAGGCTCCCTGTAGAGGAGCGCAGCTGTCTCCCTAATTGTAAGTTTGTCACAGAGTTACTATAAACTGGTATGCAAATGTGCTTCTGCTATGTGGGAATTTATGCAAATATTCTAATGTATGCAAAATGTCACTCTAGATGGGTATCATGCAGCACTGATGACAGAGTGTAAGGACATGTGCTGCTTCTCTCCTCATCGAGCTACCTTCTGCTCCTCTGCAGCTGCCCCAAAGTGAGACATGATCAGAGCTCAGCAGGAGAAGATGCAAGAACTCCCCAAACCACCTCTCAGTGCCCTGTGTCCACAGCCTGTGCGAGGAGAGCGGCTCTCCAAGGACATCCTCATGTGCATGAGACACCTGTGCTGTCTCTCCAGAGCCTGCTTCATTGCCACTCCTGTCACCTATCGTGCAGCCTTCCCCTCTCCCAGCCCAGCTCTGTCAAGCCCTCTCTGCTATGTGTCTGTAAAGAAAAAGCTTTGAGCGTTTCAGCCCCATGGTGTTCTGTGCTCCTGACTAGTGTAGCTCTGCTGGGGGGACAGACTGCCAACCTCCATCCCACATTGCTATTGACCTTGGGCAGGGCACTGTGCCCCCACCTGCTGCCACAAACCAATCTGTCCTAGAGGGACACAACGCTTTGCTGTGAGCTGGCAGTGCAGTGTCCATGGATGGTTCAGCCAGCCTCTGCCATGACAGCATGCCAGGGGCTCTGATAGGGCTAATTGTGTGGGGACAGGGATTGGGGGACCCAGGCCCACCCTGTTCCACTGGGTCCCAGCCCAGGCCTTAGTAGCGACGGGGGATCCCATCGCTGAGCTGGCAGGGAAATGTGGGGGTTGCTGCCTCACCTCCCAGCAACGCAACAGGCTCAATGTTTTTTTCCCCTGGGCTACATTCCTGCCAGGGTCTGGTGGGTCTGCTTTGTGCTGCGGGGGCCTGGTTCCCTATCTCACTGCTGGGTGTTCTGCTCTCCCTTCCCTCACTGGGTCTCTCAATCTCCGAGGGCAGCAGTTTGCCTTCCTGCCAAGCCAGCTCCTGAGGGCAGTCGCATGCCATGGCTGATTGTGCAGGCAGCTCAGCTCCCTGGTCAGAACGTCGGGCTGCTTCCATGGTCTGACATCAACTGAGCTGCAGGGCCCAGCTCTTATACTTCCTGCCCCAATCCTGCACTTCCTGTGGGGGGGATGGGGCGGGGTTCACTGGGCCCAATAGGGTGAGTTAACCCGCTCTGGGCTGGAATGAGGCCACTCTGCCTCATTACACAGTCTTGTCACCACCTCCTTGATGTGCAGGGTGAAAGCTGACATTATCGCACAGGGTGGGCGCATTGCATGGAAAGCTGGCTCCGGTGTCAACCTGGCAGCTGGACAAGACATGACCGCAGATGGTTGAAACAGATGAGGTTCCCTTGTCAGGGAGCCCAGGACAAGTAATGGCAGGAACTGCTGGCTCTGATAAGTTCTCACCTCTGTGATATTCTCGTCAATGGAATCTTCTTCAGAACCTTCAAGAAAAAAGGTCCAGTGTTATTCCAGATGGAAACCACTGGCAATGCCCCATCACTGCCAGCGGTTTCATAGGCATTGGTGGTCCAGCATTTCAAACTGGGGACTGTGGTGGGGCAGATTCCCATCCTGGTGAGGAAGGGGTTAAAGAGCTTCTCTGGACACAATCAGCCCCAACCCAGCGTACCTGTGAGGTTTGACAGGCCTGGTGAGGGGCAGCTCCTTAAATGGGAGGGTCCCAGCCTTGGACTTAGCCTTTCATGGGCTGCAGAAGCATCCTGAGTTTGTTTTTTTTGGGACTATTTTAAATGTCTCCCTCCCCATCACCCCTGTGCCCTGGTAAAGGTGAAGATGTCTGGAGTAGTACAGCTGGACATCTGTGCTCCTGTCTCTATGGCAACCCCAGTTCTGAGGTCCAGAAAGGGGCCTCTGAAACAGGAGTGGCACCCACCCTCTCCCCAAGGGGGCCCCAGAGAGGTATAAACACACTGAGTTTATGTTTTGTCTGAACTGAAGGTGACCCTGGGTGTAAGAGCAGACCTGCTGATAAGGTAGGAAGCCGACACAGAAATCCTTTAATAGCATTGTCTGGGCAAGAAAGGTTCTATGGATGGCTGCACCTTCCCAGTGATGATGCACATCCAAAAGAAAGGAATGGTCTGGTGTTACCTTCTTCACACGTTACCCAACATGGACAATTAAGTGCAAGGAAACTCTTGCACTGATTGGAGCCATACAATCATCAGTGTCCTAATATGTAAATATAATCCTGAACCAACTGAGGACATACCCAAAGGAGAACTAGAGGTGACAGAGACATTTTATGACACTTGCTTGAGTGTCACCATCTCTGGAACTGCTCAGAAATGTTGTGGAAGCAGGGAAAGAATTAATAAGGATTTGAAGGGGATTTTAATGCATGTCAGTCAGTTAGCAAGAGTCAGGCCATACTGTAACCCTAATGACGTGAGACTTGTAGAAGCAAGGATAGTGCGAGGCGAGAGGACAAGAACTGTGTACAAAGTTATTACGACCTTGCAACAGTCTAACCAAATATGCAGGCTTGCTTTTCTTAGGAGTGAGACAAATAAGATAGCAGAAAGGCTTATGTATAAACAAAATGTATTTGTTGCTT
Source organism: Mauremys reevesii (assembly GCF_016161935.1). Lineage (NCBI taxonomy): Eukaryota > Metazoa > Chordata > Testudines > Geoemydidae > Mauremys > Mauremys reevesii. Next base: position 386,314 of record NW_024100906.1, read on the forward strand.
TTTACCGTCTGTATTATTGCTAGAAATTGTCTGTAACAAAGGTATAAAGGCTTGCTGTAATTGTTTACCAGTTGAGAGACCTGTCCGGGACTGGGGTGACCCTGTGTCCTATGGCACTCTCTCCCTCCATTGTAATTACTGGAGAAATAATAAAGTATTTGATTTTGCTGCACCCAAACAAAAAGTGAGAACTGAGTTTTTCTCCGACAATGTGCAGCGACCAGACCCTCTTGGCTTGCAACTGTACAGTGCCCGACTCCTCATGCAGCAGAACAAGTCCAAGACTGTTAGTCAAGCGGTACTACTGATCCACACACAACTGCATGATTCCCAAGGGCCTCCTCTAGGGGTGAGTGCAATCACCAATAGAAATGTCGAAGGCACCAGGAAGGATATCTAGAAATATAGACTGTACCAACTTCAAGAACAGCTTTGGCTCACAGATGCCATGGTGATGGAAGAAAAGAAAAAACTGGCCTAGACCTGAAGAAGAGCTCTATGGAGCTTGAAAGCATCTCTCTTTCACCAACAGAAGTTGGTCCAATTAAAGATATGACCTCACCCACCTTGTCTCTCTAATATCCTGGGACCAGCAGAGCTACAACAGCACTGCAAACAAATCTAAAAAAACAGTTAGACCGGGGGAGGGTTTCCTTTTAAAAAATCTTTCCAGAGCAAAGGAAAGGGAACAAGGGATGGTGTTACAAGGAAAGTCTTATTTCATACTTTCCACTTCAAAGGCTTTAAGAGAAATTTACTCACTTTGTGCAGTAACTGAGGTTCTTTGAGATGGTTGTCCCTGTGGATGCTCCACGTTAGGTGTCTTGGCGCCCTGCGCTTCTAGTCGGAGACTTGCAGTAGCAGTGCCCTGTTTGGTCACTCCGAGCGGCTACCCCATGAGCGCAGCCAATCGCCACCCAGTTCCTTCTCTGCCCTAGAGCAGTGGTCTCCAAAGTGGGGTGCACAAGAGGATCCTTGAGGGGGCAAGAGGTTTTTTTTCTTTTTTGCTTCAGCAGTTTGGGCAGGAGTCTGAGCGGCTTTTTTTTTTTTTTGCTTTGGCAAAAATGGGAGAGCCAGCGCGGCAGGGGGTGCATGCTCAAAAATTTTTTACTGATAGGGGTGCACAGTCAAAAAAGTTTGGAGACCACTGCCCTAGAGGGTAGAGCCAAAACTCCGAAGCAAAGGAAAGGAGCAGGGGTAGTGGAGCACCCACAGGGACACACATCTCGAAGAACCCCACTTACTGCACAAGTTGATTAATCTTCTCTTCTTCTTTGAGGAGTGTCCCTGTGGGTGCTCCACTTTAGGTGACTGAAGAGCAGGATAGTGGGTCAATGGGGCTGATTGTGGAATGATTTGCTTGTCTCGGCACCCAATGGAGAATCTTGTCTACTTGTGTGCGTATGTTTTTTGTGAGGAGAGATATCGGCTGTTGAGTAGAATGTCTTGGACCTCCTTGGAACAGCGTGTTTGCAGTTCTGTCATCCCTGGATTAGCCATGCCCTGAGATGAAGTGTTGGAATGTTGGGGTGATGGAGGCGTCCTGTATCCTGTGTCAGTAGGTGAGGCAGGAGGGGAAGGGATTGTGATCTGACAGCCATCTGAGTCAGTTATGGGAACCATGTTTGTCTGGGCCATGTTGGTGCAATCAAGATGACTCTGAATTTGTCTTGTCTGATCTTGTATAGGACATAACTCAATAGGGGGATCAGAGGGAAGACGTACAAGAGTGGGGCCTCCCATTTGATGAGGAAGGTGTCTCCAAGAGAGTTGTGTCCCAGTCCTGCTCGGGAGCAGTATTGTGGGCATTTGGCATTGTGTGTCATGGCAAAAAGGTCTATTGAGGGTAATCCCCATTGTCGGAATATATTTTGCAGAATTTGTGGGTCTAGTTCCCACTCATGCATCCGTGAGAAGTTATTGCTGAAGTCGTCAGCTGTGGCATTCTGGTTTCCAGGTAGGTAGGATGCCGTGATGTGTATACTGTTGGAGATCCACCATTGCCAGAGGCAGACTGCTTCTGTGCAGAGCGGGTAAGATCGGGCCCCTCCTTCACGAGTTATATAAAACATAGTCACCAAATTGTCCGTGAGAATCTAGACAGTTTTGTTGCAGATCAGGGGGAGAAAGTAATGGCAGGCGTTTTGAACTGCTAGGCACTCCAGTAGATTTATGTGGCGATTTGACTCCTTTAGGGACCCTGGGCTGGGACAAGGGGTTGGGGTGTGGGGCTGGGCCACTGGGGATGAGGAGTTTGGGATGCAGCAGGCAGGCTGCCCCGGGGCTGGGGGCCAAAGAGGAGGACTCCCCCAGCCCTCTCCCTGCCAGCAGCAGAGAGCTATGGAGCAGGGGGACTCCTTGGCACAACACTCACCCAAGCCCACCGAAGTACTGCTCAGGAGGTGCAGCCAGGATAAGCCCCCCGCTTCCGGAGTCAACTCAGAGTCACCTGCCGGGGGAGGGGGGAGGCTGCCATGTGCCTCCTCCCCTCCTCCCTCCACAGGTGCAGCAGCTGCCTCAGCCTGCCTCCAGTGCCTTTCCCTTGTAGCTGGATGTGGCAGCGGCTGGTGAGGGAGCACCTCACGGAGCTGCATGGGACAGATACCCACCGCCCAGGGCAGGGAGGGATACACGCGGGGATGCTTGCTGGGGCAGCAGGTGCAGCCAGGCCCCCTGGACCCTGAATTTGCTGGAGCCTGGGCACCACGGGCCCATACAACTTGCCGCCCTGCGTGCTGTGAGTTTCTTGCAGTGGGGACACGTTGAGGTAACGCATGTCTCTCCCAGGCAACAGACACACTACAAGTGGCTGTCTGTCACTGGTATTGAGAGTCTGCAGATCAGACAGCGCTTGAAACCTGGCAAGCCAGGCATGGCCGAGAGGCTAGCTGAATAAAGAATGGGAATAGTCCTGGTCTGATGCCTCTTCAGCACCTGCCCACCTGAGGAGGGGAGAAAAAAGGGAATTTTTTTGGGGTGGGTGGGAGGGTTGTTGTTTTAAATGTGAAAATGAAAGAAAAATGAATGGAGAGATAAACCCTGAGGAAAATTAACTGAGAACAGAGCAGAGATGAAAGGAATATAAGAGTTGATAAGGGCTCTGCTGTCATTCTGACTGAGATCAAGGGCAGTAGAGAAGGAACTGGGTGGCGGTTGGCTGCACTCGTGGGGTAGCCGCTCGGAGCGGTGCGAGATAGCTGCCATGCGTGCATGGCCAACCAGGGCACTGCTACCACAAGTCTCCAACTAGAAGCGCATGGTTTCAAGACACTTGAAGTGGAGCACCCACAGGAACATTCCTCAAAGAAGAACTGCTTTTCCTTCCTTTCTGTATGTGTTGGGGAAATCGGTGAACTGTGCCAATAACAGAGCTCTGTGAAACAGCAAGGGAGGCAGGGTACTCCCCATGGCCCAAAGGAATATTGAGGAAGCCGCCACAATGGCCAAGGACCTTATGACCCTCCCCAACACTCACACATGGAGTAAGGGGGGCACCAGGGAGCACCAGACTGTGTGCCGGTTGGTGAGGCTGGGGAAGGGACCCTGGCGGCTGTCAGTTAAATGAGAGGAGAGGTCAATGCAGCAGCTGAGGCAGGTGGTAGAGACGATGGTGATGGCACCACAGCCACAGCCATCTGGGCATTCTAGGAATTGGGACCCTAGTGCTAGTAGAAGCCTGGTGGGGGTGACAGAGATAGGAGCCTTCCATGCAGGGCCCTTGCCCTCCCACTTAAAGATCTTAGCTGAAGGGGAGATGATCCAAAGGCAGTGGGGGGCTCCCTCCTTCTCTCCCTCTGCACCCACTGAGAGGCATTCTTGGGGGACTCCTGCTCAGATCAGTGGTTGCTGATTGTGGTCCTCTGTTCAGTGATCCCATGCACTTATTTTGCCCTTATTTTGAACTTTTGACCCTATCCCAGTCCCTGTTAACTCTTTTTTTGTCTCCATGAATTGGTTGTTTTCTGCCTTTTGTTTTGGGGAAACTTCAGCTCCCTCTCCCAGCTGCAAATAACCTAGAGTTGCTTGGGCTGAGGGGAACGGGGCAGCGGCCATACAAAAGTTCAAATGGTGAAAAGCCCAAATTGGGATGTGGTACAACCCTGTAGGCAAAGAGCAACTGCTGCAACACCAGGTCCCAATTGTTGGCATGCTCTTTTATGAATTTATGTAACATGGCCCCCAAAGTCCCATTAATCTTCTCCACCAGGCCATTCGTTTGATGGTGGTAAGGGGTGGCAACCAAATGGTTCACCCCATGAGCTTCCCAAAGACTTTCCTGGTCCCTGCCAGGAAATTAGTTCCTGAATCTGTAAGGACGTCTGAGGGCCAACCTACCCTGGCAAAAATGTATGTTAATGCTTGGCACATGCTTTTAGCCCTGGTGTTGCTTAGAGTTACTGCTTCCGGCTATCAGGTGGCAAAATCCATGAAAGTCAGTATGTACTGCTTTCCTCTGGGGGTCTTCTTAGGGAAAGGATCCAGAATATCCACAGCTACTCACTGAAATGGAACCTCAATTATGGGAAGTGGCTGGAGAGGGGCCTTGACCTGGTCTTGGGGCTTTCCCACTCGTTGGCACACCTCACAAGACCAGACATAGGTAGAAACATCCTTGCCCATTCCCTCCCCGTGAAATGACTTCCCCAAACGGTCTTTGGTCCTGTTCACCCCAGCATGACCACTAGGATGATTGTGGACTAAGCTCGAGAGCTTTACCCTGTACCTAGTTGGAACTACCAACCGTCTTTGAGGATGCCAGTCCTCCTTGTGCCCACCAGAAAGATTTTCCTTGTATAAAAGTTCTCTTTCTACAACAAACTGGGACCTATTAGAAGGGCTGAGAGGTGGTGGGTTGCTCTGTGCCACCATCCAAGCTCCCCTGATGCTCTCATCTGCTTCCTGCTCTGCCTGGAACTGTTCCCTTGATGCTGGAGACATCAGTTCCTCACTGGATTGTGGACTTGGTCCCTGTGGAAGTGATGCAGGTGATGGGGTTGTTGCCGTTGACTGTGAACCGCTTTCCGTTGGTGCACTAGGATGTATTTCAGGCTCCAGCTGAGCCTCTTGTGCAGGTTTAGCTGCTGCTGCCAGTGCAGGCTCCTCTGGCGTTGGAGTTGCAGACGGGGTTGCAAGCGCTGGATTCAGAGCTGGCAACGGTTCTGGTGCTGGTTGCTCTGCCAGTTCTGGTCCTGGGACTGGTTCTGGTTGGGTATCTCGGACTGGATCCACTACTGCTGTCGCAGACATTGGCATGGGGTCCGGTTCCACCACCTCAGTCTGGGTCTCTGCTAATACAGACAGGGCCCTTGTAGAAGGCTCAGGAGCAGGGATAGGTGTGAAAGCTTGCTTAGCCTGGCTGCGGGTGACCATTCTCACCCTCTTGGCTAGCTTCACATGGTTGGCCAAGTCTTCTCCCAGCAGCATGGGAATGGGATAATCATCATAGACTGCAAAAGTCCACATTCCTGACCAGACCTTGTACTGGACAAACAACTTGGCTGCAGGCAAGTTTAAAGAGTTCGATTTGAAGAGTTGAATCATCACTTGGGTCTCTGGGTTTATGAATTTGGGGTCCACTAAGGATTGGCGGATAGCTGACACCTGTGGTCCAGTGTCCCTCCATTCGATAACCTTCTTCTCACCCACACTGACAGTTTCCCTTTGCTTTGAGGGTATCTGGGAGGCATCTGGGCCTGAGGACCTTTGGTATGACCCCGGTGCCATGAACTGCAATCTGTTGGGGTTCTTGAGGCAGTTGGCCTTCACACGCCCCAGCTCGTTACATTTAAAATATTGCCCAGTTGACTGATCACTGGGACGATGTGGGTGGCTGGAGAATGATGTGGTAGGATGATAAGGTGTCTGGGATTTTCCTTGGGGTGTACGTGGGGCCTTGGGCTGCTCCTGGTGGTAGGATGTTGTCTCGGGTTGCCCCTTCTGATATCTGCTCCAATTGCTACTAGCTTTCTTTTTTTCCGCCACCTCCACCCATTTGGTTCTGATCTCCCCCGCCTCAATTACAGTTTTGGGCTTCCCATCTAGGAGGTACCTTTCTATTTCCTCAGGAACACGCTCTAAGAACTGCTCCATTTGCATTAGGAGAGACAGATCTTCCAGAGATTTAATATTTGCTCCTGATTTCCAGGCATCCCAATTTTTTACAATGTGGTAGGTGCGTTGGGGAAATGCCACATCTGGTTTCCACCTTAGGGCTCTGAACCACCGATGGGCATGCTCAGGTGTTAGCCCCATTCTAATTCTGGCCTTTTTGTTAAAAAGGTCATACTCATTCATGTGTTCTTTAGGCATTTCAGCTGCCACCTCTGCTAAGGGTCCACTGAGCTGCGGCCTCAGCTCCACCATATACTGATCTATTGGGGTTTTGTACCCAAGGCAGGCCCTTTTGAAATTTTCTAAGAAGGCCTCTATATCATCGCCTCCCTTGTATGTGGGGAATTTCCTGGAATGGGGAGCATTACCTGGAGAAGGACTTTCAGGGTTACCTGCTGGACCCAGCTTAGCCCTTTCCAGCTCTAAGTGCTTCAGCTCTATTTTTCTCTCCAAGTGCTTCACCTCTTTTCTCTCCTCCACTTCCAACGCCAAGCGCTTTAATTCCATTTGTCTTTCATGTTTCTTATGTTTTTCTTCAGCCTCCAATCTGGCTAATTCCAGTTTTTTCTGGACCTCACTGTCATTTTTGCTAACCTTCCTGCCCTTATTGTAGCCTAGCCCAACAGCTAGGAAGAAAAAAAAAAAAAGTTTGTGAATTCCCTTGCTGTAGCCTAACTTCTCTGTTCTCAGGCAAAGAAAAAAAACTCCAGCTGCTCTCAGCTTAAAAAAAAATGTCCTTTAGAAAAAAAGCTCCCTGGTTTTCAAGCAGCCAAAAGGAAAAATGTGTCCTTTTGAAATCCTGAAGTCTGTGCTTCTGGTTCAAAATGATCCCACTGCTCTGCCACCATGTCAGAGCTCCACGCCCCCCCCCCCACTCTGAACTCTGGGGTACAGATGTGGGGACCTGCATGAAAGACCCCCTAAGCTTATTTCTACCAGTTTAGGTTAAAACTTCCCCAAGGCACAAATTCCTTTCCTTGTCCTTGGACAGTATTGCTGCCACCACCAAGTGATTTGCACAAAAATTCAGGGAAGGGTCACTTGGAAACCCTATCCCCCCAAAATATTTCCCCAAGCCCCTTCATCCCCTTTCCTGGGTAGGCTTGAGAATTATATACCAACCAGTTGCCTTAGAAATGTAAGCACAGACCAGACCCTTTGTCTTCAGGACACTGAAAATAATAAGGTTCTTAAAAGAAAAACTTTATTCATACGGAAAAAAATAGAAGAATTACACCTGCAAAATCAGGTTGGAAGGTAACTTTACAGGGTAAATAAAAAGATTTAAAACACAGAGGATTCTCCTCTGGCTCAGCTTCACAGTTGTTGTTCCCTCTCCGGACGAGGAGAGAAGCCAAGCAGGTACAACATCTCCTGAAAATATACCTGGAATATTCCATCTAAAATTACACTCGACTCCTCCTCCCAGCTGAGGGTGGCAACTCCAGAATGCTGCCTCCTGGGTCCTAGCGCCCATCATCTTCCTCTTTTGTGTGTGCTGGATCTTGTTTCCATACAATGGTGAGTGCTCATGTGGATGGTGACAGGGCAAGCTGGTGAGATGGGGTTGGGGGAAGAGGCAGTGGGGAAGAAAGGGGATGGGATAGGGCAGGGGGAAGAGAAGGGGATGGGGCAATGGGGCAGGGAAGAGGGAGATGGGGGAGTGGACTGGGGCACTGGACAGTGTGGAGAGGAAAGGAGATGGGGTGTGGGGAAGAAGGAGGGGACGGGGCAGGGGAAGAGAAAGGGATAGGGGATGGGGAGAGGGATAGGGGCAGGTGACAGTGGGGAGAGGAAAGGGGATGGGGTGGAGAGAAGAAGGAGATAGGGGCAGGCAGGGGGAAGAGAAGGGGATAGGGTAGGGTTGCCACCCATCTGACAGTCCGATTTTTGGCTTCTGTGCCAAAAATGTCCCATTTAGGGGTGACAGGTGTCCGGTTTTCAGGACCTGGCAACTGTAAATGGCACCTAAACCAAAAGTCTGGTTACTGCGGGTTGGGCCAAGTGCTGGGTCATTAACCCACACCAGCCACTGCTCAGCTGGGGCTGCCTCCTACCTGCAGGCAGGCTTGAGACGATCCAGCGAGTGACAGGGGGAGGAGGGAGAGGAGCCAGTGATGGGGGCAGGCCTTGGGGGAAAAGGCAGACCAGGGCGGGGCCTTGGGGAAAGAGGTGGAGCAGGAGCAGGGAATTGTGGGAAGGGGGCAGGGCCTCAGTGGTCCAGTTACCAACATTTATAAAGGTGGCAACCCTAAATAGTTACCAAGAGACCAAAAGCAGCAGTTGGGTAGGAGACCCCAGCAAGAATCTATAAAGGGATGCACTGGGGATAAGAGCCATCTTGTACCAGAGTCAGATGAAGGAGGCTGCGACAAGGCGGTAGGCAGTGGGTTAAGAGACCCTGCCTGCCTGAGGGTATATAGATGCTCTCCAAGGGCTCCCACACAAATGGTGAACTAGCAAGAGACATTGTGTCTGGAATGGCTGACTGTTTTGTGTGGTCTCTGCTTTCTTGTGCCTTACAGGATTAAATATAAAGTGCATAAAGTTGTTAGATTGAATACAGAGTGTGTGTGTGTGTGTACACACACATGTGCACTGACTGATTCACAATGGCTGTGTGCCCAAGGAAGCTAAGTGTAGATCAGAAGCTTCACATCTCTGGGTGCCGTTCTGGAAGAGGGGGTGTTTGAGTAGGGGGCAGGCTGATGGATCAGCGCTGTGCCAAGCAAGGCTGGGCAGTTACACAGCGGCTCCGATGCTCAGAAGGGGTGTGACAGGTAGCACGTCTGTGTCCTGAGGGTGTGGCCTAGGGGAATGGTTCTCAGCCAGGAGTACACGTACCCCTCGGGATAGGCAGAGGTCTTCCAGGAGGTACATCAACTCATCTAGATATTTGCCTAATTTTACAACAGGCTACATAAAAAGCATTAGTGGAGTCAGTACAAACTAAAATTTCATACAGACAATGACTTGTTTACACTGCTCTATAGACTATACACTGAAATGTAAGTACAATATTTATATTCCTATCGATTTATTTTAAAAATGAAAGAAAGTAAAAGCAATTTTTCAGTAACGGTGTGCTGTGACACTTTTGTATTTTTATGTCTCATTTTGTAAGTTTTTAAGTGAGGTATAAACTTGGGGGTACACAAGACAAATCAGACTCTTGAAAGGGGTTCAGTAGTCTGGAAAGGTTGAGAGCCACTGGCCTAAGGGGCCTGAGATTGGGGCAGCGGCTGGATTCCATTCAGGTCCCAGAAGCTTAACACACCCCAGGGGATCGAGAGTAGAGAGGCTTGGATCCCCCTCACAGCTGCCCTAGTAGGTGGCCAGAAAGGGGCACTCAGCATCTGAGACACACACACAACCCCCGGCTCCCTTGTGTTGGGTCACCCCAGGGACATTCCCAGCGCCTCTCCCGAAACGGGGCCACCTGGGCCCTCCTTAGCCTCAGGGGCTGGGGCTGGGACTCATTTGCATAGAGGAGGCTGCATGCATTAATCTCACTTGTAAAGTCTCTATTCCATGCTACAAGACAATATGTAAGTTTTGCTTTATAACTTTGAAAATGTTTGCTCTGAACTTGTGAACCCAGGCACAGGAATTGTCCCCCACTCTCCCCTACCCACCATGCCCATCCAGGAGGACTATCAAAATTTAGGTGGGCCATTATAAAACAAAAGCTTTGTTAATTGCTCCATCTACCCATGGAGAAGTATGTGCAGAAGGCCTCCTCCCATTGCTCTGACTGCTGGGAGATGGACATAAAAACAGGTGGCATGAAGATTTTTCATCTCTTTGATGTTTGAACTCTCAAAGGGCCAGAGAAACCAAACTGAAGCCAGAGATCCCCAGGGGCTGCCTCATGGGCCAGCCCTGAAAGACACTTGGAATTGTCACTCACTACAACTCTGTCATTAGGATTTAGATGGTAACTCATCAGTGTGTATATGTTTGCTTGCTTTGATCTGTAATTAGCTCTCTTACTTCTCTTTCCTGGTTAATAAAACTGTAGATAGTTTATTACAGGATTGGCTACTGGCATTGTCTGTGGGATAAGATCTAGGGTACCAATTGTTCTGGAGTAAATGACTGGCCTGTTGGAACAGAAAGCAACCGGAATATTGTCTGATGTTTCATGCAAATGATCAGTTATCACTAAGACAAGTTTGCCTGGGTGGCAAGGCAGACTGGAGAGTCTAAGGGGACTGTCTGTGACTCCATGGTAAGACTCTTATGGTGATCCAGGAGTTTACATTTGTTGCTGGGTTGGTAAAATCTAATTCTAGAACATGCCACCAGTTTAAGGCATCTGCCCTGTTCACGGTCATAAGCCACTCCAGAAAGGGACTTACTCTATCTAGCTTCAGGCCTGCCGCTGCCTCAGTTTACTTTCCAATCTCACCTAAAACAAGCCACCATAGCTGCTGTTTTCACAATGCTGCTCCCCTAATGTTCTTCATTACCAGAAAGTAAAACTCAAAGCCTTCCAGCCCTCTTCCCCTGGATCAAGTAATCCTTTTGGTTTATAATCATTTCCCCTTTTTTATAGCCCAGCCTCCTGCTCGCAGTTCTTTGTAGCCCTGCCAGCTGAGGCTAATGCCTCAACAAGCTCTGGCTCCTTGCAAGTCTTTCTCCAGGGCTTCAGAGAGTTATCAGGTGCCATTAGCGCAGCAGGCTCCCTTCCCCAGACTCTCCCAGAGGGAGCTCAGGCTGCCCTTATGCTCTCAGCAGGCTACTTTCCAGTCACAAGCTCCCATCATATGGCCCTGGGTGTCACTCCCTTCACCTGGGGAGGTGGGCTAAGGCTGGCACATTGCAGCTGAGCTCCAGCCCCCCAAGAAACCAGTCCATGCAGTGACAGGCAGACAATAGTTCCCTAGATCATTGGGTGCTGAGCCAACTAGTTAATGTTTGTGACTCACTCAGCTAATACCATGATCAGCACCAAAGGAATTTCTGCCTGGGAAACAGACTCCGGCTCCGGGGCCAGCCCTCGGAGCTGTGCTGTGGTGACAGGTGACTTCTGCTTCCTCAGGGACATGCTGTTGTAATTGTCTGCCTGGTGCATGGAAAGGCTTGTACTGAATCTCGCTAACGTTTCTTCAGACAAATGGAGCCACCTTGCTGCACTGGCTGTGATCAGTTCAGTTCTGTCAGGCGTGTGCTCATCTTCAGAAGGCCGATCCCAACTCCATTGCAGAAAAACGGCTACACACTGAATCAATGCCAGCTGGAATTCTCCTGCAGAACATAACAGAGATTTAAGACCCACTGGCTGGACCTGTCCCATGCAGAATTCCTCAGTGCACTCAGCACATCTTGCTGCTCACCAGGGCCCTGATCCACAAAAGTATTTAGGCTCCTAATTCCCATTGATTTCAACAGGAGTTTGACATTCAATACCTCTAGATGTGGGCTCATGTGATTCCCGTCTTACCAGGGGATGGGAAGGGGAAGGAACTGCTCAGTGCACACACACTGTACAGTTTTTGGCTTTGTGTGTGAATTACTTGTAACAATGGAAGAGGACCCCAGATCTGTCTAAGACAAGGGGGCTTTCGGAAAGAGAACGTTCTACTGAAAATGCCTACTATTGAGGAGAGAGAAAGAGACTGATCATTTTACCATAACGTCTGTTAGCTCTTGCAAAGGCCTTGGGACCTGCAGAGGTGAGTGTGGGAGAGAAAGATAAAAACCCTTCCAGGAAAAGGCTACAGCCTGATGTGCTGAAATAGTCAGATCGAAGAGATGGAAATTGAAGCCAAGAGGGAATAAATGGAAGCTCCAGCCATCACTCACCTGGTGTGCGTCTCAAGCTTTCCTGCCAGCTCATTCTGGTTGATTCCCTTTAGGACTTGAATGGCCACCTCAACAGCCCCATCCATCGTGTAGTACTGCACCAGCAGCTCACACACAGTCAGGGAGTCGGCCTCCTCCAGCATCCCATTGGGGATTCTCTTGTACCCCTCTGGTAGCTCCATATGGTTCAATTTGGACTTGAATCGTTTGATATTTTTGCCCTCCAGCTCATCCAAAGTCTCCTGCAGGGCGTCTCTCCAAGTCTCAGTCATCTTGTCTTCGATGTTTCCTGAAAATGTAGTCTTGTCTGTCACTATATCTCTCCTCCCTCTTCCCCTCCTTCCTCAGCTTCTGTGTCTCCACCTTCTCCCAGCTCCTCTTCCTCACCCCCGCTCCCTAGGATCAGAGGCTCAGAGGACACAGAGCTAAATGAGAGAATGAGAACTGGTGACATGAAGTCGACTGATTTCCTGGAGACTGGCCACTGATGGGTGGTCAGGGACATACCAGCTCCCACCTTCCTCTTGCCCTACACAGTATTCAGTCCTCTACAACGGTGGTTTACAAACTCTTCATAAGGCCCCATTTACAATGTATTATGTGGCCCCGTCAATTATTATTTTAACTAAAAAACAACTGTCCAGCTAGCCCTTATAGATGTAAAGAAAATCTTTTAATGTGACCCTCACATAAACAGATACAGTGCCATCTGTCCAAGTCTACAGAGAAACTTAAAAAATAGGTCAGAGAGGTGTGAAATGCCCCAGTTCAACTCAATAGTGTGTTAACACTGGATCTGTATAGGGATAAATGTCAAGTAGTTAACACTGTTGACATTTTAGTAGCTGCAGCCAGCAAAATTATTCTTTCAAGAAGCACTAGAGTGATTGGATAACTGACATCGTGATACATTTCCCGGCATGACTTTTGTAAAGGAATCGTCACTGATGCTAAAGTTCAAAGAACCTTTTGGGACTAACAAACATTCAGTAAAACCCCCCTCCATGTTCATCTGTAAAACAGATATTTTACATATCCTACAGAGAGAAGGGCAGTAAACTTGCCACTATTTCGTGAATATTTTAACTCTCTTGTGGTGTTAGACCAGCTAATTCTCTAGTATCCAGAGTCATGTCCTAACAGAGAGATCCAGTGGACAGGGGAATGGTGTCCCTGAGAGAAGCTCTATTGCCATTTAAACTGATCAAAACTCAGAGGAATAGAGAGTAGAGGAGAATCCTACAATCCTAGTTTGGTACCAAAGGTGGAGAAGGTAGCTCAGGTCCCATTTAGCCTGTCCTCACAACAGTCCAAGGCAGGATGATCCCCCCCACAATTTATTCTCTGGGATTTACAGATGATCTGGAGGATACCTGATGGTTCTTCACCACTGTGCAGGGCTCTGGGGGACAGACCACAGGGGCAATCCTTACCTGGGCCCCCAAGTAGACAGGGAATTAATGGGACCTAATGAGGCCTCGCCACCCGAACCCCTGTGCTGCAGGCAGGAGGATCTGGGCCTCTGAGAGAACAACTGGGATTAGACGTTGGGATCACAAGCTCCATGAACTCCTACTGACCTGCTTGTGTTGGGGTGGAGCCAGGAAGCCTCACATCGCCTGGAAAAGAGAAGGAAAGAGGGAATCAGATACTGGGTTCATGCTGCTCATGAGAGATCCCACTAGATATCTGATATCTGACTGGCTAAGCCATTCACTTGGCAGTGCAGCTAATTACCATGTACAGACTCTGTACCTCTGTAGCTACTGCCCTGAGCAGTAATTTCCATGGATCTCTTCACTGTAAGGCTAAGAGGGGGGCTTATTAATTCACTCTTATGACCTGATCCTGAGGAGGGCTAAGTGCTCACCGCTCCCAATGGGAGTTCAGGAGCTCAGCACCTACCAGCATCAGGACATTTTACAGCATCCACCATGTTGAGTTTGTGAATAGGGAGGGAAGGATCATCTTGGAATGAAGGCACTGGACTCCTGGGTTCTTCTTCTAGCCATATGAAGGAGTGTGGGCTAGTAGTTAGAGCAGGGGATTGACAGGTGTAGAAAGCAGCCATGTCCTTTTGACAAGTACCTTAATATGGCTGAGAAGGTTGAAGAACGTTGCCATGTGCTAGGACTATGGAGGACCTGGGGTGGCCATAGTGGCTGAGAGAACTTGAGCCCCTTGATTCCTATGGGCTGAGCAGGGAGAGATGAGACAAGAGGAAAGGATGATGCCCTTATGGGTGCAACAGGCACCAACCAATGCTGAGAGATTCAGTTCTGCTCAGTGATAATTCTCAGAAGCACAGGGCACCTGTGCACAGAGATACAGCTCTTCCTACTGGTGAATGCAAGGTCAGCAGCCAATACAGTTAATACTCTCCCGAGCAATATAATAATAATATGGAGATATACCTATCTCATAAAACTGGAAGGGACCTTGAAAGGTCATTGAGTCCAGTCCCCTGCCTTCACAGCAGGACCAAGTACTGTCCCTGACAGATTTTTTGCCCCAGATTCCTAAATGCCCCCCTTGAGGATTAAACTCACAACCCTGGGTTTAGCAGGCCAATGCTCAAACCACTGAGCTATCCCTCCCCAATGAAGGACAAGGTCACAACAACCAACACACTATACTAGTTGGGTGTAGGCTCTAGCATAGGCTGGATACACTCTGGGTCTGATGTTAGGTTGGGAGTGGGGATGGACATTACCCTGGATCCGAGGCCAGCCAGGGAACAATGACTTGGCTGGTGTGTCTGTGCTTCCTGGCTGGAGAAGATGAATCACACTTCTCAGCCACGTGTCACAGACCCGATCCCCGATGAACTGCTGGAGCTGGAGAGGCAGGGGCTGAGTTTGGGAGCCAGAGTTGGAGCGTTCTCTCCCCCTCAGTTGCTGTGAGATTCTCTATGGCCATGGTAGGCAGAGTGACAGCAGCGCTGTGCTGGGTGCCTCTGTTTGGGGACTAGAGTGATGTGATCTCAATAGGCCTTTCCAAACCTGCTCCTCTGCTCTCCCTCATCCAGCCCAGCCCCAGTTCACATTCCCATGGGTTGTAAGAGGTGGCTGTGCACAAGTGTCCTGCCTTATTGTGTGCCCACGGCTGGCCCTTGCAACCACAAGCAGATGCTGGGAGAGTGCTTCCTGCACAATCCCCTCCCCTCTGCCAGGATGGCTGAGCCTACCTGGTCTCACAGTTGTCTCCCAAATCTGTTGCTGCTCTTTCTTCTCCATCAGGCTGAGCTCCAATTTGCCCCCCAAGTCTTTGGTGTAGATTTCCATGTCTGGATCCAGGGGATGAGCTGCCATATTGGAGAACTCCAACTCCTGCAGCAAAGAGAAGCCGTCCCCTTGGAGTGAGCCCACCTGAGCCGGCAGAGCAGGAGTGGGCAATGCATGTGGATTCTCAACAATACTCCCCAAATCCACAGGAATCCTTAATAATCCTCCCTGAATTGTCAGAGCAGGAGGGGCCTCCCGCATTTGGCCTCCCAGTACCAGGAACACAGTAGCCGTCAATATAACTTTCATCCCTTTCTCAATCACATCCTGCACCTGGGCTTGCTCTGCCCTCAGACTGACTGAGCCCCTGTTGGTTCACTCCAACAGCCCTACTGAAAGCAGAAGAGGGGCAGATTCAGCTCCCACCTCTGTGATGACGATTCCTAGGTCAGCCTCTCTACTCACTCTGCCAGCGCCCTGCCTCCTCTGGTATCTCCTGCAGCTGGTTCATACTGAGCTCAGTTCCTCACCTCCCCTTCCAATCCCTTCCCTGTCTCTGCCTTCTCCATCCTTGTCAATAGCTACGCTGGCCTCCTGTCACCCAGAGCTCCCTGCAGCACAGCGCCCCCTCACACTGTATCGGGGCAGCCGGGTCAACATTGACTATGAAGAGAGCACCCCCTACTGAGCCATCCTCTACATCCTATGCCATAACCTCTGATTAAAGATACAGAAGGAAAAGCAGATGAAAGTCTTTGAAATGTAAAGTAGTAAATAAGGATTTGATTGTAACAACATCTCTTGTTCCTTTCCCATTCGCTACAGAGAGTTTTTAGAAGGAAAAACCACCTTGATGTCTCAGATGGTATCAAAGATGGTAATAACTGTGCTCTTTGGGCAAAAGCAAAGTTAGCTGAGAGGGGCTGGAGTTGTCATAGTTACTGTTCTTGTTAAAATCTGATCCTGTTTCCTGTAAGACAAAACAAGACAAGCACACAAAAAAGGGGGGAGAAAAGAACAGCAAAGAAAGAAAATGCTTTTGTCTCTGGTGCTGACTCTCACTGGCTACTTCACTGCTGGAGAAACACAGGCCCAGCACATTGTCTGATCAGCCTGTCCGAGACCTGGCAAACTTGTACAGGAGTTGGGTTGTCTAGGGCACAGATATAAGCTGCATCTTTCTGGTCACAGGCTTACAGCAGTGTTTCAAAATATCCAGCCTTGGTTGGCTAAGCCAGACTCTCATTAGACAGATGGAAAAAGGAGACAGCTAGGATGGAAAAGAAATAAAGTAGGGAAGGGAAAAAACACATGGGGGAGGGGAGAAGAGAGACAAAGTCTCACATCCCAGGTAGTACTCAGGATTCAGCTGAAGCCAGTGGAGGTGCCAATGTCATCTGGCTCCCTCTTTCTGGCCTGGTCTGGTCAGGACATCTTTCAGGATGGAGCTGCAGAAGGTCCGGGGCCCAGGAGACAGGGTGAGTGGCAGCAATCAAGGTGGAGCTCACTCCTGTAGGCAAATTTCTCTCCCCAAATCCCTTTCTTTAAGGACCCCAAAAAGGAGTGAGAGGAACAGCCCATCCTCTCATAATTTTGTCCTCCAATTAGGCCTATCTGATACACCAAAGTTTGGTTAATTGATTTCTAGTCCCACATTTTCTTGTTTACCAGGCATGATCTTAACACAGTCTTTGCATTAGATCCAGGGGGGCTTTTTGTTTGGACTAATTCAGTCTGTCTCCCTTCTGTACCTTTTCCCATCAGCACTGATTGTTATGGGTTATTTTGACGCTTCATAAACTTACACTCACTTTTAACAGTTGAGCTTGCAATAATGGTAAATTTGCAGACCCAGTTATCACAACAGACCCTAATGTTGTTAATCCTCCATGGAAGCAGAGAGTTTAAATTTTACATACCTTAGGTGTCACCTCTATTTTTGAGGGACTGGATACAAAAGAACGAGAGCCGAAGTACAGGGGCTTGCTTTTAGAAGGCTTGCGCACCCGTATTGACCGGTACTTCATTTCATTGTCCTCAATCGCCTGTGAAGTACAAGCACAGTTATTTCTTGGAAAGCCAAACAGAGATGGATGGGACCAGAGGAGAAAGGGTCCAGATTCCTTTTTAATTGCTACATCACAGCCATCAGGAAGAACAGTATTTGTGATCCCAGGGGCAGTGGTATTATAAGATCTGCAAGCAAGGAGTAACCTTGGGGAACCTGCATTTTTAGTGTGATTTTGCTCCCAATAAGGAAAGTCAAATCTGCTCCCATCTGTCCATTTACCCCATCTTCATTTCATGGCTGGATCCATATTAAATTAAGGAACTAAGAACTGAGAGTAACCAGCTTTGTACCTTCCAGAGGGCCTCCAACAAAGCCAGGCGAGACCAAACTATATATAGAATCATAGATTAGGGTTGGAAGAGACCTCAGAAGGTCATCTAGTCCAACCCCCTGCCCGAAGCAGGACCAACCCTGACTAAATCATTCTAGCCAGGGCTTTGTCAAGAAGGGCCTTAAAAACCTTTAAGGATGGAGGATATCCCCATAAACAGCAGGGATGTGGGGTGAGGACAGCAGCGGGACTTATTTCACATAATGAGCATCACAGACCTTCTTTCTCCAAGAAGCAAAAAGAGGCCCAGACAGTCCTGAACCATTCCAAAGGCCTGGGACAGACACAGTCTCTTTGGTCGTCACATGGGGCTTCAAAGAGGCATGTGAGAAAGCCTTTATGTACACATAGAGCAATGCACAGGAGGAAACCCTGCGGGAGGGGAGGCCTGCATGTGATGCACTCGCTCCTCTCTGTACCTGCTTAGCTGTCTAGCCACCTGGCTGTTTAGCCAGACCCAGCTGCCTGCCTTCCCATATATAAACCCAGCCCAGAACCCTAGAGCTCTCTGTCCAGGCTGTCTTCCTTATCTGTGTGACCCAGGTAGGCAACGTGCCCCATCCCAGTCACATGGGACTGGGCATAACTCACTCAGATTCAACGGAAATCCTTTCTAACATTTCTGAGGTAGAATCACACTCTGGAGAGTGAGTTTGGAGTCACTCGGCCCTCAGAAGCACACATCACTTCACTGGTTTGTGCAGTTATTTCACTACAGTGCATGCTAGAGGATGTTGCAACACACTCCTTCTTCTCAGCACAAGCGTAGCTGGTGGATCTGTACAACGTACATCTACAGTATATTATTATTGGAGTCTCCTTTACCTGTGCTAGTGAGAGGTCACTGGGTATCAGGTAGAGGTGGAGGGTTATGTCTGCAGCCCTGCTGGACTGATAGAGCAGCACCAGGGTGTGCACTGGAGGAAATAGCTTAGAATAGATCTGTTTCCAAAGCAGTCCAATTGGAGAGAAGCTGGGGTTCTCCAGCACGGCGTGGAACGGCCTCACCCGCGTTGGACTTTCCAGGATCATCCCACAGTCAACAAAATGGGCCACTTGAAGCTGAGAAACATCAACCTCTGCTGCTGTCGAAGGACAACAAAGAACATGAGATTTTACTTGTCTTGTTCTCCTTGCTGGCTAATGGCTGGATCAGGGCCTGAGAGTCAGCACTCTGTTCCCTGATCTGGAGGAAATGTCCACTGTAGACAGCTCAGTGCTAGTTTACTCTCCCCAGTGTGAGATCAGTACTTTGCAACCAGTGTTTCTGGCTTCCTGTCCTAAAAGATTAAATGACCTTTGTCCAATTTCCTACTGAATCCACGGCTCTGGAATAATCTTTCTCATGGCTCTGCTCCTACATTCTTTCTATACATTGGTGACCAAAATTGGACACAGTACTCCAGATGAGGCCTAACCCGGATGAGTAAGGCAGTACTATCACCTCCCGTGACTTGCATACCACGCTTCTGTTAATGGAACCTAAAATTGCATTTGTTTTTTTTGCAACAGCATCGCATTTCTGACTCATGTTGAGACTGTGATCCACCACAACTCCCAGATCCTCCTCAGCAGTGCTGCCGCCAAGCCAGTTATCCCCCATTTTGTTTTTGTGCATTTGGTTTTTCTTCCCTAAGTGTAGCACCTTACATTTCGAAGGGTGTTGATAAGTTGGAGAGAGTTCAGAGAAGAGCCACAAGTATGATTAAACAATTAGAAAACATGCCTTATAGCGAGACTCAAGGAGCTCAATCTATTTCGCATAACAAAGATGTGACTTGATCGTAGTTTATAAGAACCTCCATAGGGAACACATATGTAGTAATGGGCTCTTCAGTCTAGCAGAGAAAGGTCTAACACAATCCAAGGCTGGAAGTTGAAGCTAGACAGATGTAGACGGGAAATAAGGCATACATTTATAGGGTGACAGTGATTAACCATTGGGACAACTTACCAAGGTTTGTGGTGGATTCTCCATTACTGGCAATTTTAAAATCAAGATCAGATGTTTTTCTAAAAGATAGGCAATACGTTTGGAGAATTTTTCTAGCCCATGCTATAGAGGAAGTCAGACTAGATGATCACAATGGTCCCTTCTGGCCCCGGAACCTATTAATCTAAATACTTTTAAAAACCTGGCTCATGTATATCTCCTGTGTGGCTGAAAGGAGCTATAGAATGCCATTTCTAGCAGTATTTTACTACAGTACCTGCGAGGCACAGGAAGTGTGGGAGGTGAACGGCTGCCACAGCCCTAGCTGGTTCTACCCTGATGTTGAACAAAGGGCCGGCCACCATCCATTGCTGCTTCTCATATATATTCAGACGCCGATCCCAGGAGTCATATCCATATTGGATGGTCACGGCTGCCCTCACCTCGAACCCCAGTTCGGTTTCAGAGCAATGGAATGAGCCTGCCCTTGGGAGGTGAACCCTGCATAGTGTGGGGAGAAAAGTGTTAAACAGCACTGGCTGGAACCATCTCACGTCCTTTTCCAACGACCCCAGGTGCCCTCACATTTATCCCCTTAATTCTGGCTCCAGCTCAGCCCTGTGCTTTGGTATCAGGGTTACTCTGTAACCAACAACAGAAGCTGGGTGACAATGAGAACACTTGGCCCTTCTCAGACCCCGTCCCGGTGAGCAGCTAAGGAGAGCCAGGCTAATTGAGTGGATTGAGCTCCTTGTGACAGAGGGCTGAAAGCTAGTCACTGGCCCAGCACTCAAGCATTAATTAGTTCCCCCAGGAAAGACCTGATGGAGGAGTGGAGTACTTCATTAGCCACTCAGACTGGAGGGTGATGAGCTAAGAACATAAGAATATAAGAATGGTCATACTAGGTCAGATCAATGGTCCATCTAGTCCACAGTGTCCTGTCTTCTGACAGTCGACAGTGCCACATGCTTCAAAGAGAATGAACAGAACAGGGCAATTATCGAGTGATCCATTCCCTGTTGTCCAGTCCCAGCTTCTGGCAATCAGAGGCTAGGGACACCCAGAGCATAGGGTTGCATCCCTGACCAATTCGGCTAATAACCATTGATGGATCTATCCTCCAGAATGTATCTAGATCTTTTTTGAACCCAGTTACAGTTTTGGCCTTCACAACATCCCCTGGCAATGAGTTCCACAGGTTGACTATGTGTTGTGTGAAGAAGTACTTCCTTTTGTTTGTTTTAAACCTGCTCCCTATTAATTTCATTTGGTGACCCCCTAGTTCTTGAGTGATGTGAAGGAGTAAATAACACTTCCTTACTCACTTTCTTCACACCAGTCACAATTTTATAGACCTCTATCATATCCTCCCTTAGTCCTCTTTTCCATCTGAACAATCCCAGTCTTTTTAATCTCTCCTCATATGGAAGCTGTTCCATTTCCCTAATCATTTTTGTTGTCCTTCTCTGCACCTTTTCCAATTATAATATTGCTAATTATAATAGAACATTATAGATAATTATCCCATTAGCTGGGAGAGCAGTTAAGAAGCACTGGAAGGAAGTGCAGAGAGGGGAGGCTGGCAGAGTTAGGAGGAAGTTAGAGCTCAGGGTGGCAAGATCTCTTGCTCTTCCTCTCCCTGGAGTAAGAGGCTGAGGACTGGAGAAAACTGTAGACCACGCTGCTGTGCAGGATTGTGATGGTGGTTTGGTGGAAGTTATATTAATAACACTCATGGAGGTGCTAACAAACAGAAGGTTTGCGTGGCATCACAGGACATGTTGCAGCCTGCCTTGTTGTACTCCTGACTCCCCCTCAGCCTCCTTGTGAAAGATGGGAACAATTTTTTCCCCTTTTGAGAGATGGGAAAACTGAGGGACAGGGATGGGAAGGGACTTGCACACAGTCACTCAGTAGCAGCGCATGGTAAAGTTGAGAGTAGAGCCTAGATATCTTGACTCCTCTAACCCACTAGACCCCACACCTCTCCCAGAGCTGCAGACAGAAACCAGGAGTCCTGACTCCCAGTCCCCACTGCTATAAACCATTATACTCCCCTCCCCACCCCTCCCAGGGCTCTCAAGGCTCCTGGTTTCCAGTCGTCTCCCTACTCTGCTCTACCCACCAACATGAGCATCTCTCAACATGAGCCCACCCACACAGGACAATGCACATTCAGTGTGATAGGAGCTGTCCTGAACTCCCAGACACTGCTGCGAAGAGGGGTGACACCGAACTCCCAGGCCCAGCTCTCACCTGTACGTCTCCTGCTTCCCATCTGGGCCCCGAACAGTCTCAGGGTGTATTTCTTCTGGAAGATCCTAGAACACAGGAACAGGCGTTAACTCAGCCTCACTGGCGATTTCCCACTGCAGAGCCCTTAACAGAAGGAACCTGGGCAGCTGTGGCCGAGTGTTCAGCTGGGGGCTGTTTCTGTGGCCTGGGACCCTGGCAGAGTGGCTGGCAGGGGGGACTCTGTGATCAGCTGGATTCCAGCCCCACAGTCAGTCATTCCCCAGGGGTGTTTCCCAAGTGGCCGAGATGTCCCAGCCCTGAGCACTGGTGAAATACTCAGAGGTACGGCTGAGGGGAGGGAGAGAAAGAGAGAAGGGAAGAGGTGATGGATGGACAGACAGACAAGGATCTGAGTGATCCCACAATACTTTACCTCCTCTCTGGGACACAAGTCACATTTGTCCTGTCCCCAGGGGTCCCTGCTGGGATCCTCACTCCAGCTGGTCTCTCCTGTGGCAGAGAGAGGGAAAGACCCTTTCACATCTCACATCCTGACAGCATTGAATATCGAGCCCCCATCCCTTGTGCAGAGCAATGGGATCTGGACAATTCCACTGGCAAACTCCCCCGTGGATGCATCTGTTCTACATGTTAACCCAGCTCTGACCCTGCTGCTGTGCGGGGACTGCTGGGCTCACAAGGCCCGGCGGAAGGGCTCTGTGTTGAGGAAGAAGGTGGGGCAGTGTGGGACAGACAGGTTCAAAGAAGGGGATCAGGGCATAAAGGGAAGGAGAGTGGGCAGGATGTGGAGTGGGGGCAGCAAAGGGAGGGAAGAGACCCGAGCAATCCTGCAAGCACCAGAGATTAAACCTGATGCAGGTGTTGGGGGCATGGTGTCAGGGTCTGATCAGGGGATGGTCAGAACAACAGGCCAAGGGGACGTTTTGTTTCTTTCTATTCGGCCATGAGCGAGGCCCATCAGACCACCCCTCTGGTCAATTTGAACCTCACTCACCTGCAGCACCAGCCGCAGACCCAGTGGAGGACAGGAGAGTCTGTTTGCAGGTGATCTCTGGGGAGGGATAAATTATTAATAATGTCAATAACGTCATTAGCATTTATTCCCCAGGCTCCTTCCATCCCAAGCTGCTTTCCAGGGATACACATGCAGCCACCTCTGTAATGGGACACAACAGCCTTATGGGTTCATCTAGCCCTGTATCCGGCCCTCTACCTGCTGCCCCTGATCAAACCAACAGGCTCATCTAGCCCAATATCCTCCCCACTCCTTGTCATACCAGATCAGACCTATGGGGGGGTCTGTGCAGTATTACAGCAGCTTGGCAGCACAGAAATGCAGCTACCTCTGGGGTTGGGGCAGCTGGTTAACAGCCATACAGCAGTGTTTCACAGGAATTGCTCACCTGGTGCTTAAATGTAGCCACTTCTGGGTGGGACACAGCAGCTGGTGAACAGCCACCCAATGATGCTGCACAAATAGGAGTTTGGGACAGGAAGTGAAAGAGAATCCTGAGCCTCCTGGACTCTGAGCCTGTGCACAAGCCAAGTTGCTTGTACAGAATGGTAATGGCAAGGAATAAAGTAGACCCACTGGCACTGTGAGAGCAGAAGCACTTGTGGCTGTGATAGGCCAGTGCGCATGTTAGAGGGGGAGAAGCGGAGCTACAATCAGCACCACCCACCTCCTGCCGCCTCTGTCTTTGCGGCAGAACTGGGATCGGATTCAGTGTCTTCACCGATGAATCCTGAAAAGAAAAATGGAAACTGACAAAATTCCAAACAATATGAGCCAAATTTTGATCTCAGTGAACCTGGTGTAAATCCAGGACCCCACCGAACAATGAAGTTAGGGCTAGATTCTGATCTCAGTTACACAGATCTAAACTTGGAGTGACTCCAAACGAATTGACCAAGAGTTCCAGTGTGCTATCCACTAGGCCTCCCACTTTGCCCACATCTTTCCTTGAAAACAGAGGTTTGACACTGGACGACCAGTAGGTGAAAATTTCATTGTACTATTATTGTTACATCACTGCAGTAGTCGGTACTGGATATGGCAAGGCAGACCCCTTCCCATGAAGAGGTCATGGTCTGTAAAAGATGATAGAAAGATTCTCATGCATGTGCGTAAACTGGAGTTATTTGAAGTGGACTCTGCACATTCCCACTCATAGAATATGCCAATGGTACAGCTCTGAGGGGGGACAGCAGTACCCTTTGGAGCACCTTCCTGCCCTATCCTTACCCTACCTGTATGTGCTGAGGGTGTGGCTAGGAAAGGGGGCCTGGCGCTCCAGCCACCTTGATTCCTTCCACCACCTCCTCAAGTCCAAAGTTGTAATTAGGACTCGAAGAAGTGGGGAAGATGGACAGGGAGTAGGAATGTGAAGAGTTCATGTCTGAGAACTCCAGCTCCAGGTGAATAACTTTAATTTCTTCCCTGAGTGGCCTCAGCACATTCCTTCTCATGGGACAGTGTGATAAGCAGCACTCCTATCTCTGGATGGTGGGATGCGGAGTCCTAGTTAAACAGTGATTGTAATATGGCTGTACCAATTTGGCTCCAATCTAGATGTCAGATCAGGGGAGTGGTGCTCCAGAAAGGTGTGAACAGAGATCAAGGTGGCAATTCTGCAGATCTCTAAAGTTGGGACATGTCTAAGGTAGGTCATGGAAGCTGCCTTTGCCCTGATAGTCTCCTGGAAGAGGGACAGAGCCACACAGGAGTGTCTGGAACATTTAATATGAAGTCTAACCTATTTGGACTGGTGTGGTGATGAGACTGCCTGCCCTTTATTGTGATCTTCATAGGAGACCAACAGCCTAAGTGATTTCCTGAACTCCTCAGGCCTATTCAAGTAGAAAGCAAATGCTCTGTTGGCATCTAATGCGTGCAACTTCACCTCCCGCAACTGAGGGTAAGGGCTAGGAAAATGTACTGGCAAGTGAATGGAATATTTGAGATAGAATTCTGTTACCACCATGAGGAGGGGTTTAGGGTGAGGGTGAAGAACCCCTTTATCTTGTGGAAGACTAAAAATGGTGGGTCATCCATAAGTGCTTGTAACTCTCCTCTTCTAGCAGATAGAATGGCCACAATGAAGACTGTCTTAACTCACCTCCCAAAGATTCAAAGGGCAGTTTCATGAGCTAAGTACAAGAAGGAGGTCCCATGTTGGTGTAGGTTCTTTGACTGGAGGATAAACATTCATTAGTCCCTTCAGGAATCTATTTACAGAGTCATGACTAAATACAATCTCATTGTCAATTAATACATGATTCACTCTCATGGATAAGAAAAGCCTTAAGCATCTCAAATGAAGCAGGTACTCCAGTGCAGGTTGAACAGGAGCTGAACTTGGGTTTATGCTATTATTAGGAGCCCAGAGTGAACCTTTTCCACTTAAGTCATAACATCGGCGGGTTGACTGTTTCTTGGAGTTTAAGAAAGTTTTGAACTTTTTCTGAGCAGGACAGAGTCCTATGGCCCATGCTGCCAAGAGAAGATATAGTGGGTCTGGCTGGCAAATCCAATCATTCTTATCAGTCAAAAAATATGTGGTTGCTAGGAGAGACAGACAGACCCCTTGTGATAGCTTTAGGAGGTCTGAAAATCATTATTGTAAGGGGAGGGTTGGGGGCAGGAGGGGTACTGAACTGAATGGAGCAGCCTTTGAACAATCTCCAGAATCCATCTGTCCATAGTGATGGCACTCCAGGTGTTGAAGGAGTGAGAAAGATGGTTTCTGAAGGGGGGGGGGTGTGGGGGGGCCACGGGCAGGCAAGTGAGTGATTGGGTAGAAATTGCTCAGAGATTCTCAAGGATCTCATCAAATCTGAGGCCAAGGACCTGGTGCACAAGTAGACGATGAAACTGATTTCCCTTCAGGATGAGGCTTATAAGTCTTCCCTTCTCTGCTGAAGATGAGCAAGGGGTTTCTGCTGATATTGTATCTTTTTCACTAAATAAGACAAAGACAACTGGTATTGCTGCCTGTAATACCTGAACATTGGCACATCAAACCTCCTCCTCGATGGCTGAAAGATCTCGGACAATCTAGCTGTAGACACAGTGACCTTTATATTTTCTAGAACTTCATCAGTTCAAGCACTGAATAATCTAAGCCTCTCAAATGGAAGGTCTTCCACCCTGGTTCTGTTTTTTGGAGGGAAACCGGAAGAGCGAAGCCAAGACTTATCTCTTAGTGTAATTGCTGAAACTGCCACACTGGAAGCTGCATCTCAGGAGTCAAACAAGCCTTTAAGTCATATTTTGCCACTGGCTGATCTTCCCAAATGGATGTTCTGGCCAGTTTCCTCTGCTTTTCTGGCAGAGACTTTGCAAATATACAAATCATCTCCTGTAGATGGTACTGCTACCTAGACATTACTGCCTGGTAGTTGAACACTCTAAGGCTCAATGTAGCTGAGGAGAAAACTTTTCTACTCAGGGTATCCAAGTTTTTGCCCTTTCTATCAGAAGGGGTAGAATGGACTTTACCTCTGTTTGTTCTCTGAACAGCAGCCGCCACTACCAATGAGTTTGGAGCAGAGTATGAAAATCTCTCAAGGGGAAGTTGATATTTTGTCAGCTTTCTTAGAATTGCTTGCCCAGGGGGTGGATTCAACCTGAATTTGTTGTTGTTGTTTTCTGGTTGCAAACCCTGTAGGGCTAGAATAATCCTTTTCTAGGGTGATTCCAAAGTATCAAATGCGTTGGAACGCTAGGGCTGAAGCCATCCTGTTAACTGCTACTTCCTACCAATTCATGAAATTGCAGTGCATCTTCTGAAGGAGAAGAAGCCAAAGAAACACACACATTATTGCATGGTGAATTTGAATATCTGGCTCCACATCTGGCTCTTTGAGCTCTATAGCCCCTCAGGTTCTTCCTCAGACAGAAAGTCTGGGACCAGCAACAGAGACTGTTCTGGAAGGAGGAATGGAGACAGCAAGGCAGATCAAGTGCTTGAGATGTCCCTTGACCCCTTTGGGGAGAAGGTCCTCTATGTGGCTGTCCAACTCCACCATGTAGATATGGTGATAGCTACATGAAGGCCAATATGGCCATCTGGCCCATGGAATTACCTCCCAGTACCCTCTCTCAAATGCCCCACTGAGGAAGGGTATCAGTCTACACACTTGGAACCAAGAGTCTCTATAGTGCTCTCTAGAGATCTATTCCTCAGGAGAGAAAGGGGAAGGAAGAGTGTCGGATGGATCCTATCCTGGTCCAGCAATGGATTGTGGATCAGAGTACGGATCTGAAGTGGTCTGTATGGAAGACATTACTGGTTTCGGTATCTGAAGGGCCGAGAATGGCAAGGTGTATCTCTTGGGGCAGCCTCTGGGGGAGGTTCCTGTGTTTCTGGGAAGCCTTCACCTGTGAGGGGGTGGTTAGTGACAGTTTGCAGACTCTTCTTTTCTGGGGATGGGAGCAGAGGGAAAGGAACAGAAGAAACTGGCTCAGCTGCCTTTTGTTTCTTTCCTTTGCCTTTCTGCCATGAGGACATTGTGTCCTGTGCTGCCTGAAGGGCTTTCTGATCTGACTGGGGATCTGAGTGGTCAGCCTGAACCACTACAGTAATCACAGATCTGGTAGGAACCAATGAATCCAAGGCAGCTTCAGGTGCCTCATCTGATATTGCCAAGAGAACCAGAAGGTTCATTTCATTAGGATTAAGGTCCTTATTATGCCTTTCATCCTCAATATGGCCCCTTGGCTTTGCTCTGGTTCCAAAGACTGCAACTGAGTTCTCAGAACTGATCCAGTTGAATCTATGAAGTGCCATCTCACAGCGGATATAGCCACATGCCTGTTGATATTCCTGTGTCCAGAGCCAGTGGTGCTGGAACCGAAGGGATACATTCCTGGGGCCTGGCTCTATTAGAAGAGGATGACATCTGCAAGGTCCTGTTCTGCTGGTCGATTGCATCTGATGGTCCCAGATCCTTTAGAACCAGGTGTTAGAGGGCTTTCTCTTCACCCTCTCCCCTGGTTCTTGTCACGCAGACAGAAAGCAGAAGACCAGAAGTCAGAAGTGCAGGCAATGCGATGTTTATTGGGGTTAGTTTCCAGCAAGCATCTGTACCATAACTCTGACACTGCAGACCCTTGTTTTCCAGTGTCCCTCTCCCCCTCCTCAGTAGGCATAAATATGCCTGAAATGCAGGCCCACAGTCCCACCCCTTACAATTTATGGTCATGTTCCATTTTGGGGGTCATGGGTCTGGGGTCTTCATCCCACCTTTTTTGTTCCCCGTGGGAGGGGTAAGGAGTGAGGTTGTGCTATGGTCAGGGACAGGCATTTCTCTGGCTTTTTAGTGTTTTATCTTCCCCCCAATTTCCCCTTGCCCCTCCCGACTGGTTGCGTGAGATAGGAGTTGAGACAGTCTTCATGTGTGTCCTCATATATTATACTCCCACCATGCCCAGTAACACTTTAACTGCTCTTATCTGTTCCCATTATATTAACAAACCCATGTGGCTTAGGCAAAAGCAACATACACAGTGTCTTTGTCCTGTGTTTACACATATTAGCAAGGATCCCTTTGTTCATACATATTAGTAAGAATGTAAAAAATCAAACAGGCAAGCAAGACTCAAAATTCTATCTCAGGCAAAAATACAGGCTTGAATCCTACATTGGCACTAGCACTCCTAACACCAGGATCTGAAGTCTGGCTCCAGTAGAAGAGGCCAGTATTTTAGTCAGGACTTTGCTAGGCAGTTTAGCTCTCAAGTTGGTCAGGACTGAAGCCGGCCTCTCCAGACTCACAGATCCATTGTGCTCAGAACTGGAGGGCTTAGCTGCCAAGGCATGGGATCCCATCAAATTAAAAATAAGGAGTAAAATAAATAATTACAATGCAATAAATAAAAAAAATCAAAATTAAAAGATCAAATCTACCTAAACTGAGTTGTTAACTAGCTAGTCGGAAGGCACTGGGAACAGACCATTCTGACCAAGGTGGGTTGGATCAACCCAGTGATGTTCTTGACCTGTCTGGTACCACAGTGGGAAGAAACAGAGGCAGCTGGGGCACCACACCTCTGTTATAGTTTTATTGTGAGAACATGCAGGAACAGTGAGGGGAGATGGAAAGGGGCGTGAAAGCACTCCAGTGGCCACTATTAGTTAGGAGACCATTCCACTGTGAGAGCTGCCCCATCAGCGCATCCTGTGAGTGGGAATGTGCAGAGGCCACTTGCAGAAGGTGTGTCAGCTGGTCCAGGTGAACTCTAGGGAATCAGGAGTCGGGGCCACATTGGGCCAGCCACTGAACATAAAGAACATAAGAGCTGCCATACTGGGTCAGACCATGTCCTGTCTCTGACAGTGGCCTGTGCCAGACCTTCATGGGGAGTGTACAGACCAGGGAAATTATAGACTTATTACCCATCTTCCACTATTGGCCTCTGGTAGTCAGAGGTTGAGGGTCACTCCAAGCATAGGGTTCCATCCCTGACCATTTTGACTAATAGCAAATGATGGACCTATCTTCTGTGAACTTAAGAACATAAGAACAGCCATACTGGGTCTGACCAAAGGTCCATCTAGCCCAGTATCCTGTCTACTGACAGTGGACAGTGCCAGCTGCCCCGTAGGGAATGAACAGAATAGGTAATCATCAATGCCCATGGAATGGTATTCATGGTAATCATCAGGGGTTTCAAATATACAAAGCAGGCTGGGTGTTTGACACCACTGGGATAGAGAGATTGAGAAGTTACCTAATGGGATACTGACACTTTACATTGACACACTCTTGCCTTGCAAGGAGCATGGGAGAGATTCAGGGACATGGTGAGAGGGCAGAGTTAAGGCTGTCTGGGGTAATGGCATTTCCAGAGACAACATTAGTTTTTGATCACACAGATGCTATCACCAATATACTGGAATGAGTCAGCAAGGGTTCTAGTAGGGGTAGATCATAACAGAAAGCTTTCAGGGAAGATCAGGCAGCAGCAAGAGGACCAGGCCACCCACTACAGGACAATGGGAGGTTTTAGGAACACAGTTATTCTGCAGACAAACCCGCTCTGTCCCTGTGTGTGGTTAACAAAGGGTTAATGGAGCCATGCAATAACTTACCCACAGCTCTGACCCCGGTGTTAGCAGATGGATGCTCTGGCTCCCAGTAGCCCTGTTCTGCAGGGAAGGAGGGAAGAAGGGTGAGAGGCTGATTGAGAGAGTGACAGAGAGCATCAGCCTCATGGAGCTGAAGAGCTCTTGGAGCAGGGGTAAAAAGGGGCCATGGACCCTGCCAGCTTCACTCACCCTCCTGAGAACTCCCCCTCCCACCACCCTGTGATGTTCTGTACCTCGAGGGAACACCCAGCACCCCCATGTTCATTCTTATAAAATGATTGTGTGGTATCCAATGCGAAGGAACACAGTTATTCTGCAGACAAACCCGCTCTGTCCCTGTGTGTGGTTAACAAAAGGTTGATGGAACCATGCAATAACTTACCCACAATTCTGACCCTAGTGTTAGCAGATGGACCTTGCTCTGACTGCCAGTAGTTCTGACCTGCAGGGAGGAAGGGAAGGAGGGTGAGAGGCAGAGAGAGAGAGTGACTGACAGCATCAGCCTCATGGAGCTGAAGAGCTCGTGGAGCAGGGGTATTAAAAGGGGACATGACACTCCCAATGGCCATGGACCCTGCCAGCTTCACTCACCCCCGAGAGCTCCATCTTCCACCACCTTGTGGGGGAGACCCCCTCTCCATGTGACCCCAAGTACCTTATCTCCCCTCACCTGCCAGACCTTATAAAAGGAGAGCTGAGAGAGTCGGGGGGTGGTGGCATGAGGGAGGGGGCAGAGAGAAGCTGGCTCTGGGAGACAATAGTGAAGGGGGTAGAGAGGGACAAGTATTGACATTCCCACTGCCCACTTTGCTGTAGAGGGTCCCAGGGTGGCAGAGGGAAGCCCCCTCCCCTTTTCCTCCCCCTCCCCAACCCCTGTCCCAGTTTTTCACTATCAAACGTTGCTCACCCGGCAGAGAGAGCAGGAGGTCAGGGTGGGAGGAGCAGGAGGTACCTGCAGCCCCATCACTTACTGTGCTCACCAGTCACTGCTGCTCTCTAGTGTAGTTTCTCCACACAAACACAAACACACACACACACACACCCCTTTGGAATGAGATCTGAGCCCAGAGCAAAACCCAGATGTAAGAGGCCCTCACCCCAGAGCTGAGAGGGGTTTGAGAGTTGATGTGACTGGTACAAACAGATCCTCTGTGACAGGGCAAATCAGAGCCCCAGGGCCCCATCACTTGTGTCTGCATCACTCCCCAGGCCATGACGGCCATAATCGCCCCACACTCCACACACCTGCACATTATACAGTATTGAGAAGGCTGTTTGAACACCCATGTCCCAGCCCCAATACCACAGTGATGGGTGAGGGATGAACTAGTGGCCTCTTTGGGATGGGCACTGGGTACTGCCCTTTCACAG
Organism: Mauremys reevesii; assembly: GCF_016161935.1. Taxonomy (NCBI): domain Eukaryota; kingdom Metazoa; phylum Chordata; order Testudines; family Geoemydidae; genus Mauremys; species Mauremys reevesii. The sequence continues at coordinate 417,515 of NW_024100906.1, forward strand.
CACAGAGGGAGCATGTTTTCTCGGTGTCATGTATTTACACTCTGGCTTTCTAATGAGGGCTCTGTTTTCCGCTATCGGTCCCTGGTAGAGGAAGCCCTGGCGCTCTATGTACTGGCTTGGCTTCAACTTGTGCAGCCTCCACATTATGTCTGGGTTCATTCTTTTAGTCCTGATGTTCTGGTATTGCTTCCTGTTCAGCACCTTCCCATGGAGGAAATTCAGGACTTTGTTGACTTGGGAGACACGCTGGATCAGCTGTTCTCGGTGCCGGTCAACAAAATGTTTCCCTGGGGAGAAGGATGGCACAAAAAAAAGTCAGTTACTGATTTTATCATTTATTTACTTTGATTTCTACACACTACAATAAAAGCTCCCTGGCCCATGCTGCAGGAGTCTGTACATCCACACCTGACCTCCATGCCATTACACTGGGGCTAATCCAGATCTCTGCAATGAGTCCCAAAGGGATGTGGCCTTGAGAGGGAATGCCTGCCAGCCACTCTCTCTCTTGTAGCAAAGGGCTTCAGCTCTGGCACCTCTGCTCACTGTAACGGCGGCAGTGTGCCACTGGGAGAGAGGTGGACAGAGGGTGGTCCAAGAGCATTTAGGGATTTACAGGTCAAAACGAAGATCAATGTAGAGACCCACAGACATCCAGTGCAGGTCATAGGATGCAGATTTGCTCACAAAATGCCCCCTGCTTAGTAAGTGGGCTGCTGAATTCTCTACCAGCTGCAGGTCCTGAGTAGCATTAATGCAGAGGGGACAGAGGCAGAGATAACAGTGGCAAGGTCTGTGTCCAGAAGGAGGAGCTGAAGCCTCCCAGCCATCTAGATGGATAAAACCAACCTGGCTGCTGCTGTTGTTGCTCCCTGGCATCCTTGTAATAGCCGGGATTCAAATTAGACACCAAGATCGTGAACCTAACCAGCGAAAGTTGGGCACACACCTTCAATCAAAGGGGGAAGAATCACCCCCCACCATCTCTTCCTGTTGCTTCTCCCAACCAGCCCACATCACCTCAGTCTCACAGTTGGTTTGAGTCTCACCCAACTGGCTCTCTGCACTGTAAGCAGGACATGACATGAGCACCACAAAGGAGCCCTCTCGTCCCCCCATCCCCAATGGACAGGGCTTTTGAAGGCAGTTCTACTGCCCAACTGTGAAGTGATGTGCCCTCACTCCAGTGGAGAAGAGACAAATGAGCCACCTGGGCCTGTTGGGGACTAACAAGGTGCACTGTAAGGCTTGTTCCGCCTGACTGGGAGAGCTTAAAAAGGGAAAACCTGCCACAGGAAGAGGTGATGAGCAGGAGGAGAGCTGCTCCCTCACAGAGACTGCTAACAGAGACAGGTCAGCCGAGAGGGAGACCATTGCAGGCCTCACCACTCCTGAAGCTGCACAGACCGGCTGTGAAGCAGGACAGCCCAAGAGGAGGGGCTGGAGGTAAATCCCACTAAAGACAATAGACTTGCAGCTAGACCAAGCCCAAAGGACTGAATCCAGAAAGACGGCCTGAGGAACAGGCCATCTTTGCCTTTCTTTGTCTTCACTCAGATTCCCCTCTCTCACAAGGGAAAGAGAGGGGAGAGGACCTTTCATTTGTCTGTTTGTTCTACTTGGAGAACCCCTTATGTGCTATGAACTAGGGGGAAGGACATTATAAATGACTGGAAGCAGGGTTTGGAGGGGATGAAAGGGAGCCTCTTCCCCCCCCAACCAGTGCTGGGGAGCCAAACCTCACAAGCAAGAATAAAACAGAGCCCCTCAAAGAAGAACCTTAATTTATTTATTCCTTTTATGAAGGTGAATCTCAAAATGCTTTCCAGACTGTAGAGATGGAGATAGCCACATTTCAGTCCAGGATGAGCAATCTCTGGGGTGGGGTGCGGCAGCTGAAGAACAGCTACACAGCAACAACTGGCTGACCAGAGACCAGCCAGAGGCTATGCCGGGCAGATAGCAACCTAGGGCCCAGAGCAGCACTTGTCTGTGGCTGACCTGCCCACCGTCATTCCTGTGAACTCCAGAAACTCACAGCCAAGCCCTTCCCCACTTTTTCTGTCCAGCTCTTTTCCCTCCTGTGACGCTGACAGTGCATTCGCCATGGTAACTAAGCTCTCAACTCATAGACCCCAGGCTATGACTGTTTCCTGGTGAACAGAGCCACTGGGCCCAGAGCCCCTGTCCAGCTAACACAACAGCAGCTCCCAGCACCTGTCTAATGGGATGATCCAGGAGGAATATTGGAAGGGGTAGGGCAGGGTGGGGTGGTTTTAGGAAAGGGGGTTTAGAGGGAGAGAGGCTGCTAGGATGAGGGTGGATCCAGCAATGGCTGGAGGTTTTAGAAGCTGTGTCATTCTGCAAATCCATGGTCACTAGTGCAGTTAACCAAGGGTTAATTCTACTGGGCCATTAATAACTCACTCCCAGCTCCTACCCTGGTACCAAAGGGGGAATCTGTAATCCTTGTTCAGCCCAGATACCACAGTGATGAGTGAGGGATAAACTCACAGAGAGATGCCGGCAAAATCATGGAGCAGGTCCTCAAGGAATCCATTTTGAAGCACTTGGAGGAGAGGAGGGTGATTGGGAACAGTCAACATGGATTTACCAAGGACAATCCTTCCTGAACAACCTGATTGCCTTCTATGATAAGATAACTGGCTCTGTGGATATGGGGAAAGTGGTGGACGTGATATATCTTGACTTTAGCAAAGCTTTTGATATGGTCTCCCACAGTATTCTTGCCAGAAAGTTAAAGACGTATGGATTGGATGAATGGACTATAAGGTAGATAGAAAGCTGGCTAGATTGTCGGGCGCAACGAGTAGTGATCAACGGCTCAATGTCTAGTTGGCAGCCGGTATCAAGCGGAGTGCCCAGGGGCTGGACCTGGGGACAGTTTTGTTCAGCATCTTTATTAATGATCTGGATGATGGGATGGACTGCACCCTCAACAAGTTTGCTGATGACACTAAGCTAGGGGGAGAGGTAGATACGCTGGAGGGTAGGGATAGGGTCCTGTCATAAACAGATAGTTAAGGGTTAATGTCTCTTTTACCTGTAAAGGGTTAACAAGCTCAGTAAACCTGGCTGACACCTGACCAGAGGACCAATAAGGGGACAAGATACTTTCAAATCTCGGTGGAGGGAAGTCTTTGTTTTGTGTTCTTTGTTTGGTTGTTGTTCTCTCTTGGATCTAAGAGGGGCCAGACGTACATACAGGCTCTCCAATCTTCCTGAAACAGTCTCTTCAGTTCAATATAGTGAGTATTAGTTAAAAAGGCGGATTAGTCTTTTGTTTGTTTTCTTTATTTGCAAATGTGTATTTTGCTGGAAGGATGTTTTACCTCTGTTTGCTGTAACTTGTATTTATGCTAGGGGAGAGGGAGTCCCTCTAGTTTTTATAAGCTGTATACCCTGTAAGCATTTCCATCCTGATTTTACAGAGATAGATTTTACTTTTTTCTTTCTTAATTAAAAGCTTTTCTTTTTAAGAACCTGATTGATTTTTTCCCTTGTTTGAGACCCCAGGGGATTAGTCTGACTCACCAGGGAGAGGTGGGGGGAAAAGAGGAGGGGGAAGGTGAATCCCTCTTTGGTTTAGATTCAAGGAGTTTGAATCAATGTGGAGTCTCTCCAGGCGACCAAGGGAGGGAAAGTCTGGGAGGGGGAAAGGTGGGGGAATGGTTTATTTCCCTTTGTGTTAAGACCCAAGGGGTGTGGGTCTTGGGTTCCCCAGGGAAGGTTTGGGGGGAATGGAAAGTGTACCAAAACACTGTATTTTTGGTTGGTGGCAGCGCTATCAGATCTAAGCTAGGATTTAAGCTTAGAAGGGTACATGCAGGTCCCCACCTTTTGGATGCTAAAGTTCAAAGTGGGGAACAATCCTATGACAGGTCCAGAGTGACCTAGACAAATTATTGGGCCAAAAGAAATCTGACGAGGTTCAACAAGGACAAGTGCAGAGTCCTGCACTTAGGACGGAAGAATCCCATGCACCACTACAGGCTGGGGACCAACTGGTTAAGCAGCAGTTCTGCAGAAAAGGACCTGGGGATTACAGTGGATGAGAAGCTGGATATGAGTCAGCAGTGTGCCCTTGTTGCCAAGAAGGCTAAAGGCATATTGGACTGTATTAGTAGGAGCATTGCCAGCAGATCGAGGGAAGTGATTATTCCCCTCTATTCGGCACTGGTGAGGCCACAGCTGGAGTATTGCGTCCAGTTTTGGTCCTCTCACTACAGAAAGGACGTGGACGAATTGGAGAGAGTCCAGTGGAAGGCAACAAAAATGATTAGGGGGCTGGGACAAATTACTTATGAGAAGAGGCTGAAGGAACTGGGGTTATTTAGTCTGCAGAAGAGAAGAGTGAGTGGGGGATTTGATAGCAGTCTTCAACTATCTGAAGTGGGGTTCCAAAGAGGATGGAGCTAAACTGTTCTCAGTGGTGGCAGATGACAGAACAAGGAGCAATGGTCTCAAGTTGCAGTTGGGGAAGTCTGGGTTGGATATCAGGAAACACCATTTCACTAGAAGGGTGGTGAAGCACTGGAATGGGTTACCTAGGGAGGTGGTGGAATCTCCATCCTTAGAGGTTTTTAAGGGCCGGCTTGACAAAGCCCTGGCTAGGATGATTTAGTGACTGGACCTGCTTTGAGCAAGGGATTGGACTAGATGACCTCATGAGGTCTCTTCCAACCCTAATATTCTATGATTCTATGAGGTAGCACTCCCACTGGGATGGGCTTGGGGAACTTCAATTTATTTACACCAGTTACTTACCTTCCAATTCTTCAACAAGGGTTCGGTTTGTCTCCTTCAGTGCCTGGTAGAGCCGGTTCTTTTGCCATGTGTCCCACCTCGGCACTAGCTGGTACAGCTTCCACATCTTCAGTGGATCAGTTACAATGCTCCGGCATTGCTCATTGCTCAGCACTCTCCTGCACAGAACATCCACATTGGAGACTCGCTGGATCAGCTGCTCTCGGTGCCAGTCGACAAAGTGCCCCTCTGAAAGGAGGAACACATAAAAACAAAAACAAAACATAAAACAGTGCTGTGAATTACTGATCTCATTGCAGGTTGTTCCCTGGGGCTGTGTACTCAGAGCCTTGAGCAGGGTCTGGAGCAAAGCTGCACTGCCCCCAGGAGGAGCTCCAGGATGGATTGAGTCTCCCGGGTCGCAGCCCTCCCCCCGTTCCCCAGCACACAGGGGGACATGCTCAGCTGAACAATCACTTTGGTCCCCATCTGCTTCCCCACTACACCCAGCCAGTTCCACGGGGCAGAGCCACAGCCCCACCTCCTCCCTGCCCCTTGTCAGTGCTATGGGGTGTATTGTGCCCCACAGTCACATGGCGGGAGCAGCCCCCTTTGCTCCTCTCAGTGCTGTGCTTGGCACCTGCACAAGGAGAGAAGGTCCCTTGGGGCTCCCCATGCGTGTTACATGGACAAGGCAGTATGTAGGCCCTGCTAACAAAGCTCCTTTATTTCTCTAGTCCTTCTTATCCAGGTGACTCCCTAAGAGCTACAAAGGTGGTAGAGATGGGGACCACTCATACAATATAGAAATGCAATTACCTCTGAGGTAGAGCACAGAAACTCTTTAGCAACCACCCAACAACACAGCACAAGAACTTAAGATGGGAATTACAGAGAGCAGGTTTTGGCTGTTGGGAAGATGGGATGAGACCTTTGCTGGACTCCTGGCTGCATCAGCGGGGTAGAGAGAAATTGGTAAGTCCCCGACAGTGATATTGATCACAGGTATGTCTCTGGGGCCGATGATGAGTCGAGGAGATGGTCAGAGTTAAGGCTGTTTGGGGTAACTGCATATCTAGGTGTAGCACTAACTTCTGCCTTTTCTCTAGCAGCTCCCAGCACTCGCATATTGGGATGATCCAGGAGGAATATTGGAAGGGGAAGGCAGGTTGTGGTGATTTCAGTTAGGGGCACAGAGGAGGACAGGCAGCTGGGAGGAGGCTGGCTCTGGGAACATCTAGGATTTGCAAAAGCAGCACTATTCTGTGAGGATTAACACCCCATAGCAATTTATACATTATTTACAGCTCCTGTCTTACTAGGGCTGCTTTACAATCGTTGGCCAGCCCCAATACCACTGTGATGCTTGAGGCGTAAAGACCTAGAGAGATGAGCTAATGACCCCACTGGGATGCACTCAGGGTGCAGGTCCCTAGGAGTGCAGTGGGAGGGAATTTTCTTGATTCCATTCATTTACCCTCCAGTTCTTTGATGAGGGCTCTGTTTGTTTCCTTCAGCAACTTGTGGAGTCGGTCCTTGAGTTCTCTGTTCCAGCTCGGCACCAGCTCATACAGCTTTCGCATCTTCTCTGAGTCAGTGTCCTCAGTTTTGATGCTCCCACATTGCCCAGGCTTTGTTGTGACCTGCAACAGGACTTTGTCCATGTTGGAGACTCGCTGGATCAGCTGCTCTCGGTGCCGGTCAAGAAAATGTTCCCCTGAGATAGAAAAAGTTAAAAACATTAAGTCACTGAGTTAAAGTTTCTCTTTGTGAGCCTCAGAGCTAGAAGGCCTAGAGAAATGAGACACTCTTCTCCCCCTACAGGAGAGAATAGGAAAACCCAGCTCAGGCCAGCTTCCTTTACATGAATTATAAGCATGCTCACCCATAGTTCCACACCATGGATTGTGCTGCATTCTTTCGAATTTGTCTGTGTTTTGTTTTTATGCATGGTGATATCTTGTCAGAGGAAAAAATGGTTAATAACCTGTTCTGTAACTCTTGGTCTCCGAGAGGTGTTGCACATCTCTATTCTACTCTTAGTGTATGCCTGCCCCATCCACAATCATCAGAAATTTTTCCCTCAGTGGTATCCATTGGAGCAACTTAAGTGTCCTCTGACATTACTCGCCCACTGCATGCCAGTATAAAAGGCTGAGCCATACCTGCTCTCATCATTTCCTTCTTGCCACAAAACTCCAATGAAGGAGCGTAGAAGGGCAGGTTGTGGAATGGACATGTGCAACACATCTCAAAGTATAATTATGGAACAAGTTTGTAACTGTTCTTTTCTCCTTCATATGATTGCACATATGCATTTTGATCTTGGTGACTCACAAGCCATAAAAGCAGGGAGAGGGATGGCAGTCTATCTGACTAAGACTGGAGGACAACTCGCCCAAATTTAGCATCTTCCCTAGACTGTTCAGTGATGGCATAATGGGATGCAAACATGTGGACTGAAGACCAAGTTGCTGATCTACAAGTAAATAGAAAATGGATAGAAACATGCATAAGCAATCTCGTTGAATGTATGCTTACTTTGCTTGGCGGGGTTACCTCAGCTGGGGGTAGAATAAGCAAATACACTATGCGATTCATGACAAAATTCTCTGAGACAAGACTGGGAGACCTTTCATCCGCTCTGTGATTGCAACAAATAGCTGGGTTGACAAATGGAACTGATTAGACCTGTCAATGTAAAATGCCAAGGCCCTTCTCATATCTCTCCTCTTACCTATTTGAGACTGGTAAAACATAGGTAAGTAAACTGCCTGGTTGATATGGAAGTCAGATACCACTTTAGAGGGAAACCTCAGATGAGGGTGTAGATATACTTTATCTTTAACAAAAACTGTATAAGGCAGTTCAGAACCAGTATATGAAGCTCGACTGCCTGCCTAGCTGAAGTGATGGCTGGACAGTTGCCATCCACGTAGGGAGGAGCAGAGGAGGCTATGCTAATCCAAGCCTGAAAGGTTAACCAATCAGAGTAGGCCAGAAATATAACGAGGCTTTGACAGGCTGGTATCTGTGGGTGCATGAGAGAGGAAGAGACCAGGAAAGAAGCAACAGGAGAAGCTCAACAGCACTGGAGAAGGCAACTGGGCAGAAACAGTAGTGAGAGAGGGTAAAATTGTAGCAAAGGCAGACAGAGCAGAAGGACCTGAGGTGAGGCAGAGGGATTGGTGAAGGAGTGTAAATCTAATTTTCTTTCTAATTTATAAGATTGCTTGGGTGTGTCTGCTAATAAGGCTGGATGTCTGCAATTGAGTGCAATCCACCGCACCCATTCTGTGATTGTCTGGCCAACATTCTCAGAATGTCAGGGTATGGCTACACTTACGGTTTGCAGCGCTGGTAGTTTGCAGCGCTGGTCATCCAGCTGTGTAGGAGCAGCACTGGTGTCTGGCCACACTCACAGCTACCAGCGCTGGTGTGTGGCCACATTTGCAGCATTTGCAGCGCTGTTGGGAGTGCTACATTATGGGCAACTATCTCAGCATTCAAGTGGCAACAACGTGCTTTTCAAAAGAGGGGGGTGGAGGGTGGTGTACTGTGACAGGGAGCGGGGAAGATAGAGAGAGTGGATTTTTGGAGCCAACACTGTGTGTTAGCTTCCTGGATTGAAAAATCACAAAATGTTCGCGAACCCTTAGTCTTAGGCCAGGTCTACACTACGGGCGGGGGTCGAATTAGGGTACGCAAATTCAGCTACGTGAATAGCGTAGCTGAATTCGAACTACCCTAATTCGAAAAACTCACCCGTCCAGACGCGGCGGAACCGAACTCCGCGGCTCCAAGGTCGACTCCGCCAACTCCTTCTGCCGAGGTGGAGTACCGGAGTCGACCGCGGCGCTTCCGGAGTTCGAACTATCGCGTCTAGATCAGACGCGATAGTTCGAACTCCGAAAAGTCGAACTCACCGTGTCGACCTGCGCGGTAAGTGTAAATGTAGCCTTAATTGCAAACAGCCTGCATCCAATGCTGTTTCTCTGTCAAGCAAACATTCACTCCCTGCCTCTCATTTGATCGTTCACAGCCAGGTACAGATAGCTCCTGTTTGCTGTGATCAGTGTTTGTTTTTTTAGATAAGCAGTTCAACGGAGCTCCGATAGGAGTTCACAACAAAACAAAGAGAGGCTGCATAACAAAACAAAGAGAGTAATTTATAAAAGCATTCTGGGATACATCCTTATACCCTGGAGGCCAATCACAGCGCTGGTGTGTGGCCACACTTGATGACCAGTGCTGCAGCACCAGCGCTGGAATCCTTATTCCCCATGCTGAGTGAGGTGTACAGCCAGCGCTGCAGCCAGGGAGTTGCAGCGCTGGAAGTGCCCTGCAGGTGTGGCCACTTACTAATTGCAGCGCTGGTGGAGGCTTTCCAGCGCTGCAACTCGCCAGTGTAGCCATAAAGTCAGTATTAAGAAGTAGATGTATGTATATGTAATGTTTTCTTATACGTATGTATAGGCTTCTGTGTATTCTATCATTGCAGATTCAATGTTCTACTGTAACTGCATATTGAAAGCTCTATACATGCGTATAAGAAGTGTCTGTGTGTGTGTCTTAAGTAGTTTATTGTAACCATATATAGTCTGTGCCTCCTATTTATTCCAGTATGCTATGCTCTTTATGGTGGTGGGGTGGGGGTTGTCCCTAGGAGCACAGGGACAGATTATTTTATTTACTCAATATATTTACCATCTAGCTCTTCAACCAGGGCTCTGTTTCTTTTCTTCAGTGTCTGGTACAGCCTGTCCTTGAACTTTCTGTCCCTGGTCTGCACCAGTTCATACAGCCTCCGCATGGTCTCTGGGTTGGTTCTGATGCTCCGGTATATCCCAGGCTCCAGTACATCCCTGTAGAGCAGATCCAGGACTTTGTCGACTGAGGAGACTTGTTCGATCAGCTGCTTTTGGTGCTGTTCAACAAAATGTTCTCCTGGGAAAAGGAGCACAAAAACCTATGAATAACTCAGTTTAATAGCAAAGCTATTGGGGGCTGTGCCTGCCCCAGGAGGAGCTCCAGGACAGATCATGCCTCAGGAGTCACAGCCTCTCCCCCAGCTTCCTGGCACACAGGGGGACATGCCAGTTGCATAATCCCTTTGGATGGGTCTATCCGATTCCCTGTTGCACCCAGCCAGCTCCATGAGGCATTGTGTTTCCCTGGAGCTGGCAGTCACCAATGGGAGTTATCTGCACACACTCAGGCGCAATCAGCGTGTTGGGTGTGCCTATGCTAGCTGGTGGAGGCAGTAGCTGGGCCTGCTTGGTAAAGATGTATTTGTGATACGAGGACATGGGTGGATTCCATTGAGGTGTGTGACAGAGCTGTGATTACGATGTGAGGAGATCTGTGTTTTGCACACTCTGCTGTGTGTGAGCAAAGAGCTGCATGTGTACCTTCAGGATCCAGCATGCATCATGTCAGTGCAGAATTGTGTGTGTTGTATCATTAGCAGGACACGGGGGGCTATTACAAAGGGTATTGTCCGAAGTGTAGTGGAGTATAAGAGGTTTCTGATGCTTTAATGATGCTCCAGTGAAAGGGTAGGGTGAGATGGCATCCCATGAGTACTGGTTCGTCTGCAATGGAACTGGGTGGTGTGACTGCCAGCTTCTCTAGATGTACCCACACTTAGCCAGTTAAAAATATCAATGTAGCCAGGGTAGCCGAGGTGGCAGCTCAAGGCCAAGCCACTGCCCATGCCACCCCAGCTACGCTGCTATTTTTAGCACACTAGTTCGAGCAGAGCCAGGGCCGGTAGGTTTACATGAGCTGGGAATCACACTTCCCAGCTCAAATGTAGACGTACCCTTAGGGTAAGGTAGTTAAAGCCTGGTTCTTAAATTGCCACTGTGGGGTTTTATTTCTGGGGAGCTGACTAGGGTGTGTATGTATGCCAGGATCTGGAGCCACCTGAATCTTATCATGCCAAGGGGCAGCATGAGATGTGCTATGAGGCACATTGCTCGAAGAGGGCAGAGAGAAGGTGGCGTGGGCAACCTTTTTATTTTCCTTTTTGTCTTTTAATAGTGTTCAATAGAATCCTCTGGGTATGAGTGAATGGACTGGAAAAGGAGAAGAACTTGTACATTTCAGCAATTGTGGGGCTGGCAGACTAAAGGTATGTCTGTTAATGGGGCATATTGGGGCATTGCTGAAAGGGGAAAGAGTTAAGGTTGCAAAGGCATGTACCTTCACTGGGCATCCTGGTTTTCAGAAGTTTGAGTTTTGCTCAGCTCAGTGCAGGCTTTAGGCCGGCTTTAGGCCAATTCCCCCGATTCCCCTGAATCGGGCCCCGCGCCCTAAAGAAGAGCGCCTAACTTAGGCACCTTTTTAATTTTTACTCACCTGGCGGCTCTCCGGGTCTTCGGCGGCAGGTCCTTCACACGCTCTGGGTCTTTGGTGGCACTTCGGCGGCGAGTCCTTCAGTGCCGCCGAAGACCTGGAGCGAGTGAAGGACCCACCGCCAAAGTGCTGCCAAAGACCCAGAGCACCGCCGGGTGAGTCATCCCTGCCGGAGCCCCATCGAAATTATTCAAATCGGGCCCCACACTTCCTAAAGCTGGCCCTGGTTCTACATGGGGACAACATGCCACCAAGCAACCTTAGCTCTGCCCTGATGTCAGTTTTTGCCATTGTCTAGACAGACTTTGACTGCCTTACCTGGCTGGATGGCAGTGAGGACTGGGGAGAGGGCAGCTACTAACTGGCTGTTTGTTCCCCTCCCCCACACACCACAACTTCCCTGTAGCCTTGCTCCCCATGCTCTCTCTCCCCTCCCATCCCCCTTTCCCTCCCCCTCCCAATGTCCTTCCATTTATCTGGTCCCCTCCTAACAAAACCCTGTGCTAAAATTAAACAGAAACAACAGACTTGGAACACTTATGTGCCACTTGCCAACCACCACCATGGCCTGGGTATTGTAGCCCCCTTCCACCTCCTACCCGCCACCCTGTCTGGTTAGACTGTCAGCTCTTTCTCTTATTCTGGAGCTTTCCAGTGCCCAGCACACTGGGGCCCCACCAGGAAGGGGTGGGTGTAGTGGGGAGGATTTTAGGGTGACAGGGAAGCAGGGAGGAGGCCTGGTTTCTTGTTGGTAGGTTATAGAAGCTGTGTTGCTCTGTGGGTGAATATGCTCAGCCCCTCCGTGCAGTTAACCAAGGGTTAGTCCTGCTGGGTGATTTGACTCACCTGTAGCTCCTGCACTGGTTTTTAGTGCAGATGACTCCCAGTCCCAGCCACCAGCACCTGCAGGAAAGAGAGCAAGTGGGATACAGAGAGTGAGGATTGACTTAGTGGAACAGAGATCTCAGAGCCAGAGTGTCGAAACTGGGCATGATTCTCCCCCAGCCATAGGAACCACCCCCATCCTGGCCTCCTTCCCCAGCCCATGAAAGCCCCGATCCAGCTCCCAAAGTCACCAACCCTTGGGGGAACCCTCCTCCTCTCTCTGGGACCCCAGAACAGTTAATGAAGAGTTAACTGTACTAGGTCATTAACAACTCACTCGAAGCTCCTGCCCTTGGACTAAGGAACTACTTTAGAATCCTTGTCCAGCCCTGATACCATAATGATGGGCAAGGGATAAACATGCAGAGAGATGTGCCAGTGCCACCCCCTGGGAGAGCTGGGGGAGGTTGTTATCTTCATTACAGCTCCTTACCCTCCAGCTCCTCGACAAGGGCTCTGTCTGTTGCTTTCAGTGCCTGGTAGAGCCGGTCCTTGCGCCATGAGTCCCAGCTGGGCACCAGCTTGTACAGCTTCCGCATCCTCACTGGGTCAGTTCTGATGCTCCAGTATTGCTCATCATCCAGTACGTCCCCATGGAGCAGAGCCAGGACTTCGTCCACCCGAGAGACTTGCTGTATCAGCTGCTTTCGGTGCTGCTTGACAAAATGATCCCCTGAAGAGAAAGACATTTAAAAATGAAACAGCCTGGAATTGCTGAATTGAATCACCATGTTATTTCAGCCAGTTACCAGAGCCCTGAGCAGGGGTTAGGACAAAGCTGCCCTGCCCCCAGGGGGAGCTCCGCGACAGATGGTGCCTCAGGGATCGTGGTCCCTCCCTAGGAGCACATGGATTGAACAGTTCCTCTGCTCCACTCAGCGCAGGGGCTGTTTCAGTCATGTGCCCTGCACTGGGAACAGTAAGTTCTTCTTTGCCTCCTCCCCCACCACACACACCCACACACTGAAGGGACAGGGCACGATCTGGTCCTTGGTAACAAAGCTTCTTTATTTCTCCAGTTCCTCTTACCCAGAGGAATCTCAAAGTGCTTTACAGGCTAAAGAGCTGGGGATCACTTCCCTGCACTGACATACAGCCACTTTTGGGACAGGACCTGGCAACTCTTTAACAACCACACAACAATGCAGTACAATTTAAAACAGCAGTGAACAGTTCTAGCTATTGGGGAGGAAGGTTATGGGCAGGACCTTTCACAGACTCCCAAGTGAATCAGCAGATGACTTTTTAATCGCTCTCTCCCCTAAGGAAGAGACTGTGAAGTTAATTCTTAAATGTCATTGGGTTCAGTGAAGAGTGGGGGGATATGGGGCAGAGCTAAGGCTGTTTGCGGTAACTACATTGCTAGGTTCAGCACTAATTGTTCCAGCTGCTCCCAGCAAAGTGTAAAAGGATGATCCGGGGGAATACTGGAGGGGGGCAGGCTGGGGTGATTTCTGGGAAGGGGTATAGAGAGAGGTGAGGAGGCGCCAGCTGGAAGTTGCAGAAGTGGTGCCATTCTGAAAATACATTTGTAGTCACTAATGCAGTTAACTAGAGATTAACCCCCTTGGGTGATTTATAGCTCAGCTGCAGCTCCTGCCCTGGCCCTAGGGGGCTGCTTTAAAATCCTTGCTCAGTCCTGAAACCAGTGATGGCCAAGGTGTACAAAGAAACAGTTACTTATTGTAACCATAGTTCCTTGAGATGTGATGCAGATGCGTATTGCACTTAAGCGAGAGTCCATCTAGCATGCCAGATCTGGAGAATTTTGTCTAGCACTATAAGTAGAGGGGTGGCACTTTCACATCATGCGTATAGTCCCTCCTCTGCCTATATGAGGCTGCGCAGCCCCAACCCCTATCAGTTCCTATGCACCGGGCCCTCAGAGATGCGACCCATAAAAACGGCCCTACTGGGTGAGACCAAAGGTCCATCTGGCCCAATATCCTGTCTTCCAATGGTGGCCAATGCCAAGTGCCCCAGAGGAAATGAATAGAACAGGTAATCATTAAGTGATCCATCCTGTTGCTCATTCCCAGCTTCTGGCAAACAGAGGTTAGGGACGCCCCCCCTGCCCATCCTGGCTAATAGCCATTGATGAACCTATCCTCCATGAATGTATCTAGTTCTTTTTTGAACCCTGTTATGGTCTTGGCCGTCATAACATCCTCTGGCAAGGAGTTCCACAGGTTGACTGTGTGTTGTGTGAAGAAATACTTCCTTTTGTTTGTTTTAAACCTGCTGCCTATTAATTTCATTTGGTGACCTCTAGCTCTTGTGTTATGAGAAGTAGTAACAACACTTCCTTATCTACTTTCTCTACACCAGTCATGATTTTATAGAGCTCAATCATATATCCTCTTAGCCATCTCTTTTCCATGCTGAAAAGTCCCAGTCTTATTAATCTCCCCTCATACGGAAGCCGTTCCATCTCCCTAATAATTTTTGTTGCTCTTTTCTGAACCTTTTCTAATTCCAATATATCTTTTTTGAGATGGGGCAACCACATCTGCACATAGTATTCAAGATGTAGGCGTACCATGGATTTATATAGAGGCAAGATGATATTTTCTGTCCTATTATCTATCCCTTTGTTGAGGCTGCGAAGGTTGAGGACAGGTCTTACCCTTCCCTTGGATTTGGGCACCAGAAAATACAGAGAATAGAAACCCAGAACTCAGTTGAACCTCCTCTACAGCTTCCAACGCAAGCAGAGAGTGAAAATGCTTGAAAAGCGGTATCTTGTGAGTCAGTTTCATGAACGATCTGCAGATTGAAAGCTGCTCCTTGACATGGGCTTCACATAGACACAGCAAGCACCATGTGTGGGGATTGTTATTGGGGATCACCCACACACATAACAGACAATGTTTAAACCCTGGTGAAAGCATCAGCAGGGAACACTTAAAGTACAACTAACACTAAGTCCAACTAGCACTACGCTAGGATACTAATGAACTATAGTCAACTAGAAAAAAGTCACTGAATAGAGGATTGTGAGGCTGAAAACCACACAGAGTTCTGACTCCAGCTATGGGTGGTAAGAAGGAACTGAGGTAAGTCAGGGCAGTGCCACCTCATATAACTGGGGAGGGACTATGGCTGTGAAGTGTGAGCAGCACCCCTCTATAAGTACTGCTAGACAAAACTCTCCTGCTCCGGCATGCTGGGTGTGCACACTCTTAAGTGGAATACCTGGCTGCATCTACTCAAGGAAGAACCCAGAAAGACAAGTGACCCCTCTGGGCTGGGCCCAGGGGGCAGTTCCCATGGGGATGGAGAGGAAGGTTATTTTCTTACTCCATTTATTTACCTTTTAGCTCTTCAACGAGGGCTCGGTTTGTTATTGTCAGTGCCTGGTAAAGCCGATCCTTATGCAGCGTGTCCCAGCTCGGCACCAGCTCGTATAGCTTCCGCATTCTCTCCAGGTCAGATCTCTCAGATGAGATGCTCCGGTATTGCTTATAGTTCAGCACATCCCCATGTAGCAGGTCCAGGACTTTGTCCACTGAGGAGACTCGTTGAATCAGTTGTTCTTGGTGCCGCTTCACGAAATGTTCCTCTGGGCAGAGAGGCACTAAAAACAACAATAAATCCCTGAGTGCTAGTTCAAGCTGTTCAGGCCATTTCAGGCTGTTCCCTGGAGTTGGTTAGCCAGAGCCCTGTGCAGGGGTTGGGGCAAGGCTGCCCTGCCCCTAGGGGGAGCTCCAGGACAGATATTACCTCAGGCATCCCTCTTTAGGGGCACATGGAGTGAACAGCTTATCTGCTCTGCTCAGTGCAGGGCACATATTAGGGAGGAGAATGAAAGCTCCTTTGTGTCCTGCCCCCCATATGCTGCATGGATGGAGCACAATCTGGTCCTTGATAACAAAGCTCCATTATTTCTCCAGCCCTCTTATCCAGGGGAATCTCAAAGAGCTTTTCAGACTTTAGAGATGGGAATCACTTCCCTGCACTGACATGCAGTGCTTCTGGGGTGGGACCTGGCATCCCTTTAACAGCCACACAACACCACAGCACAATTTAAAACAGCCAATGAAGGGTTCTAGCTGTTGAGAAAGGGGGAAGAAAGAGGGTGCTAGGAGAGAGGGGATGGGAAGAGGAGGGGCAGAGGTGGGGCTTTGGGGGAAGGGGTGGAGTGGGGGCAGGGGGCCTGGGGCAGAATGGGGGTCAAGCACCCCTGGGGAAATGAGGAATCCAGCACCTGTGCTTGTTCAGCTCTTACATCACAGTGATGCCTGAGGTATAGAAATCCAGAGAGATGAGTTACTGCCCTTCTGGCTTGGGCTTGTGGGGGCACCCCCCGGGGACAAAGGGGGCAGTTATTTTCTTACTCCATTTATTTACCCTCTAGCTCTTTAATGAGGGCTGGGTTTGTTATTGTCAGCACCCGGTAGAGCTGGTCCTTGTCCCTTGTATCCCAGCTCGGCAACAGCTCATATAGCTTCCGCATTCTCTCTCGGTCGGAGCTCTCAGCCAAGATGGTCCAGTATTGATCATCATTCAGCATGTCCTCATGTAGCAGACTCAAGACTGCGTCCACTGAGGAGACTCGCTGAATCAGCTGCTCTCGATGCCGCTCCACAAAATATCCCCTTGGTGAGTGAGACACTAAAAACAATAACTCATTAAGTGCTATGTCCAGCTGTTCAGGCTATTTCAGGCAATTCTCTGAGGCTATTTAGCCAGAGCCCAGAGCAGGGATTGAGGCAAACCTGCCCTGCCCCCAGGAGGAGCTTGAGGACGGATCATGCCTCAGGTGTGACCGTCCCTCCCACAAAGAACATGCTTGAGGTTTGTGTCCCCTGCCCCCAAAGAACCCCAACATCCATTAAGAACAATTCTCTTTCATTTCTCTCCCCCAAACCACACTGAGGACTGGACTTTGCTTTGTAGACTCAAAGACATCCAGGCCTCAACACAAGCAGTGAAAACATTGGACCATTGGTGTTGGACTGGCCAGATCTGCCAGCCTCCGAGATGTGTAGAAATAACTAAACTCTCTGTGCTGATGGACCCCCAGGCCACAGCTGGCTGTTTAATGTTCTAACAGTGACAGTGTCACTCATTTAACCTCCTGAGCCCATGCCACTGTTCAGGTAACACAACAGCAACTGTCACAGCCTGTAATGGGATGGGCCAGGAGGAATGTAGGAACAACCAGGCTGGATCAAACCCTGGGTCCATCTAGACCAGTGTCCTGTCTGAAAGTGGCCAGAACCAGATGCTTCAGAGGAAGGTGTGAGAGCCCTGTAGTATCAGATGTGGGGTAATCAGCCCTGTACACTAAGTCTCATCGTGATCTCTAGGGTTACATCTACGCAGCAAACAGAAACCCACGGCAGTGAGTCTCAGATCTTGGGTCTACAGATTTAGGCTTGTCTTGTGTAGCTTGTAGACGTTCAGGCTTGGAGTGTGAAGCTTAGGGAGGGGAGTGGGTTTAGAGCCTGAACGTCTACGCAGCTATTTATAGAGCTGTAGCATGAACCTGAGTCTGTAGTCCCAGGCTCTGAGATTGGCTGCTGTGGGTTTCTGCTTGCCGTGTAGATGTACACGTATAGCCAGAGATTGGCTTAGGCCCTAAGCATGAGGTTTGACATCCCTCCCAAAATATGTTAACGTTAATTATAATATCTCTCAATGTTCTTGCCATAAAAATGTGCAGTCCTTTGGAGAATCTTGCTAAGTTCTTGGCCTCAATGGCTCCCTATGGCATGGAGTTCCACAGTATCATTACACCTTGTGTGAAAAATGATTTCCTTCTAGTGGTTATGAATTAGCCATCCTTATTTCATTGCCTGTCCCCTTGTTCTTTTAGAGAGACAAGGTGGGTGAGGTAATATCTTTTACTGGCCCAACCTGGGAATGACATGGCTACAACAAACCATGTTCTTGTTATGGAACAGGAATATTAGAAGTTCCTGATCTCCCTCCTCCATCCCACATGTTATTTTACAGACTTCGTTAAATCCCCTGTCACAGGGTGGCTGGCCCATGTAAATAAAGAAGTTCCACCTCTCCTATGCCACAGCAGGTGCTCCCAGTTGGGCCATTTCAGAGGGGTGAGCAGCACTTGGGGCTATAAAAGATTGTGAGAATCTGAGAGGTGGGAGTCTGGATGAGTTGGAGACCTGGGGAGAATCCATGAACAACAGGGCAGGTGAGAGATGCCCGAACAAGGAGACTGTTCATGGTTCCTGGAGAAGGCTGAAGGCAGGTGAGCAGCAAGAGGGGTTTTCTGGCTGACTTCCCCAAGCCAGAGAACCAAGCCTGGAGAGTTTAGAGTGTGCTGAAAGCAGGAGAGCAGCGGAAGGAGTTGCCTGCTGGGTCTAAGTTGGAGAGCCGGAGCCAAGGGTCAGAGATGGCTGAAGGCAGGGGAGTAGCAGAGGGGCTTACTCACTGATGTCTCTGAGCTGGACACAGGGGAAGAGTGAGAGGACTGGGGCAGTGATGGATGCTCCCCTGGTGAGGATGATCTCCCAGCAGAGAGGCTGTGGGGGGTTCTACTGGGGACAGCGGGATTGCACTCCAGCTGGAAGGAGTGGTATGTGTCATGTCAATGGAAGAGATGTCTTAGGATTTTAAGGACTACTTGTACTGGGGTGATAAATTTACTTTAGTTTGGGACTTACATTTTAGACTATTTGCACAATGTGTTTGGAATAAACTAGCCCCAAGGAAGGATATTAATGATGCAAGAGAACCTGGCCTGGAGTTACTGGGGACTTTGCAAAAAGCAAACTGAGGAAGAAGCACTTGTGCTGTGGCCTGTAGCAGGAGGACACTACATAGTGCCTCCATATGATACCACTCTTATTTGTGTCCTCTCTATGGGAAACAATACCAATCTTTTCAATTTCTCTTTTCCCCAATGTGTTCCACTGTGAATAATAAATATAAAGGAGGATAAAGGCATACAAGAGAGCTGGTAGTCCCTAGCTGGCAGCAGACAATATTAAAGGCACAACTGCAAGCTATCCCAATGTGAAGGAAAGATAAAAAGAATAATAAGAGGCCAATATGCCTCCATCAAAAGCTCTTTAGTGACCTGAAAATCAAAAAGGAATTTTACAAAAAGTGGAAAAATGAACAAATTTCTAAGGAGGAGTACAAAAAATAGCACAAATGTATAGGGACAAAATCAGAAAGGCTAAGGCACAAAATGATTTATACCTGGCATGGAACATAAAAGACAATAAGAGGTTCTTTAAATATATTAGAAGCAAGAGAAAGACAAAAAGGAAAGTATAGGTCTACTAAGCAGGGCAGGAGCACTAATAATGGAGGACATCAAAAACGGTGAGGTGTTTAATGCCTATTTTGCCTCATCTTCACTAAAAGGTTAATGGTGACTAGTTACTCAACACAATTAATATCAACAACAAGGGGGAAGGAGCATAAGTCAAAATAGGGAGAGAAGAGATTAAAGAATATTTAGATAAGTTAGATATAGTCAAGTTGGCAGGGGGTGATGAAATTCATCCTAGGATACTTAAGGAACTAGCTGAAGCAACCTAGGAACCATTACCTTTGAGAAATCACGGAGGATGCGTGAGGTTCCAGAGTACTGGAACTCACAAACATAGCACCTATCTTTTTAAAGGGGAACAAAATGGACCCAGGGAATTATAGAGCAGTCAGCCTAACTGGGAAGATAATGGAATAAATTTTTAAACAAACAATTTATAAGCATCCAGAGGATAACAAGAGTTACAAGGAATAGCCAGCATGGGTTTGTCAAGAACAATTAATGCCAAACCAACCTAATTTCCTTCTTTGATAGATTACTAGCTTAATGGATTGGGGACGGGGACGGGGGGGCGGAGAAGCAGTAGAAGTGATATATCTTGATTTTTGTAAGACTTTTGACAGAGTCCCACATGACATTCTCATAAGCAAACTAGGGAAATGCGGTCTAGATTAATAATTATAAGGTGGGTGCACAACTGGTTGAAATACCATATTCAAAGACTAGTTATCAAGGGTTCACAGTCAGTTTGGGAGGGTGTATCTAGTGGGGTCTTATTCAGTATTTTCATTAATGATTTGGATAAGGGAGTGGAGACTATGCTTATAAAATCTGCAGATGACACCAAGCTGAAAGCAATCACTTTGGAGGACAGGATTAGAATTCAAAATGACCTTAACAAATTGGAAAATTGGTCTGAAATCAACAAGATGAAATTCAATAAAGGCAAGTGCTAATTACTTTACTTAGGAAAGAAAAATCAAATGCATAACTACAGGATGGGGAATAACTGGGTAGGTGATAGTTCTGCAGAAAAGGATCTGGGGGTTATAGTGGATCACAAATTGAATATGAGTCAACAAGGTGATGCAGTTCCAAAAAAATGCTAATATCATTCTGGGATGTATTAACAAGAGTGGCATATGTAAGACGTGGGAGATAATTGTCCTGCTCTGCTCGGCACTGGTGAGACCTCAGCTGGAAAACTGTGTCCAATTCTGGGCGCCACACTTTTGGAAAAATATGAACAAATTGGAGAGAATCCAGAAGAGAACAACAAAAATGATAAAAGGTAATGATTGAAAAAACTGGGAATGTTTAGTCTTGAGAAAAGAAGGCTGAGGGGGAACTGAGAACAGTCTTCAAATATATTAAGGGCTGTTATGAAGAAGACTATGATCAATTGTCCTCCATGTCCACTGAAGGTAGGACTAGAATTAATGACTTAATCTGCAGCAAGGGAGATTTATGTTAGATATTAGGAAAAAATTTCTAAGTCTGAGGATAGTTAAGTTCTGGAATAGGCTTCTAAGGGAGTTGTGGAATTCCCGTCACTGGAGGTTTTTAAGAACAGATTGGCTACCTGTCAAAGATGGTCTAGGTTCACTTGGTTCTGCCTCAGTGCAGCAAGCTGGACTTGGTGACTTCTTGAGGTCCCTTCTAGCCCTACATTTCTATGATTGTGACCCTAAAACCCCTAATGGCCATTGGCATAGAGTACACTGTCTCTCATGAGATCCAACCAATTCACTCCAGCCAATACTCTGTTGTCATGCTATTCATCCAAAAGCTAGTGTGTAAGGTATCATATAAAATACCACGCTGGTTATTAATACCATTGTAAAATGCAAGTGTTAATGTTATATGCAAAGTTATGAATTCCCTCTGTATCATGTTACTAGAACATATTTAAGACCGGAGAGCCTGCCTTAGGGAAAGGTGATAAAGAGGTCTCTCCTAGACAAAGGAAGGTGGGCTTACCTCAATTTACATATTAGCAGTAAACAAAGCCATTGAGCTAAACAGGTGGGTTTAGTGATCCTGAACTCAAGAGACAAAGAATTAACATGGCTCCTATGCCCCAGAGAGACACAGAAGACTGAATCCCCAGGAGGCCTTCCTGACTTGTAAGACAAATATCAGAGGGGTAGCCGTGTTAGTCTGGATCTGTAAAAGCAGCAAAGAATCCTGTGGCACCTTATAGACTAACAGACGTTTTGCAGCATGAGCTTTCGTGGGTGAATACCCACTTCATTGGATGCAAGTAGTGGAAATTTCCAGGGGCAGATATATATATATGCAAGCAAGAAGCAAGCTAGAGATAATGAGGTTAGTTCAATCAGGGAGGATGAGGCCCTGTTCTAGCAGTTGAGGTGTGAAAACCAAGGGAGGAAAAACTGGTTCTGTAGTTGGCAAGCCATTCACAGTCTTTGTTTAATCCTGAGCTGATGGTGTCAAATTTGCAGATGAACTGAAGCTCAGCAGTTTCTCTTTGAAGTCTGGTCCTGAAGTGTTTTTGCTGCAGGATAGCCACCTTAAGATCTGCTATTGTGTGGCCAGGGAGGTTGAAGTGTTCTCCTACAGGTTTTTGTATATTGCCATTCCTAATATCTGATTTGTGTCCATTTATCCTTTTCCGTAGAGATGGTCCAGTTTGGTCGATGTACATAGCAGAGGGGCATTGCTGGCATATGATGGCATATATTACATTGGTGGACGTGCAGGTGAATGAACCGGTGATGGTGTGACTGAGCTGGTTAGGTCCTGTGATGGTGTCGCTGGTGTAGATATGTGGGCAGAGTTGGCATCGAAGTTTGTTGCATGGATTGGTTCCTGAGCTAGAGTTACTATGGTGCGGTGTGCAGTTACTGGTGAGAATATGCTTCAGGTTGGCAGGTTGTCTGTGGGCGAGGACTGGCCTGCCACCCAAGGCCTGTGAAAGTGTGGGATCATTGTCCAGGATGGATTGTAGATCCCTGATGATGCGTTGGAGGGGTTTTAGCTGGGGACTGTATGTGATGGCCAGTGGAGTCCTGTTGGTTTCTTTCTTGGGTTTGTCTTGCAGTAGGAGGCTTCTGGGTACACGTCTGGCTCTGTTGATCTGTTTCCTTATTTCCTCGTGCGGGTATTGTAGTTTTGAGAATGCTTGGTGGAGATTTTGTAGGTGTTGGTCTCTGTCTGAGGGGTTAGAGCAGATGCGGTTGTACCTCAGTGCTTGGCTGTAGACAATGGATCGTGTGGTGTGCCCAGGATGGAAGCTAGAGGCATGAAGGTAGGCATAGCAGTCGGTAGGTTTTCGGTATAGGGTGGTGTTAATGTGACCATCACTTATTTGCACCGTGGTGTCTAGGAAGTGGACCTCCCATGTAGATTGGTCCAGGCTGAGGTTGATGGTGGGGTGGAAGCTGTTGAAATCGTGGTGGAATTTTTCCAGAGTCTCCTTCCCATGGATCCAGATGTTGAAGATGTCATCAATGTAGCATAGGTAGAGAAGGGGCGTGAGTGGATGAGAGCTGAGGAAGCGTTGTTCCAGGTCGGCCATAAAAATATTGGCATATTGTGGGGCCATGCGGGTGCCCATAGTGGTGCCACTGATCTGGAGATATATATTGTCATCAAATTTGAAGTAGTTGTGTGTGAGGATAAAGGCGCAGAGCTCAGCAACCAGTTGTGCTGTGGCATCATCAGAAATACTGTTCTTGACAGCTTGTATTCCATCTGTGTATGGGATGTTTGTGTAGAGATCCTCTGCATCCATGGTGGCTAGGATGGTGTTTTCTGGAAGGTCACCAATGCATTGTAGTTTCCTCAGGAAATCAGTGGTGTCACAGAGATAGCTGGGAGTGCTGGTGGCATAGGGTCTGAGTAGAGAGTCCACATATCCAGACAGTCCTTCAGTGAGAGTGCCAATGCCCAAGATGATGGGGCATCCAGGATTTCCGGGTTTGTGGATCTTGGGTAGTAGATAGAATTACCCTGGTCGGGGCTCTAAGGGTATGTTGTTTTGTTCCGGTGTTAGTGTAGGGAGTGTCCTGAGTAGATGGTGCAGTTTCTTAGTGTATTCCTCAGTGGGATCTGAGGGAAGTGGCCTGTAGAATCTGGTATTGGAGAGTTGTCTGGTGGCCTCCTTTTGGTAGTCAGACCTGTTCATCATGACAACAGCACCTCCTTTATCAGCCTCTTTGATTATAATGTCAGGGTGGTTTCTGAGGCTGTGGATGGCATTGCGTTCTGCACGACTTAGGTTATGAGGCAAGCGATGTTGTTTTTCCACAATTTCTGCCTGTGCACGTCGGCGGAAGCATTCAATGTATAGGTCCAGACTGTCATTTCGACCCTCAGGAGGAGTCCATGTGGAGTTCTTCTTCTTGTGCTGTTGGTGGGAGTGTAACTGTGTATCAGTGGGCTGTTCAGTGTTGTCCTGAAAGTATTCTTTGAGTCGGAGACGGCGAAAGTAGGCTTCCAGATCGCCGCAGAACTGTATCATGTTGATGGGGGTGGCGGGGCAGAAAGAGAGTCCCCGAGATAGGACAGACTTTTCTTCTGGGCTGAGTGTGTGGTTGGATAGATTGACGATATTGCTGGGTGGGTTAGGGGTACCACGGTTGTGGCCCCATGTGGCAGGTAGGAGTTTAGACAGCTTACAGTCCTTTTTCCTTTGTAGAGAGGTGAAGTGAGTAACGTAGATCTCGTCTTATTTTAGTGAAGTCCGTTTGTATGGAAGTTTGGTTATTAATGAGAGTCTCCAGGTTGGAGAGCTCTTTTTTGATGTTTTCCTGTTTGCTGTATAGGATGCTGATCGGGTGGTTCCTCAGTTTCTTTGATAGAGTATGGCATAATCTGTCACTGTGGTCTGTGTAGTATGTAGATAGCAGTGGATTTTTTACCTTTAGTCCATTTGGTATGATGTCCATCCGTTTGCATTTGGAAAGGAAGATGATATCTGTCTGTATTTGTGCAAGTTTCTTCATGAGGTTGATGGATTTCCACTCCATACGGCTAAATGCAGTGCCTTGCATGGTGTCAAGTATCAGAGGGGTAGCCGTGTTAGTCTGGATCTGTAAAAGCAGCAAAGAATCCTGTGGCACCTTATAGAATAACAGACGTTTTGGAGCATGAGCTTTCGTGGGTGAATACCCACTTTGTCGGATGCAAGTAGTGGAAATTTCCAGGGGCAGATATATATATGCAAGCAAGAAGCAAGCTAGAGATAATGAGGTTAGTTCAATCAGGGAGGATGAGGCCCTGTTCTAGCAGTTGAGGTGTGAAAACCAAGGGAGGAGAAACTGGTTCTGTAGTTGGCAAGCCATTCACAGTCTTTGTTTAATCCTGGGCGGATGGTGTCAAATTTGCAGATGAACTGAAGCTCAGCAGTTTCTCTTTGAAGTCTGGTCCTGAAGTTGTAAGACAAAGACATCCCTTTGGGGATACAAGGACCAGAGGGAGACACTCTGTCTTTATCCTTCACCTTAGGAGACAAAGGAACCAAGCAATTTGATCTCTGTGATGGATCCTGCCCAGGTCAGCCAGTAAAAGGCTGGATAGGAGACTGAGGGTGAGAGAAATCATCTTGAACAAAAACTGTATCTTGCTAGATTAAGTTTTAGACTTTTAGATGAGCATTTTCACTTTTATTGCTTGCAACCGTCTCCACCTTAATCTATTCCTGGGGGAATTCTGCACTCCTGCATCTGTGCAGGAAAACATCCCCCCACAGATTCTCTTTACTTTCTGCAGAAAATGGTTTCTGTGGGGAAGCAAAGAGAAGCTGCACCACTGCTCACTCACCCCTCCCCAGCAGCCTGGGCTCATCCGTTTGGGCAGAGGGTGGAGAAGCAAATCACTGGGGGAGGGGAGTTGTAGGGTTACATCATCCCTATGCTGCCTTGGTGGAAAGTTACAGCAGCAGGACAACAAAAATAGAGGAGTTAGATAAAGTTGTTATGAGAAAGTAGGGAACTGCCAGAGCGAGGCAAATGCCAGGTGGCCTAACTGGGATCAGATAAGTTGCATGGGAAATGGGAAACCAGTAAGCAAAGGGCCATGCATGTGAAAAGTGTGTGTATCAGACAAAGAACCAATCAGCAGCAATGTAATGTTGGTGTGTCTGACGTTTGCTAATATGGAGAAGCCTATATAACATGATGCATTGTAAATAATAAATGATTCAGCTTGCAATCATATTGGTTGTTGTGCTTTATCCGGCCCACCTGCAACGCAACAAATGGTGACCCCGACGTGATTCGTATCGAATGAAAGTGTCGGTGGCCTGACCCAGGCGGAGAAGCCCTGAGCCCAGAGGCGAACGGCCAGGAGCCTGAGCCCAGAGGCAGGAAGAAAAGGAGGCGCACCTGAGCTCAGTGTCGAGCGGCTAGGAGCCGCAGGGCGTCCGAAAAGGAGGCGCACCTGAGTTCAGTGTCGAGCGGCGGCTATAAGTCGCGGAGGAAAGCGGCGGCTATAAGCCGCGGTGGAGAAGGGCAGAGCAGCTAACGTGAGTACCGCTGTATCAGCTGAAGAAAAGATAACACAGAAGCTTTATTTGCACATTATGAACCAACAGGGGGAAAAGATTTCCCCTGCTGCACTGATTTACTCATTAAGAAGAGAGGGGGAGTTGGGGAGGCTCCTCCTGACCAGCCTTCGGGCACAGGACGAGGAGGTGCTCCGCTGGATGCGAGCCCTGGACGGGAAGACGTTGGAGTGCACGGCGCAGGCAGAGGCTCGTGCCGTGGCCCCGGAGGTCGTTTGGACCTACAAGCAAGTAAGTTGTTTTGGCAGAAGCCCGAAGAAGGCGTCCTACGCTGGCTGGTCTGAGCCGGGGACAGTGCCGGGAAAACCGTTATGCTTCTCCGGTATGAGCAGCAACAGCTGGGTGTTCTGACACAGGCTGCACAGATTAAAAGAAGCCAAGCAGGGAAGGAGAGAGAATAAAATGATTTAATCGAAGAAAAGCTCATTTTTTTCTCGCCCCAGTCAAGGACAGCTAAGACTTGGCGAACAGCCCAGACTAAAGAGAGCTTGACTGGGCCCAAAAAAGCTAATGAGAGCTGCAAAATCCTGCCAGGCACTAACGGACTGTGTTAGCTGTCTCCTTTCACAGATATGGAAGAGCTGCCCAAAGATCCTAGCAGCCCTGCCATTTTTGCAACCAGGAGACTGATTGCCTGGACCCATGATTTTATTGCAAAAGACCCCTTCACATCAGGAGAATTTTCCTACTGATGATTGGCCTAATTATTTTTTAGTTCCATTGTGCTTTTAAATAGCAGGAAAAAAGGACAAGGTAACGTGCTGGCTAATCTTTCCCTTGTCCGCTGCAGCCCCCACGTCCTGATTATTTCCCCCGTAGAAGCTGAACCACGACGGTGGTGGAAAAGAAGAAAAAACACTCACGTTGTTGATATTGCCAAAGTCCAGAAATTCCTGACTAAAAAGACATTGAGAACTGACCCTGGTGAAGAAATAAAGAATTGTACACTGGCAGGAAGAAATTTGGGACTCCTGCTGAGAAATGTGATGTTAATTGGATTTTGGGATTTATTCTACAGGCTGCGCCCTGTGTTTTGGGTAAAATTTTTAGCATATATTGCCCTCCCTAATTGGATTGTAATTATATTACCCCCCCCCCCCCCATTACTAACCCCGGTTTTTTAGAGTTTAATTGTAATTTGTTTTTAAAGTTTGAGAAAACTCGGCCAAAAGGTTTGTTGAGTATTCTCAAGGGGGGGGGGAGTTTATGGTGTTATTAGGCATAAATTTAGGTAATTTGGGAGAATGGCTTTGAATTTATGTAACCCGAAGTGTTTTTATGTAAAGTGCTTTTGTTAGCCTTATTAGGTTTTGTTAATTTGTGTTATGTGCTGATTATTGGCTGTTGTAGATTGCTTGATACTAGATGTAGCCTATATTTAAAATAGATAGGCTGATTGCAGATGTTGTATTAAAGTTATATGCATAAAATGTAGCCCCCACGGTGGGAAAGTATAGATAATTGCTCGCAGTAGAGATTAGAAGGGTGGGGGCTAGTTAAGAAGTACACCCTTCTAGCTAAATTGATAGTGAAATAAGTTGGTGTTTATGTAAGGAATGGTTTAGCAAGAGGAAAAAAGGATCGGGCCCAGGCGGGTAGGCAACAGACAGAGAAGCTGAAGAGGAAAAAAGGATCGGGCCCAGGCGGCGGGCAACAGACAACAAGCTTGGGAATTTCAAATATTCAGGGGGATACTTGGAATGGTGATTTAGTTGAGACAGGTGGTTGTTGAAATACAAGCGAGTAATTTAAGGCAGAGTAAAAAGTTAACTCTGTGATTGCTAGAGGGAATAGCAGTTGAATTTTGTAAAGATGCTAAAGAGTAAAGTTTTTGGTGTTTTGAAATGTTTGTAATAAATTTAGGCAAAGAAATTAGTTTGTAATTGTTTGGCCATAAATAATTTTGTTGCATTAGCTGAAGAATGTATATAGTGCTATGTAATTGTAATTGTATTAGGCTAAGGGCATATAAGTGGTGATTTTTTTTTTAGTGTTTAAAAGTAGAAGTTAATAGTAAGAACCCTTAAGCTGTGAATAGCTTTGAATTTAGAAGTAAGCCAGGATGCAATTGTATTACTGTAAATGATTTAATTGCTGAAGTGATTCCCCTGTTTTGCCTGAAATTAATAGGGTATTTGTGTATTTTAAGTAATGATTGATTGCCCAGTAGGGGTATATTTGTTTTTGTTTTTTTAGATATTTAAGAGAATTGATGTTAGCTGTATAGTATTTAATGTACCATGCATTTATGTACAGAGTTAAATTTATGTTATGTGTTTTATGTTTTGTGTTGTGGTGTTTGTTTGTTTGTTTTCTGGCCAGAAGTGTTTTTTGCATTTTATGTGGTTTATGTTGTGTTTTTTCTAGGACACCCCCCCCCCTCAGTGTCAGTTTGATCGCCTGACATCTGAGGGATGATTTGGTAATAGAAGTTTGCCACAAGTTGGTGTGCTATAGAGAAGGGGGGAATCCTGTAGAATTTACACCATTTATTTGTTTTATTTTTGTTGATTTATGTTTGTTTTGTTTGATGTTGTTGGTGTTGTATGTTATAAATTGCATGGTTATAGGTGAGCCCTGTAGCATAAGATATATTATTTTTGTTTTGTTTTGTTTTGTATGCTTTTTGCTATGAAGTTTGGAGAGGTTTATTGGATGTTTTTTTTTTTTTTAAGAAAAGAGGGGGAGGTGTAGGGTTACATCATCCCTATGCTGCCTTGGTGGAAAGTTACAGCAGCAGGACAACAAGAATAGAGGAGTTAGATAAAGTTGTTATGAGAAAGTAGGGAACTGCCAGAGCGAGGCAAATGCCAGGTGGCCTAACTGGGATCAGATAAGTTGCATGGGAAATGGGAAACCAGTAAGCAAAGGGCCATGCATGTGAAAAGTGTGTGTATCAGACAAAGAACCAATCAGCAGCAATGTAATGTTGGTGTGTCTGACGTTTGCTAATATGGAGAAGCCTATATAATATGATGCATTGTAAATAATAAATGATTCAGCTTGCAATCATATTGGTTGTTGTGCTTTATCCGGCCCGCCTGCAACGCAACAGGGAGTCTGGGGATGCCCTGGCTGCCAAAGGATGTTAGTCTTGGCTGGGTGGGGGGAGGAGGAGGAGGATGGAGACAGAGTTCCCCCTCCCTCTTCCCTGCATCGAGCAGCCTGGGCTGGGTCAGATCAACTCCCAGAAACCTCCTGCAGCTGCAGGAAGCTGTGCACCGTGGGGGAGAGCTTGGTGGAGGGTCTGAGTGCAGGAGTGAGGCTCGGTGAGGTGGGGGTTCCAGGTGTGTATGGGGGTGAGGCTCAGGAGGGGGGGTTGGTGCAGGAGAGGCGGTTGGACAGAGAGGGGGAACAGCTCCCCATAAGTGACCTCTCCCCCCACCCGGAACCCTCAAATGAACCCCCATGCATCAGGAGGACCCGAACCCAGAACCCCCCTACTGAGCTCCCCTAACCCAACCCCCGCCTCAAGCCTCACCCTCTGCATCAGGAGCCCGCCACACTCAGACCTCCCTGCACCCAGAACCCCCCACAGAGCACCTCTGCACCCAAACCCCCATTCCCCCTGCGCCTCTCCCTCTGCATCAAGAGCCCCCCCGGATCCCAACCCCACTGAGTCCCAACCAGCTGCACCCAGAGCCCCCACCCCACAAAGCCCCACTCCCCCAGTACCCAGACTTTCCCTGCTGAGCCCTAACCACCTTCATCTGGACTCCCCTGCAGATTCCCATCCCCCCTGCACCCAAAACACCCCATGAGCCCCTGTGCATCCAGATCCCACCCAGCTCCCCCCTCCCAAGCTGCCCAGACTGCACAACACAGAACCCTGGTACTTTTGAGGGAATTCTGTGCCAAAAAAATTAAAAAATTTAAAATTCTGGAAATTTCTGCATATGAGGAAAGATTAAAGAGGCTAGGACTCTTCAGTTTGGAAAAGAGGAGACTAAGGGGGGACATGATAGAGGTATATAAAATCATGAGTGATGTTGAGAAAGTGGATAAGGAAAAGTTATTTACTTATTCCCATAATACAAGAACTAGGGGTCACCAAATGAAATTAATAGGCAGCAGGTTTAAAACAAATAAAAGGAAGTTCTTCTTCACGCAGCGCACAGTCAACTTGTGGAACTCCTTACCTGAGGAGGTTGTGAAGGCTAGGACTATAACAATGTTTAAAAGGGGACTGGATAAATTCATGGTGGCTAAGTCCATAAATGGCTATTAGCCAGGATGGGTAAGAATGGTGTCCCTAGCCTCTGTTCGTCAGAGGATGGAGATGGATGGCAGGAGAGAGATCACTTGATCATTGCCTGTTAGGTTCACTCCCTCAGGGGCACCTGGCATTGGCCACTGTCGGTAGACAGATACTGGGCTAGATGGACCTTTGGTCTGACCCGGTACGGCCTTTCTTATGTTCTTATGTTATGTTCTTATGGTAAAATGATCAGTCTCTTTCTCTCTCCTCAATAGTAGGCATTTTCAGTAGAACGTTCTCTTTCCGAAAGCCCCCTTGTCTTAGACAGATCTGGGGTCCTCTTCCATTGTTACAAGTAATTCACACACAAAGCCAAAAGCTGTACAGTGTGTGTGCACTGAGCAGTTCCTTCCCATCCCCTGGTAAGACGGGAGTCACATGAGCCCACATCTAGAGGTATTGAATGTCAAACTCCTGTTTAAATCAATGGGAATTAGGAGCCTAAATACTTTTGTGGATCAGGGCCCTGGTGAGCAGCAAGATGTGCTGAGTGCACTGAGGAATTCTGCATGGGACAGGTCCATCCAGTGGGGTCCTAAATCTCTGTTATGTTCTGCAGGAGAATTCCAGCTGGCATTGATTCAGTGTGTAGCCATTTTTCTGCAATGG
Source organism: Mauremys reevesii (assembly GCF_016161935.1). Classification (NCBI taxonomy): domain Eukaryota; kingdom Metazoa; phylum Chordata; order Testudines; family Geoemydidae; genus Mauremys; species Mauremys reevesii. The sequence goes on from NW_024100906.1 coordinate 448,175, forward strand.
AGTTGGGATCGGCCTTCTGAAGATGAGCACACGCCTGACAGAACTGAACTGATCACAGCCAGTGCAGCAAGGTGTCTCCATTTGTCTGAAGAAATGTTAGTGAGATTCAGTACGAGCCTTTCCGTGCACCAGGCAGACAATTACAACAGCATGTCCCTGAGGAAGCAGAAGTCACCTGTCACCACAGCACAGCTCCGAGGGCTGGCCCCGGAGCAGGAGTCTGTTTCCCAGGCAGAAATTCCTTTGGTGCTGATCACGGTATTAGCTGAGTGAGTCACAAACATTAACTAGTTGGCTCAGCACCCCGATGATCTAGGGAACTTTTGTCCCCATGTCACAGCATGGACTGGTTCCTTGTGGGGCTGGGGCTCAGCTGCAATGTGCCAGCCTTAGCCCACCTCCCCAGGTGAAGGGAGTGACACCCAGGGCCATATGATGGGAACTTGTGACTGTAAAGTAGCCTGCTGAGAGCATAAGGGCAGCCTGAGCTCCCTCTGGGAGAGTCTGGGGAAGGGAGCATGCTGCGCTAATGGCACCTGATAACTCTCTGAAGCCTGGAGAAAGACTTGCAAGGAGCCAGAGCTTGTTGAGGCATTAGCCTCAGCTGGCAGGGCTACAAAGAACTGCGAGCAGGAGGCTGGCCTATAAAAAAGGGGAAATTATTATAAACTGAAAGGACTACTTGATCCAGGGGAAGAGGGCTGGAAGGCTTTGAGTTTTACTTTCTGGTAATGAAGAACATTAGGGGAGCAGCATTGTGAAAACAGCAGCTATGGTGGCTTGTTTTAGGTGCGATTGGAAAGTAAACTGAGGCAGCGGCAGGCCTGAAGCTAGATAGAGTAAGTCCCTTTCTGGAGTGGCTTATGACCGTGAACAGGGCAGATGCCTTAAACTGGTGGCATGTTCCAGAATTAGATTTTACCAAGCCAGTAACAAATGTAAACTCCTGGATCACCGTAAGAGTCTTACCATGGAGTCACAGACAGTCCCCTTAGACTCTCCAGTCTGCCTTGCCACCCAGGCAAGGAGTAACCGGGTTGGAAAAAGGCAGGGTGTGTCTTGTAGGCTGCTAGCAGGCTGTTGGCATCAGAGCTCTGGACCTAAGCTATACAGTCACAAGACACCCAGGGTTACAAAGCAGATGGTGACCAAACCCTTTACAGGCCTGGGTGACCCCAAAACATCACTATCATTCTATAAAAATTTTGTTTTAACATCATTTTCTCCACTATTCTGTTCAGTTAATGCAACAGTTGCTCCAAGTACCTCTGTAATGGGATGAGCCAGGGGAAGGGGTAGGTCAAGTTGGAATGATTTCAGAAGAGGCTCACAGAGGGAAGTGAAAGAGTTGGGAGGGGGCTCGGTCAGGAAACAGCTGGAATTTTTAGAAATGCTCCTATCTACAAACAGACTCATGGCCCAGCTCCACAAAGGTATTTAGTCTTCTAAATTCTGCTTGTTTCAAGGGGAGTTAGGAGCCAAAATGCCTTTGAGGATCTGGGCCTGTGGGCACTAGCACACTCAACTAAGGGTTAACACTATCGGGACTACCTGCTGCTCATGCCCTGGCAGGATGCTTGGACAGGCCCCAATACCACAGTGATGGGCAAGGGATGAAAACCCAGAGAGACAAGCTGGCATTCACTCTGACATGGGTTCGGGGTGTAGTACCCTGGAGGTGCAGGGGACAATTATTTTCTTGATTCCATGTATTTACCCTCCAGCTCTTCGACGAGGGCTCGGTTTGTTTTCTTCAGTGCCTGATAGAGCCGGTCCTTGCGCTCTGTGTCCCAGTTCGGCACCAGCTCGTACAGCTTCCGCATCTTCCCCGGCTCAGTACAGATCTCCCGGTATTGCTCATTGTCCAGTACATCTCCATACAGCAGAGCCAGGACTTCATCCACCAAGGAGGCTCGTTTGATCAGCTGCTCTCGGTGCCACTCAACAAAATGTCCCCCTGAGCAAAAAGACATGAAAAAACCCTACTGAATCACGGGGTTTAGTGGACAGACTATTCAGGGCTGATCCAGGGACCACTTACGGTATGTCTACACATAGATAACAGCTCTGGGGCACAGCCATGGCTGGCCTAGGTCACCTGACTCAGACTCACAGAGCTCAGGCTGCAAGGCTAAAAATTTCTGTGTAGATGTTCGGGCTCCAGCCTGAGCTCTGGGACCCTCCACCCTTGCCCAAACGTCTACATAGCAATTTTTCAGCCCCGGAGCCTGAGCTCCACAAATCCAAGTCAACCATGGAATTTTTATCCCTGTGTAGACATACCCTTAGCCACAACCCTAAGAAGGGGCTGGGACAAAGCTGCCCTGCCCCAGGATGGATCATGCCTCAAAATTGCAATCCCTTCCCCAGTTTCCCATCATACATGGGGACATGCCAGCTGCTTTGGATAGGGCCACCTACTCCCCACTGACATGCAGCCATCTGCTACCCTCACCCAGCACTGACATGCAGCCATCTCTGGGGTGGGGTGTAGCAGCCATTTAACAGTTCCACAATAGAGCTAAGCTAGAGTTCAGGACATGAAGTGTAGGGGGCAGATGCTGGGAGAGGGGGGCAGCACACAACTCATGGAATTCCAGACCGAATCAGCAGAGAACAGCAATTAGGCAGTCACCTGATTGTGATTCTCCTATAGACACGCCCCTGCCTTAAATGAATGGTGATGGCAGTTTGAGGGAAGGGGCAGAGTTAAGGCTGTTTGGGGTAACCGCTTTTCCAGGGTCTGCATTAACTCCTGCCCTTGAGCTGACAACTCCCAGCACCTGGATCATGGGAGAGTTCTTTAAAGGGGACTATTGTCAGCAGCACCTTTGGATGAGAGAGGGGAAAATTGATCCAGTCAGGGCTACCCCTTCCCAGATAGTGAACTGGGCCACCAGGCCGCAGGCAACCCCATCCCCCCTTTTCAAGGACAGTAGAAACTTCAGGGCAGAGCCTGGGGGCAGGGACTCAAGATGGCAGGAGAAACCATAGCATCAGTTTCAACAACACAGAACTTCATACAGTGGTGGTGTTATCAGACTCCCTCTGCCTCCAGTTTTTACTGTGGACACGCTCTTCTCCTTGCTGATTGGCTGTTTGCTCTTACCCCCTCCTTCCCAGTCATTTCCCTCCCACCTTACTCTCCCTACCCCCCATGATGCTTTCCTCCCAGCCCCGCTTTGACTCTCCCACCAAAAAACTAACCCAAAAGGAAAGCCTGTGACACTAACATGTGTGTGTTGCCCACCGCTCGGCCTGTGTGTTCGAGCCCTTCCCCTAGTCCTGGCTGTGCTCTGTATTCAGACTGAGAGTTTTTTTGGGATGGGGACTGTCCCTTTGGTATGGAACCCACCCCCTCATGATGGTTTCCCACTTCCTAGAGCTTGGTGGAGGGACCCCTACCCAAAGGCCTACGATGACTACCAGAGCTCTCTAAGCCCATTCCCAGCATGCTTGGAGTCAGAGGTGGGGACAGAAGAAACTAGAAATCCTTGCTGGGGCCGGTTAGGGAGGTGTCTGCATAAGCAACCCCTAGAGCAATGACAGCCAGGGCTGCACAGTCCCCAGCAAGCTAGCTGGGGAGGGGCAGTCTGACTTTACACAAAGGAGAGAAAGGTCAGTTTGAGTCTGCACATTGGAAGAGAGACCCTGCAGCTCAGTGAGTCCCTGCTGAATTCCCCCTTCCCTCCAAGAGCATTCTTGTGCTGCCCCGAGACTGGGGCTGCAGGGATCAGGCGGCTCTAGCACTGCAATGACCAGCATCCAGAGGGAGATCCCACCCAGCACCAGCTATCGATAGCCAACCCAGACTCCAGGAGGATTCCAGCCCAGGGAACCAGCAAGCCCAGTTGGAGTCAGGAGAGGACCCTGCCTCATCCCATGGTGAAAAAAAGTAAAGGGACCATTTATTTAAACTGGGCAATGCCATGCCAGTGCAACATGCATCCCCCTTCCATCCACCTCAGGACAGTGCAGGGAGGGAGCTAGGTTAGAGGAGTTTGTGGTTAGGAGGTGAGGAAATGGCTTATTTATTAATTATTAGCTACCAAACCCCTTCCTTGCCCAGATCCTATTTTCATGTCCCCAGTAAAGCCCCCCCCCCGCCCTTTGTGACACTGGTATTGTTGCTGTGTCATTCCTTTGCTGGGTTTGTTTCATCTACCTTCTTGTCCCCTGTGTACTGAGCTTTATGCTCCTTGCTGCTGGTAGCATTGCCACTGATTTCTTAATGGACAGCACCCCTGTGTATACGGCACAGCAAGGAGTCACCCTGAGTGAAGGCATCTAAGGGCCAAGAAAAAAGAACCCAGGACCCAGTCCACATGAGGAAACGGGAGAACTGCTCCAGACAGTGGTGATAGCAGGTGCCAGGGAGAAAAATGGGAGAAGGCTTCAACCAGATGGCAGGGATGGAGCTACATGTAGGCATCCCTACACCTAGCATCCTGGTCACCCAGCCGACAAGGAGTGGCTTAGGCAGGGAAGGCGAGCAGCAGGGCAGAGGCCTGATTCCTTGTTGAGTGGAGTCAATGGGTGGTTTTATAGACTCATAGACTTTAAGGTCAGAAGGGACCATTATGATCATCTAATCTGACCTCCTGCACAATGCAGGCCACAGAATCTCACCCATCCACTTCAATAACAAACCCCTAACCTATTTCTGAGTTATTGAAGTCCTCAAATTGTGGTTTGAAGACCTCAAGCTGCAGAGAATCCTCCAGCAAGTGACCTGTGCCCCATGCTGCAGAGGAAGGCGAAAAAACTCCAGGGCCTCTGCCAATCTGCCCTGGAGGAAAATTCCCCCCCGACCCCAAATATGGCGATCTGTTAAACCCTGAGCATGTGGGCAAGACTCACCAGCCAGCACCCAGGAAAGAATTCTCTGTAGTAACTCAGATCCCACCCCCATCTAACATCCCATCACAGACCGCTGGGCATACTTACCTGCTGATAATCAAAGATCAATGGCCAAATTAATTGCCAAAATTAGGCTATCCCATCATACCATCCCCTCCATAAACTTATCAAGCTTAGTCTTGAAACAAGTCATCCTGTGATCAACCAATACTCCGAGGTCCTTCTCCTCCTCCGTTACTTCCAGCTGATGTGTCCCCAATTTATAACTAAAATTCTTGTTATTAATCCCTAAATGCATGACCTTGCACTTTTCACTATTAAATTTCATCCTATTACTATTACTCCAGTTTACAAGGTCATCCAGATTTTTCTGTAGGATATTCCAGTCCTTCTCTGTGTTAGCAATACCTCCCAGCTTTGTGTCATCAGCAAACTTTATTAGCACATTTTAGAAGCTTTGTTCAGTAGATAAACATGCTAAGCCCCCCTTAGTTCAGTTAACCAAGTGTTAAATCTGCCAGGTGATTTGAAAGCTCCTAAGTTGGTGCTACTGGAGGGCTCCTGCTCCCAGCTACTCACGCCAGTGGGACAGAGAGCAAGAGGGAGAAAGAGCATGAGGTTTGTCTTTATGGAAAAGAAGAGCCCAGGCCAAAATGCTGGATCCAAACCCCACATTCCCTCCACATTCTGGAGTGGTTTGAGATCTGAGTGAATGTTACAAATATCTCTAACTTGAATAACAGGCCAAAGCAACCCCCAGGGGCCTAGTCACCCCATGCATAATTCCAAGGGATGTGAATGAGGAGCTGCCTGCAGAACTGAGCCCTGGCCCTTTGTGTGAAGCCTAGCTCTGGATTGCACAGCCAGAGAAGGCTCTGTCTGGAATGGACCTGACAGCACCACATATTGAAAGAATCTCCCCCCAGGGAGCAAATGCACCTACACTGTAGGTCATCCAGAGTAACCCACTTTGGAGTTTGCTAGCTCCTGGGACACCAAACAGAGCGTCTAGGGGGTCTGGACTACGGCAACAATGGCTCCAGAGCCAATGGGAAGCCAGGAATTGAGTGATTTATATAGACAGTTTGCTGGGCCAATGAGAAGCCAGGATTTCTCAGTTGCTCCATGGGAGGGGACAGCCTGACTCGGAGACAAAGGGAGTTGTTTTTGATTCATGTTTGGGCTCTTTGAGTTTGGAGGTGGGAGAGGAGCAGCAGCACAGCCTGCATCTGGAGTCTCTACTCAACTCCCCACTTCCCACACAAAGAGGGACTTTGAACTATTGTGGGATTTAGTGCATGATTGGGTGTGCCAGTCTTGCAGAGACCAGCAGAGACCCAACCTGGTGTTGGCTACCAAAAGCCAGCAAAGATCTCCCCAGGACTCTAGCCTGGGGATCCAGGAAAGGACACTGCCCCACTCAGGAGGGAAGATGCTGTAAGGGAATCCTTTTCTTTTGTTCATGCCAGCCCTAATTTACAGCATTCTTCACAGGACTCATCTTCAGCATCCCATCGGCCAGGAAAGGTGCTAGGGAGGGAGCTGGGGTTTGTGTGCAGCGGGGAAGGCAGGGAGGTGGGGAATTCGTTATAGTGTTGATGTTTAGTATTTCAGTTAACTTTAATCCTTTCCTTCCCTAACACCTTTGTCTCTTGTCCCCAGTAAAGTCCCCTGTGTTTATATTGTTCTTTTTTAAGTGTGGCATTGCATTTGTTGGGCTTTGTAGTAATATTTTGTGTTGTTCGTATACTGGGTTGTATTTCTTGGTAGTAGAATCATAGAATATCAGGGTTGGAAGGGACCTCAGGAGGTCATTTAGTCCAATCCCCTGCTCATAGCAGGATCAATCCCCAACTAAATCATCCCAGCCAGGGCTTTGTCAAGCCGGGCCGTAGAACAGAGGTATTAGTTATTTTCCCAAGGGACAGCACTCCTTATGTCTCAGGCACGGAGAGGAGTCACCTAGGGTGGAGAAACCAGGTCCTGATGTAACCCACACACCTCCTGGGTGTGGTGTTCTGTCCCCTCTAATGACACTGAGATCACTTAGAGAGATTAATGAGTCTGCTCTACAGTCTTAGCTAAGGGCAGGTCCATACTGACCGCGCGGGTCGACGAGGTGAGTTCGACTTCTCGGAGTTCGAACTATCACGTCTAATCAAGACGCGATAGTTCGAACTCCCCACGCGCTCCGGTCGACTCCGGAACTCCACCACTGCAAACGGCGGTGGCGGAGTCGACCTTGGAGCCGCGGAGTTCGACCCCGCCGCGTCTGGACGGGTAAATAGTTCGAACTAGGGTACTTCGAGTTCAGCTACGCTATTCGCGTAGCTGAGCTTGCGTACCCTTTATTCGACCCCGCCCCTTAGTGTAGACCAGGCCTAAGAGTCAGTTGGCTTTTAGCTTATGCAGTAGAGGCTTATGCACTAAGCTACAGAGGTCCCAGGTTTGATCCTGCTCACAGACAACTTGCCGATGTTGCCCTGAGATAAAGAACCCAGGACTCAACCCATGCAAGGAAGGGGGAGAAGCCACTCTCATTAGCAAACAGGAGGGAGGAGGCTTGAGCCACACCTCGGCGAGGGGCTATACCAGTATTGTGGGAGCTGCTTAAACATCTGTGTCCAGCTCAGACACCACAGTGATGGGCAAGGGATAAAAGCCAGCGAGCCAAGCTAGTGTCCCCATTGGGATGAGGTGAATCCTCTTGGGTCACACAAGGAGCTGATTTCTCAGAAGTCATTTACTTACCCTCCAGCTCTTCGATGAGGGCTCTGTTTGTTGCTTTTAGTGCCCAGTAGACCATGCTCTTGAACCCTGAGTCCCAGCTCGGCATCAGCTCATACAGCTTCTGCATCTTCTCCGGGTCAGTTCTCTCAACTGTGATCATCTGGTGTGGCTTGTTCTCTTGTGCCTGCATGTGCAGCTGAGGCAGGACATCGCTACTCGCGGCATAGGGTTGATGCAGTTTGGCAAAATGTTTCCCTGAGAAGTCATTTTAAAAAATACCAAATTAATGACTGTCTTGAGCGTATATCATGTTCGTGCCACACAGGCAACCACTGGAGTGATCACATCCTCACAGTTTATTTTCCCCACCCTCATCCTTCCTCAACTCTGCTGGCCCTGTGGCTGGAGAGGAAAAAGTAAATATTACTGCTGTTAATCCTCAGTGCTGTCCTGGACCAGATGATTCCCTCCCCAGCCCCACTCTGTTAGTATTGATTCTTGGTTTAATGCAGGTAGAGGAGGAAGCCCAGATGCTATAGTGCTGCCTCCTCCTGGGGAGAGGCAGCAGAGAAAGAGCTGAGGGACAAGGAGCATAGGGCAGAGACAGAGCTGGGGGACAGTGGGAGTGCTCCTAGGCAGTGCAAATAATCTATATGATTCCAGGACTGTCGCACTGAAGCCTAGCATGTCGGCTGAGTCAGTGTGAGGTGATGGGAACATCTATAAGCATGGCTGAGAGCTCTGTGTTCAGAATGTCACCAGGTTCAATCATCACTGGGATTCAAGGTCTGGTACTATCCAATTTTTAAGTTCTCAGCCATTGTAACTTTACGAATTACACCCATGCAGCAGACAGCTACAGTAAGACACACCTATACCGTGCCAAGAGACCTAGACAATTGTGACAGAGGTAATGCCACCAATCACCACACATATTCTACAGCTAATCCGCATGCAACAATTTCATTGGTTGTATGAGGGAGACTGCACAGATGGTGATTAATTGGCCCATCTGTCACAGTTCTTCAAAACCAACGCACAACAACCCTGAAAACATACATCCCCTCATGGCTGCACATGTCCCTCATTTTCCACCCACACAAATCCACACAACTCCCCCAGTACAACACCCCTGACACAAATAAAAAACCACCCACACAACAACACAACGAGAACACGTAACGCACATGCCTAAAATGGAGATTTCTCTTTAAAAGATCTATTGGTGGGGACGGGGTGGATGAGTAAAAATGAGTGGTTGCATCTGGAATTTGGGTCTGGTAGTTTTGGGTATGATACAATAGGTTCCCTGTTGCTGGGGTCAGACTCCATGAGGGTAAGCAGTCAGGGCATCTGCTTTACAAAAGGCCATGTGCTTTGTGTGAACTGGGAGAACCCAGGAGCAGAAAGCAGGCTGTTTTCCCTACCGCTGAAGCATTCTGCAATGGGTTGGTGACATTGTTAACCCCTCAACAGGGAAGCCCTGGCAGTGATAATTATAAAAAAGGGAAATTGGGAAGGAAATTTTTTTTTATTTTAACTGTATATTTTGGATGTTGTTTTATTTTAGCCAAACTGTTTTAGTTTAAAATTGTCTCAACTAGTGTGATTCACCAACTTTTCTTTTTTTTAAAAGGTAGTACTGGGGAAAGACTCATTTATAGTTTGCTATTCTCGGATCTTGTATTTTCTTGTAAATGGTTTTGGTGGTTTTTTTTGTTTGTTTGTGGGTTTGTTTTGTTTTAATCTAATCTATACACGGAGTGATTGTTAGCCAGTCAGCTGACTGATTAACCAGTGTTTTCATAAGAGGAAGAGGCTGCATGGATTCCAACTGAAGATTCCTACAAGCAGGTGGAGGGAAGATGTTGCTTTTGACTCAGCAGACAATAGACTTGGTGGTCAAAGACTCAGACTCAGGTGAACTCAACCTAAGCTTTTGGGAACTCTGAGTTTCTTCTCACTGTGTTTCTTTGGGCACTGCCCTGTTTAGATTTAATTTGCTTTCTTTATGTTTATGTATAACTGAAGATAATGTATGTGGATTATAAAATAGTTTTTACAATATAACATGGCTAAGTTATTATTTATGTGTCTTTACCATAAGATTTTATACAGATGGTACTTAAATTAATTCCTTTTGGGGGTTTTGGGGATTTGAATGTAGGGACCCTGTGCAATTCTTGCTGAAAATCCATAAAGACTTAATTGTTGCGTTGCAGGCGGGCCGGATAAAGCACAACAACCAATATGATTGCAAGCTGAATCATTTATTATTTACAATGCATCATATTATATAAGCTTCTCCATATTAGCAAACGTCAGACACACCAACATTACATTGCTGCTGATTGGTTCTTTGTCTGATACACACACTTTTCACATGCATGGCCCTTTGCTTACTGGTTTCCCATTTCCCATGCAACTTATCTAATCCCAATTAGGCCACCTGGCATTTGCCTCGCTCTGGCAGTTCCCTACTTTCTCATAACAACTTTATCTAACTCCTCTATTCTTGTTGTCCTGCGGCTGTAACTTTCCACCAAGGCAGCATAGGGATGATGTAACCCGACACTTAATTCTGGGTCACCAGCTACTTTTCTATGGGAGTTGGGATTTTTTTAGGCACTGGAAAAAGGGCAATGAAGTGAACTGTAGTCCACTCAAAACCCAGTGCCACACACACCTCTTCTTATTCACCACATGCACAGATCAACACAAACTCCCCAAAGCAATCCCAGCACAGATTTCCCAGCACAAACTCCAGACACAAATCAACACCACCACTAAGACTGCAACACAACCAGCATACAAAATAACCCAAAACACACAGCCCCTCACCACAGCACACACCCCTCATTCAACATCTGATAACTCCTGGGGGAATTCTGCGCTACTGCATGTGCACATAATTAATGAGCTGCACATACTTTTAAGTTTTTTGCCCAGAAAAAAGCTTCTGCTGAAAAGTTGCGACCATTCCACTAGCGGGCGCTGTGGCGCTAGAAGAGCAGCTGCTCCCAGCTAGCTAGGGAAGAGAGAAAGAGCCAGCCGCCTTCACAGCAGCTGTTGGGCCAGGTCAGGAGACAGACAGCGTGGGAGTGCTGGGCAGGGCCGCATGGGGGTGGGGAAGTGGGGCAATTTGCCCCCACGAGAGTTTTTCGGGGCCCCTGGAGCGGGGTCCTTCACTTGCTCCAGAGGGCCTGGAAAACTCTTGCGGGATCGGGCTCCTGGAGCTTCTTCCGCTCCCGGTCTTCGCCAGCGGGGCGTCCTTCCGCTCCGGGGCGGAAGGACCCCCCGCCGGCGAATTGCCGCCGAAGTGCCCCGAAGACCCGCGGCGGGGGGCCACCACCACCGAATGACCGCCAAAGCGGGGGCCCCCCGCCGCCAAAGACCCCAAGCCCCCAGAATCCTCTGGGCGGCCCTGGTGCTGGGGGGGGGGTCAGACAGGGGCACATAAGGGCTAATGGGGGAGGACAGACTGGGGCAGGGGCTGAATGGGAGGCACAAGGACATGGGAGGGCAGGGCCACCTGGGCAGTGGGGGAGGGGCTGCAGAGCTACAGCGGGAATGGGGGAGTGGGTATCTAAGTGGAAGTGGAGGGACACGTGGACAGGAGGTGCAAGGCCACATGAGGATGGGGGAGTGCATGTCTGAGTGAGGGTGGAGGGACATGTGGATGGGGATGCAAGGACACATAGGGATAAGGGCAGATGTGCCAGACCTAATGGGAGAGGCTAACAGTCCCTCCCTGCACCCCCTCCCCCCAATATGTTCCATACTTTTCCCACCAGCCCACCCAAGGTCACACCCAGGCTCCTTCCCAGCAATTCCCTCCCCCACAACTCCTTAGTTACCACTGACACCCCCAGCCTTAGCACTGCTTCTAGGGGGTGCAGGAAATATGGTTCTGTATTGTACTTTAAATGAATTATTACCTAGAGTTCTGTATTAATATGCCTAGTAAGGAATCCATTTGTCAAAAAACATTTTCTGAATCTTTTTTGTTGTCTGTATTGTTACAGACATACTTGCTGACGGGTATTTTGAAATAAATGACCAAAAGTAATTAAAACTGGTGTGATTATATTATGTCATTTTGACAAATGAAATATTCAGAATTTGAAAATAGTGTGCAGAATGTTTTTTGTTTTTTTTTGATGCAGAATTCCCCCAGGAGTATCATCTTCACCAATCAACACAAAACACCCAACATAACACAGGCTCATAAATTTATGGTTTCTTAGAACTGCTGCCTGGAGAGTGGGGTAGCCAAATGGCTTAAATAAATCAGGTTAACTAAACTGGTGCAAGTTTGTGTATAAACAAATTCCAAGGTAACCTGCCCCTGGAAGACCCTCCCCCTCTCTCTAGGATCCAGAATCCCTTCTCTCTCCTCCTCTGCTTTTCACTGTGATTAATCTGGACTGAGGGAGGGTGAATTGGTGGCAAGGAGAGAGTCTCTGGTGCACTGTGCTGTGGAGTTGTCTCTTCACTGTTTGTGTTCTGCTAAATGCTATCAAAATAAATCAGTAGTTCCCTATAGAAGGAAGAGGGAACCTGGTTCTATAGAGGGGAGCTGTCACAAGCTATTGAACAAAAGCAAACAAGCGGCAGGTAAACTGGGCTCTGTAGGAGGATCTGATGGAAGCAGAGAAAAAGAATGTGAAAGCTGGATCTGAGCCGGGGGGGGGGGGGGAATGAGGAAATCCAGAAGGGTTTTCTCAGCTGATACTCTCTGACCTCACTGTGAGCTTTGCCTGAGTAAGGATAACTGAGACAGGATGTCATTTGGGCCAGTCTCTCAGGTTATGTGATATTTACTAGAATGCGTGAAATCAGGTTGCCCCCAAATCTAATCTCCTGGCTCCCTTCTGCCAACTCCCAACACTTCTAATGCTTCCCAGTAGAGGAGAAAGGTCATTTCTCAAGTTAGGTGTATGGGTATAACAAAGCAGGGAGGCTGCAGGGACTGTGCTTATAGGTGCTGCTACACCTCCTGGCTTGTGGCTTCCATTATATACAAGGTTTTTCAGTTTGGTTCAGTGGCTCTCAGTACCCCCACTATACAGATTATTCCAGAACCCCTGACTCAGCTGGGAGCTATTATGTCTCTGGCTCCTTCCTTACCAGATTTCCATGTGGGGATGAGTATCTCTGACTTGGCTCCCTGGAAACGGAGTCTCGGCACCTCTTCTCCATAGTCCTTCCCGTAGGAACTGATCTGCTGGTCAGTGGAGGCACTGGCATCTTCTTTATCTCGTGCGCTCTGATCAGTGGGTTTGTAATATCGCCCCCCCAGTTGGATTCCACTCCCTATGTCTTTGACCCTCTGCAGCTCCAACTTTGCCTGCCTTTTCGTTTTGTTCCTCGCCATGCTACTGCCTCAGACAAAGGCCCGTCAAACTGCCAAGAACAGCAGAGACAGATTCAGAAAACTGCTGCTGCAGGTGGGACAGGAAGCAGGAAGTGACTGCTTGGCAGAAAAGAGGAAGGGCTTGAGAACCTAGCTCCTGGGCACAGTCACTTCACCCTGCCCCACCCAGCCTCCTGGACTTCCTGTTTTTTGCTCTAGGTGGCCCAAGAATGTGTCTGCAAACTGTGTGCTTAATGTCAGGATCTGAGTTGTTATTCCCCTTAGGGCTTGGCTACACTTACAAATTTGCAGCGCTGCAGCAGGTTGTGAAAACACACCCTCTGCAGCGCTGCAAATTGCGGCGCTACAAAGCGCCAGTGTAGTCAAAGCCCCAGCGCTGGGAGCCGCGCTCCCAGCGCTGTCCGTTATTCCCCACAGGGAGGTGGAGTACGGACAGCGCTGGGAGAGTTTTCTCCCAGCGCTGGCGCTTTGACTACACTTAGCGCTTCAAAGCGCTGCCGCGGCAGCGCTTTGAAATGCAAGTGTAGCCAAAGCCTTAGTCTGCGATACCCAAATATTAAAATCCATGGGCCTGTTTAACATGGCATCTTCTCAAATGGCACTTGGTAAGGTAGGAGATTCACAAAGGCATTTAAGTGCCTAGTTTCTACTGATTTCAATGAGTTAGGTGCCTAAACACCTTTGAGAGTCTGGGCCCCAGACTGTATATTAAGGAAGGCTTTAAGTGCTGGAGAAGGTTTCTACAGGCTGCCACCAGTGTATAGGGTGACCAGATAGCACAGGGGTGGGCAAAATTTTTGGCCCGAGGGCCACATTGTGGTGTGAAACTATATGGAGAGCTGGGTAGGGAAGGCTGTGCCTCCCCAAACAGCCTGGCCCCTGCCCCCTATCCACCCCTCCCACTTCCTGCCCCTGACTGCCCCTCAGAACTCCCCACCCATCCAACCCCAGTACTCCTTGTCCCCTGACCTCCCCGGACCTCACCCCTATCCAACCCCCACTCCTTGTCCCCAACCGCCCCCTCCAGGGACCTCCACCCCTAGCCACTCTCCGGGACCCCACCCCCTATCCAATCCCCCCTGTTCCCCGTCCCCTGCCCCTCCCAAACCTCTGCCCTATCCAACTGTTCCCTGTCCCCTGACTGCCCGCCAGGGCCCCCTGCCCCATATCCAACCCCCCAGCCCCCTTACCATGCCGCTCAGAGCAGCATGTCCGGAGCTGCGCCGCCCGGCCAATCTGTGCCGACTGCTTGATCTCCCCTTGCCCAGGTCAATAGGTCCTGGCCTTATACACAGAGCAGCTCACAGTGCCGGAGAGTGATCTACACGGGGCTTTTAAATACAATGACAACTGTAGGGGCCTCAGTGCTGCCACATGCACTGCCCCTGGCACACAGGGCCCCCTGTGTGTGATACATGCTGGGAGCAGGGGCTGGAGAGACCAGAAACCCCCAAGGCCCCAGCGTCCATATAGGTCAGCTATACAATGTGCACCTTGCGCCCTTGCAGCCCCAACCAGGAAATGCCTGTTCCTCCCTGATGCTCTTGTTGCCGGCCCAAAAGGCCTGAGGCAGCAAACAGTGGTTCGTTGCCCGGTGTGCTTTGTTCCAAATAACACACCAAGGTGGAGAATGCAGAAAAAGTTTATTTGAGCCCAAATAAAGGTGCCAGGGAGATATTACAATCTCAAATCCTGCACACAGATGCAAGCTGTGTGTCTCTTCTTATACATGACTTCAACTAGGCATCCTCATTACCCCCCACTAGTCTCCTCCCCCCTCCTATATAGTACATACAGTGTATAGTTAACAATTAAATCATCCTTGACAGCAAACAATTCATCTCGTAACTTTTCAAGGCTGTTACCTTGGTTTACTTCTGAATTTATTACTTTGCCTCCCCTCCCCTCTTTCTAAACTAAACACAAGTAGTAAAAAGGGGCCCTATCTTCTGGTGTCTTACACTGATAAGGAGCAGTTACACATTCCATTCTCAATACTAGCCTGGGAGTTCGACTAAAGTTTAATATGGAAGCACTCTGGACAAGCATAAAATAACTTTGGTCCATTCAGGCCTGGTACAGAAAAGCTTCATTAATACTGTGGTTTTCTACCCTCCTGAATTATCTAGGGCTATGCCTAATGGCACCAACAATCCCCCCCTTTGAGAATACTCAACAAACATTTGGCTGAGTTTTCTCATACTTTGAAGACAAAAAACAATTAAACTCTAGGGAGCTGGGGTATTCAGTTCCACATTCATCCTCCCCATGGACCCAGTAGGATTCGGTATGTGGAAGCCCACACCCACTTGAACCGGTCCACATGCCTGGAAGGAGCACTGTGAATGTCCATACTTCCATCCAGAAAGTGTCCGAGTATGTTATCCCCCTGACCACAGATCAGATGGTTCCTGATAGTCTGTAAGGGCAGTGGGCCAAGTCTGGTGCTCAAGATCCATCTAAAGATACCAGATCCCACTGCAATACCTTCCCAGTCTCAGTGATTTTCAATACCATCTCTGTCAGCAACTTCTGGGTCATAGAACTAAGGGTGGAAATGACATGTAACCCACCAACTCCAGCCTGTACTTGGGATAGCTGAGCTTTAAAAATAAGGCTAGTGGCCTTTTCTAGTTGGCCCAATTTCTTATCATGTTCCCAGCTTGTAAGAATATTTCAAATGGCTACTGTATTATTGGCCTGAGTCCACAGAGATCTGGTCAATTCCCTCTTCTTGCAGAGGAAACAACCTAGGCTCTCTGTTGTGCTAATCTAATGGCAGCCCCTTGTGAGCAATACATGCTGAAGGATTTATCCAAACCACAGGGCGCAGCCTGTAGAATAAACCCCAAAATCTAATCAATACCACAGTCTCAAACAGGGGTCCCACAAATTTCTTCCTACCAGTGTATAATTCTTGGTTTCTACACCAGGGTCAGTCCTTAATGTCCTTTTTGGTCAGGAAATCCTGGATTCTGACACTGCACAACGCTGTTGGTGATCAGCAGGACTCAATAAGGGTCTTTCCAGCATAAAGCCAAAGCAGTCTTTCGCTGGTGGAGCTTTACATTAATCCAGTTTCCTGGTTCCAAGGGTGGCAGGGCCAGGGCTGCCCAGAGGGGGGGGCAAAGGGGGCAATTTGCCCCGGGCCCCGGACTCCGCAGGGGCCCCCAAGAGAACGGCGGAGGCTCCCGCCTCCGCTCCTCTCTTGGAGCCGAGTCTCAGCCGGGGCCCCTGAGCCCCGCCCTGCTCAGAGCGGCGTGGGGAGGGGCGGGGCTGGGAGCTCACGCTGAGTGGAGGCAGCTGAGCTCAGCTGCCTCCACTCAGCGTGAGCTCCCAGCCCCGCCCCCTCCCCACGCCGCTCTGAGCAGGGCGGGGCTCAGGGGCCCAGCCGGAGGCACGCTGCAGCTCTTCCGCTGCGGCTCCGGGTGAGGAGGAAGCTGGAGGTAAGAGGTAAGAGGCTGAGGCTGGGGCAGGGGGGGGGTTGGCTAAGGGACAGGGAGTCCTGGGGACAGTCAGGGCACAGGGAGGGGGCAGAGGTTGGGGGGCTGGGCAGGGAATGGGGGTGGATTATGGGCGTTCGAGGGGGTGGCTAGGGGTTGGGGCAGACAGGGAGCAGGGGTGGGGTCCCTGGGTGGTGGTGGGTGGGGTGGGGGTCTCTGGGGGATGGTGAGGGGACAAGGAGCAGGATGGGTCAGGGATTCTGAGGGGGGCAGTTGGGGGCAGGGAGTGGGTGGGGGTCAGATAGGGGGCAGGGCCAGGCTGTTCGGGAGGCACAGCCTGCCCTACCCTAAAGCTCATTCAGCAGTTTGAGGCCTGCAGAAGAGCCAAGCTGTTAGCTTTTCCATTAGGGCTATGTAGCAGGGATCCACCCTGCTCCGGCCCTGACAGGGTTAAAAACAGCCCTAGGCTGGAGAAAGCAGCCTTTAGGCTGGGCTGATTGGGGAAGTGGCTGCAGCTGGGGCCATGCCCCAAACTGAGCCACAGGGCCTTATAAGAAGGCCAGGGAAGCCAGAAGCACAGACAGTCTCTTTCTGCCTTCAGAGAGATATGGGACTGGTTGCACGGAGCTTGAGACTGGATACCTGAGTGAAGCAGGGCTGGGGACAGGCTGAGGAGCTGGGGAGCTCCAGCCTGGAAAGCCCCAGGCTGCGGCCTAGCGAAGGGCTAACAAGTACTGGGGGTTGTAGAGGGCAGCCCGGGTAGGCCAAGGCAGCAGGTCCAAACCCTCCTTGCCAGTGATGAGTAGGCTGATACTGCAGTCTGCCCCAGGGTGTGGGGCTAGACAATGACTGGCAGTAGCCAAATACTGAGGCAAGGTGGGGATAAAGGGTGGGGGTTCCTCAAGGAGGGGAGACCCTAAGAGAAAGGGGTTACTGCCAGGGGGCAGCACCCCCATGTAAAAGGGCACCGGGTCCAGGGAGGGACACAAGGGCCTGAGGACAGGCGGATCACCAGCCTGCAGAGGGCACTCTGTGCTGGAACAGAGCTAATTCCCAGAGTCACCAGCAGGAGGTGCTGCAGGGGTGAGTCCAACCCGTCTACAGCTACCATCCCTTTCACTTCTCCAATGCCAAATTATAGTGTATATGTAATTTCAGTGCCACAGGGAGATTCATGTCAGGGGAGGGTAGTAGCTTAATTTAAAATTAGCCACTGGGGGGAAGGATCACATGAGAAGAGCAATATCCTTCCCAACCCTACCAAGGGAGACGCCCCTCCCCTGCATTCTCTGAGGCTTCAGAGGGGTTAATTCAGTGGTTCTCAAACTTTTGTCCTGGTGACCCTTTCACATAACAAACCTCTGATGTGCCCCCCCCCCTTATAAATTGAAAACACTTTTTTATATATTTAACACTATTATAAATGCTGGAGGCAAAGCGGGGTTTGAGGTGGAGGCTGACAGCTCACGACTCCCAGTAATAACCTCGTGACCCCCTGAGGGGTCCTGACCCCCAGTTTGAGAACCCCTGGATTAATTTAATGTTAGCACCCTGTGTCCATTCACATGCATGTGCTATTTTGAGCATTTCAGTTTTGACAACATAGGCTCATCCCAGATTCTGGAACAAGCTCAAATGCTCAGTTTGTGGAGTATGTACATAAGCTATAGTAAAGAAAAACCCACAGTAACCGTCTCCAGTTTGTGAGGGACCACATGGAGCCAGTCTCTAGGAAACAGATAAATGCATGGAGATTAAGTCCATTAATGGCTATTAGCCAGGATGGGTAAAGAATGGTGTCCCTAGCCTCTGTTTCTCAGAGGATGGAGATGGATGGCAGGAGCGAGATCACTTGACCATTACCTGATAGGTTCACTCCCTCTGGGGCACTTGGCATTGGCCATTGTCAGTAGACAGGATACTGGGCAGGATGGCCTTTGGTTTGACCCAGTATGTCTGTTCTTATGTTCTAACCTAAATGAACCCAATGTTATGGAGACAGATATGAGTCAAGGAAGCCAGCAGAGTATCAGAAACCTGGAAAAATCTCTGCCTGGATGGGCTCAGGTGTTTGGTTACAAGCTGAGGTGGTTCAAAAGTTTTGGATTTTTTTTTAAGCAGATTTTTTTATTGTTTCTTTAAACAATCAAAGACAGCAAACAGCAAATATTTGGCCACACAGTTCTGAATCCTCAAACCATATTCAGGTTTTGGCAGACTAATTTCAGCTTTTCAATTAAAAAAACCACAACAAATTTGGAAGGAAAGCAGACATTGTCCGTGATTTTTTTCTGCTTTTTAAAAACCCCTAGTTTTCGATCCAGAAAAAGTTTTGATGGAAAATATTTGTCCAACCCTTTTAATGAGCTTTATGCCTTTTAGCACTAGCTGATGCTGAGAACCGGTGATACCTTGTAAAGAAGTTTTCTCAAAACTGGGTTTGTGCCGAAATGCAGAAGGTTTATTTTTCCCAGGGACGCCTGTGGAGGGGAGCAAGTGGGGCAATTTGCTGTGGGCCCCACAAGGGCCCCCAGGAGAATATAGTATTGTAATTTTTTATAGAAGGGGCCCCCAAAATTTCTTTGCCCCAGGCCCCCTGAATTCTCTGGGCGGCCCTGGGCAGGGCTCGTAGGGTCTTTGTGTAGTGCGTCTTTACCTGTGAAAAAAAGAAACCTAACACATTTCATTAGTGCCTGTCAGCGATTTGCAGACTTTACAGCTGTGTGGGCACATTTAAGCCCCCCTTGTCTTGGTTGTTAGCTAAGTCTTAGCAGTGTCCTGAAATGGGGCTAATGCCCTATCTTTAAACTCAGCATGTTAGCTATTTTTCCTCAGTTAACTCGTTCTTCTTCCTTTTTCCTGTTTGGCTTCTTTTAACCTACAAAAGAAACTTAGCCTTCACTTATACATCTTTTTCTAACAATGAACACATATACATTGCCTTTATACAGTACATTAGTCTTATTATTTAAAGTTTGTCACATCTATCCTTTCACTAAAATAACTTTTTCCAGTGCTTTTGGGACAACAAGCTAGGACAAGCACACCCACTTTGACGAGTTTATTTCATACAACCTCTAGTCCAATAGTTTCCCACCATCCCCAGCCCTCTGGCTAGAAATCTGAGATAGCCAGAAGGATTCAAATACAATATGGGGAGTGGGTTAACTTTCCATGTCCTTGCTTCCAAAAACTATTGGTATGCAAGTTTTACTAACAATTTTCAATTAAAAGATTTGGCCAATAAAATTTCTCTTTCTCTTACTTAAGGAGATGTATTAGACTTTAGTATATCACATTTTTCCCAATTTATCCAAGCACTTTGTATTCCAAGTTGAACAAAACAAGTATCTGTATTCCAATCCAGACCATCCCATAAACAAAACAATTTTAGCCACGAGACAAACACCACAAGACAGAACATAAAACACAAAACATAATTTTTACTGTGCCATCAAAGGCATGGTATGTTGAATGCTGTTCAGCTAGCATCAGTTTTCTCTGATTATCTGAAAGACAAAAACAGAAGTCTACCCTTTCTGGGCAATCAATCATCACTGAAAATATACAAATACCTTCGTTGATTTCAGGCAAAACAGGGGAATTACCCCATATTTTCATATATATGTTTCATAGGCAGCTTAGGTCTCAGTGACTTCTACTTTATCAGTTAGATAACTTGCATTAATACAGATGCTTCCTGACTTGCTCTTTACTTTTAACTCCTACTTTTAAACACTGAAAGAAAACATCACCACTTATAGTGCCTTTAGACCCTAATAAGATTTCAATTACATAGCACTATATACATTTTTTAGATAATTCAACTAAATGGGTCATAACCAAATGATTGCAATCTAATAATTTCTTTGCCTGAATTTATTTACAAACATTTCAAAAACACCAAGAATTTTTCTCTTTAGCATTTTTACAAAGTTCAACTGCTGTTCCCTCCAGCAACTATGGAGTTAACTTTTCACTCTGCCTTAAATCACTCACTTGTTTTCTCCAACAACCACTTTTCTCAACTTAAATCACTATTCCAAGTATCCTCCTGGGTATTTGAAATCCCCATGTTTATACCTATTTACTCCTTTCTTCCACTAGACCCTCAAAAGTTTCCAACCCGTTTTCCAATCTCTCTGTCTGTTGCCTGCCTGCCTGGGCCCGATCCTTCTTTTCTAGCTGAACCGTTCTTTCCCTAGACACCAATTTGCTCCACTACCAGTTTTAACTAAGGGGGGTTGGCTTCTCAACTAGCCCCCACCCTTCTGGTCTTTTTTCCCTAAAACATTTGAACTCACAAGACTACCCGAGTCTTCCCTTGTGAGGCTTGCCACCTGGGCAAAACACATGGCCCACTGGTGTTTAATTATTTAATTTCCTCTTGTAGCAAACACACTGCTGTTATGACTGAGCACAAATAGTTAAATTTTGGCAAGTCCCTGAAGGACTGGTACTTGCTTAGCCAAGGCTTCCTTTTCTAACTGGAAATCCTGTCTCAAAGCCTGCAACTTGCCCTGGGTGCAGGTTTGAGTTGCTGTCTGGGTCATGATCTATGCTCTTAATTGCTCAATTCTAGTTATCAAGTACATATTTGTTCCTTTTCTCCAACTACTCTATTGCCCAGTCCTGCTGCAACTGGGGGTAGAACCCCTTTCTAGTTCTCAGACTTACTGCAGCTGAGAGTAGGCTCACCTTTAATCATGCAATCCTCAACATATAACACCAACAGTACCAAACAAAAGAAACACAAAATAACAAAGGTAAAACAGATAGATGGTGTAAATTCTATAGGGCTCCCCCATTCTCAATTACTCACCAAACTGTGACAAATCTGTTACCAATTTATCTACTGCAGGACGTTGGGGGAGGATAAAACACACCATATAACCAAACCCCAAAGCTTCCCCAAGCCTTAAGCCACTTTAATACTCACACATATCCAGACTGACCACGTCTGTATATAACATTCAGAGAAGGGGAATAGGTGGACGGGAGATTATTCTGTATACAGCTTGTCCAGTATTTCCAACATGCTTCCACTCTTGGGAGAGCTGTTCTTTTACACCCTGGAATCTCCTGCAGTGTCTCTTTCAGAGATTCCAGTTCAGGTCACCAAGCCATACCAGCTCTGGGATTGCAAAGACTGTTAAATCTCACTGAACAGTTAAGCTTTGCAAATGCAATCTCAGTTCTGTAATTTAGATTACCTTTAATTTACCTCTGTCTATATTTTCCCACAGCCAGCTGGGGCTAAAAGCAGTTTTTCTTTGTACTTAACATAGTCTGACCTAATACGCAGAGCAGCTCTCTTTATCTCTGGGCTTAGCCGAGTTTCAAATTAACCCATTCCTAGACGAATTGCTCACACTGTGTCAGAGGCTTTTCCTTTGGTAATTAAAAGCTCCTCTGAGATATATGATCTCATCTAGATTGAAGGTACCTTCTAATGGACATTGTTTAGATGGATTTTCACGTGTGTAAAGATTCCAATTCTCTAAATACCTGCAGGTTTCAGGACCATAATGTACGTACATGTACTATGCTGGGGTACCCTTAGGGGGTGAGGTAGAATGTTTAGACTGTCCCTTCCCCCATTTTCCACTTACACACACAGAGAGGGGGCCCTGTCCGCACTAGCGGCTCATAAACTAAGAATCTCTCCCTACAGGACACTCACACAGGAGAGATTAACGAGGATGACTGACTCTTCTACACCTCCTTTCAGCAAAGAGCGTCGGCTAGTCTCTGGGAGAGGAGCCGCTTACTCTGATTGCATACAGTGAGATGATCAGACTGTCAGTAGCCCACACGGAAAGAAAGGGGGGGGAGGGAAGATAGGTTCACACATTCCTAGACCCAGGCAGCTTCCTCGCCGGACGATGCCAGGCTGAGTCAGCCCACCATGGGTCGGATCTCCTAAAGATCCACTAGTTACTGGGCTTGCGTTAGACTACTCCTGATCATTAGCAATCGCTTCACAGGGTAATCTGGGCGTCTTCCAGTAACAGACACTCACACTGGTATACACACACACACACACCAAGACCATTATTCCCACGGACAATCCTCCTCCCAGTGCAGCTCTGGGGCATATGATGGGGGATTTTTACAAGAGCTCTTTATACAAACAGTTTCAAAAGCTACCCATTCGCTAACAAAACAAAAGTAATTGAAGGATCATGTTGTAATTAAGTGATCCTTCTGGTGGCCACCTTTCCTGGCTCTCTAGTTGATATTGAGGCCAGTCAACTGTACTGAACCTTTTTAGTTTACCCTTAGTCATTGGATCCAAACCAAACACTTTCCAATTTGCTAGAATGCATTCTGGGGGCATACACTGTGCCCTGCCTGTACTCTATCCCTGCCCCATACCTATGGGAAGACACTGGGCGTCCCCAGGTCTTAACAGGCAAACAAAAGGTTAACAGCACTGAACTGTTCCTACCTTATCCACAGGACCGGTTCCTCACCGTCGCCCGCAGCTGCTTCTCCACTATCTGAGTGCGTTGCACCGTTGTGCCTTCCAAGGTCGGTCTGACACGTCCCTGCCGAGGCCCCCGGTAAAAGCACCGGTGCGCGCTGGCATCGGCTGTGACTGTCGTCCACCGGCCATTGGAGGAGTCCGGGCAAAGCACAATTTTGCCTCGAGCCCACCCAGGGACGCCAAGACTGTTGCCGGCCCAAAAGGCCTGAGGCAGCAAACAGTGGTTTGTTGCCCGGTGTGCTTTGTTCCAAATAACACACCAAGGTGGAGAATGCAGAAAAAGTTTATTTGAGCCCAAATAAAGGTGCCAGGGAGATATTACAATCTCAAATCCTGCACACAGATGCAAGCTGTGTGTCTCTTCTTATACATGACTTCAACTAGGCATCCTCATTACCCCCCACTAGTCTCCTCCCCCCTCCTATATAGTACATACAGTGTATAGTTAACAATTAAATCATCCTTGACAGCAAACAATTCATCTCGTAACTTTTCAAGGCTGTTACCTTGGTTTACTTCTGAATTTATTACTTTGCCTCCCCTCCCCTCTTTCTAAACTAAACACAAGTAGTAAAAAGGGGCCCTATCTTCTGGTGTCTTACACTGATAAGGAGCAGTTACACATTCCATTCTCAATACTAGCCTGGGAGTTCGACTAAAGTTTAATATGGAAGCACTCTGGACAAGCATAAAATAACTTTGGTCCATTCAGGCCTGGTACAGAAAAGCTTCATTAATACTGTGGTTTTCTACCCTCCTGAATTATCTAGGGCTATGCCTAATGGCCCCAACACTCTGCCTGTGAAAGCACAGTAAGTAAAGGGCTGTGGGGCCCTTCCCAAAGCCACCACCTTCTCTGGACCTAGGGGGACCAGCACTGAGAAAGATGCCAAGATACCTGCCTCCATGTTTCAATATTTTGTGCCAGCCAGATACACCTCTCTAAGGGCTTATATATATGGGAAGTTATACCAGTTTAAGGCAAGGTGTGAATTCACCCCCTTATGGCAATACTTGTGTAACTCCCTATCTGGACACTCTTTTTCCAGAATACAAGTGCCTTTTTCTAGTATCACTTCTACCGATTTTTGTGCAAGCCGGATGTCTCTTTCTAGGTATCCATTCATTCCTCCCTCCTGCACTCATCCCCCGCCCGTATCTCACCTGTGAGCTCCATCTCACCTACGGTCCCAGCTCTGAGCTCTTCTCCCCTTCTGGTGCAGGGACTCAGCAGGCTCCCCCTCTCTGGCTGTTCAGGGCTCCCCCCACAGCTCGCCCTGAGTGGACGGGGCAGCAGCTCCCCTGGGGCAGGTACTCAGCAGGGGCCCAGGCTGCAGAGCAAGCAGCCCCATCCTGAGTGTCCCCGTCACACATCTGGGGCAGAGGGGCCCAGCTGGGCTGATGGGACGGGCTGCAGGGGGCAGTGGCAGCTGCGAGCGCTGGGGGCCTGGGAAAGGCCTGAGCTGGCCCCTGCAGGAACCAGGCCAGGGAAAGGCCCCTGCCCCATCTCAGGGGGGAGGGGAAAATGTCCAACCCCTGTCCCACCTGCCCCAGGGTTTGGGGCTGAGAAGCCTCCAAGCAGACAGGGAAGTCCCTGCTGCTTAGTGATGCCTGTTTGTGTCCCACAGCCCCATCTGGGAGGAGAGACACCCAGAACTACCCCTCCCCCGCCAACCCCCTGAACTGTGACTCCCCCAATCTCCTCAGTGATCCCCACACTCTGCCCCAGCCCATCTCCTGGCCCCTCCTGAATCCACCACATGAGCCTCTCATACACACCCTGCCCCCGCCCCTCAGCCCCCAAACTGCCTCTAAATTGCCCCCAAATTGTCTGAGTCCCCCAACTGCCCCCTCCTGCCCCTCACTCCTCTGTGGTTCAGCCCCTCAGCCCCGTCCCCTGTGCCCCCAACAAAATAACCCACCCTGTCAATCTTGTGCTCGAATCCCTCCACCTTCCCATTGCCCTTCTCAACTGACCCTGGGCCCTCTTGAATTGCCACTTCCCTGGGGTCCCACCCCTCCCTGTCTCTTCACCCCCCAAAAACACACTTCCCCCCCAGCTCTCCAGGGTGAGTCCATTGTGTCAGTTTAACTGTCACCTTAGGGGCATTCTGAGCTCCGCTCCCTCCTAGGGGCCACCTGCGCCCTCATTAATCTCAGAAGATGAGGGGGCTCATTTGCATAAAAAGAGAGGCTGGCCTGTCCAATCAGAGGCTGGCCTGGGGGTCGAGGTGGGTTATAAAATCATGACTGGTGTGGAAAATGTGAAGAAGGGAGTGTTAAATCTAAACCCCTCCTCTCTACACCATCGTCTCAGCCACACATTGAGACCACGCAGCTCTGCCCATCGTGTGGAACTGGGAGCATCTCAGAGAATGCTACTATGGAGGTCCTGGGCTTCAATCTCTTACCCAGTGTTAGGTCAAGGAATAAAATATGGAAAGGCTACAGGGAACCCCCCAACAAAAATATAGGTCCACCATCCTTTATTGTGAGCTCCAGTATCTATCACCTAGTTGGTAGCCAAGCTAGTCCTCCTGATGTAACCTCCCTTACCCTCCCTCTGCTGGAATGAGGCAAGTGGAATCAGGTGTATAGAAACCAGACAAATTGGGTTTATTTGGGGGAAACTGAGGTACATAAATGGGAATGGGAAAATGCATAAAAGAAGAACAGAAACTTATTCTCTCTGTAGGTACAGTAACTCTGTGGCCTGAAGCCAAGACCCAAACCAGACCCCGCGTGGAGTATACAAGGTAAGTAAACATGTGTCACCCTTCTGATGGTTGCTCAGGACCTCGATCCTTTGGCTCGTATAGAGCTTCAGGAGAGGGACTCTGAGGAGATCTGTCGATGACTCGTCCTTCTCACTGGCTCCAGATGGCAGCAGGCTCACGAGATGACAGCTGGGTGTTCACAGGGGAATGATGGATGTTAACTGCCACAGATGGTAAGTAACAGCTGGAGATAGCACTTGTCCGGAGTTTCGATCCCCTGTGGAAGCAAACCTGCACGCACCTGCCACTTGGGTGGGCAGCACCGAACTGAGGTCACTGCTGCTCTTCTATAAACCCTATAGCGCAAAACCCTGTAGGGAAACCCCATAGAATCCCCAGGAAAATCCAGTGAAAACTGAAACTTGTTTACTACTTGGGCCACTGCTGACCGTTGGAGAGGGCGGGAAAACGCTCCAACAGCCCTCCTAATCACATGACCAAGTCCTCCATTTTAGATAACAAAATGGGTTCCATACAAACATAATAAATCATAATACTAATAGCAGGGGCGGCTCTACGAATTTGGCCGCCCCAAGCAGTCATGCACGGGAGGTGCACCGGAACCCCGGAAGCAGCGGACCTCCCGCGGGCATGACTGCGGAGGGTCCGCTGGTCGCGCGGCTCCAGTGGAGCTTCCGCAGGCATGCCTGCGGGAGGTCCAGCCGAGCCGCGCGACCAGCGAACTGTCCGCAGTCATGCCTGCGGGAGGTCCACTGGAGCCGCGGGACGAGCGCCCCCTCCGCAGTCATGCCTGCAGCAGGTCCTCTGCTCCCGGGGTTCCGGTGGACCTCCCGCAGTCATGACTGCGGGAGGTCCGCCAGACCCGCCTGCCGGCAAATGCCGCCCCACGCGCGTGCTTGCCGCGCTGGGGTCTGGAGCCGGCCCTGACTAATAGCCTTACAAACATAGCTTTAGGAATTTGCCCCTAACACTAGCAGCCTAAATTTCGCCTCCAGAATTTCTCTCATACCTTTCCCTAGGCCACTGGAACCTACATGTACCACGACCACCCGTTCCTCCCCAGCACTGCACAAAAGACTGTCTAGATGTCTCAAGAGAGCTGCAACCTTCAAACTCACAGGTAATTCACCATGAGGTTGTCCCAATCATCACAAACCCAGCGATCTATATTTCTAATGCTCCAATCTGCCATTACGATTACCTGTCTCTTCCTCATAACTGGGATTCCCTCCCCCAGAGAGGTACCCTTAGTGCAAGAGGATACCCTGACATCATGTGAAGGAGGGTCCCAACTATGGGATCATTTAACTCCACTCCAGTTTGATGTTCTCTTTCCCCGAGACTTTCATCCTTGTCAACAGCACAGAAGCTGTCAGACTTGGGGGTGGGACCATTCTATTGTGTCCCACAAAGTCTCATCTATGCACCTCTCTGTTGCCCTTAGCTCCTCCAATTCAGCCACTCTGGTCTCAAGAGCCCGTACCCCATATCTGAGGGCCATCAGCTCCCTGCACATATATGCCACCTACCCACAAGGCAGGTATTCATACATGCTGCATTCAGTGCAATAAACTGGATAGCCCCGCCCCCCTCTGCTGTTGGACTTCTACCTGCATTCTTTTTACTCCTGCAGCTTGTTTTGTTTTTGTTTTGTGGGTTTCTTTGGGGTGGCAAAGTTTATGGGCCTAAGTTTAGAGAATTTAAATCAGATGCCTTTGGCTCTCTAAACTCCCTTGCAAAGCTCTGTATTTACTAGCTCCTCGGGTTGCTTAAGAGCTGTTTTTTTAACCCCCTGTCCTCCCCGAGTAGCCCTGCCCCCCGGTTAAGGGTTAAGGGGTGCTTGTAATGGTCCTTTTCCTCAGACTCAGAGAGAGGCCTTGCTGTTTCTTCACAGCTGATAACAATCATCCACCCCCTGGGCAGAAAGAACAGCAAGCAGCCATTCGTCCAGACAGCCTCCTGGCTTGGGCAGACAGCAATCAACAGTCTGGACTCTGACCCTCTGGGCGGGGCAAAGCAACAAGCAGGCTTTAGCCCAAAGCCTTTGGGCGGGGCAGTTTAGCCACCT
The DNA here is from genome assembly GCF_016161935.1 of Mauremys reevesii. NCBI lineage: Eukaryota > Metazoa > Chordata > Testudines > Geoemydidae > Mauremys > Mauremys reevesii. The sequence goes on from NW_024100906.1 coordinate 475,881, forward strand.
CTGCTATAAACATCAGTCAAGCAGCAAGCACAGAACAAACTCACCCCCATTTATCAGCTCCTCCACCTGGAGAACTTTGCAAAACCCCCGTTTGCTAGCCAATGCTACACAGGAAACCTAGGCTTGTGCACTGCCCAGCATCCAGTTGGTTCAGGATTCTCTTTTGTACAGTGTTACTGTATGGCTCTTCACCAGCTGCTCCACCTCAGAGGTAGCTGCATTTCAATGCGGTGTGGCTGCTTTGCCCCACCAATCTAGGGCAGGAGGAAGTGGGAGGTTAATACCAGCACAGATGGGCCTAATGGGCTGATCTGTGGGAGATGGATGGGGCAGGATACTGGGTTAGATGAGCCCACTGGTGGATGCTGTCTTTCTCGGTCTAGACCGTCCCATAGTCCAAGGCTCCGTAGCCATAGTCTGTGGTGGCCTCACGCCAAGCTGGTGGTGGTATTGAGGTAGCACAGTGCATCTGGAAAGAAGCAGTTGGGGATCTTCAGCCATACGGTTCCCACAGTGGGACCTTCTCAGGCTGGGCAGGGAGGGAGCCGGATACTGGGCTAGATTGGCCCATTGGTCTGGTTGGGCCCACGATTTGATACTTTCTCTGGGCCCCGCCACAGTTCCAGAGAGCTTGTGTCACCCTGTGGAGGAGAACTAGGAGGTGGTCGGTAATATAAACAATAAATAATACTACTGGTAGTGGAAGAGGAGGAAGTGATGGAGAATCTTTTGGGGATCCAAACATCCTCTATTAGCTCTGACTAACATGCCTCACCCCCTTAACCCAGCCCTGCTTGCTCAGGAGGGGTCATTCCTCATATGGCCTTTGTTTTCCCTGTGGGAACTGCCATGTCTGAATAGACATGCAGAAGCTCCTTGGCCAGCCACAGAAACCCACACCAAGGATGTCGAGGAGGAGCTGGAGCCCAGCCTGGTGGAGCAAAATGACAGGAAGCTGATCTGGGAGGCTGTCGTCAGACCAGGTAAGAGTTTCTGTGCCGCTGAGGTGAAAATGATCCATTAAACCTTGCAAAAGGGTGGTTCTGGTATCTGCATGACTGATCCAGATGGTGCTCGATCCGTGGGGAGGCTGCATCCCTTCGGGAGTTGTCGTGATGATGTCAGAGCAGACTCAGCCTGGCGAAGGGAGATGTTTGTGCAGGCAGCCCCGAGCCAGCACCTGTCATGAGGCGGGAACCATGTGAGGGGGCTGGCAATTAGGTGGGAGAGGAGAGGAGCAGGATTGGAAATATCCTCCAAGACCACGAAACTCAAGATTATTGCCCTAAAGCTGTGGCCAACCACAACATCCCTGCTAGCCTTCTGCTTGGAACTGCACGATGCCCACAGGGATAGCACTCACGTCCTCCTGCTACAAAAACCCAGGCCCTGAACCCCTGGAGAAAAGCCCTCCCTCAGTAGCTGTAAAGTGCATAGCTGCCTGTGATACACACTTGAGCAGCTCTGATTCCTATCTGCAGAGGGCATGAGAGCACAGACACACATCACCCAGTGTGTTATAAATAGGCTCGGCAGAATTCAATTTGTATTTTTATTATTTTATCATTTCAACAGATGTTGGTTTTCTTTTAAACTTTTTTTTAGATTTTTCTTGACTTAAATTTTCAGTTGAATTAAATTATGGGGGAGGGCTCAGACAATTATTTAGTGATGAAAGACAATGAGATTCAAAAAGTGAAAACTTTTTAAACTGTTAAAACACAAATTGTCAATCTCACATGTCAAAAGATACAAAGTAAATATCCTGACATCCCTGCTTTTACTGTTCATTCGCTAGTCCATTTGCGACAAGGCCCATTCAAAAGTCTGAATCACTGGATTTGGACTTTAATAAGCTCCAAGCAGCATTTTTCTTACGTTCCCTCTCTGTAGATTTCTATGATCATCAAAGGAAACATGGTTTTGTCGATTTGTGTGTGTGCGATGAAATCCACTTTTACTGAATGAAAATGGGAACAGGCCCCATTAATAACCGAAGGCCACCTCAGTGTGGAGTGAATTCTTCCACTTCAGCAGCTTTGACACTTCCTTTTCTCTTAAAACTGGGGGCTCTATCTGAGACGCCAGTTTTTAAATCCAATTCTTCTGTCACCCAGGCCAGTTTCTCCTCTCAAAAGCAAAGAAATCAGATGGAGAAATCCCTATTAATGTCTTATCTAGGCCACATGTTGTACAGCACTGCTGCCATACCTCACCCCAGAGGTGGCTGCATTTTGACACTGGATGAGCAATCTCTCAATGTCCAGACTGCAAAGTGCTGTGGTGAAACTCATTAGGGTAGATTTTATATTAGCAAACAGGTTCACAAACCCCAGTTCATTCTCTCTCTTTTCCTCCGACATGCATTTTGTTCACAGGCACGGAGAACAGCTGAGCCAGCGGGTGACTGCGGTGGGCAGCATTCTGAATAAATTATACGGCACCATTCCAGATGACTAGCAATACTCAAACGTTAAATCTGGGAGTACAAATCCAGAGAAGATGCGGAAGCTGTGTGAACTCGTCCTGAGCTGGAACAGGGACTGCAGGTTGGCTCTGCCAGGTGCCGGAGGACAGCTACGAACACCATGGGGGAGATAGATGCAGGCTCTCAGAGGAGCTGCATCCAGGCTCATTACAGGGAGCTCAGGACTCCAGTTCTGATCCTTCCCTCCTTACCAGGCTGCACTGGGGCTCAGACAGCCCCACCAATTCCTCACCAAGGCCCTGCCCCAACACCTCACGTAGTCATGGAGCTCCGGCTTCCCCGATGGCCTCAAATGCACTGGCCTTTGGGGGCAGAGGCAAGGCAGGGGGCGGGGCCTGAGAGAGAGGCAAGGCAGGGGGCGGGGCCTGAGAGAGAGGCAAGGCAAGGGGCGGGGCCTGAGAGAGAGGCAAGGCAGGGGGCGGGGCCTCAGGGGAACAGGAGGGGCAGGGGGAGGTTCCAGCACTCCTGCTGTAGTGCCTGGTTGTCAGAAATTTGAAAGTAGGCAACCCTACTCCCAAGTACAGACAGCTCCAGTCACCCGCACCGCTCCCGCGCTGATCTCAGTGTGTCCACCAAAGCTCTCACATCTGGCACGGTCAGCAGCTGCCATGACTCTCTGCAATATCTTGGCTGGGGAATCTCATCATGGCAGCTGGCTGGGCCGAGCTGGGCTGCTAGATCCTCCCACCCCAAATCACAGTTGATCCATGCCCCCAGAGGGAGAAGGCATGAGGGTCCCCAGGTGTCTGGAACAGCAGTGCAGGGTGCTGCCCCATTGGGGGTCCCATAGCCCCTGTTCCCCCGGGGGAAGGGAATGAAATGGAGAATGGGACCTATGCATCCTGGATGACAGTTTAGCACACCCAGACCCTGGGGTCCAGGGGAAGTCCGGGATGCAGAATGGGACCCAGGCATCCGGGAGGGCAGTGCAGGGCGCTCGCCCTTAGCAGAGAGACTGTGCTGGGGAAAGAGAGCCTTGTCTCCCCATGCCAACAGCTGCCTGAGCCAGTCACCTGTCACCCTTCCCTCCCCCTCCTGCTCTGCAGACAAAAAACTGGCCGGTGTCCTGTGCTTCCCAGAACAGCAGTGCGTTATTGATCTATATATAGAGGCGGGGAGGGGCCGTGGGTCAGTCGCGCTGCGGCTGAGCCCATCCCAGCAGTCAGCTGCTCCATCCGATCTCTACACCTCATCGCCCTCCAGCCGGACCCTGCTCCCCAAGCCGTCTCCTCCAATCTCAGTAAGACGCTGCTTTCTTTCTCTCCCACCCGGAGCGGTGGCTGTGGGTATATTTCATTGCCCCTTGGGCTGTGTGCAGCCTATCGCGACCGGGGTGCCGGGGTCCAGGCTTAGAGGGTGGTTGGGAAAACTTGAAGGGAGGCATCGTCTTTCTGAACGGCGAAGAACGGGGCAGGCTGCATGGGCAAGGTCAAAGGATCTGACGGGGCCGTGGGCTCAGCCGCTGCCCTCTAGGCTGGCACAAGCTGCAGTTACTTAGCTCTGGGCAGGGGTCAGAAATACTCAGAGTGAGGCCTCAGTCTGTGTCAGTCTGTCTGTGTCCATCTGTCGTGAGTCTGTCTCCATTTCTCATGTCTTTTTTTCTCCTCTCTCCTGCATGTCATTTTAACCCCCTAGTGCTGACATGAGCCAGGCTGGTAGCAGCGGGACAGCTTGTATGCGGGAATAGCATGTGGCAAGGAAAGGGGGGGGGGCAGAGAAGGGAGTTGGCTGGGGATGGGGCTGGTTTGGATTAGATTGTCTCTCTGGGTAGAGGCTAAAAATGTTCCTCGGTGTCTCTCCCTCTGTTAGTATCTTTTCTCTTCTGTTTGTGCATCTGTCTCACTCCCTCCATCCCTTCCTCCCCACTGCCCAACTCTGTGTCCGACACGTGGAGAAGCCATCCAGCCCCCCTTTGCTGCATGTCAGGCCCCTCTGGAATGGGTCTCACCCATCTCTACCCATTGGGGATCGGTTTATTCCCTCCCTTCTGCTCTCACCCCCTCCCAGCGCCCCTCTAGCCCCTTTAGTCCCAGCTGCAATGTGGGGCAAGTGGGGCAGGACATGGGGAAAGCCAGGCTGGCCTAACCCCCTCATCCCGCTCGGGAAATGGCCTTTATTGGTCCTCAGACGTGGTCCTGACATTGGCATGCAGCACAGTCTGGGGAGGGTTCAGCCCTGCAGACCGCTCCCCATCAGAACAAAAGCACAGCATGAGATTCATAGATTCCAGATGGAACCATTATGATCATCGAATCTGAACCCCTGTGTCACGGAGTCCCTGGGCAATGCTCTGGAACTGCTCCCCATAGGACTTTGGGGAGCCTCCTCTCCCTCGGAGCAGACTGTCTTCAGGGCAAGAAGCTCACACGGCTTCACCTTCCTGGGTCTGACCTTGGAGCATTCAGCATATTCCCCTCTGTGCGCTTCCCACAGTGAGTCCGCCCAGGCGGGGTCCTGGGGAAGCCAGAGGGTCCTGCATCCCCACTTTGCAGTCAGACATGACTCTTAGCCAGCCAGTAAAACAGAGGTTTATTAGATGACAGGAACACGGTCTAAAACAGAGCTTGTAGGTACAGAGAACGGGACCCCTCAGCCAGGTCCATTCTGGGGCCTGGCGAGCCAGACAACCCCGTCTTCACTCACTCCCTGTCCCCAGACAGCTCCAAACTGAAACTCTCCAGCCCCTCCTTCCTGGCTTTTGTCTCTTTCCCGGGCCAGGAGGTCACCTGATCTCTTTGTTCACCTTTAGCTATTCCCTTGCAGGGGGGGAGGGCCCCAGCCATTTGTTGCCAGGATACAGTGTGTCGGCCATTTATGCACACTGGAGACTTAAGAAATGCATAAGGGAAACTGAGGCACCCACACAGTATTCAGAGGAACCATTAAGAACAGTCCCACTTCGTCACACCCTGGATAACACAGGCCCAAGAACTGCCTATCTGTAACCCCCACATACACACATACTGCAGTTAAGCCAACTACTTCTTGTCCTACCTGCACTCCATCACAACGGTACAATGACTGCAACACAATGCACCTCACTGCACCAAAACACCACGCAACACAATGCCAATCGACGCATGTGGAATTCACTGCGATAAATACTTTGTGCTTAACGAGACTACAGGGCAGTGCCCCACCACGCACGGCACACTGCAGCAGAGGGAACAGAAAGCAATACATATTCGCTGCCAAACAGCACACAACTGCAAAGCCATAAATGCCGTGCAATTCACTGCAATGCCTGGGTGCCGTGGAATATACTGTAGCAAAATAGCATCCGGACAAAGAAAGCAGGGCTGTGCATTTGCAACACAGTCAGACACAACTCCCAGGGAGAGGCCGTGATCCACAGATGGAGAATCCGCCGGCCCCAGAGCTCAGCTCCCATTGCCATGTCCGTTCCAAGCCAGCTATTTATAGATATTTGTCACCTTGCAGCCATGGGCCCAGCAGATACCACGCAGGGTTAACATTCCTCCAGTAGGTCAGGCTGCATAGGCCAGACACATGCGGAGGCAGCACAGGGGGAAGGGAAATGACTAATTTATCCCAAGCAGGGTGGGGAGGGCAGGAACTGGGACTTGGTGCCGTTTCCCCCTAGGGGGCTTTGGCTCCAGGCCTGGCTGGCTCAGGGGGTGGGAATGGGGGTACATGAGTCACCTTCTGTCCCCTCTCTGCCAGCCCGCCCCACCACCCAGCCATGTCGAACTCCAAGCAGCGCCTGATGCAGGGCATGCACCAGGACCTGAGCTGCCCCAGCTGCCTGAAGCTGTTCAAGGCCCCGGTGACGGCTGAGTGCGGCCACACCTTCTGCCTGGAGTGCCTGTCCCAGGCCGCGGCCTGCCCCACCTGCCAGGCCCCCACCAAGGTGGAGCAGCTGCGCATCAACCAGCAGATGGAGCACCTGGTGCAGTGCTTCCGGCAGGTGCCCCACGACCACTGCGAGGAGCACATGGACCCCCTGAGCGTCTACTGCGAGCAGGACCAGCAGGTCATCTGCGGGGTGTGCGCCTCGCTGGGCAAGCACAAGGGCCACAACATCATCACGGCCGCCGAGGCCCACCAGAGGATGAAGGTAACAGACCCATGGGCCCATCTAACCTGGTGTCCTGCCCCCTCAGTCCCCCCATGGATCAGACCCATGGGCCCATCTAGCCCGGTATCCCGCCCCCTCCCTGCCACCCTGGATCAGACCCATGGGCCCATCTAGCCCGGTATCCCGCCCCCTCCCTGCCACCCTGGATCAGACCCATGGGCCCATCTAGCCTGGTATCCCGCCCCCTCCCTGCCACCCTGGATCAGACCACTTGATTCCTCTTTTTCTCTTGCTCTCTCAGAAACAACTTCCCCAGCAGCAAATTCAACTGCAGGAGGCACAAGTGCGTAAGGAGAAAACGATCACTCTGCTGAACAGACAGATAGCAGAGGTGGAGGTGAGACAGCAGGGTGGTGTGTGTGTGTGTGTGTACGTACACGTGTTGAGGAGATTCGGATGTCTGCTGTGGAAGGGGATCTGTGATACATTTGAAACATTGGGTGAAGGCACTGTTAGTTCAAAGGGATCCCACTGGCCTACCTGCCAGCACCCAGAAGTTACACACTCGTCTCCTTTCAGTGAATGTCAAACAAGCTACTCCCAATAGTTAAGTCCTCACTAGAGACCCTACAATAACAAAGCAGTGTGTGCCACCCCAGTGTCCATGAGAAATTCACAGCAACAGACCATGTGTAGATCTAGCATTGTAGATCTAGTTATTGTAGATCTAGAAATTGTAGATCTAGAAATTCACAGCAACAGACCATGTGTAGATCTAGTTATTGTAGGGTCTCCTGACGTTACAGGAGACCCTACAATAACAAAGTAGTGTGTGCATGACCCTCAGCACTGATGAGAGACCCTACGATAACAAGCCATGTGTTGCCCTAGCAATGTTAGGAGAGCCTACAGTAACAAAGCAGTGTGTGCATCCTCCATATTCATGAAGACAAATGTGGGGAGGAGGTTGCTGGGGGGCTCCCACCCCAGGGATTGGAGCAGATTAGGGAGGGGAAGTGCTATTGGGGGAGCTCTGACCCCAGGGGGGATTGGGGAAATGGGGGGGAATGGCAAGGCAGTGACCATCCCTCCCTCCCTGGCTGCAGGACACAGTGGTGCGATTCAAGCAGCAGGTGTCGGAGCAGCTGGGGGTGATGCGCGCCTACCTGGTGACGCTGGAGGCCTCGCTGGGCCGGGAGGCAGAGCGGGTGCAGCAGCAGGCCACAGCCGTGCTGCGGGATGAGCACAAGACCATGGGCCACTACCTAGACCAGCTCAAGCAGATGGAGGCCGTGCTGGGCGAGGTGCAGGAGGAGAGTCAGACCGAGTTCCTGAGGGTGAGGAGAGACCCCCCTGTACCCCCCCATCTCTGTCTGTCTGGGACTCTGTCCCTTTGTCTGTCTTTCTCTCTGGGACCCCTCCCCCTGCCTCTGTCTGTGACTCCATCCCCAGTGTCTGTCTCTCTGGGATCCCACCCCACCCTCTATTTGTCTGTGACCCCAGCCCCTGTTTCTGTCTGTCTGTGACCACCTGACTAAGGTGACCCCAAACATCCCTGTGTCTCTGTCCCCCTTACCTACGCACCAGGTCCCTGTGTCCGTTCCCCTCCCCAACACGCGCCTCTGGCTCTGGGTGTGATCCCCCCGCCCACACATGCACTTCCCCCTCCCCCCCCCGGCTCTCCGTGTCTGTCAGCCCCACCCCCGACCCTGTCTGTCTTTTTAACGTGATGCTCTCGCCTCTGTGGTTAGAGGTGGGGTCGGTGGGTGGGCTGGGAATGGGGAGATGCTGTGAGCCAGGTGCTAATCTTCACCTTCGTCTTCCTCTCCACAGAAATACTGCCTGGTGGCCAGCAGGTGAGCGCTCCCACCCCTCTGCCGCTCTCCTTCAGCTCCCCCACGACCCCGTGTCCAACGGGGACATTGGAACGGAAGGGCCCTTCTGGGTCACCAAGCCCAGTCGCTGCTCTCCCAGCCCCTCCTTCCCTCCATCTCAAGCCCCTGCTTCCCCCCTCAAGCTCCATCCTCAAACCTGCTCAGTTCCTGGCCCGCAGGGCTGCTGCTGGGAGGCCAATCTAGACCCTCCCTCCTCCGATGGCCAGAAACCTTCTTCTCCTGTCCAGCCTCCCTTGCTTCCTGCCCGGTTTGTCTCCACCTCCTCCGGTGCCAGCATCGCTTACAGCTCTGCTCCCTACCCCGATGGGTCAGTAGGGAGCGATCAGACCCTCTCAGCCAGTGCTTCACCAGGCTAACCCAGCCTAGCGCATCCGGCCTCCTCTCCTCCGATCGGCCCTGCAGGCCCCTGACTGCCCATCGCTGCACCTGGTCCACTCTGGCTTCATCTTGCTTGAACGTGGGTGCCTGGAATTGGAAACTGCAATCTAGACACACTTGCCCGCAGCCATCTCCTTGGGAGCCTCTGCCTCAGGCCTTGTTAACTCACCGGTTTCCTCTCACACGCGTGTGCTCTGGCTGACTCCTCTCACACACCCCTCTCCCCTTGCACGCACACTCCTGGCCATACTCAGGCCTTCTCGCACACTCACCCTTTTCACCACCTTCCCTTTGCACACTAGCTCATCCCTTGCCATCTGCCATGTCAGTATTCCTGGCACACTCCTTCCTGCCACACGTCCCCCTGCCCTACAGTGCCTCACATTAGGATAACCCCTTCACGTTCCTGCCAACATCGGGGCCCCATTATGCCGGGTGCTGTGCAGACCTCATTTCAGATCCCACTGTGCCAGGTGCTGCACAAACCCCCCGACCGACATCAAGGCCCCCTTTGTGTCAGGTGCTGCACAGACTTCCCCCTCCCCTGCCAACCAAGATCAGGGGCCCTGCTTATGGCAGGTGCTGCTCAGACACTCAGCGAGCTCACATTCTAGGCAAAGAAGGGATTAGCAGCCCCATTTTACAGATGGGAAAACTGAGGCCCAGAGCGATTCAGTGACTTGCATGAGTGGGTTTGTGGCAGCACTAGGAATTGAACCCAAGTGTCCTGAGATCCAGGCCAGTGTCTTAACTGTGAGGCCAGCCTGCCTCTCTTATTGCACAAAGTGCCTCTCTTACTGTGTGCTCCACCCAGGTCTGCTCACCCCCTCCCCTTGCACATGGGCCTTGCACACTCAGGTCTTGGGAAGACAACATTCCCTGCTGGATGAATGGATCCAAGAACTGAGTCACACAGTCTTCACCTCCCCATCGCCCCTTATCCTCCCCCTCTGACCTCCCTACACCCCCCCCATCCCTCCTGGTTCCCCTCCCTGGGCACATGGCCCCCTGATGGGCTCTTCCTTCCCCACAGGCTGCAGAAGATCCTGGGAGAGTCCCCTCCAGTTGCCCGGATGGACATCCAGCTGCCAATCATCACAGATGACTTCAAGTTCCAGGTGTGGAGGAAGATGTTCCGTGCACTGATGCCAGGTAGGGCGGCTGCAGGAGCTGGATCAGTAGGGGGTGCTCTGTCATTGCTGTCCCCACTGCCCCAGTGAAGCACTAGGGGGCACTGCGCTGCAGTGAGCAGGTTGGTGGCTCAGTAGGGGGCGCACTCCCCTCGCAGTCAGGGGTGGCCCCAGGGCCCCAGCACAGTGCAGGGGGGGAGCTGTGCTGCATTTCAAATGGGAGTCATAACAACGCTCTGGCCATTCGTGTTTTTTTAAATATCCCTGGCATTTTTCCAAGAGTCAGGGAGTTAACCACAATGTCCTGACAAAATCCCAGCTGTGGCGATTCCATTCTGTTCTCTAAATTCTACCTTCGCTTTCAGTGCAGGATTGCAGTACAACTGCTAAACAAACCCTGTGCCCCACCCCAGAGGTAGCTGCATCTCTGCACCAGGCAAGGGATCCCTCTATATATCCAAGGATATAGTCTATTCTCCTTTACCCTGCACAGCAAGCACCAGTTGTGCCGGGGCTAAACAGACCCTGAGTGAAGTGATCAGCTCAACAGATCCGTGGCAGAGCCGGGAATAGAACCCAGGAGTCCTGGGCCCAGTGCAGTACTCTATTCACTAGGCCCCAGTGTGCTGGGCACCTTCTGGCCCCACCCGAGATCCTGGCCTCCCTTGAAAGGGACGGTTGGGGTGCTGTGTGGGAAAGAAGAATTAGGAAAAATGGGGATGGTGGGAGGTGACGAGGGGTGGAATTTTGGGCTGACTTTCCAGGATCCCACACGCAGGTAGCCATCACTGCCCCATTCCTTTCTCCCCCTCCCCTCCCACCAGCTCTGGAGAACCTGACCTTTGACCCGGACACGGCCCACCCCAACCTGGTGGTGTCGGAGGACGGCAAGCGGGTGGAGTGCGTGGAGCACAAGCAGCCAGTGAGCTCGGATGACCCAGGCCGCTTCGACAAGTCCAACTGCGTGGTGAGCCGCCAGAGCTTCTCCAGCGGCGAGCACTACTGGGAGGTGACGGTGGGCGACAAGCCGCGCTGGGGGCTGGGCCTCATCTCGGCCGAGGCAGGGCGAAAGGGTCGGCTCCAGGCTCTGCCCTCCAATGGCTTCTGGCTGGTGGGCTGCAAGGAAGGCAAGAACTACGAGGCCCACGTGGAGCACAAGGAGCCGCGGCTGCTGCGGGTGGAGACCAAGCCCAGCCGGATCGGGCTGTATCTCAGCTTCGAGGACGGGATGCTGGGGTTCTACGACGCCAGCGACGAGGACAACCTGGTGCAGCTCTTCGCCTTCCACACGCGCTTCACCACCACCGTCTACCCCTTCTTCGACGTCTGCTGGCACGACAAGGGCAAGAACAGCCAGCCGCTGGTCATCTATGAGCCAGAGCCGGAGGCCTCCTAACGGCTCCCTGCAGAGCCAGAGGTGCCGTAGCCATGCCCAGCCTCGCCCCAAGGAGCCAGGAGTGCCATAACCATGTTGCCAAAGGCGCTGTAGCCACGCCCAGCCATGCTCTATGCTGCCAGATGTGCCACAGCCATGCCCAACCTTGACCCAAGATGCCAGAGCGGAAGGTGCCACAACCATATCCCACGTCACCAGAAGAGCCATGACCACGCCCAGCCGGCCCTACATCACCAGCTGTGCCATAACCTCACCTCACATCATCACGGCCAGACCCAACCATGCCCACATCACCAAATGAGCCACAGGCACTCCCAACCATGTCACCTGGGCTGGCGGTGCTGAAACCACGCCCAGCCACACCCCACATCCCCAGAGAAGCCGTGCCCTGCCATGCCTCGCTATGCCTGACATCACCAGACCAGGAGGTGCCTCAACCGTGGCCAACCTCACTGGAAGTTCCATAACTATGTTGTCAGACACTCTGTAACCACAGCTAACCACATCCTACATCATCAGAAGCTCCGTACGATGCTTTGTCATGCTACCATCAACAGAAGTGCCATTATCATGGCCCTCCCATCACCAGAGATTCATGCCCCCATTACCAAAGGCATCTCAATCATGCCCAAGCATGTGTCCATTACCAAAGACTCCCTGGCCATGCCCACATAGCTGGAAGTGCCATAACCATACCCCATGCCATCACAGATCCTCCAGACATTCGGAGCCCATGGGGCCCATCTCCAAGCTCCCTGGGACTGGCAGTGACCCGACGTGGTTCCAAGGCTCTGGGATCTGTACAGCCGCTGCTGGGATCTGAGCATGTTCGCATCCACCCAGATATGGTCTCCAATAAAACATGGTCATGTCCACTCTGCCTCCTGTGTGCGCATGTGTGTCTGGGCTTCTATCTGCCATACGGCCCCCAATCAATCTGTGAGGGATCAGCTACATCTTTATATGGGCCCGGACGTCTTATTTACTGGGCACTGTACCAGCATTAGTGGATTTATCCTTCTGGCACACACCCATGTGAGTGCATTACAGGAATCTCGTTGTTATTATTGTTATGGTAGCAGTTGAAGGTTGCAACTAAGATCAGGTCCCCATTGCGCCTGGTGCTGCACAGACCCCGATTGAGACCAGGGCCCCCAGTGGGTCTGGTCCAGGGTAGCAGGGAGATGTGTAAGTGTGAATGAGGGAGGGGGAGCAGTCAATTTGTCAAAGTGCCGGTTAGATTTCATCTGAAAATCTAACAAACTAGACTTTCCTATTGGAGAAACATTATAGCCAGTTTGGGGCTGGAATTTAATTCAGCTCACCCGTTTTTACTGCATCCCGGGACTGCTGGCTTTCTGATTTTAAAGTTGGGTCCTTCTCAGGTCTACTTTGACCCCGGTCAGAATGTCTCAAAGGAGGACACTGGGTTATTCTTAACTAACCAGATTATTAATTCACCATGAATGACCCAGATCTATAATCAACAGTTATCAGTTCTCCAGCATTTCTAACACACTTACCGCACCTATAGTAATTCTCCAAGGAGTAAAGTTACGTCTCACAGGCTGCACTTTGAGGAATCTGGTCTTTGCCATTTCTCATGTTGGCTTTGAAAGCCATGTTTAAAGCATCAAAAGCAGACACTTAGACATTTTCTATGAGATTCTCTTAGTTCCATTGACTTGGGTGTTCCAAGGAGGAACATCCACCTAGCATTACTTAGAAGCTAAAATACAGTTCCTCGAGGTCTCACTAGAGAGAGTGCAGCCGCAAAAAGAGAACTAGCAGTTACACTCACTACACAGATGGGAGGGGATAATCCACACACACACATTCCCCAGAGGCAGTAGCTACCTAGTGCTTTCTACACTAGGGGTTAGGTCAATTTAACTACATCACTCAAGGATATGGATTTTTCAAACCCCTGAGTGACGTAGCTGGGTCGACCTAACTTTTTAGTGCAGACCTCGCCTGAGCCATAAAAAGAAAGAACAATCTCTGAAATGAAATCTTACTGCTTCCCCTCATTGCTGGTCACCCTGGGATAGGAGGAGTGTGTCCACATCACGGCAGCTTCTTTGTTGGAGTCAGCAACTTCCTATGTTTTTTAGACCGTGTTTTGGGATTTGGTGGAGGTATTTTCTGCTTGGCTGTTGGTTCTAGGGTGACCAGATGTCCCGATTTTATAGGGACAGTTCCGATTTTGGGGTCTTTTTCTTATATAGGCTCCTATTACCTCCCACCCGCTGTCCCGATTTTTCACCTTTGCTGTCTGGGCACCCTAGCTGGCTCTCGGATTTTGGATTGCTCAGTTCCTTCAATATCCAGTAGATGGCACCAGTGTATAACAAATTTCTTTGCTCCTTTTCTTAGCAGGGGCTTTGTATGTTTCATCAAGGATTAGGAGTCCCTGTGGCGCCTCAGAGACTAACAAATGTATTTGGGCATAAGCTTTCGTGAGCTAGAAACCACTTCACCAGCTGCACGGAGTGGAAAATACAGTAGGCAGGTATAAATACACAGCACATGAAAAGATGGGAGTTGCCTTACCAAGTTGGGGATCAGTGCTAATGAGGCCAATTCAATCAGGGTGGATGTGGCCTATTCCCAACAGTTGACAAGACGATGCGATTATGCCCAAATAAATGTGTTAGTCTCGTTAGCACTACAAAAAGTCATTTTCCCTCTGTTGATAGTCACCCTTTCTTCTCAACTGTAGGGAATAGGCCACATCCACCCTTACATAGGTGACTAACCAAGATTTTATTGGCACACGGCATTTCCTGTTGCTGGAGGAATGGGATATTCCACTTTCTTCTGATCTGTAAATGGTGATTTGGGGGAGGGGATGTATCAGTCACTGTGTATCTGTGTCGGTATTTGGGTGTGTCTGTGCATAACTGTGCATGCAAGTCTGTGTGTGTGTGTGTGTGTTTGTGTCACAGTGTCTGTGGCAAGTGTCTGCATATGGTGTGTGTATCTGTCAGTGATTGTCAGTGCGTATGCATGTGTCAGGATGCATGTGTGTCTCTGTGTGCGGTATGTCTGTGGGGTAACTGTGTATGTGTCCCTGTGTGTAGTGTTTGTGTATAACTGAGTGTGGTGTGGTGTGTCTGTGTGTTCTTCTGTGTGTGCAACTGTCTCTGGGGGGAGGGGTGTGTTTGTGTGTAACTGTGTCTGTGCATGGTGTGTGTCTGTGTGTGTGTGCATCACTCTTGCCACTTTTTCTGCCATTCCCCCGCTGACGCCAACTCCACTTTACTTCCCAGCCAGGGCACAGATGTCCTTTGCCCTCCCAATCTCCACGCCCATGAGTGTTTGAATAACACAAGACAACAGGAGTGAATCTGAGGCTGAGCCCCCTGGTGACCCCCCTTAGCAGCAAAACCCCTGACCCCACCAAAGGGCCACAAAAATCGTGAGCCAGATCAAAACTGCTGATCTTCCAACAGAGTCCAGCCTAGTGGAGAAGAGGGTGGGACTTGGCTGGATGCAGGGTGGAAGTTGTGAAAGATTGTTTCGCTTTCCTTTCGGGACACTGCTTCCTGCCCGTTGTCTCGGAGCAAGAAGCCAGCATGGGAAAGACCCTGAGAGACCATCTGTTCGACACCATTAGAGAGCTGGGTGAGTCGGACTTGAAGGCGTTTAAAGACAAGCTGAACAATTTCCAGCCCAGGCCAGGTTATAACCGTATCAAATGGGGAGAGCTGGAAAAAGCAGATGCTGTAGAAATCACTCGCCTGCTAGTCAGCTACTACAAGGAGGATTACGCGGTGGAAGTGGCCGGGAAGGTGCTAGAGGACATGGACAAGAAGAACCTGGCACACAACCTCTTCCAGGCCACAGGGAAGGGTGAGTGAGGGGCTCTCAAGAGGCGATCGCCCCCTCCCTAACGGGATCTCATCTCAGTGGGTCTCTTTGTACAGGAACTGCCTGCTTGTCCGCCGGCCAGGCAGAGAAATCAGCAATGCTGCTGGGTTCCTCTGTACAGTCCCCCAAAGGCAGAATTGTGCAGCCCCTTCTCAGGCAAGACTGTCACTGGGTATCACAGATCCAAAGGGGCTTAGACCAGAGGTGAAAGTGGGCCGGTACGGTGTGCCAGTAAAAAATGGCTGCCAGTACAGGCCCCTACACAATGGATGTTAAAGCCCAAGGCCGCCGCGGGATGTTAAAGCACTGCCACAGCAGCACGTTAAGGACCCTACCAGCAGGGCCACCGATGGGGGCGGGGGCAACCAGGGGAGCTTCCTTGGGCCCTGCAATTTAAAAGGGCACAGGGCTCCTGGCCACCACCGCTGCCTACGATGGCAGCGACCAGGGCCCCGGGCCCTTTAAATCCCCGCTGGAGCCCTGGGTGGCACCGGCCAGGCAGCACTGAAGAGCTGGCGGGGGGAGGCTGACCCCAGTCCCGCCCCTTCTGCCCAAGGCCCTGCCCCTTCCAGGGGCCCGGAGCCAGCCCCTCATACTGGTAACATCTTTACGTTACTTTCACCCCTGGTTTAAATACCTAACTTCCTGTTCTAGGTCCCCAAAGGGAGTTAGGGTCTTCCACTGGATCACCGAGGCAACTCCGGGCCAGTAGTTGATGGTTCGCTTGTACCAGCCCAACCCCCGTCTCTTCCTTCTCCTTTCCCAAACGGGATATGACCCCCCCCCCCCCGAGAGTGGGGATCGTGGCTGCACACTGGGGAATTGTGTATGGGAGAGAGACACCCATCAGAGAGACATCAAGGTGTTGGTAAGGGGATGAGAGACACAGAGGGAAAGATCTGTTCAGGTGGAGATAGGAAAAGATAGGGGTGTTGGAAAGGGAGAGAAGGAGAGATGGGAATGGGGAATAAATAGATGGATGTGGAGTTGTTCACATCTGGAGGGAGGAGTCCTGGATCCAAGAAACAGTTATTTTTCTCGCTTCATCAGTCCAACAGTGAACCAAACATTCTCCTTCCTATGGGGGAGTGTTTTTCTATTCCTCTTCCCTGCCATTGATTCCTCATTGGAACATTCCCCGACTCAGCTATGGGTCACCCCAAACCTTCTCCTGCCAGCTCCCAAATCCCCATCCCTGTGGGGGAGAGGCTAGCTCAGGATGAGCTCCTGAGAGCCGAACCTCTCTCCTCCTCCTCTCCTGCAGCTCCAGGTGGCACCCAGCAGACCCCAGAACCAACCAGCAGCACCCGGACCAGAGTCACAGGTGGGTTGACATTTGTCCAGCTGTGTCGGGGATGGGACAGTAACACGGGTTTTGGGTGATGTTCAAGACCCCCGTCCACCCCAGTGCATTATGTAACTTATGGCGTGCCCTAAAATTACTCTGGGTTAATTGCACCGATGGGCTGGCTGTCCACGAGCTCCCTGATGCCGTAGAAAGCGGAGATTGTGCTATGGGGACCTGGCCAAAGACTGAGGGGTTTCTCCTGGGGAAGGGAGGGATCCCGGCAGTGGGGAGGTGGGTGATGTGGGGAGGGCAGGCCGGGATGGGAGGATGGGGGAGGGATCCGGACAGAGGGGGAGGGAGGTGGGATGGGGCGTGCAGGCTGGGGGTGGAGGCAGGAATCCAACACATAGCCGGACAATGTGGAGAGTGTCAGGCAGGATCCCAGCAGTGGCAGAGGCTGCTCCAGCCCCTTTCTGAGTGAGCTCCCTGTTGTCTCCCAGCAGGTGTAGCCGCCCCCATGCCCAGGGAACACAGGCCAGGCTCCGCGAGGGCTGGAGACTCAGGTAGGGTGACCAGACGTCCGGGTTTTCCTGCACATTGCCTTTGAGGAGCCTTCCTCTGTCTGGGCAGATTTTTCAGATAACAGGAAATGTCCAGGTGTTTTGCAGAGCAGATGCTGGAGCTCAGCAACAGCCCCAGTTGGTCAGCTTCCTGACTGGTCCCACCCCTGCATCTGCAGCTGATTGGTGCAACCACAGCTGCCCCCTGCCCACCCAGGCCCTGGCTCCCAGCCCCGGGGTGGGGATCCCACAGGGAGGTGCTAACTGGTGGCTGTCACTGCATCCTGGACTTGCGCCAGCCGTCCTGCCCCCATGACAGGGAGTGACACCCCCCCCTCCAGTGCGTCCCCCGGCCGGAGGTGCCCCCGCCAGGCCCCCCACCGATACCCACCGCCACCTTCCTCCCTCAGTTTCCCTTTTTGAAAACTTGAAATACGGTAACCCTTGACTCAGGTCAGCCCTGAGGCCAGACACAGCAGAGAGGGGAAACCGAGGCACACATCGGCTTCATAAAAATATTACCAAAACGTCCCACTTCATCTCAACCCATATTTAACAGCAAGATTTGGCTGAAGAGCAGAGAGGTAAATAGACTGGCATCCTGCTCTCTAGGGGTTAGCAATACAATAGGCTAGTGCAGCCTAGTGGATCATGCAGAGGATGAGGGCTCAGGCTCTATTCCCAGCTTTGCCACTGTCCTGAGGGGTCACCTTGGGAAAATCACTTCTGCCCTTTGTGCCACAATCACCCCTTCTTTAGATGGGGATAAAGACACCAACCTCCTTTTTAATCATTGTGATGTCTGCTGATGGAAAGCTCAAGGGATGGAGACCCAAAGGTAGATGAGGACCCCTAGGGTTAGTCACTTTGAGATCCTTGGGGTGAAAGACACCAGAGAACTTCCAGATTAAGTAGCATAAAAGCCACCTGAACCCCGTTCCTTTATGCAGCTGTCTCTGACTCACTCCCCTCTCCCCAGGAGATGAGATAGACCTACGATAACATCGAGTTCTGCACCGAAGGCTTTGCAGCTGACATGGCGCAGTGAAAGGGACGGTTAACACTGGAATGAAGACCGTGCCCTGCTCCTCTACCAGCGCCCGATGGCCAAGGAAACCCGGAGACTTTTCAGAGTCGTGCCAATTGGCTAGAATATTGCATTCCATATTTTTGGTCAATAAAACAATTGCCTGTTTTTAATATGGAGAACTCGTCCATCAGCTGCGTGGATGTTTTTCCTTGATCTTTTCAGCTGGCAGGTTCAATGGTGTGTCAGAGATTTGGTTGGGCTCCGGTGAAAGCCCCAGCTGTGGTGCTCTCCTCTTACGGCACCTAGGATGGTGGGTCTGTCTCATAAGCTAAATGGCTGCAAGGCTTGGATGAATGACCCTAAGGAACATTTGTATCCTGTTAGAAGTACGGGGAGCTGAGCCTAATCCTGCACTAGGGGGTGCTGTGGGGAGGGCTCAGTAGGGGATGCTCTCCCACACGGTCAGTGCTGGCCCCTAGCGGGTGCTGTGCTGTGGGAGGCTCAGTAGAGATTACTCTTTCTCCTCTCTCAGTCAGTGCTGACCCCAGTGCACCACTAGGGGGTACTGTACTGCAGGGAGGGTGCTTCAGTAGTGGTTTTCCTTTTAACAACTGCTAACATGGCTCATCCAGCAGCTTTTGAACTCAAGACCTTTGCATCCACAGCACAACACTCTACCGCATGAGTCCAGGAGAACGGGCTGTATTTTAAAGAATCCTTATTGAGGTTGCAGGAAAAAAACATCCTGATGTGTAGAAAGAGTAGTAAATATGGCAAGCGACCAGCTTGGCTTAACAGTGAAATCCTTGCTGATCTTAAACACAAAAAAGAAGCTTACAAGAAATGGAAGCTTGGACAAATGACCAGGGAGGAGTATACAAATATTGCTCAGGCATGCAGGAGTGAAATCAGGAAGGCCAAATCACACTTAGAGTTGCAGCTAGCAAGAGATGTTAAGAGTAACAGGAAGGGTTTCATCAGGTATGTTAGCAACAAGAAAGAAAGTCAAGGAAAGTGTGGGCCCCTTACCGAACGAGAGAGGCAACCTAGTGCCAGAGGATGTGGAAAAAGCTAATGTACTCATTGATTTTTTTTGCCTCTGTCTTCACAAACAAGGTCAGCTCCCAGACTGCTGCACTGGGCAACACAAGGATGTTGTGAGGATAAATATATTAAAGCTTCTGAGATACTCTGGTCATGGGGCCATATAAGTAGAGCCAAGCCAATAACTGATCTTTCACTTCTGAATGTAAAGTGCTCCTACACCTTGCAGGCTTCCAGTTCTCAACTTGAGAGAGAGACAAGGTGGGTGAGGTAATATCTTTTATTGGACTAACTTCTGTTGGTGAGAGAGAGACCAGCTTCTGAGCGTACACAGAGCTCTTCCTCAGGCCCTGGAAGGAACCAAAACCCCCTTCCCACCACCCCCTTGAGGCACTGTAAATATTTATTTAAAAAAAACCCCCAAAACTGCACTACCTGTATCTTATCATTATTAGCCTCCAGTCCTTCCTCAGAACTGAAGAAGTTGTCTGAGCTGGTCAGGTATCACCAGCTTCCCCAGGGCAATAACTATTCGCTTTGCCACTGGCATGGCTTTCCTAAGTCGAGGCTTGTGGCACTGGAGGGTTGGGGTGATCTCATCACACACAGCCCCAATGAGGTCTCTTTTCCCTCATTATGAAGTTCTGAAGCCACCGTTCCTCATCCAAAATCATGCAATCTCACGACACCGTGCTGGTTCTCCTGGACCAGAAGTGGGGTCCATCCATGGACATACCTTGGCAATACTGGCAGTCACCATATCTGTTCCATGGCGCCGGAGGAGACTGTCAGTCACCCATCATGGTCAGCCATCTTCATCGTCATGTCAGAAAGTTCTGTCCAGATTCCATCCAGCATCTTGCCAATCGCCCACCCCACTGCACGAACACTTGTCCCTCAGGAAGGAGTGTCAGGAGTGCGAGTGCCAATGTAGGATCCTGGCTTGTATTTTCGCCTGAGATGGTATTTTAAGTTTTGCTTCTCTGTTTGATTTATATACATTATATGCACACACACACACACACACACACACACACACACACTCTTACTAATATGTGTAAATAAAGGGCCCCTTACTAAGGACAAAGGCAGACACCGCGTATGCTGCTTTTGCCTAAGCCAGCTGGGTCTGTCAGTATAATGGGAACCGATAAGAGCAGTAGACGTGTTCCTGGGCATGGTGGGAGTGTGATATATGAGCACACACTTGAAGATGCCTCAACTCCTATCTCAAGGCAAGGTCAAGCAGCCAGTCGGGAGGGGCAAAGGGGGATTGGGGGGAAGGTAAAACACTAAAAGGCCAGAGAAATACCTGCCCCTGACCGCAGCACAACCTCACTCCTTACCCCTCCCATGGGGCACAGAAGGGGTGGGATGAAGACCCCAGACCCACGACCCTCTGAAATGGAACGTGATGGTAATTTGTAAGGGGTGGGACTGTGCGTGTGCATTTCAGGTATAATTGTGCTGACTGAGAAGGTGGAGAACGCTGGGAAACAAGGCTCTGTGACCTCAGAGTTATGGGACACGTTTGCTGGAAACTAACCCCAATAAAAATTGACTTATCTGCACTTCAGACTTCTGGTCAGCTTTCTGTGTGTGTGTAACGAGATCCGGGGGAGTGAGAGGGTGAAGGGAAAGCCTGCTAACAAGGAGCAGGAGCAGAACAACCAACCTTCCATGTCTTCCACCCAGTGTGGCCAGAGGGAGAGAGATGAGCTGGTACTGCCATGGGCAAATGTGTAAAAGGGATGGGCCGTGGCAACTACACTCAGAAAGGCAGTTCCTAGAGTGTCTCCTGTGAGGCACAGAACCTGGGATACTGTGTCTGAAGTGGTAGCGCTGCTCTGGCATAACAGAAGTGGCAGTGTGGACGCAGGTATATGCGTCTACACAGGGTTTGACCTCTCTCCAGCACAATGTATGTGGACACTACATGCAGGTCTGATGAATATGCAGGAGCAGGTACAGAGTCAACTATCCAGCTATGCATGGAAGTGTAGACACAGCCAAAGGAGGGATATTCCAAAAGCACAAAGGTTAGTTAAGCACTGAGCTCTCAATGAGCATCTCTGGGAACTAGGTATCCAACAGCCTTTTTGTGCCTTTGAGCCTCAGTAGCAGCTAAATGTTGGACTGATATGTCTCAAATGGCATTTAGTTACCTAATGTACCTTTGTGGATCTAGCTGAAACGTCTTAAAATTCTTTGACCCAAAATTCTGTGAACATCAGACATTAGCATTCAACACATCTGGAGGGAGAATGTATGGCCATCCACTGTATCCAGCAGTGACGTCATGGCATCTCGTATGCTCCCTTGTGGCTGCAAAGCCCGATCTGCGAGGAGCAAGATTGTAAATGGATGTCACTTAGAGATACGCAGGCTCCCGCTGAAGACTTAGCATGATGCTTGACTGTTTTTTTCAATCAGTCTTTCTCAAACTGTTTGATAGTTGCTGTCCTTTCAGGTCTCTCCTTGGCTGTGTCTTCAAACTGATCTGTATTCATGTTGCATGAGCTGAGATTCTGTTTTCGGTTGTCTTTGAAGCATTTGTGTTGAGCGCCTTTCTTGTGCTTTCCAAGTTCCCTAATCCTGCAAACGCATGTGCACGTGCTTAATGTTACTCATGCGAGTAGTCCAATTGACGTCAAAGGGATTACTCACATGCGTAAATTGAAGCACTCACATAAGAATGCCCAGGACTGGGATCTATGATACTGAACCAATATGCCCTAGAGTCCATGGAAAGACTCCGTTGAGTACAATGGTCAGTGCTTGGGCCCTTAATGAATGACAAGGGGGCTGGTATAGTTTTTTCAGAGTGATTTTAATGAGAAGGGGCAGCTATTTTTTTATACCCAGCTGTTCTCCGGGAGAAGATGCCCCCGTACAAACTGTCTCGGCTAATTTCTTAACTTCAGTTAAACTACAAATATGTTTACTTATTCATTACTCTGGCAGAGCAAGTGTTAATATTCACATTATTTCTGTGTAATGAGTCATATGTTGTTTTCCTAACTATTCCCAATACATTTTCTTGCCTAATTAGATAATGAAAGAATTGCTCAAAACACAATGTTTTAATGAGGCCCACAGCAACTTATTATAATCCATAATAATAGATGCTTTCTACAAAGTTCTCCTAACTTTGGGGAATTGTGTCAACATGAACATTACTGGCATAACCAGTGCTGGACAATAGCATTTACTCTTTCCCTTTTTTTCCCCCTTTCAATATCTTCACTTTCAGGCCAAATTAATCTCTGGCATCATTCTTTTATGCCAGGGCTACATTTGGCCCTTGTGTCCAAAGCCATGACAAACCCAATCAGGTCACTGCAGGCGCGTGTCTATGATCCTCGCTCACATTGACTGGCACTTACTCATACCAGTAGCGTCAATGAGATCAAGTACTACTCAGTGCAAGTAGAGCAAGATAGGCTTAGGTTGCAAATAAACGAAGAAGAATTTTAATGCACACAAGACAGACAAGAAAGGGCTTTATCCGATACATAAGAATATGTTAGAGCATCTCAAAACTATAGGCTCGATTCTGATGTTCTTACAGTGAATGGCCTCTTACTCTGAGATTGGTCTCATTGACTTCCACAGGACAACCTGCTGAAAAAGTGTGGGTAAGGGTATCAAAATCTGCCATTAAAAAGCCAAAATACTATGTTAGGGAAATAACCGGAATCTCCTATTTAATCTGGAAAAACAGGGCAATCCTCAGAGTGTTTTACATCAATGCAACATTAATATAAATCAGTGTTGAAACTGATGGTTAAGTGAAACACAACTGGCCAGATTCTCAGCTAGTGTAAATCAGCATCACTCCACTGATGTTAATGGGCCAGAAACCCCAGCTAATGTAACTTGATGGAGTGCCACTTAAATCGATGTGGCTGTATCTCATCTTTGCTCCACTGAAATCAATGGCGCTCCACTCCAGTTTGTGTAAGCTAGCATCACTACATTGCAATCAACGGGACCAGATCCCCAGCGGGTGAAAATCAGCATTAGCTCCATTGGCGCTAATGGATGAGTCCCCCCAGCTTTAGTAAATAGGTGGAGCTCTGCTGAAGTCATTGGACCAGAACCATAACTGGTCAAAATTGGTGTCATTCCATTGAAGTCAGTGGGGCTTCCTACATTTATACAAGAAGAGGATCTGGCCCTTATGCTCATAGGATTTCCCAAAGCACATAAGTGATTTAGGGGCACAAGCCCCTTATTGGGGCAGTGGTCTGGCTCGTTATACCCAGTCGGTGGATCATGTCCTTAACTCGTAACCTGGTGTAGATATGTAACACGCACACCTCCTGGGTGTGGTGCTCTGTCCATGTGGTGGCCCTGAGGCAGATCACTTAGAGGGAGATTAATGAGGTTGCCCTACAGCCTTGGCTAAGAGCCATGTGGCTTTTAGCTCATGTGGTAGAAGCTCATGCACTAAGCTACAGTGGTCCTACGCTCGATCCTGCCTACCGAGGTCTGTCAGTGTTACAGATGTACATCAAATTATCCATCCCCAGGGGCTAGTGTGAACTGTCTTATGTTCACAGCTTCCCAACCTTAACCCTAACCATAACCCTGCAGAGTTTGGGGAAGACTATTGTTCCATGACTGAACCAACCTGTAGAAGCTACTGGTTCCTCTCTATCTCAGAAACATAGGGATTGCCAGACAGGATCAGACCAGACACAAGGTTTATCTATAAAAGCAGCAAAGAATCCTGTGGCACCTTATAGACTAACAGACGTTTTGCAGCATGAGCTTTTGTGGGTGAATACCCACTTCGTCGGATGCAAGTAGTGGAAATTTCCAGGGGCAGGTATATATATGCAAGCAAGAAGCAAGCTAGAGATAACGAGGTTAGTTCAATCAGGGAAGATGAGGCCCTGTTCTAGCAGTTGAGGTGTGAAAACCAAGGGAGGAGAAACTGGTTCTGTAGTTGGCAAGCCATTCACAGTCTTTGTTTAATCCTGAGCTGATGGTGTCAAATTTGCAGATGAACTGAAGCTCAGCAGTTTCTCTTTGAAGTCTGGTCCTGAAGTTTTTTTGCTGCAGGATGGCCACCTTAAAGATCTGCTATTGTGTGGCCAGGGAGGTTGAAGTGTTCTCCTACAGGTTTTTGTATATTGCCATTCCTAATATCTGATTTGTGTCCATTTATCCTTTTCCTTAGAGACTGTCCAGTTTGGCCGATGTACATAGCAGAGGGGCATTGCTGGCATATGATGGCATATATTACATTGGTGGACGTGCAGGTGAATGAACCGATGATGGTGTGGCTGATCTGGTTAGGTCCTGTGATGGTGTTGCTGGTGTAGATATGTGGGCAGAGTTGGCATCGAGGTTTGTTGCATGGATTGGTTCCTGAGCTAGAGTTACTATGGTGCGGTGTGCAGTTACTGGTGAGAATATGCTTCAGGTTGGCAGGTTGTCTGTGGGCGAGGACTGGCCTGCCACCCAAGGCCTGTGAAAGTGTGGGATCATTGTCCAGGATGGGTTGTAGATCCCTGATGATGCATTGGAGGGGTTTTAGCTGGAGACTCTATGTGATGGCCAGTGGAGTCCTGTTGGTTTCTTTCTTGGGTTTGTCTTGCAGTAGGAGGCTTCTGGGTACACGTCTGGCTCTGTTGATCTGTTTCCTTATTTCCTCGTGCGGGTACTGTAGTTTTGAGAATGCTTGGTGGAGATTTTGTAGGTGTTGGTCTCTGCGGGGTTAGAGCAGATACGGTTGTACCTCAGTGCTTGGCTGTAGACAATGGATCTTGTGGTGTGTCCAGGATGGAAGCTGGAGGTATGAAGGTAGGCATAGCGGTCGGTAGGTTTTCGGTATAGGGTGGTGTTAATGTGACCATCACTTATTTGCACCATGGTGTCTAGGAAGTGGACCTCCCATGTAGATTGGTCCAGGCTGAGGTTGATGGAGGGGTGTAAGCTCTTGAAATCGTGGTGGAATTTTTCCAGAGTCTCCTTCCCATGGGTCCAGATGATGAAGATGTCATCAATGTAGCGTAGGTAGAGAAGGGGCGTGAGTGGACGGGAGCTGAGGAAGCGTTGTTCCAGGTTGGCCATAAAAATATTGGCTTATTGTGGGGCCATGCGGGTGCCCATAGCGGTGTCACTGATCTGGAGATATATATTGTCATCAAATTTGAAATAGTTGTGTGTGAGGATAAAGGCACAGAGCTCAGCAACCAGTTGTGCTGTGGCATCATCAGGGATACTGTTCCTGACAGCTTGTATTCCATCAGTGTGTGGGATGTTTGTGTAGAGAGCCTCTACATCCATGGTGGCTAGGATGGTGTTTTCTGGAAGGTCACCAATGCATTGTAGTTTCTTCAGGAAATCAGTGGTGTCACGGAGATAGCTGGGAGTGCTGGTAGCGTTGGGTCTGAGTAGAGAGTCCACATATCCAGAGAGTCCTTCAGTGAGAGTTCCAATGCCCGAGATGATGGGGCGTCCAGGATTTCCAGGTTTGTGGATCTTGGGTTGTAGATAGAATAACCCTGGTCGGGGCTCTAAGGGTATGTTGATTTGTTCCGGTGTTAGTGTAGGGAGTGTCCTGAGTAGATGATGCAGTTTCTTAGTGTATTCCTCAGTGGGATCTGAGGGAAGTGGCCTGTAAAATTTGGTATTGGAGAGTTGTCTGGTGGCCTCCTTTTGGTAGTCAGACCTGTTCATGATGACAACAGCACCTCCTTTATCAGCCTCTTTATCTAATCCAATAGCCTGTCTATGACAGTGGCTTATACCAGATGCTTCTAAGGAAAGTGTAAGAACTTCACAGTAGGCAGATGTGGGAGAATCTGCCTCCAAAATTAGGTATCCTCCTAATCTCCAATAGTTAGAGATTAGTTAAAACCTTTAAGCATGAGGTTTAATCTCTCTCTCAAAAATATTTTCTTTAATTATAGCTCTTGATATTCTGCATATGTGTATAAATAGCCTATCCTTTTTTGAACCTCACTAAATTCTTGACCACAATTGCTTCTTGTGGCAATGTGTTCCCTAGAAAAAAATCATACATTTTGTGAAAATTGACTTCCTTATCTTGATTTTGACCTTCCTAACTTTTAATTTGATTGATTTTTCTCCTGTTCTTGTGTTATGAGACCAGAGAAGAGATGTTCTTGATCTACCTTCTATAGACAATTCAGTCTCCACCAATTGGAGAATGAAGACAATGGTATATTAGGTTATGGTCTGTTTCATTCTTGGCATTTTGTCAGAGGCCCATGCAGTGGTTAGTCTGATGTTGTTTAATCAGTTCTCCCTAAAAATCATCTGCATTGTCCAAAGAGGATGGATCTAGACTGTTCTCAGTGGTGGCAGATGACAGAACAAGGAGCAATGGTCTCAAATTGCAGTGAGGGAGGTCTAGGTTGGATATTAGGAAACACTTTCACTAGGAGGGGGGTGAAGCTCTGGAATGTGTCACCTAGGAAGGTGGTGGAATCACCTTCCTCAGAGGTTTTTGAAGATCAGGCTTGACAAAGCCCTGGCTGGGATGATTTAGTTGGGGATTGGTCCTGCTTTGGGCAGGGGGTTGGACTAGATGAGCTCCTCTGATCATAAGTGATAGCTAACATAAGAACTCTAACAGGTTCTAAAAATAGTTGTTTTTTTCTCATTGGGTATATCTATGCGCCATTCCAAGGTGTGATTTCAGCTTGCATATTCCTTAATCTCTCTGGCAGTGGTGTAGGTCTGAAAACCTAACTTTGACAATTGTTTTAGAAGATAATTATTTTATAGTAGTAATATTTTAAGTGGGTACAGATTAGACATAGGTGGGAAAATAATTTCCTATCCCCTGAATATATTCAAGATTTCAAAATATTTTCCTATTCTACACTGAGATGAAACCTGGTCTCATGGAAAAACTTCACAGAAAATGAGAGACAGAAGCCTGACCTATGAATAGCCAGTAGCTCAGTGGTCAGGGCACTCTTCTAGGATAAGGGATGTCATAGAAAAACAGAGTCCTCACTCTCAAGTTGGGTGCAGCAAGTCAGATACTTTATTATCTGTAGCAATTGTGTGAAGGGAGATGTTGTATCGGGAAACAGAGACGAGACAAGGCTGCAGTGAGGCATCCCAGGAAAGTCCCGGACCGCTTCCTTTATTCATTTCGTATACACACAGGTTATTCATTACTACATGATTGATACACCTGTTTACTTCATTCTGATTGGTTAAGGCTGGCTCCCCTCACCGGCCTCACCGGGCCATTGTCCTGAGTGACTAAAACTAGCATAACAGAATGTGCATGCTGTACTGTTCTAATGAATGGTTCAATGCAGAGACAGCGTGGCTTGCCAGCACTTGTACCTACATCTCACCCTTTTTTGTTTTGTTAACATGACTAACACTTACGAGGGGGCCCTGGGTTAGTCCACGGACAGCCCTTAATGAAGAGAGAAACAAATGAGGGAACACACTGAATGCCGCAGCAAAATAGCACAAGTAAGAATACAGTGAGTCCCCCAAAGGTGACAAGCTGATGTAACCACCCAATGTTAGGAAGCCATGAGGAGAGCCAATCCCACCATCCCGAGAAGGGGTCTGGATTGTATCTGATTTGATCTGTTAAATTTTTAATTATCTTGAGTTGATTTTCAACTGAATGATGATGATCAGAAATATTAAAGCAACACATATCATTAACCTTTTCACATCCATAATGATGCAGCATAAGTAAATAATCTATAGCCGCTCGATTTTGCAATACCCCATGGCGGATGTCTTCCTGCTCATCATTAAGAAGGGCTATAGCGGTAGATGTAGCATTCAAAGCCTTAGTGGCTGCACAAGCTAAACCATTGATTCGCATACTATTTCCTGAGGCCAAACCGGGGACCCCGACAAGAGAAACAGCCAAAGCAACAGTCTCGGTTTTAGAAAGTAAATGTACATGGCTATCACAGGAAGCATCCAAAGGAAGGCTGCGACTAACTCGCGAAGTATTTAACAGTTGCCTTTTAGTTGGTAATATGAGCGCAAGTCGGCTTAGGCAACAACAAGTGCCATCACTAAGATTGGCGGGCATATAATTGAAAGTATATCCTGAGCATGTCCAAAACCACCCATTTGGCAGCTGTACATGCTTGTATATATAAGAGATATTTGTCACAGCAGAACAATTCAAGGCTGGAGCAGGAAACTGCCTACAATTATTCATAGTACAGTTAGTCATGCGAGCACAGGTTATGTTATGTGTGGCAGCATAGGGGGTTCGAAGGGCAAGCGCATTCCTAGGCCTACGAGGTGTTTGAGGTCCCCAATTATGATAGCCAGCATAACCCAAACCATGAATGGTGGAATTGGGCTCCAGACTGGAATAAAACCAAGTAGCATTTTCAACATCATTAGGATTATGACATACAGGAATCAGACAAGTACCTAAAATCTCTCCCACCGTAACTTGCTGGGAGAGGCAAAAGGATGTCTGATTCAAGGTGTGAATAAATGTCTCCCACACATTGGTGGAAGGGAGAGGGGTTGCAACACCTTGCGACAAACACAAAATGGTCACCCAAATATACATAACCCAGCAAAGAGAATTAGCATTTAAGCTGGCTATTAGCGCAAGAAAATAATTTTCTGTAGTCTTATCCACCTTAGTTTGCTCTAATACATGTTCAGCCTGCCGTGATAAAGCTTTGACCTGCCCCCAAGTTATGGCAGTGTTAGGTGTGCCACGCTTTCGGGCCGTGTCGATCTTGTCTGCCCTATCCGTCAGGGTTAGACTGAAATCCGGAATGGGATTCTTTAGCCCCTGATGCCAGGCCATCTCTCCACGGCTTTACAAAGCGAGCGGGAACCCACACAGGGCCGGTTTCAGTTGACACTGCTGCGTAGCCCCAGCCCCAGGTGATGAGTGGCACAGGCAGGCTCCACTCTGGTCCTGGCAACTTGCGATATATCACCTTCGGCGCCGGAAGAGGCTCGGTCTGTCTATAATGGCGCTGGGCTCTAGATAAAAACTGATTATTAAACAAAGTTAAATTCAAATGATTCAGAGTAAACAAGACACGAACCAGCCATTCTTCCTTATCTGGCAAGGATAGGGGCACTCCTCCTTTTTGTTTTTGTTTAGTAAGGGCCTCCTTCAGGGTACGGTTAGCCCGCTCAACAATGGCCTGACCCCGGGAATTATAAGGAATGCCGAATTTGTGGAGAATGCCCCACCGGGCACAAAATGCGGCCATGGCGGAGGAACAGTAAGCAGGGCCATTGTCGGTTTTCAACTCAGCGGGGCTGCCCATTACCGCAAAACTGCGAATCAAGTGATTACAAACATGTTTGGTAGCCTCCCCTTTTTGGGCTGTTACCCAAGTGTAGCCTGAAAATGTGTCGATGACAACATGCAGGTATTTCCAAGGGGAGAAGGGGGGAAAAAAGGTAACATCCATCTGCCAAAGTTGATTGGCTCCGAGACCACGGGGATTTACCCCTATGGGAGGACCCTGTGGGTTAAGGGTGCATTGAGGACATTGTTGAACAATACCTCGAGCATCAGAAAGAGGGATCTGAAATTGTTTAGCCAATGCCTTGGCATTTTGATGATGTAGGGCATGACTTTCTATAGGAGTACAAGGGAATGCCCTGAGTTGGGCATCCGCCTGGGCATTGCCTTCTGTCAACATGCCAGGGAAGGGTTAACTGTTCCTGAACTAATTCTTTAAGGGCTATTAATTTTTCCTGAGGGAGTGGCCATTGTTCAACCCACACTGGGACGTGGGTTTTCCATTCCAGGGGGAGGGCAGTGTGTGAAGAGCATTGACGTGTCATGGCACAACTAGGGAGGCTCCCAGTTGAGACAATAGGTCTCGCCCCCAGAGATTAAGATCAATTGGCAAAATGCACGGACGAATTTTTGCAACCTCTCGCCCCTCCTCACTATCCCATACTGAGAGCCAATTGGTGCTTTGTCGGGAAGATTGCGGGCCTCCCACTCCCCAAACTGAGGGGGAGATTTCAGAAGGCCAGGAAGGGTCCCAATGTTTTTGTGCAATTACTGAAACATCTGCTCCAGTGTCTAGCAACCCATAGAGCTCCTTACCGTTGATGATATACTTACGGGTCGGTTTGTGGGTTCGGATGTGTTGTAATACTGCAGCAATCTGTGGATGAAAAAGGAGACCTTGCTCCAGATTAACGCGAGTAGAACCAAATCCGCCGGCACGACTTGCTTGGCTGGGTCTGGCCGGAGCTGTGTAAGGTAAGATTAGCAGTTGAGCCCAAGAGTCCCCCGCCTTTAATTTGAGGGGAAGGTGACTCCAAATTTGAACATAAATAATCCCGGTGTAATCAGAATCGATAACTCCGGGCACAATCATAATAGACTGACTGCTGGCAGATGAGCGAGGCAAAATCAACCCAAATGTATCCGGGGGAAGCGGACCCGAGAGCTGCGTAGGCATGAGGAGTACGTCACCAGGAAGAGGGGATTGCATATCTACTGCATTAATAAGATCCAAACCAGCACTGCCTTTAGTGGCTGGTCGAGCGGCCATGGCAGGCAGGGCTCCCTCCTTTAAACCGGGGCTGAAGGGGGGCCCGGTCGAAAGTTTCCCGAATTATCTGGGGTTGAGGAGCGACATTGATTAGCCCAATGATATCCTTTATTACATTTTGGGCACTTTTTAGAAGGACGGCCCCCGGTGGTGTTAGTTCCGCCCTTATGAGCACCACCTCCTGGGGCCCGGCACTCCTTTTTGAAGTGTCCAGGTCGCTGGCAGTTAAAGCAGTTACCCGTAGGTTTGTTACCTTGACGGATTGCTCCCGCCAACAGTGCCATAGCGTGGGTCTGAGTGCCTACTTCGGCACATGCCTGCAACATGTCAGCGAGTGTGTAATTAGGGCGGTGAATGATAGTTTGGAGAATTTTCCGACAGTCAGCATTGGACTGCTCATACGCTAAGCGTAAAAGGAGTTCCGTCTGAGCAGCTGGATTGTCAATTTGGCGTTGAACAGCCTCCTTGAGGCGATCAACGAAATGATGATAAGGTTCCGTAGCTTGTTGTTTAACATTTGTGAATGATCGAAGGGGCTTGCCAGAGGCCGGAACGTGCCTAAAGGCTCTTTGAATACACATTGCCGTGCGGTGAAAAGATTCCATGGGCAATATAGATTGTTGTTCTATGGTGGCAAAAGCTCCCGTCCCATATATTTGCTCAGCAGTATTCTGCGCGTTACCGAGTGCTAGGGCTGCCAACCTAAACTCATTATCCCATACCACGTACTGTGCAGGGGAAAGGATCATACGAAATAGATGTTTCCAATCCTCCGGGATCATAGTATAACCACTGGCGATCCCTTCTATCATACCCTGCACATAAGTGGAACGCAGCCCAGACTCACGTACAGTTTTGTTAAGCTCCCGAAGAATAGAGTACGGGATGGTGGACATAGGCGGCAGGTTCGTATAATTTTTGGTGGGGCCCAAAATGGTGGTCGTCCCCCCCCGCCCCCGCTCTCACCCTGTAAGCCGATATAAAATGAAGTTACAACGTGTCGGCACCACAAGATTACAAGGGTCAATTAAAAGTGGAAAGTCAGAAGCAGTACTTGCCTGCTTCAATATACAGTATTAAATTTTGTTGCACCTGTTGTGACAAAGTGGGAATGTTCTTAATGTTTTCTCTGAATACTGTGTGGGTGCCTCAGTTTCCCCTGCAAGATGCCAACTGACGGTGTTGGGGACAAAGAGATCAGGTGGCCTCCTTGTCCGGAAGAGACACAAAGGCCAGATGAGGGAGTGTCAGTTTGGAGCTGGCTGGGGAAATCAGGAGAGGCCCAGAACTTGGGTCTGGGCTCCCCACCCCCCAAGATGGACCTGACTGAGGGGTCCTGTTTTCTGTACTTACAAGCTCTGTTTTAGACTGTATCCCTGTCATCTAATAAACCTTCTGTTTTACTGTCTGGCTGAGAGTCACATCTGACTGTGGAGTTGGGGTGCAGGGACCTCTGGTTGCCCCAGGACCAGCCTGGGCAGACTCGCTGTGGAAAGTGCATGATGTGGAAGGGCATGCTGAATGCTCCGAGGTCAGACCCAGGAAGGTGTAAGCTTCTTGCCCTGCAGACAGTATGCTCAGAGAGGAGGTTCCCCCAGAGTCCTGACTGGCTTTGTATGGAGATGTTCCAAAGCATCCCAGCATCCCCTTCCACACCATGCGCTTCCCGGAAGTCTGCACAGGCACTGACACTCCCTCCTCTGGCCTTTGTCTCTTTTCCAAGCATTAGGAGGCCACCTGATCTCTTTGTTCTCCAACACCTTCAGTTGGCACCTTGCAGGAGAGTGGCCCAGGCCATCAGTTGCCTGGAGGCAGGGTTGCAGCCATTCTCTGTGCAGATGGCATCACACTGGCCCTCTAGGGCTTTACAACAATCCCACCCCCTTATCCCACCATCTAGAGCCTTAAGAAATGCATTGGGGAAACTGAGGCACACAGACAGTATTCAGAGAAAACACCTGTATACGACCAGTTACATACTTTGAAGGGTGTAAAATAATCAAATATTGTGCTAAATACAATGATACTCCAAACTGACCACCAAATTTAAGTTGCATGTTTTTCCCCTCAGGTGAGGGTTCTGGGGTGGGGCTGGGGATGAGGGGTTCACAGTGCAGGAGCGTGCTCGATGCTGGGGGTGCAGGCTTTGGGGTGAGGCAGGGCTGAGGATGAGGAACTTGGGGTGCAGACAGGCTGCCCCAGGGCTAGGGCCAGAGAGGACTCCCCATCACCACCACTGGCAGCAGCAAGCTCCAGGGGAGGGACCCCTCCTGCCCCCCACGGCACACACACTCTGCACATGCTCCTAGAGCCCCTCTCAGGTCCAGAAAGCTCACTCCCCTCCCCTATGATGGGTACTGGGGGGGGCACAGGTGGCCTTCCATGTTGCTGCCCCTCACCATAACTTCACTGTGGATGGGGCTGCCCCTTGCCCAGCATGGGGCAGAAGTGGGGTAGGCAGGGTAGTGGCTGGCTATGGGACGGGGGAGCAGGGTGTCATAAAATTCACCCAAGCCCCAGCTGCTCAGGTCTAGGAAGCCTCTCTCTCCCATCCCTCCTGTGGCAGGTGGGTTGGTGGGTGCTGGGGGAGGGGGCATTGCCTTCACATGTGGCTTCCTGCCTCCCCTGTGCAGCCTGCTGTGCCTCACTGGGGGTAGGAGTAGGGGCTGGGACTGGGGCTGGGGCAGGGGGGGAATCATAGGGTCAAACACTCAAACATAATAAAAAATCATAGGGTCAAACACTCACGGAAGCCCCAGCAGCTGCTAAGGTGAATGATGTCTGTCTCCTGGCCCGTTTGTGTCTCCTCCAGGTAGGGGCAGGAGAGGGGAGGCCCCCTCCACTCCCCTCCCCCTCCTGAGTGCTTCAGCAGTCGTTAGCATTCCTCTTATGCTAATGCTGCAGCCCTTAGGCTACGGCAGCAGCAGCAAAGGAGAGAGAGACGCTGTGCGCTCTCTTTACATTCAGGCAGGGAAGCTCTCGGGGAGGGGGAAAAATCTAGCTCCAAATATTGGTGGAGCAGAGCCCCTGATTATGAGTATTCCTGGGGCTTTAGCTCCAAGAGCCCATATAAGTTGGCGCCCATGATCCTTAGTTCATGGCAGGGCTGGCCGCAAGCATTGTCTTTGGTGTGAAGTCTGAGGTACAAATTGATCTGAGACAAGTAACTGGTCTCTTAGGACTGGGAGCAACCTGAATCTTTAGTAGTCTTTGGTGTGTAGCAACCACAAGCAGTCAGTCCTGCTTGCTTTCCCTCAGGCAGGACCTTCCACGGAGGCACAAGGGGCTGGCTTCCCTTGTCTGCCTAGGGGAAAGATCTTTGCCTAAGCAGGTTTCTCATCTATGTTCAGTTCCAGAAACTTCAGCCCCCACCCACACCCCTTGGTTGAAGGACGCAACTTCCTCAGCTTGCAAGAGCTCTGTTCCTTTGGGTCTGTCTAGTGATGGAGGCCAAAGACGGTTTCTCTCCTGGCTTATATCTCCCAAAGGTCAACGAGCTTGTTTCAAGAGGCAGGATGGCTTCAGGCTGTTCTTCCTGCCTGGGACTTCCCGTCCCCCTGTGTGTAAAAGGGGCTTCCATTGTTTTCATCCCACCAGGCTTAATTTGTATAGGAGACAGGTACCTAGCGCCCCACTCCCCCGCAGTCTGTAAGAGAACCTGTGTCTCCCTGTTGGGCTGCAGCCTTTAAAGCATATCATAAAGTATCCACATTTCCTCATATAGTGTTTATACAGACATTTCACAGTGATATTAAGCACCGGGGGGTCATTTGTTTTCAGAAAAACCTCACCCCGTATTCTCGTATAACACAGCACTATTGTATCCAATCAGTTGATGCAGTTGATTATCACATGAAGTTCAAACCAGTAAATCTTTGCAATGGACCCTTCTGAAAAATAAAACCCAGAAGAGCTTCTCTGTCCTGCTGGGTGTAGACACCAGGCTGCCTTCTCCCCCGCTTCTCAGTGTGAGCTTTGGTGGGTCTGTGTGCGGCTTGAATGTAACCTGAGGTAAACACAGAGTCCTTCACTTAGGATCGATCTGTTTAACAACTCCCCCGGCATATGGAGTTTGAACTCATTTTAGTGACCATTCCAGTGTATGTCCATAACTCTTAGCACCCATCGCGTACATATATCCCACAGGGATATGAATGGTCAGAGTTCTCAGTTTTCAAATGATACCTCACAATGCGTATTGTGCACAAAGATTGTTACAGTCGTGTGTAGGGTGTGAATCCTGGGGTCTAGTGTCACTGCACACATGGTCTGTCGGCACCAAAGATGAGGAAGAACTGGGGTGTGATGGGGAGCCAGTCTAGGAGGCGGGGGGACGGGGTTCAGATGACCAGTCGCAGAAGCACAACAAGGAGGAGGACCCTGGGAACGGTGGCAGACAGACTGGCACCATTCGGACTGACAGTCGTAGTGAAGTTCACCACCTTGAAAGTCACACCAGGCACGTTCTCCTGGATCCAATCGTTGTGGGCGTTCGGGCGGTTGTAGACCCCGGGGTAACCAGGAGCAACAGCAAGTTCATAAGGAGATGACAAGCCTGCTGGTCAGGGAATAATTAAAGAGTCAAACAGTCCCTGGGATGAGGAGGTCGTTTTGCTGATGTTTACAGGGAGCTCCTCCCGAGTGTGGGGGGCAGAATGGGAGGAAGCACGAAGGGGCTTGTTTGAAGATTTAACCAGGGCGTGATGGGGGTTAGCATCATGGGCCATGCAACTGCGGACACTGTGTGCCCTTAGCCCAGGGGTGGGCAAACTGCCCTGTCTGCAGGCGCCGCACCTGGAGCTCCCATTGGCTGTGGTTCCCACCAATGGGAGCTGCAGGGGCGGTGCTTAGGACACAGGCAGCGTGTGGAGCCTCCTGGCTTTCCCTAGGCATAGAAGTCGGATTGGGGATGTGCTGCTGCTTCTGCGAGCCACACGGAGACATGGCACTCGCGTTTTTGTCACTCTTATTTGGACTCTCTGCAATTGGGCCACATCTTTCCTGAAAAGTGGTGCCCAGAACTGGACACAAGACTCCAGCTGAGGCCTAATCAGTGCGGAGTAGGGCAGAAGAATCACTTCTTGTGTCTTGCTTACAACACTCCTTCTCTTACCTCCATATTACAAGTGACAAACGGAGGCAGAGGGAGACTAACCCCAGTTTTTAAAAGGTATTTAGGCCACATACATCCCATTGGTTTCAATGGGAATTAGGAACTGAAATCCCTTTAAAAAATCTGGCCCTAAGTGATTTGCTCAAGATCACAAAGGAAGTCTGCAGTGGAGGCGGAATTTAAACTCAGACCCCTCAAGTCTTAGATGAGTGCCATAACCTCTGGACCATCCTTCCTTTCTCCTGTGTGTGTCTAATGA
Organism: Mauremys reevesii; assembly: GCF_016161935.1. NCBI lineage: Eukaryota > Metazoa > Chordata > Testudines > Geoemydidae > Mauremys > Mauremys reevesii. Next base: position 511,905 of record NW_024100906.1, read on the forward strand.
CGTGTTTCTGTCTATCTAACTCCAGACATAACCATGTCTCTGTCTATCTATCCCCACAGAAAAACATCCGTCTGTCTAGTGTCTACCTGTCTATCACCTTTTCATAATTAAAGCAGGAGCTATGCTATGTATAAGAAGTCAATTAAAACCACAAACTAGGAATAAACTCTGATAAGTTCAATAATCAGCATTCTTGTTGAAATCAGTAAGATTATGTTCACACTGGTTCACTGTATATTAACTGAGGAGATATGAATGAAGAGCAAAGTTAAGCAGCGGGAGCTGAATTAAAACTATGGGTGAGACCCTTATGCCTGCTCTGGCTTCTTGCACAGCCTAAAACTGGAGTTCTGCAGTGGGGAAACAGAGGCAGCAAGTGAGTTTGGAAAAGTTTCCACCTCCAAAGAAAAGGACCCTAATCAATACTAAGTAAAACATCTCCCTCTCTCCCGTGCTCACATGCAGTATCTTATCATCCTGTACAACCTACGGCTACAAATCTCTATAATTTACCGTGAGTGAGTAGAGACAGTGGCAGGACCAGTCTGTCCTTCTCAGAAGATAGTTCATTAGCAGAGTCATAAAGCAACTTCCTAGAGAATCTCCATCTAATGGGCCACAATGAATTGCACGTCAAACAGCATCAAGAAAGATGATTCCCTTGGAAGCTAGGTGGGTCCAGATGTTCCTGTTCCTTCTCCCGCTTCAAACTAAGAAGAAAACTCAACTATGCAAGAGAGATTTCATTCCATTGTTGGTGTGTATCCACCCTGAACCCATGAGACCTTCCATGGGGGCAGAGAATGGTGCACTGGGGAAGCGCATTCCATTCTGTACTGTCTTTATTCACAATCTTCTCTCTCCAGAGCTGTCGACTGGGAATATTTCACCAGCACAAAACTTACTCTGGGAAATTTTAAATGAAAATGTTTGATATTCAAATAAATGAAGCACATTTTTAGAAAAAAAAAAAGAAAAGAAAAAACCCTCCATTAAACAAGATTCTTTGAAACCAAGGGGTCTTGCCCCAGCATGCGGAGCCTGACTCAACTACATGAGGTCCCTTCCACCCTACATTTTCATCTTCATATGCACAGCGTATGAAATCTTTTAACTCGTTACAGCACAATGGACCAGACACTCAGTTGGTATAAATCACCATAGCTCTGCTGATGCTGATGGATCCGTGACAACTGACGCCAGGTGATGATCTGTCCTGATATTCCCAAATTCTGACATGCAGCGTTCAGGATAGTTTAGGCAGTTGGTCCCATTTAACTGCAAATTATTTTGTGAGAGAAAACGAAGACAACATTTTGGAGTCAAAAGCATCAGCACTTTGAGAACAGAAAAACAATCTTTTCCCTTGGTCAACAGAATGGATTTCGGAGTTTTCCTCGGGTATTAGAACTGCAAGAAAATTTGACCTCTCATCTTAGTGTTTGCCCCGTAATGTTAAAGCTTGTTGCAAGATAGAGATCTCTCTCTCTTGAACTCAAATAGATTGTGTAATGGGAGGTGGGGTTTATTTGCTCTGCCAACACCAGGGGACAGAATTCCTCAGAGCTCTGAATCACAGGTCAGGCACAAGCGGAGTGAGTGTGTCGTTAAAATACCAGTTGCATTTCCTGGCAGCAGGAGGTAGTTAGACACCAAATATTGTTCAAGTTCTTAGACATGTTGATGCTTCCTTTTGTCTTTCCCTCTGTTTTATGCAGTTCATGTATCTGAAAATCCCCCCTAGCAAGCAGCACGTCCAATCACAAATACACTTAGAGGAGCACGGCAAGATTTTAATCAATATCTGCCAGGATTAGAGCTGTGAAGACGGTTTCTTTCAGAGCAGCAGGACTAGACGTCTGTGTCGCACAGCCAAAGGGCAAGGAGCATTCTGCTGCTCAGCGCTGAGCGAGAAGGAACATTTGCAGCAGCAGCATGAGAGGGTCCAGGACTCCAGTAAAAAATCAGGAAATGCAGCTGCCCGTGCCCGTCCGATTCAGATCTCGATTGAGCGCTGCCAAGGCCCCCAGCAAAGAGCCTGTCATGACACATGCCATTTAGCTGAGCCCTGGCGGGATCCTTATCAGGCAGGATAACGAGGGTGATGCTGCAGCTGGGAACAGGGAAGATCCTGCCAATGGCCCTAAAGGCCAGGATGTGACCTCACATCAGATCAGGAGGACCAGTTTGGAGACGATAGTAGTGAAAACTCTGGAGACGGGGATGTGCCTGGCCAGAGACTGGAAGTCCAGGTGTTACTGCAGCTCTCTAACCCCTCCCTCCCATTGTTTCCCAGAGAAATTGGACTTTCAACACTGAGGATTTGGTAGGTTATGGCCAAATAATTTACTGTCCTGGATATTACGCCCTGCATTGCTGTGTGTGTCTGGGGGGTTGTGCAGATGCCACAACATTTGCATGGCCTCCTCTCCCTTCCCCTCCCCTCCACCAGCCTCTGCTGGGCACAATCCCAAGTGGATGCAGGGCACTGGGGGGAAAGGTTTCGGAAAAGCCAGCTTTGCTGTTTATCCAAGAGTTCAGAATATGGGCTGTACGGCTTGTGCTGAAGCCCACGGTCGGTAGCAAGTTCACAACTAGAAATCAGTGCCCCTCTGTCCGTTTCACCGCGGGCAGGCAGGTGGGGGTGGAGGGGTTCAAACACGGCTTGGATCAATGCTCTCCATCCTAGCTCAGGCTTTGGTTGGTTTCCTTCATTTCTCTCCCAGTCCTGGTAGCTTATTCTGGAAAGTTTCTCAGGCAGCAGGAATTCTCCATGGCCTTTCAGGAGAACTGGGAGTGCAAACCTGCTCGGGCCTCCATAATAGCCAGGTCCGTACCAAATTCAGGGCTCACTTTGACTAGTTTACAAACCCTCTCGCCTTGAACTTGACCAACGTCACCATTTCGATGTTTCCACCTGACATTTCCTGGTATTGTAACCATGGGGGTCCCGACCAAACTGGGAGAACGGGGGAGTTCAGAGGCTGTTGTGGGGGGGGTCACAGCATTGTCACCCTCACTTGTGTGCTGCCTTCAGAGCTGCGCTCCAAGGGCAGCAGCCAGCAACCTTTCTGAAGCTAGAGGAGGTTCCCAGATGTGCAGGTGGGGCCCTGCTGTTGGCAGCACCTCAGCTCCTACCTACTACTTGGGAACAACTCGGTTCCTACCATTTTTGGGGCATCCAGAGAAGTGGACCCCTGAGCCCCAGAAGGAACTGCAAGGGAAGCCCAGAGCCCCCGCTGCAGATGCCGGGCAGAAGCCCCAAGCCCAGGCACTCAGAGCACCAGCAGGAGTGGGGAGGGGCATGAAAGTCCTGAGCCCGGTGCCCCAGCACTGGCTGCAGCCACAGGGGGCCAGAAGCTCTGAGTCCGGGCAGCCAGAGACATGACTGGAGCAGAAGCTGCCAAGGCCAAAGCCCTGAGCTCAATCCTGGGCTGATGCAGCACATTCACTTCTGCATTGCTGCTGCAGGTGCATCTGATATCCCCACGGAGAGGAAGTCCTGTCCCCAGCTGGGCAGAGAAACAGCTACGAGGCCCCTACTGGGTTCTCCTGGTTGGGGGGCTCCCAGCAGGACGGGGAGATCTGATTTCACGGGGTAGGGCTAATTTGATCTAGCCAAAAAAGGCTCAACAAGAACCAAGAGCTGCCAGCTGAAGCCAGAGAAATTCAAAGGAGACGTAGGCCCACATTTCTGACAGTGAGGGAGACTAGCCAATGGAACAAATTACCCAGGGGAGAGGTGGAGTCTCTGTTTCCTGGTGTCCTACCATCATAACTGGTTGGGAAGATGCCTTTTAGTGACTTACAAGCAATTGGGCTTCATATGGTGCAAAGTGTGTGAAATTTCATAGCCTGTGAAATAGAGGCCAGATTAGGAGATCGAATTGTTTCATAACTTCTATGAAAAGCTCAGTGTGGGGCGCGGAACAGACTCTGCTGTTTTACTGGGTGGCCTGGCTGGTCCCCAGAATCAATAATGAGCAAGTGGGGTGATCCGGGCTGCAGCTCAAACACCCAGCTGGGCTGGCCAGGGGCAGACATCAGGCCTGCCAGGGAAAGGTGGGTTTGGCAGTGACGTCACAAAGGCCTTTGGCAGGAACTCAGCCTATTGGGCAACGATGATGAGGCGCCTGTGACCTCACAGAGCTCCCTTGGCAACGGCCAGGCAGGACAGGGATGCGGGGCAGGGGGAACCTCGGAGAGCCCTGTAGCCTGGCTGCAGCAAGCCTCCAGCTCGCGGTCTCTCACCGAGCCCAAGAGCCGTTGGTGTGCAGGTGATTCAGTGCGTGTGTTTTTCATTCCCGTGTGTATTTATTTCCAAGACGTTGTCATCTGTGTAGAAGGTAAGAAAAAATATAGGCTCTAAGTACAAGATAGGGGACTCTATCCTAGCAGATTCACAGGCATCACCACCCTCCTAGGGAAAAAGTTTTTGCTAATATCCAAGCCTTCCACCCTGCAACTTGAGAGCATTGCTCCTTGTTCTGTCATCTGCCAGCTCTAAGATTTCGTGAGAATCAATCTTTCATTAGGAAAATAATTCAAAAACGCAACTACAAAACACTTTGAGTGAAATCAACCCATCCTGATCTTTAGTGTCTGGGGTGTGGGCCTTGGGCGCCAGACCGAGACCCTCATGGGCTAGTAATACCCAAGAAGCCGTTAAAATAATTCCAGTTCTCTTACCATCCAAGCCTCCCTAATCCAAGGAACAGCTGAGGGCTGCGGAAGACAGAATGTCTAACTCATGACTGAAAATACAGAGATGTGTTATTGGCTTTGGTTGGGGGACAAGTAACAAATCCGTCGGGATTCTTGCCCCAAACAACAATCACCCATTGTCCTTTAGAGCACGCGGTCCCTAACGTGCCTGACTTGCTCAAATCTCTCTCCTGCTAGGGATGAGAGAATTTTCTCCATCCCCCATGATACCGAGGGAAAGAGAAAAGAAGTGACCTCTCTTTGGTCACACAGCAAGGCCATGCCAGAGCTAGAAAGAGAAGCATAAGAAAGAAGTTGTATCAAAATGTTTTGCATTTCAAACTAACCAATTTCTTAAACAAAGGCAATTTGATGTGTGGTTAGTGAAGTGAAATGATACATTCTTGTCTCCACGAGTTTCTAGATTGATGAACCAGATTGAAAAATCTTCCCTTTCATTTGTTTATTTTAAAAAGTCAATTTTTAGCCTTCAAGTTCAGACAGAAAAAACTATCCCCTAGTTTTTATCCCTAGATTGAGGGAGGAAAACAAGTTTGCCTGTTTTGTGACTGCCCAATGGCTTTCTTGAATTTCAACAAACTAGTCGATTGAACTGAACGATTTGAATAAAGTGAAAGGAAGACAATATTTTCTGCACCTTTCAAGGAAGCTACTGCTGCCCAAAGCTGGGTTAGCATTTCAGCTAACTCTGCTTCCAGGGCCTTAGCTATCACATCAGTGGTGCGACTGTCTGAAAAACTTGGCAGTGAACATGTTCTACTGAATGTTATTTTTTCTCTTCTATTTAAATTATTTAAAAGATTGTCATAAATTGGGCCCTTATCAGAGGTTGTCAATTTCCAATCTAATTATGACAGTGAGGGAGACTAGCCACTGGAAGAAATTACCCAGGGGAGAGGTGGAGTCTCTGTTTCCTGGTGTCCTACCATCATAACTGGTTGGGAAGGTGCCTTTTAGTGAATTACAAGCAATTGGGCTCAATAGGGTGCTAAGAGTGTGAAATTTCATAGCCCGTGAAATAGAGGCCAGATTAGGAGACTGAATTGTTTCACAACCGATGCCTCTATGAAAAACTCAGTGTGGGGTGCGGAACAGACTCTGCTGTTTTACTGGGTAGCCTGCTTGCTCCCCAGAATCAATAATGAGCAAGTGGGGTGATCCGGGGTGCAGCTCAAACATCCAGCTGGGCTGGCCAGGGAAAGGTGGGTGTGGCAGTGACTTTTGGCAGGAACTCAGCCCATTGAGCAAAGACAATTAGTTGGGAATTGGTCCTGCTTTGAGCAGGGGGTTGGACTAGATACCTCCTGAGGTCCCTTCCAACCCTGATAGTCTATGATTCTATGAGTGAGGCATCTGTGACCTCACAGAGCTCCCTTGCCAACAGCCAGGCAGGACAGGGATGCAGGGCAAGGGGAACCTCGCAGATCCCTGTAGCCTTGCTACCGCAAGCCTCCATCTTCGCTTTACCAGAGAAAGGTTATGAGCAGACAATGGCTGGAAGTTGAAGCTAGACCAATACACACTGGAAAGAAGGCGAGGAGCATTTTTAACATCAGAGTTTGGAGCAATTCCCTGAGGGTTGTGCTGGATTTTCCACAACTGGCCTCTTTTAAAATCAAGCTTGGGTGTCTTACTAAAAACCTGCTCTAATTCCTATGGGAATTATTTTGAGGCACATTCTATGGCCGAAGTGAAAGAGAAAGTCAGACGACAGTGGTTTCCTCTGGGCTTGGAATTAATCTGTGACTCGCTGGGGGCGTTTGGAATGTGGCCATTTTGCTTCCCTCTTCCTCCTTCCCTCTTGTCCCTTCTTCTCAATTGGAAAACGGGCCACCAGAAAAGCCTGATTTCCACCCTGTGCCCCTTCCATTCCTGCTGTAAGCTGAAGGGCATTGTGACTTGAGAGTGAATTCAGCCAGTCAGTGCTGACTCTCCACAGGTGATTTGCATAAGTCAGTAAAGGAACCTGCAGGTTTCCGTGGGAGCGATGCCCAAGGCAGGGCTCAGGCTTCGGGTTTATGCTCAGGGCTAGTGGAGTCAGGGAGCGACAGGTGGCTGAGTTCCCTCTGGTGTCACAATGTTACTGCTCAGGTTCCTCTGCCTGCTGCACCACCTGGGCAGTGACTGTCAAGGGGAAGGTTTTGTGGATTTGAAACTTAGAAACCAGGAAGCGCAGGAGAGGACTGGCTGAGAGAGTTTGGCAGTAAAATGTAGGTTTTGTGGCAATATCCTGTGCAATTGCTACTGGATCCGGGACGGAGACAGCATTCCTGCCCCTCCCACCACCTCTTAGCTGGGCCTACATAAAAGAGACTAGCTAGAGTTTTGCACACTTGTTTGTTTGAGACTGAGCAAATAAGGCCCAACAAATGACTGCTAGGATGAATTTTGCAGCCTCCTCTCCTTGACTAGAATACAAGCAGTTTCTGATTCTCTCAGATGAAGTCGTTCTTCTAAAATCAAGGGCAAGACCAATCACTGGCTTTTTCACAGCCCAACCCCAATCCCCCCAAAAGAGATTTTATTTTTATTTAAACTGGGTGTTTTAAATTTATATTGAAAAAGTTTTTTTTTTAAACTTATCAAGTATAAAGTTTGAAATGATGACAAGTTATGTTAAGGCCTCTAGTTGCTCCAGCCTATTAAAGTAATTTAAATAACTACATATATGAAGAAGTCCGTGTTTGCTGCCAAGTGTCAGAGGAAGTCAAAGCACTGAACTGTTGGAAGTCATTGCCTAAGCACCTGGGGGTCCAGAAGTGATTGAAACACTCAGCCAGATTTTGGCAGCACTAGCCTCTTCTGCGGGTGCAGAAAGAATATTTTCTTCATTCCAGTTGATGCAGCTACTTCATTCAAATGTAAGAAACTGATTGGGAGTTGGAAAAGGATGAAGGCTTCTTTTCCCCTTGTAAAATATGAATAAAGGCTAGAGAGGAGGAGGTGTGAGCTACTTCTTCTAAAATCTGGAAGGACGTTATGAGCAGGAACAATCAGTTCAGTGCACAAACTAGAGATACTTCCTTACCTCAGTTTGTTTGAAATGAAAACAAATGGTTCTGTCAATCTTTTTGTTTTTCTGTATCCTGCAAAACCAGCAAGTCAACATGTTTGAATGGATCCCTATTCCTAGCATCATAGAAGACTAGGGCTGGAACAGACCTCAGGGGGTATCTAGTCCAACCCCCTGCTACAGGCAGGACCAACCCCAACTTCATCATCCCAGCCAGGGCTTTGTCAAGCTGACCTTTAAAAACTTGTAAGGATGGAGATTCCACCACCTCCCTAGGGAACCCATTCCAGGGCTTCACCCCCCTCCTAGTGAACTAGTGTTTCCTAATAGCCAAGCTAAGCCTTCCACAGTGCAACATGAGACCATTGCTCCGTGTTCTGTCATCGGCCACCACTAAGAATTTCATGAGAATCAATCCCTCATTAGGAAAATCACTCAAAAATACAACTACAAAACATTTGGAATGAAATCAATCCACCCTGACCTGTAGTGTCTGGGGGTGTGGGCCTCTGAGGCTAGACTGAGACCCTCATTGGCTAGAACCACCCAGTGAGCCAGTAACAATATCCACTCCTGTTACCGTCCAAGCCACCGCAGTCCAAGGAACAGCTGAGGGCTGCGGGAGACAGAGGGGTGCTGAGAAGGTCTAACTCATGACTGCCAACCCAGAGATGTGTTATTGGCTTGGGATGGGGGACAAGGAGCAAATCCATCAGTCAGTACAACAGGTCACACTCGGAGCCAGGGAGACTGGGAATCGAGTCCTGCTGGCTCTGCCAGCTCTGGCTTTCTGGAGGAGGAGGAAGACCCCAGCTCCCCTAGCTGACCCTGAGGCACCTTCTGGGCCCAAATGGAGGTTGCCCCAGTACAGCTATGGAGTGTCCCAGGAGCGTTCCGCTAGTGGCATTGTATTGTTTTCACAGCCAGTTTCGATCGCTGGTTGCTACCCCTTGCCCTGCGGGCAGGGCATTGAGCGGCACCAGTTGCCGGCCACCTGGGTGCAGGAGATCGAGGAGGGTGAAGGGAGGAGCAACCCTCAGCATCTGCCACCCTGCTCCATTTGATCTAGAGTAAGTAAGTGGAGTTCTCCAGAGCCATCCCCCGTGTGGTGGGAATATCCCACCACTAGGGCTCCCAGCCCGTCCCTTGTCAGGGTTTGTTCCCCAGGTTGAGGGTTTCTGTGCCCTGGGGTGGGATGTGTCAGGAGGAGAAATTGCCTCAGCAGAGGGGAGGTGGGCAGGGGAGCAGGCAGGCTCGTTAATGAGAGGCTGCCTTGAAGCCAGACTCAGGGCTGCTCCCCACTCACTTCCAGGATGGAGCGAATCCGGCAGATGCTGAGGAGGAAGGCCGGGCAGGTGGATCCACAGCCAGCAAACATCAGCCGGCCTGCCCAGGCGGAGAGTGGCCCCTCTGTCCCCGCGGGCAGGGAAGAGGCTCGTGCCCAGGGGAAAGGGAGGAGCTGCTTCGCCTGCTGGAGGAGGCGGAAGACAGCAGCTCCTCTAGCTGACCCGGAGGCACCTTCTGGGCCGAAACGGAGGTGGCCCCGGGTTCAGCCTTTGAGCAGAGAGCCAGGGGAGGGCAGGAGCCAGGGACGGCAGCTCTGGAGCTTCCTTTGCAGGAAGCTAAGGAGCCAGGAGCTGCACCCCAGGGCCCAGCAGGAGCCTCCCGCCGGCCCCACCCCGGCGACTGCGGAGCCTCCCGCCGGCCCCACCCCGGCGACTGCGGAGCCTCCCGCCGGCCCCACCCCGGCGACTGGGGAGCCTCCCGCCCGGCCCCACCCGGTGACTGCGGAGCCTCCCGCCGGCCCCACCCGGCGACTCCGGAGCCTCCCGCCGGCCCCACCCGGCGACTGCGGAGCCTCCCACCGGCCCCACCCGGCGACTGCGGAGCCTCCCGCCGGCCCCACCCGGCAACTGCGGAGCCTCCGCCGGCCCCACCCGGCGACTGCGGAGCCTCCCGCCGGCCCCACCCGGCGACTGCGGAGCCTCCCGCCCGGCCCCACCCGGCGACTGCGGAGCCTCCCGCCGGCCCCACCCGGCGACTGCGGAGCCTCCCGCCGGCCCCACCCTGGCGACTGCGGAGCCTCCCGCCGGCCCCACCCCGGCGACGGCGGAGCCTCCCGCCGGCCCCACCCGGGCCAAAGAGGAGCATCCCAACAGCCGCGAGCCGGCTTTGAGTGACAGCGGGACAAACACCAGCCGCTCCAGCGTACTCCTGCAGGGCCAGCAGCTCCTCCGTGGGGTCTGGCAGCCCTGTCTTTGAAGGCTCCTTCTTTGGAGGTGAGGGAGACCCAGGGAAAGGGAGGAGGACTGGGGCGGTGGGGACGAGTAACACCCTGTGCCCATGGGCTTGCCAAGGCGCCGGGACTGACCCATGTGAGCCCCCCTAACACCAGTGGGGGTGGCACAGCCACGCCCCAAGGCAGGGGATGCTGGGCGGAGTCGGGGAGCTCCAGCCTCCCTGACCATGTTGTGGGGTGGCCCTGAGGCTGATGGGGCTGAGGGCGTCTCTGGGAGGGGCAGGGTGGGGCCCTCGCCGCCATGGGGCTCCTTACAGAGAAAGGGGAAACATGGAGCCTTCTCTGTCCACTGCATCCCCCCAGCAGCAGAAGGGATTAAACTTTCTCCTTCCCTCCCTGGTGCAGACACCCCCAGTGCCCAGGTGTCGTGGCCTGAGGAGGAGGAAGAGGAGGAGTGCGAGGAGGAGGAGGAGGAGCAGGAGGAGCAGGATTTCTGCCCTGAGGAAGACATCATCTTGGTGATCCAGCAGCACCTGCAGGGCGGAGCTGAGGTACAAAAATCCCCCAGCTGCGCTGCCCCCCAGTCTGTCCTGCTCCTTGTTCCGTCCCCACCCAGGCAGGGGGGTCTTGCACCAGAGAATCCCTCACCCCCAATGGGGGGGACACATCTCCTCTGTTATCTGGCACCCCAAAGTGGGGACATTTGTCCCACACAGGCCAAGGTCCTCACAGACACTGTCCAAGTTCCAACCCCTGTCTGCGCAGGGAGACACTGGTTTCGGGAAGGGGGCGGCTTTCCCTGTCCAACCCCATGGAGGTCCTGAGCCCTGGAGCTGGTTTGGGTGTGGGGTCCAGGGCATGTGCCTTGATCCTGACGTGCTGTTCATGGATCAGGGGTTCAGAGGGGATTGCGTTACCCCTCCGTGGCTCATCCCAGCCTTCCCTCCGCTCCTCATTCTCTGATCTCCTGCCTGGACTCTCCCGGGGATCCTACCTCCCACCCATTGCAGTTTGGCTGGTCCATACTCTGCTGGGTACCAGGCCCTGCACAGAGAACTGCGAAGAGCAAGGATTGACAAGGCAGCAGGCATCTGGCCCTGAACTCTTGCTAAGTGTCCCTGGAGTGATGTGAATGGGAGAGGCCAGGATGTGCCTTTTGAGTCTTGCCAGGGCTCCTGGAGAATCCTCCTCATTGTCCCCTGACTGATGTAGCCCCATGTCCCATGACTGACAGGTGCTCCCTCTTCTTGCAGGCTCTGCACAACCACTATTCGCGGAGCCTGGACACCATCCTCAGGAGCCAGCTAACAGAGACCCCCACCGTGGAGAAGCTGCAGCACCTCCTGGAGGTGAGTAGAATGGACGGTCTGGGGTGGAATTGCCCCTGAACCCTGTGGGAGGGCAGTAAAGGAGAGGCTAAAAGAGCCACGTTTCCATTGTGTCCTCCCAGCTTGGACCCAGCCGGCCACACGTTCCCAGAGCTGCCAGTGCAGGGGGAAGGAGCTGGGACTGTCAGCCAGAGCTCTGCACGGTTGCATTAAGCACTAACAGTGAGCACCAGGCCTGGCTGGGGCCTGAGAGACTGAACCCCCTTTTCAAGCTCTGCCACCAGGGCTCGGCTACTCCACCCTGAGCACAAAGTGTCAGCCCCTTGGGGAGGGGGAGAGGCTGGTTTGTAGAGCATGTTCGCCTGCCCGCTGACCCTCCCCTGCCTCCTTCTCCTGCAGCACATCCATCGCTCTCTCCTGGCAAACAACCCCCAGGAGAGAGCCAGGGCCGTACAGACCAGCGCGGCCCTGCTCCAGTTCGCCACCTCCCTGCCTGGATTTGACGTAAGTGACCTCTGACCCCAGCATCCTGCAGAGTCAAGTTCCTCATCCCCTGGCTAATTGGTCCCCCCGGATCCGTAAGGGACTGCGTTCCATAGGCCGCTTGGTGGCAGGGTCATGCCTGGCCTCAGGGCCCTTGTTATTCTGGAGCCGCGAGGCAGCGAGTGCTCAGCGAGGGCCCTTGCCCTGCTCCCTTTGCTCCGAGCTCCCTTGGGGACAGAGAGGATGAGGGCTCTCGCTCCTCTCCCCCAGCGCCTCCTACAGAGGGGTGGGAGCAGAGCTCAGGTCCAGGGGCGCTGGGGAGCTGAAGGGAGAATAGTGATGGATTCCCCTCTCCTCCTCCTTCCACCAGACCTCCGCCGCCTTCTCCAAGGCAGGAGAATTCGTGCTGCAGCTGGGTCTCTGGATATCCCACCCAGCCAGTAACATCAGTCGGCATGCCAGGGGTGGGATCTACTGGCTTTACTGGCTCCTGCTCCGGAAGAGGGGTAAGAAACCCAGCTGGGCAATGGGACCCATGGAAACGAGTCTCTGGGAGACTAGCTCCAGCTGGCCATTGGGACGCCTCTAGAACTAAGGCCTCTCTGCTAAGACCCGCTGTAGCGGGGAAGAGGAATCCCAATAGAAACAAGGCCCCTCCTTTGAGACTCCCTCTGCTGGGCAGTGGGACCCTGCAGAAAGAAGCCCCCTCCTCTGAGACCGACCCCAGCTTAGATGGTGACTCTTTCTCTCCCCCTCTCTCTGAATTAGGGAGATGAGTGTGAAAGTGCCAAGGAAATTGGCTGCTTTATCTCCGAGCCCGGCTCTGTCCCCCAGCCCAGGGAAATCAGCCCACCCAGTACGGGGCAGCCAGCTCGTGAGGGGACAGGAACGGAGCTATTGGGACACATGGAGGGAAAGAGCCCATCATGAGGGCAGGGGCAGGAGCAGGCACCACAGGGGATGGACACAAAGCTTGTAGGGTGTCACCAGTCAGGTAGCCAGGGCCAGATCTTGACTTCAGTGGGTGTGGGGGGTTCTCAGTATTAGACACCCCCATGACCGTAAGGGTCACATGATTACGGTGATGGTTGAAACAAATCCCCCTTCTGGTACTAACCCGCCTGGCATGGACCCTGCGATTCCATTGGGCTGCGGATGCCAGGAGGAGCCTGGCCAGTGTGCACCCAGAAGGAAACAGGCACTGAAAGCGGAAGGCCAAACCTCCCCAATGGGTGTGTCTTTCTCCCCCAGGGCTCAACACCAGCGAGGCCCCAGACTTGTGGTGCCGGGACGGGCTCCATGACCCCGAGCGTCTGGGGTATAGAAATCTGGCCAGGGTGGGAGAGGTAAGGACTCTCCGCCGGTGCATTGCAGCAGCTCAGGTGTGGAGCTGTCTCCCGCTGCAGTGAGTGTGTCATGGACACAGGGCAAGAGCCTGCTCCTCATTTCCAGCAGAGTATGTGAGGCTCCTGGGAATGTCCGTGGGGTGAGGTGTGGGAATGAACCAGATCTAAAAGACCCCGAACCTCTAGCGGGTGAGCTGCAGCAGCTATCGCTGCTGGGAGCAGCAGGGGTCCTGGGCTGTCTGTGTGAGCTGGGTTCCAGAGCGCGCAGACACATTCCCAGCATCTCATGGCACCTGCGGTGAATCCTGCTCCATAAGAGCTATTGGAGGCCTCAGTGCCTGCAGCCTCCTACTGAAGGGGGTTCCTGGTCCATGGGGCCCCAAAGGTTGGCTGCCCCAGGACTCTTCTCCACCTTGTGAGACACTCGAGGGATTTGGAGCCAGGTTCTGGGCCATTGTAAGGGCTCTGGTTCTTTTTGTTTTAGGCCTTTGGCGAGCTGTTCACAGAAGAGCAGGAAAGGTCTTTCCTCCAGGCGGGCCTGCTGGCCATTCACCACCCCCTCCTCTGCGTCAGCCAGGCTGGCCTGGTGCTGACGTATTCCATCCTGGGGGAAGCCGGCCAGCTGCTAGAGGACGAGGTAACCAAAGAGGGGTCACCTGGGGAGACACCCCCAGGGCCTTTCACCTCCAGGCCATTGAAAATCACTTCCATCCCATCCCCATGCGCTGACCAGGGAGCAAGGAGAGGGTGACCCCAGACAGGTGCCATTGGTCGGTGCCAGCTTCTCCCCTGAGCAGCTCAAAGCAGGGCAGACCCAGCTCCCCAGCAAGGCTATTTCCTAACAGGCGTCACATCAGCACGACACGCTGCCATTGCTCATGCTAGGGGCTGCCAACTCCCCTAGTCCCTTCTGGGAGCCTTTCATCCCCCTCGGGGCCTCAGGCCGGTTCCTAGAGCTCTGGTATCGTGTTATCCCAGCCCCCACCTGCTCTGGGAGAACTGGAGGAGTCAGTCAGCAGAGGCTGCATAAGTGCCCCATTCACCAGAGCCACTGCCCATGGCATCACGTTAAGGACATGGGGATCCCTTGGGGAAAGGTGTCCACTTCCTCTCACCCGCCGGCACTACTGCCCAAAGCCTCCCAGCCCCCGGCTGGAGGGGGCGAGGGTGGCTGAGGGGACTCTGGGGAGCGGAGCTGGATTCCCGCTGGGTTGGGAGGTAGAACAGCTCTCAGGGGGACTGAGAGGAGTGGGGGCAGGAGTTCGTTTCACAATGGTGGGAGAGGGGATGGAAGTCACTAGAGAAGAGAGAAGATTTCGTCTCGGGGGTTGGGCGGGGGAATCCGTCCCTCAGACATGGGGAGGAAATATTGCTGGCTCCCGGTGCCGTTAATACCCTTCGTTCTCGTGGGTGTCGGAGTCTCTGATTGATCCTTGTTCCCTTGCAACAGGACATCGCAGCCTACATAAAGGTCCATCTGTTTAACATCAGGGTCTTGGGCCAGGTGCCCGACGCCCTGCAGGGGCTGTGCTCTGTGGGGCAGCACTGAAGACCCCCCCCCCTCGCATGACCGGCTCAGACCCCCTGCCGCAGGTACTGCTCTGTCTCACTGTGCCTGGGGGGAAGGGCTGGGGGGAGCGGCCATAGAGCCCCCTGCAGCACTGAGAGAAACCAAGGCCAAGCACCTCTCTCTGGACACCCTGCCCCACCCGACCCCTGGGGCTGGGGCCAGGCCAGATACTGGTTGGGAAGAATCAGGCTGTGAGGCTGGCCCAGAAGTGAGAGCATCCGCAGAGCCAGGGGTTGTGCTCAATAGCCATTGCAGTCTGGGAGGGGTGGCCTGACATGGGGCCCCTCCCCCGTCGTCACTGCTCAGACCCTCCCATGGCCCCTGTCACCCCTGACGCAGCAAATGTCCGACCATCCCCCAGCCGGGGCCCAATCCACCCACCTGGTATCTGAGCCCTTCCCAGCCGGGAATGAAACTCCCCCCGAACACCCTGGGGCAGGGGAGGAGCCTCCCCATGTGGCAGGTGGGAACTGAGACGCAGAGGAAGGGCTGTGGGCCTGGTCACACAATCCTGGGTGTAGATCTGGGAAGTGGACTGGGTCCCGGCCTAGAGCCTTTCCCCCAGGGGCACCTTCGCTTCTGCCCTTTGTTCTCCCCTCCGGCCAGGGGGTCTGTGAGTGTGAAATGAACAGGGAGGGGGACGGGGTCCTGGCACACAGCCTGGATGGGAGCTCCCCTTGGCTTGGAGCCCAGGCTCAGAGACATCTTTGTCACCCCGCTGTCCTTCTGTTATTGCTAGGAAGGGAGTCCCCCGATGAGGGGTCTCCAGGGCTCCAGTAAGTCATCCTCATTCCCGCCCGCATGTACCCCCTGCCCTGCCCTGCCCTGCCCTGCCCTCCGGTTTCTCGCTGTTGACTCTGGCTGGACTCTTGACTCCGGTCTCTGGCTATGACTTTGGGTGACCCTTCTTGGCTCCAGAATTGGGTTCTGAACCCCGGCTCAGTATTCTCCTTGCCTTTCTCTAGCCTCGCTCCAGGCCCTCCAGCCACCCGCTCCAGCCCTGCCACCTCCTCCTCCTCCTGATCTTCCCCAGCCCCTTCAATTTCGACTGCATGGCTTCGATCTCTGCATGGATATGGACTTTGCCTCGTACTTCCGACCACCCGGCTTCGACCTCCGGCCTGAACATGGACACTGGCTCCGGTTCTGCCTGCAAACACTCAACACCTGGTAGCAGTAGACAGGCCCCACCATTAATCAAAGCCTAACCCCGCCCCATGACCCCTTAGTCCCTCCCACCTGTCTCCGGAAGTCCCGCCCCATGGGGGTATTACTTCGTGGTCAAGGCGGCCACATGACTGGAAGCCAGGTGTGTCATGTGACCCCTCTAAGAACTCCTCCCACCACCCTCTACCAATCAGGATGGGTTTCCTCCCGGAAGGACCACCCCAAGAGGAGATTTGACCAATCAGGGTGAGCTCTGGGGTAGGAGGGTGACCTATCCCGACGTGTGTCTTGTGACCCCTCTAAGAACTCCTCTCACTGCCCTCAACCAATTAGGATCGGTTTTGTCCTGACAGGACCACCCCCAGAGGAGATTCTGACCAATCAGGGTGAGTTCTGGGGGAGGGTGACCTGTCCGGGAGTGGGCTGTTTGACCCCACTAAGAACTCCTCCCAGGACCCTCTGCCAATCAGGGTGCAGCACCATCACCTCATAACTCCCATTGCTGGTCGGACGAGGCCATCTCTCGCCAAGGACACATGGTTTAGAAATCGTGGGAAGGCTGCAGAGAGGAAACCTGGACTCCTTCACCACCCCCGTGAGAACTTCAGACTCTGTCTTCGCCCCGAGGGTCTTTGACCATCTGTGGAGTAAGCACTACATCAGCGACAGTGCCAAGGAGGAGGAGGGAGTGACCGAGGGGAGCCCTTTGGCCCAGCCGTTGATGGATACGCCGGAACCTGAACCCAAAACCCAACGAGCACCCCAATGAGCATGGTGGCCTCTCTTTGTTCACCCCCTTAGAGGTGGAATGTGACTGCTGCTCGGGGGAGTTACCGGCGCACAAGGTGAACACAGGTAAAGGAATGATTAAGTCAGGGGTGAAAGTAACTTCCAGGACTTACCGGTACTGCCGGAGTCCTGAGGGGGCGTGGCCTCAACCCGAAGGGGCGGGGCCTTTCAAGATTTAAAGATCCTGGAGCATCGGCTGTGGCTGGGAGCCCCAGGGCCTTTAAATTCCCCCCGCAGCTCTGGCAGCCGGGTTCGAGCGTGGATTTAATGGGCCCGGCGCTCCCATGGCTGTGGGGAGCCTGAGCCTTACCCAGTTGGAGCCAGGATTTAAAGGGCCCGGAGCTCCTGCCGCTGCGGAAAGCTCTCAGCCCTTTAATTCCCTGCCCCAGCCTGGGTGCTGGAGCTGTGGGGGGGGGCAATTAAAGGGCACTGGGATCTACGCAGCCACGGGGAGCGCTGAACCCATTAAATCCTGGCTCCAGCCCAGCTGCTGGAGCTGCGGGGGGGTGGGGGGCGAGATTTAATGGGCTCTGGGTTCCCAGCAACTGCCAGAGCTCTGAGCCCTTTAATTCCTGGCCCCAGCCTGGCAATGATCTGGCTCCCTGCAGCCGTGGGAGCTCCAGGCCCTTTAAATCCACATCTGAACCCGGCTGCCAGAGCTGCGGGGGAATTTAAAGGGCTCTGGGCTCCCCGTAGCCGTGGGATCTCTGAAGCAGAGATTAAAATAAGCCATTACAGTCCAATACGGCGTACCAGGAAGAGCCAATATGCCGTGCCGGACCGCTCCGGCTTCCTCAGCAGGGATTTGAACGGGAGCTCTGGCGGCTGCAGGGCGCCGAGAGCCCTTTAATTTTCCCCCGCAGCTCTAGCAGCCGGGCTGGGGCCAGATTTAAAGGGCTCGGTGCTCCCTGCAGTCATGGGAGCTCCTGGCCCTTTAAATCCACACCCGAATCCGGCTGCCGGAGCTGCGGGGGGGGGGGAATTTAAAGGGCTTGGGGCTCTACGGCGGCCTGAGCCCTGGGCCCTTTAATTTGCCCCTGAGCCCAGGGTTGATTTAAAGGCCCTGGGGCTCCCAGCCGCAGCCAATGCTCCAAGACCTTTAAATCTTGAGGCCCCGCCTATTCCAGTTTAGGCCACGCCCCCTTAGTATTCATGCAGTACCAGTAAATCCTGGAAGTTACTTTTACCCCTGCTGTGAGCCCATTAAATCCCGGCCCCAGCCCAGCTGCTGGAGCTGCAGGGGGGGAGATTTAATGGGCTCTGGGTTCCCAGCAACCGCAGGAGCTCTGAGCCCTTTAATTCCCGGCCCCAGCCCAGCTCCTGGAGTTGCGGGGGGAATTTAAATGGCTCTGGGCTCCCCGCAGCCATAGGAGTTCTGAGCCAGAGGTGAAAGTAAGCCGGTACGGGCCAGTACAGCGTAGCGGCAAGAGCCAGTACGCTGTGCCGGACCACACCAGCTTCCTCAGCGGGGATTTAAAGGGCTCAGAGCTCCGGCGGCTGCGGGGAGCCCAGAGCCCTTTAAATCCCTCCTCCCCTCCCACCACAGCTCCGGCAGCCGGGCTGGGGCTGGGAATTAAAAAGCTCTGTGCTCCCTGCAGCGGCAGGAGCTCCGGGCCCTTCAAATCCCGGCCCCAGCCCGGCCAATGCTCTGGCTCCCTGCAGCCGTGGGAGCTCCGGTCCCTTTAAATCCACACCCGAACCCGGCTGCCAGAGCTGCGGGGGAATTTAAAGGGCTCGGGGCTCGGCGGCGGCCTGGGCCCTTTAGTTTGCCCCGGAGCCCAGGGTTGATTTAAAGGCCCTGGGGCTCCCAGCCACAGCCGATGCTCCAGGACCTTTAAATCTTGAGGCCCCCGTCTCTTCCAGTTGAGGCCACGCCCCCTCAGGACTCCAGCAGTACCGGTAAGTCCTGGAAGTTACTTTCACCCCTGCTGTGCAGGGCCGCCAAGAGGGGGGGCAAGAGGGGCAATTTGCCCCAGGCCCCGGGCCGCACAGGGGCCCCCACAAGAGTTTTTTGGGGCCTCTGGAGCAGGGTCCTTCACTTGCTCTGAGGGGCTCGGAAAACTGTTGCAGGGCCGGGCCCAGGAGCTTCTTCCACTCCCGGTCTTCGCCGGCGGGGGGTCCTTCCGAAGCGTCAGATTTTTCCCAACTCTCTTTAGAATGCCGTTCTTTTAGCGCCCCCTCCCACCCCCCCGGGGACACAGCGTCCATCAGTTTTCTGAATGAACCATCAAACTGTTCCCAAATACTAGAATATAGGGGAGCGGTGACGAGCTTATGGTTTTGGGAGAATGGTTTGTCAGTCCTTGGTGTTTTATTCACAACCCCTCGAGCGCATGCTCCGGGTATTTGAATGTGTGTGGTTCTGCGCATGTTCAGAGCCCCTCGAGCGCAAGCTCCAGGTTTGTGAATGTGTGTGGTTCTGTGCACGTTCAGAGCCCTTCGAGCGCAAGCTCCAGGTTTGTGAATGTGTGTGGTTCTGCGCATGTTCAGAGCCCCTCGAGCGCAAGCTCCAGGTTTGTGAATGTGTGTGGTTCTGTGCACGTTCAGAGCCCCTCGTGCGCATGCTCCGGGTTTGTGAATGTGTGTGGTTCTGTGCACGTTCAGAGCCCCTCGTGCGCATGCTCCGGGTTTGTGAATGTGTGTGGTTCTGCGCACGTTCAGAGCCCTTCGAGCGCAAGCTCCAGGTTTGTGAATGTGTGTGGTTCTGCGCACGTTCAGAGCCCCTCGAGCACATTCTCCGGGTTTGTGAATGTGGGTGTTTACTCAGGGTTTGCTGTGGCAGTGGCCGCTGAGGAACTGGAGTTGTGGTTCTTGTTTACCACAGTCTTCTTTTGCCCTTGGGTTTGACGGATATGAGGTTTGGACTGCCTGGGTGCTTCATCTGCACTCTTGTGCTGTTTTGCGTTGTTAAAGGTCTCCAAGCAGATTCCTGGCTCTTTGGTGGTTCTGGAGGAGGTGTCCTTGTAGCGCGGACTAAGCATTGTCAGAAAAGTTGCCCAGGCCTATGGGGGGTGGGGGGAACCATTTTACAAAACTGAACTTTACATTCTTTCTCACCGACACCTATGTATTCACTTCAAATACAAAACCTCACAGAACAACCCAACCAATAAGCAAAATATATTTACTGGGCTTCATCCATCCATCATCAGTCACTGATGCTGGTGAATTTTCCCTTTCAGCTGTCTCGTTCCCTTTTTTTCTGAGCTTGTTTTCCCTCTGCTCTAAGGATCTCTCATGTTTCCACCGTATTGTGGAGCAAACAGCATTATTATAAAACACAGGAAACCGTCTGGTAAACTTCAAAACTAAATATTCATTAGGGGAGTTTTCTGTTTAAAAGTCACAGCTTTAAAACAAATCATCCAGTTCAGGCTGTACGACAAACACCGGTTTTGAGTTTATTTCTACCACTTAAAACATAAACCAAAAACAACAAACAAACAAACAAACAACAAAACCTCAAAACATTTTTTAAAATGCATCTCATTTTGCAGAATAAAAACCAAACTGCTTTTAAAATCCATTTTAAACCACATTTTGCACAGGAAACCCTGTTGGTTTGAAACAAACCAAGTACTTTTAAAACCCTACACCTATGCCTTGCCCAGACCCCTCTCACACACAAATCAGCAGCTTTAGAAACACACCAAACCAAGTTTGCCTCCTTATACTGTTCAATAACACCCCTTACCATCTTAGCCCATTGTTCAAACAGACTTCAGCAGAGTAGCTAGCAGGTTAATTTAATCCCCACAGCTCTGAACTAATAGATCCTGAAGGACTTTAGGCACCCCTCCCGCAGCACCCCCTGTGGTGATCTGGGGTGGGGGGACCAAGCTGTCTGCACAACAGGGCTTTTTTTTTTCTTTTTTTCTGTAAGTTAAAATAAATGTTTCTCTGGGGCCTTCTTAGAGTATTGAACAGTCCCCATTTCCAAGCGGGGGGCCCTTTGCAGAGATCAATGAATGTCTTGGGGCTTGAGGTTGTTTTTTTTTAAACACGTTTCTTTCATGCTTAAAGTTTGGGGTGGGGGTGTTTTCTAGAAAGAACGACCCAGAGCATTCAACCAACTCCAGGGCCATATTTAATCTGTCCAATAGTGTTCCACCAACTCCTGGGGTCATATTGAAACTGTCCAATTGAGTTCTGCCAACTCCAGCAGTTATATTGAAACTGTCCAATGGCATCTGCGAATTCCTGAGGTTTTATTTCATTTCATATTAATCAGAACTCACCATCCACCCCCACCCACCCCCATCAAATTTAACCCTATGGCAGCAAGGGTAAGTAATCGCAGTCACCTTGGCTATTCAGTGAGGGGGGGTGGGGGTTAAACCCACTCAGTTCAACAGGATAAGTCAACTCTATTGTACACAAACACAGGTCTGAACAGCCTGTTTGTTTTACTGTAAGCACATTTCTTAGGATTTCCCCCCCGCCCCGCAACATACATTTCAGCTTTTTGCTGTAAATGGGTCACTTTTACACACAAAACCCACAAGCACTAGGTTCTCACAAACAATTGATTTTTGATTGAAAAGACATACAGCTCCTTGAAACCAAACCAAGACGCTTCATTAACACTTTTAGCTCACTTAAGGGCCAAAGGCCTTCGAACAGAAACACAGATAGTCACAAAGCCCTTTTCAATAGGGTTTTTTATTTTTAATTTACAGCTACCAAGTTTTCTATCGTGTGTTTGTCCCCTCCCCATTCTCTAGCTGAATCCTTTTAGATTTCTTACAAATAGTCTTTTCCTTAAGCAGGGATCTGTAACTTTTTGTGCAGACTAGACGGCCAATATCACGCTGTGTCGTGGAAAAACGACCCCGCGTTGTGTTTGGATCAGAATCACCCGAGGCCCCTTTATTACGAGCATGCCGGGGGGGGGGGGAGCAAACTGTCATCCCCCTGAATAGAGATTTTTCAACAGGTTTTATAGCAAAAAACCCACAATTTGTGATGCACACGTCCTTGTTCACATGATTGCCATAACTGGAGAAATGCTGTGCAAGTGAGTGGAGACCCTGACTGTGTTTTAAAGAAAATGAACCAGAAGGTGCCTGCAATTTTTCCACCCCAGCTGTAAGCAGGTTATTTTCTTTAAAACACAGTCAGGGGCTCCACTCAATTGCACAGCATTGAACAAGGTCCCCCCTTGCGCTAAATGTTCTTGGCTTAGGCACAGACATTGCACAGCAGAACCTCTGGCAATAATGGTGTTTAATCAGCTTTCCCTACCCAGCTCAGCACATAGGCCCCGGAGATTGCAGTTGATATCCACTGAAGTCCAAGTCACCCAGTCATGGGCCGTTGACCTGGCAAATCTATGACACGTCCCTCGCATTCTTCACAAAGCTTTTCCCTCAGGCAGTGCTTAAGGGCAGCATAAACAGCAACACGTACAATAGTCCACGTGACTTTTTTACGCTCACGACGTGGCACTGGCTCAGTTAGTTCTATGCCAAGCCTCCTCTGAAACACCTCATGGCCATCATCCTCAGAGTCCTCTCCAACAACTTGTATCGGTGTTGAGCAAAACCAAGGTGGGCCCGGTTATCTTCCCTGCTTGATGCAAGGCTGTCCAGGGTTTCTAGGCCGTCTAGAAAGGCATCATTGAGCTGTTGATTTTCATAACAGAAACAGGGTAAGCAGCCCACTGCTTGTTTTTAGATTTACACAACCCCCGGTTCCTTACCCATTAAGAAGCAATTGCTTCTTAATCATTCATTTACCTGTGTGACGTCATTTCTGTTCACCTTCTCCACCGGTGACACCCCTGAGCCTCAATCGCATTCCACCTCTAAGCGGGTGGACAAAGAGAGGCCACCATGCTCGTTGGGCTGTCTCACAAGCAGTTGGGTTTGGGGTTCCGGTTCCGGTTTATCCATCAATGGCTGGGCCGAAGGGCTCCTCGGTCGCTCCTCCTCCTGCTCGGGACTGTCGCTGATGTAGCGCTTTCTCCGCGGATGGTCAAAGACCCTCGGGGCGAAGACAGAGTCTGAAGTTCTCACGGGGGTGGTGAAGGAGTCCAGGTTTCCTCTCAGCAGCCTTCCCACGATTTCTAAACCATGTGTCCTTGGTAAGAGATGCCCTCATCTCTCCGGTGCTGGGCCTTATGGGGTAATGTGCTGCACCCTGATTGGCAGAGGGCCTTGAGAGGAGTTCTTAGTGGGGTCATACGGCCCACTTCCGGATGGGTCACCCTGCCCCAGAACTCGCCCTGATTGGTCAAAATCTCCTCTTAGGGTAGTCCTATCGGGTCAAACCCATCCTAATTGGTAGATGGCGGTCGGAGGAGTTCTTAGAGGGGTCACACGACCCACTTCTGGATGGGTCACCCCACCTCAGAACTCACCCTGACTGGTCAAATCTCCTCTCAGGGTGGTCCTTCTGGGATGAAACCCATCCTGATTGGTAGAGAGTGGTGGGAGGAGTTCTTAGAGGGGTCACATGACACACCTTGCTTCCAGTCATGTGGCCACCTTGACCCCGGAGTTAAAACCCCCCATGGGGCGGGACTTCCGGTGACAGGTGGGAGGGAATAAGGGGTCAACGGGTAGGGCTTGGGAGGGTCAAGGGGAGGGGTTAGGGTTTGATTGATGGTGGCGTTCCTGATAAATACCAAGATTACATGGATACCGGGGAAAGAAATATGGACTCCTTACCTCTGGATTGGGACTATGACTGCCCTGTTGACCTACCACCTTGGCTGAAAGCTGCTTTTCCCGGTATTTACGCATTGTTGGGGCCAGAATTAGTGGATCTCCCTGCGTACAGTCATGAGAACCAGTCCTAAGAGCAGGCCCTTTTGGGGAAGAAGAAATGTGGGACTCTGCTACGCCTCTATTTAGACAATCAGCTCCTGAACAAAGTGATCATTTGAAACCATTACCCTCTGCTGTGAATCCCACACTTGTTGGCTCACAGGAAATCTGCAAAGGGTTTCATCAAACTTCCTCTGCAAGGATTTCAAGTCTAAGGCTCGTTTGGGCAAGGGACAAATGGAAGACAGATTTCAAAACACACGATGGACATTTTAACGGTCTGATATGCTATTTGAGCTAACTAACGGTCCCCTGACCTTGAAACACTTAATCAGTGATGTATTTGGGGACAGTGTCATCTATTGGGGTGACATACGTCTCTTTTTGGAGAATCCAGAGCAGCACGCGCAGCACATCCAAACCTGGAGAGGTTTCGGCTGCATGGTTTCAACGCAGAATTGGAAAAGCGGAACCTCCAGCCAACTCTCCACAGAGTTTTGGGGGTACATCCTCTCCCCAGAAGATATTATGATTGATCCAAATAAGGTGGAAGCCATTGATAAATGGGGCGAGGTGGGAAGTCCTCAAGAAGTGCAGCGCTTCCTAGACTTCACTCATCCTGTGAAATCGAGACAGGCTGGCTCTCAGTGAAGCTTAGATGGAAAACCACGCACCCCACACAGAGGTTGGAACCACCCACTCCCAGGTGGTCCTGAGGAGCCATGATTTTTCCAGGAGCTGGGTAAAGGGACAAATTTCCAATCTAAGGCTCGTTTGGGCAAGGGACAAATGGAAGACAGATTTCAAAACACACGATGGACATTTTAACAGTCTGATATGCTATTTGAGCTAACTAACGGTCCCCTGACCTTGAAACACTTAATCAGTGATGTATTTGGGGACAGTGTCATCTATTGGGGTGACATACGTCTCTTTTTGGAGAATCCAGAGCAGCACGCGCAGCACATCCGAACCTGGAGAGGTTTCGGCTGCATGGTTTCAACGCAGAATTGGAAAAGCGGAACCTCCAGCCAACTCTCCACAGAGTTTTGGGGTACATCCTCTCCCAGAAGATGTTATGATTGATCCAAATAAGGTGGAAGCCATTGATAAATGGGGCAAAGTGGGAAGTCCTCAAGAAGTGCAGCGCTTCCTAGACTTCACTCGTCCTGTGAAATCGAGACATGCTGGCTCTCAGTGAAGCTTAGACGGAAAACCACGCACCCCACACAGAGGTTGGAACCACCCACTCCCAGGTGGTCCTGAGGAGCCATGATTTTCCAGGAGCTGGGTAAAGGGACAAATTTCCAATCTAAGGCTCGTTTGGGCAAGGGACAAATGGAAGACAGATTTCAAAACACACGATGGACATTTTAACGGTCTGATATGCTATTTGAGCTAACTAACGGTCCCCTGACCTTGAAACACTTAATCAGTGATGTATTTGGGGACAGTGTCATCTATTGGGGTGACATACGTCTCTTTTTGGAGAATCCAGAGCAGCACGCGCAGCACATCCGAACCTGGAGAGGTTTCGGCTGCATGGTTTCAACGCAGAATTGGAAAAGCGGAACCTCCAGCCAACTCTCCACAGAGTTTTGGGGGTACATCCTCCCCCAGAAGATGTTATGATTGATCCAAATAAGGTGGAAGCCATTGATAAATGGGGCGAAGTGGGAAGTCCTCAAGAAGTGCAGCGCTTCCTAGACTTCACTCATCCTGTGAAATCGAGACATGCTGGCTCTCAGTGAAGCTTAGACGGAAAACCACGCACCCCACACAGAGGTTGGAACCACCCACTCCCAGGTGGTCCTGAGGAGCCATGATTTTTCCAGGAGCTGGGTAAAGGGACAAATTTCCAATCTAAGGCTCGTTTGGGCAAGGGACAAATGGAAGACAGATTTCAAAACACACGATGGACATTTTAACGGTCTGATATGCTATTTGAGCTAACTAACGGTCCCCTGACCTTGAAACACTTAATCAGTGATGTATTTGGGGACAGTGTCATCTATTGGGGTGACATACGTCTCTTTTTGGAGAATCCAGAGCAGCACGCGCAGCACATCCGAACCTGGAGAGGTTTCGGCTGCATGGTTTCAACGCAGAATTGGAAAAGCGGAACCTCCAGCCAACTCTCCACAGAGTTTTGGGGTACATCCTCTCCCAGAAGATGTTATGATTGATCCAAATAAGGTGGAAGCCATTGATAAATGGGGCGAAGTGGGAAGTCCTCAAGAAGTGCAGCGCTTCCTAGACTTCACTCATCCTGTGAAATCGAGACATGCTGGCTCTCAGTGAAGCTTAGACGGAAAACCACGCACCCCACACAGAGGTTGGAACCACCCACTCCCAGGTGGTCCTGAGGAGCCATGATTTTTCCAGGAGCTGGGTAAAGGGACAAATTTCCAATCTAAGGCTCGTTTGGGCAAGGGACAAATGGAAGACAGATTTCAAAACACACGATGGACATTTTAACAGTCTGATATGCTATTTGAGCTAACTAACGGTCCCCTGACCTTGAAACACTTAATCAGTGATGTATTTGGGGACAGTGTCATCTATTGGGGTGACATACGTCTCTTTTTGGAGAATCCAGAGCAGCACGCGCAGCACATCCGAACCTGGAGGTTTCGGCTGCATGGTTTCAACGCAGAATTGGAAAAGCGGAACCTCCAGCCAACTCTCCACAGAGTTTTGGGGGTACATCCTCTCCCCAGAAGATGTTATGATTGATCCAAATAAGGTGGAAGCCATTGATAAATGGGGCAAAGTGGGAAGTCCTCAAGAAGTGCAGCGCTTCCTAGACTTCACTCGTCCTGTGAAATCGAGACATGCTGGCTCTCAGTGAAGCTTAGACGGAAAACCACGCACCCCACACAGAGGTTGGAACCACCCACTCCCAGGTGGTCCTGAGGAGCCATGATTTTTCCAGGAGCTGGGTAAAGGGACAAATTTCCAATCTAAGGCTCGTTTGGGCAAGGGACAAATGGAAGACAGATTTCAAAACACACGATGGACATTTTAACGGTCTGATATGCTATTTGAGCTAACTAACGGTCCCCTGACCTTGAAACACTTAATCAGTGATGTATTTGGGGACAGTGTCATCTATTGGGGTGACATACGTCTCTTTTTGGAGAATCCAGAGCAGCACGCGCAGCACATCCGAACCTGGAGAGGTTTCGGCTGCATGGTTTCAACGCAGAATTGGAAAAGCGGAACCTCCAGCCAACTCTCCACAGAGTTTTGGGGGTACATCCTCTCCCCAGAAGATGTTATGATTGATCCAAATAAGGTGGAAGCCATTGATAAATGGGGCGAAGTGGGAAGTCCTCAAGAAGTGCAGCGCTTCCTAGACTTCACTCATCCTGTGAAATCGAGACATGCTGGCTCTCAGTGAAGCTTAGACGGAAAACCACGCACCCCACACAGAGGTTGGAACCACCCACTCCCAGGTGGTCCTGAGGAGCCATGATTTTTCCAGGAGCTGGGTAAAGGGACAAATTTCCAATCTAAGGCTCGTTTGGGCAAGGGACAAATGGAAGACAGATTTCAAAACACACGATGGACATTTTAACGGTCTGATATGCTATTTGAGCTAACTAACGGTCCCCTGACCTTGAAACACTTAATCAGTGATGTATTTGGGGACAGTGTCATCTATTGGGGTGACATACGTCTCTTTTTGGAGAATCCAGAGCAGCACGCGCAGCACATCCGAACCTGGAGAGGTTTCGGCTGCATGGTTTCAACGCAGAATTGGAAAAGCGGAACCTCCAGCCAACTCTCCACAGAGTTTTGGGGGTACATCCTCTCCCCAGAAGATGTTATGATTGATCCAAATAAGGTGGAAGCCATTGATAAATGGGGCGAAGTGGGAAGTCCTCAAGAAGTGCAGCGCTTCCTAGACTTCACTCATCCTGTGAAATCGAGACATGCTGGCTCTCAGTGAAGCTTAGACGGAAAACCACGCACCCCACACAGAGGTTGGAACCACCCACTCCCAGGTGGTCCTGAGGAGCCATGATTTTTCCAGGAGCTGGGTAAAGGGACAAATTTCCAATCTAAGGCTCGTTTGGGCAAGGGACAAATGGAAGACAGATTTCAAAACACACGATGGACATTTTAACGGTCTGATATGCTATTTGAGCTAACTAACGGTCCCCTGACCTTGAAACACTTAATCAGTGATGTATTTGGGGACAGTGTCATCTATTGGGGTGACATACGTCTCTTTTTGGAGAATCCAGAGCAGCACGCGCAGCACATCCGAACCTGGAGAGGTTTCGGCTGCATGGTTTCAACGCAGAATTGGAAAAGCGGAACCTCCAGCCAACTCTCCACAGAGTTTTGGGGGTACATCCTCTCCCCAGAAGATGTTATGATTGATCCAAATAAGGTGGAAGCCATTGATAAATGGGGCGAAGTGGGAAGTCCTCAAGAAGTGCAGCGCTTCCTAGACTTCACTCATCCTGTGAAATCGAGACATGCTGGCTCTCAGTGAAGCTTAGACGGAAAACCACGCACCCCACACAGAGGTTGGAACCACCCACTCCCAGGTGGTCCTGAGGAGCCATGATTTTTCCAGGAGCTGGGTAAAGGGACAAATTTCCAATCTAAGGCTCGTTTGGGCAAGGGACAAATGGAAGACAGATTTCAAAACACACGATGGACATTTTAACGGTCTGATATGCTATTTGAGCTAACTAACGGTCCCCTGACCTTGAAACACTTAATCAGTGATGTATTTGGGGACAGTGTCATCTATTGGGGTGACATACGTCTCTTTTTGGAGAATCCAGAGCAGCACGCGCAGCACATCCGAACCTGGAGAGGTTTCGGCTGCATGGTTTCAACGCAGAATTGGAAAAGCGGAACCTCCAGCCAACTCTCCACAGAGTTTTGGGGGTACATCCTCTCCCCAGAAGATGTTATGATTGATCCAAATAAGGTGGAAGCCATTGATAAATGGGGCGAAGTTGGAAGTCCTCAAGAAGTGCAGCGCTTCCTAGACTTCACTCATCCTGTGAAATCGAGACATGCTGGCTCTCAGTGAAGCTTAGATGGAAAACCACGCACGCCACACAGAGGTTGGAACCACCCACTCCCAGGTGGTCCTGAGGAGCTATGATTTTTCCAGGAGCTGGGTAAAGGGACAAATTTCCAATCTAAGGCTCGTTTGGGCAAGGGACAAATGGAAGACAGATTTCAAAACACACGATGGACATTTTAACGGTCTGATATGCTATTTGAGCTAACTAACGGTCCCCTGACCTTGAAACACTTAATCAGTGATGTATTTGGGGACAGTGTCATCTATTGGGGTGACGTCTCTTTTTGGAGAATCCAGAGCAGCACGCGCAGCACATCCGAACCTGGAGAGGTTTCGGCTGCATGGTTTCAACGCAGAATTGGAAAAGCGGAACCTCCAGCCAACTCTCCACAGAGTTTTGGGGTACATCCTCTCCCCAGAAGATGTTATGATTGATCCAAATAAGGTGGAAGCCATTGATAAATGGGGCGAAGTGGGAAGTCCTCAAGAAGTGCAGCGCTTCCTAGACTTCACTCATCCTGTGAAATCGAGACATGCTGGCTCTCAGTGAAGCTTAGATGGAAAACCACGCACGCCACACAGAGGTTGGAACCACCCACTCCCAGGTGGTCCTGAGGAGCTATGATTTTTCCAGGAGCTGGGTAAAGGGACAAATTTCCAATCTAAGGCTCGTTTGGGCAAGGGACAAATGGAAGACAGATTTCAAAACACACGATGGACATTTTAACGGTCTGATATGCTATTTGAGCTAACTAACGGTCCCCTGACCTTGAAACACTTAATCAGTGATGTATTTGGGGACAGTGTCATCTATTGGGGTGACGTCTCTTTTTGGAGAATCCAGAGCAGCACGCGCAGCACATCCGAACCTGGAGAGGTTTCGGCTGCATGGTTTCAACGCAGAATTGGAAAAGCGGAACCTCCAGCCAACTCTCCACAGAGTTTTGGGGGTACATCCTCTCCCCAGAAGATGTTATGATTGATCCAAATAAGGTGGAAGCCATTGATAAATGGGGCGAAGTGGGAAGTCCTCAAGAAGTGCAGCGCTTCCTAGACTTCACTCATCCTGTGAAATCGAGACATGCTGCCTCTCAGTGAAGCTTAGATGGAAAACCACGCACCCCACACAGAGGTTGGAACCACCCACTCCCAGGTGGTCCTGAGGAGCCATGATTTTTCCAGGAGCTGGGTAAAGGGACAAATTTCCAATCTAAGGCTCGTTTGGGCAAGGGACAAATGGAAGACAGATTTCAAAACACACGATGGACATTTTAACGGTCTGATATGCTATTTGAGCTAACTAACGGTCCCCTGACCTTGAAACACTTAATCAGTGATGTATTTGGGGACAGTGTCATCTATTGGGGTGACATACGTCTCTTTTGGAGAATCCAGAGCAGCACGCGCAGCACATCCGAACCTGGAGAGGTTTCGGCTGCATGGTTTAAACGCAGAATTGGAAAAGCGGAACCTCCAGCCAACTCTCCACAGAGTTTTGGGGGTACATCCTCTCCCCAGAAGATGTTATGATTGATCCAAATAAGGTGGAAGCCATTGATAAATGGGGCGAAGTGGGAAGTCCTCAAGAAGTGCAGCGCTTCCTAGACTTCACTCATCCTGTGAAATCGAGACATGCTGGCTCTCAGTGAAGCTTAGATGGAAAACCACGCACCCCACACAGAGGTTGGAACCACCCACTCCCAGGTGGTCCTGAGGAGCCATGATTTTTCCAGGAGCTGGGTAAAGGGACAAATTTCCAATCTAAGGCTCGTTTGGGCAAGGGACAAATGGAAGACAGATTTCAAAACACACGATGGACATTTTAACGGTCTGATATGCTATTTGAGCTAACTAACGGTCCCCTGACCTTGAAACACTTAATCAGTGATGTATTTGGGGACAGTGTCATCTATTGGGGTGACATACGTCTCTTTTTGGAGAATCCAGAGCAGCACGCGCAGCACATCCGAACCTGGAGAGGTTTCGGCTGCATGGTTTAAACGCAGAATTGGAAAAGCGGAACCTCCAGCCAACTCTCCACAGAGTTTTGGGGGTACATCCTCTCCCCAGAAGATGTTATGATTGATCCAAATAAGGTGGAAGCCATTGATAAATGGGGCGAAGTGGGAAGTCCTCAAGAAGTGCAGCGCTTCCTAGACTTCACTCATCCTGTGAAATCGAGACATGCTGCCTCTCAGTGAAGCTTAGATGGAAAACCACGCACCCCACACAGAGGTTGGAACCACCCACTCCCAGGTGGTCCTGAGGAGCCATGATTTTTCCAGGAGCTGGGTAAAGGGACAAATTTCCAATCTAAGGCTCGTTTGGGCAAGGGACAAATGGAAGACAGATTTCAAAACACACGATGGACATTTTAACGGTCTGATATGCTATTTGAGCTAACTAACGGTCCCCTGACCTTGAAACACTTAATCAGTGATGTATTTGGGGACAGTGTCATCTATTGGGGTGACATACGTCTCTTTTTGGAGAATCCAGAGCAGCACGCGCAGCACATCCGAACCTGGAGAGGTTTCGGCTGCATGGTTTCAACGCAGAATTGGAAAAGCGGAACCTCCAGCCAACTCTCCACAGAGTTTTGGGGGTACATCCTCTCCCCAGAAGATGTTATGATTGATCCAAATAAGGTGGAAGCCATTGATAAATGGGGCGAAGTTGGAAGTCCTCAAGAAGTGCAGCGCTTCCTAGACTTCACTCATCCTGTGAAATCGAGACATGCTGGCTCTCAGTGAAGCTTAGATGGAAAACCACGCACGCCACACAGAGGTTGGAACCACCCACTCCCAGGTGGTCCTGAGGAGCCATGATTTTTCCAGGAGCTGGGTAAAGGGACAAATTTCCAATCTAAGGCTCGTTTGGGCAAGGGACAAATGGAAGACAGATTTCAAAACACACGATGGACATTTTAACGGTCTGATATGCTATTTGAGCTAACTAACGGTCCCCTGACCTTGAAACACTTAATCAGTGATGTATTTGGGGACAGTGTCATCTATTGGGGTGACGTCTCTTTTTGGAGAATCCAGAGCAGCACGCGCAGCACATCCGAACCTGGAGAGGTTTCGGCTGCATGGTTTCAACGCAGAATTGGAAAAGCGGAACCTCCAGCCAACTCTCCACAGAGTTTTGGGGGTACATCCTCTCCCAGAAGATGTTATGATTGATCCAAATAAGGTGGAAGCCATTGATAAATGGGGCGAAGTGGGAAGTCCTCAAGAAGTGCAGCGCTTCCTAGACTTCACTCATCCTGTGAAATCGAGACATGCTGCCTCTCAGTGAAGCTTAGATGGAAAACCACGCACCCCACACAGAGGTTGGAACCACCCACTCCCAGGTGGTCCTGAGGAGCCATGATTTTCCAGGAGCTGGGTAAAGGGACAAATTTCCAATCTAAGGCTCGTTTGGGCAAGGGACAAATGGAAGACAGATTTCAAAACACACGATGGACATTTTAACGGTCTGATATGCTATTTGAGCTAACTAACGGTCCCCTGACCTTGAAACACTTAATCAGTGATGTATTTGGGGACAGTGTCATCTATTGGGGTGACATACGTCTCTTTTTGGAGAATCCAGAGCAGCACGCGCAGCACATCCGAACCTGGAGAGGTTTCGCTGCATGGTTTAAACGCAGAATTGGAAAAGCGGAACCTCCAGCCAACTCTCCACAGAGTTTTGGGGTACATCCTCTCCCAGAAGATGTTATGATTGATCCAAAGAAGGTGGAAGCCATTGATAAATGGGGCGAAGTGGGAAGTCCTCAAGAAGTGCAGCGCTTCCTAGACTTCACTCATCCTGTGAAATCGAGACATGCTGGCTCTCAGTGAAGCTTAGATGGAAAACCACGCACCCCACACAGAGGTTGGAACCACCCACTCCCAGGTGGTCCTGAGGAGCCATGATTTCTCCAGGAGCTGGGTAAAGGGACAAATGTCCAATCTAAGGCTCGTTTGGGCAAGGGACAAATGGAAGACAGATTTCAAAACACACGATGGACATTTTAACGGTCTGATATGCTATTTGAGCTAACTAACGGTCCCCTGACCTTGAAACACTTAATCAGTGATGTATTTGGGGACAGTGTCATCTATTGGGGTGACATACGTCTCTTTTGGAGAATCCAGAGCAGCACGCGCAGCACATCCGAACCTGGAGAGGTTTCGGCTGCATGGTTTCAACGCAGAATTGGAAAAGCGGAACCTCCAGCCAACTCTCCACAGAGTTTTGGGGGTACATCCTCTCCCCAGAAGATGTTATGATTGATCCAAATAAGGTGGAAGCCATTGATAAATGGGGCGAAGTGGGAAGTCCTCAAGAAGTGCAGCGCTTCCTAGACTTCACTCATCCTGTGAAATCGAGACATGCTGCCTCTCAGTGAAGCTTAGATGGAAAACCACGCACCCCACACAGAGGTTGGAACCACCCACTCCCAGGTGGTCCTGAGGAGCCATGATTTTTCCAGGAGCTGGGTAAAGGGACAAATTTCCAATCTAAGGCTCGTTTGGGCAAGGGACAAATGGAAGACAGATTTCAAAACACACGATGGACATTTTAACGGTCTGATATGCTATTTGAGCTAACTAACGGTCCCCTGACCTTGAAACACTTAATCAGTGATGTATTTGGGGACAGTGTCATCTATTGGGGTGACATACGTCTCTTTTTGGAGAATCCAGAGCAGCACGCGCAGCACATCCGAACCTGGAGAGGTTTCGGCTGCATGGTTTCAACGCAGAATTGGAAAAGCGGAACCTCCAGCCAACTCTCCACAGAGTTTTGGGGGTACATCCTCTCCCCAGAAGATGTTATGATTGATCCAAATAAGGTGGAAGCCATTGATAAATGGGGCGAAGTGGGAAGTCCTCAAGAAGTGCAGCGCTTCCTAGACTTCACTCATCCTGTGAAATCGAGACATGCTGGCTCTCAGTGAAGCTTAGACGGAAAACCACGCACCCCACACAGAGGTTGGAACCACCCACTCCCAGGTTGTCCTGAGGAGCCATGATTTCTCCAGGAGCTGGGTAAAGGGCACCGGGATCAGCCTCTCAAAGGTAGGGTGCGTCGTGTGAGGAGAGGGTCTGAGAGGAGGAGCGTGGGCTAGGCTCTGTATTTGGGCTTGGCAGGGATCGAGAGAAGGGAGAGGGCTGTTAGAGGGCAATGCGAGGTGGGAGGGGGGGTCGGAGATGGGGGCAAGGCCTGAAAAGTTCAGCTGCTTTAGATCAACTGTGCCAGAGAATCACTGGTTGAAGTGACTGAAAGCTCTGAGCTGGGGCTGGCCAAAATCCTCCTCCTCAGATGGGAACATCCCGAAAGTCTGCAGAAGCTCAGCCTCTGAGGTGAACGTTGTGGCCCAAACCTCTCTCTGCTCTGTACCTCACAGGATTCCAGCCGGCTGTTCCAATCCAGGAGGACACCTGTGCCACCGAAGTCTCCGAGCACCTGGGCAGTGAAGTGCCACTTAATCCCGCTGTAATGCACAGACCTTGCCTTGGCTGGCTGCACAGGGCTGAATTTCACCCCTTCCGAGTGTAAGGAAATAATTGGCTGAAGGCCTTTTTCTTTCTGGACGTCTGTCTAGTGGGAAAGAACCATGGGGATTTGTAACCTGTTTCGCTCCCATGCCTGGTGCTTCAGTGATGCAGAGAAGGGCTGATGCATTGGTTGATTTCCCCACCTTTTAATCTACTCTCTTCTTCTCTTTTAACAGGTATTCTAAGGGCCCCCCGTGCATCATATGGGCATTCTTCAGGGTGCAGATGGCATCAGACCTGCACCTGAATAAATAATAGGGACTGAAATATGCAGACACTAAAGTTCTGCAGCCAAATTCTCAGGAACCTTCCTCTTCCATGTAGGATCAGGATTTTGTTTTGAATTGTTTTATTTTTTTAAAAAGTGCTAAGCAGATGCTACCCTGTAAGAAGCGGAAACAGAAGCAAAAACTGAAAGACTGTTACTAAAACCAATGAACAGCTGCAGAGAGTGGAGACCAAGCAAAGCAGACAAATGAATACTGTGAATAAATAACCTGAAAGCAAATGGGGAAGAAAACCTCCTCTGGGTAATTGTGGCTCTTGGGACCAAAATCAGGTTCCTGGTACGTAGCCTGGCTGAGATCATCCCTTTTCCCTGGATCCCAGACCTGGGATTCAAATGTCATTCTCTGTGTGGTGTCCTTATTTTATTCCTAGGGAAAGGATCCCCAAAGGAGGTGTAAGGTTCCGGGACTCTAGTGTCTGCCAGAAGCTTCAGCCACCTTCACAGGTAGAAGTCACTGGCTTTCCTACAATGCCACTAGTGCTCTTCCTGCTCTCCAGATCTGCTCCCTCCAGCTGGACAGAGACACCCCTTAACTCCCTGAGTCCTGATTTCCTGCCATTCAAGGGGCTGAGGATTTGCATTGCCCCCACCCCAACCATCCGAGACTTTTCCTATGGGAATCTCCCTAGAGCAGGGGAGAAATCTGTTCTTCCATTAGAACCAGTCTGCTCAGTAAATCCACCCACATTGACCTCATCTCAGCTGCTTTGTTTATCCGACATTAGTGGTATCTTTGGAAAACCCTTAGCGTGTTGGGGTGTGAGGTGGAGCAGGGGATGCAGGAGCTCCAGCAGATTCCCCTGAAGAACACCACCCTGTCTTTCTCTGGTCAGGTTAGAGCTCGTCCTCCATTGCGGAGGTGAAGACCGGATGGGAGCTGCTGGATTGACCTTGATGTGCCATGTCCCTGTGTGGATGAAGGACCTACATCTCAGGGGTGGCCAGCAGCAGATGTAACACATGTCCAGGAATGGGCTAAATAACCTACATTGAGAGGCAAGTAAAATCGTGGCCACATGTAGACATCACAGGAATTGACCCAGGGTCCTTCAGCACAAGCCCCTCTCTCTCACTGTCAACAAATCCAGCTCCACCCACTAGACCACACCCCATTCCAGAGCCCCAGAACCCAGGAGCCCTGATTCTCAGAGCCAGGCCTCACATCACAAGGCCAAACCTCCTCCCGTTATGGGCGCTGCAGAAGGGACCATTGGCAAAATCCCCCTCTACATTCCCCCTGTCAGAGACTGCGGCCACCGGTGACAAGGGAATGAGCTGAGATCTCCCCTGTGGGAATCCGAGGGGCTGCACATTTGGGGTTTCACAGGGACGGCCTCTGGCAGCCATTGACAGAGTGTTCCTGGGGGGAGATTTTCCATCTCTCACAAACGGTTTCTGTTCCCCCAGATCTCAGCCGCTCAGCAGAACGCGGGAGAGTCGAGTGCTGATGGGCTAGAGGGTCCCAGGAGTCGCTGTGCAGCAGGGGCAGTGTCTGCAGTCACCGTGGGCCACACCCTGCGCTCCAGACAACCCAGGCTGGTTCCCTGGATTGCAAAGGGGACTTTGGCTTGGGGAATAGGTGCTGGTGCCTGTGTCCACAGCTGGGATGTTTTCCTGAGGCTACTCAATGGTCCAAGAATCGCCATGAAAGCAAGAGGAGAATGGACATTAGAGAGCGAGGCCGGGACCTCTGCGGGGCTGCTGCAGTCAAACATCCACAGCCAGAAGAGAGACGATGGGAAACTCGCTTCAATGGCTGGCCACAGCCACAGCAGCTGTCTCAGAAAGCTCTGCTCATGCTCCAGCCAACAGAGGCAGGACGAAGAGCCACACAGTGAGAGCCTGGGTTGCAATTAGCAAGTCGCGTTTTTTTCACTGGATTATGTTGCCCTGACTGTCTATTTCCGGCAATGTGCACATCGAGCCTCCCTGGCTGACCTCAGTGGGAGTTAGGTTCTCCGTGCCCACAGGACAGGGCTGGCCTTACCATGAGGCGAACTGAGGCGGCTGCCGCAGGTGCCAGACTGTGGCAGGGCACCACTAGGACCCAGAGCGTAGAAAATTGTGTCTGGTGCTGGTGCATATGTTTTCTCTCTGCTGTAGATGCACAGAGCTTCTGGAGTGCTGTGCTGGAGGAAGGGGGCACAAGAGACATAACAGGCAGGCAGGAGAAAAGGGGAGAGGGAATAACAGAAAGCAAGAGGAGGTGCAGGGAGAGAGAGGAGGAGAAGCCTCTAATGTACCTCTCGAGCACCCCCAGGAGCATGGACTGATTAACACCAGCTTCTCAGGGAGCTTCCTATTTCCTGCTGCTTCCCTGAACCCGCTTGAGGAGAACAGGCAGTCAACTTAAGTAGTAGGAGCCGAATAGGCCCTTAAGACACTGATCTCTTCCCTCATTCAGAACTTGCTACCAGCCTGCTTATTTGTCCCCTGCCACTCTAGCTGCACAGAACAGCAGTCATGAGTGAAAGAAGAAAACGCCCCTCTGGGGCAGCATTCAGAAAAAGCAAGAAAGCAAACGAAGCTTTTCTGTCTAAGCAGGAAGGAGCTCTCCTGAGATACAGAGACACACATGTTCACGCTGAGCCTTCCGGCCCCAGTGAGGATGTGAGTGGTGAGGAGATGCCTGATCTTCCAGGTAGTCAGAGTGCAGGTGACCTGGCAGCTACTGCAGCATCCATATCTCCATCTCAGATGGATGTAACCATGCACATTCCTGAAGAAAAGTGTAGATCAGAGAAGAGTGTGGTGGAGGCACAAGAAACAGCTGCTGCTGAGTTCAGTTCCTTAAATCTAGATGATCCCGGACTGTGGACCCACTTGAGCAGTAACCTGAGGGACTTCCTCGTACTGCCTGGGCCACAGCAAGTGAAAAACTTCATGTTCCCCAAAGACAATGAAAATAGAAGTTTCCATCCACCACATTCCTGATGTGAAATCCCCAATGGTGACAAAGCGGAGAGGCCATGGCTTAGGTACTGTGATAGACCCAGGCCAGTTGGGTACCAGCAGAATAGCAGAAGGCAGATATACTGGCCACTGGATTAACAGTTTTCTGTTCCCTGACTGACCAAAGCAGGGGCTGCTCCAGGCTAATGAGAACACCTGTCTCTAATTAACCTGTAATGAGTCAGGTGAGGCCATTAAGCTAATGTGACCACCTGACTCTAATTAAGGCCCTGCTGATACTATACAAAGGGCTCACTCCAGTCAGACAGGGGAGTCAGGGAGCCAGAGGAGAGGAAGTGTGGCTGAAGGGCTGGTTACTGAAGACACCCTCAAACCATCGTTAAGGGAGCCCTAAACTAAGGGTGAAGAAGGGAGAAGCAGGAGAGCGGTGGGGAAGTGGCCCAGGGAAATGTAGCAACTCTGGCAGTGAAAGGTCGGCTGCCAACAACTGCTACCATTAGGGTCCCTGGGCTGGAACCTGGAGTAGAGGGCGGGCCCGGGTCCCCCCAACCCACCACTACAGGAACAGCTCCTGGAAGGGGAAGTCAGGTCCCTGTCAGGACAGGAGGCTGAACAGAGACTGTGGGAGTTCTCTCACCAAGCTCCTTGCAGCCTATGATGAAAAGGGCTCAGTAGACTGTAACCCTAACCCTGGAGAGAGATGGGCTACGTGGAGGGTCACAGTGAGCCACTGAGGCAGCATAAACCGCCTAGAAGCCCAGGACCCACGGGAGCAGGGGCAGAGCTCTGCCACAGTACTCAAAACCCCAGAATGCTGCACACTGTTTTTGTTGCAAACTCTTCCAGTCTAATGTTCCAGCCACACTGAGTTCTACAGGAACAAAGGACTGGACAAATCTGGCTAGAAATGGGGCATGCCACGAGAAGGCAGCAAATCAGCAGAGAGCATCCATAGGTGGAAAGAGCTTGAGATGAGCCTAAGGTTAAAGGCCACCAGACATGATGAACATCAAGAGAAGATTGCATCAGAGTTCTGAAAACACTCTTTGCCATTGTGAGGGGGCTTGCTACCCAAAACCTAGCACTGCGCGGCACTTCAGATCAGCTGCATGTGGTTTGGACAGTACTTGCTTTTTAGGCAAAACAATGAATGATGCAATCTGAAGCTGGTATTGCATCATACATGATATGCATTGCATCTTGTTATTCCTAGAAGTCATGGATGATGCAATCATAACGAAGCTTACATCACTCTGCTGAACAAATTGCCCTATATCAGCTCTAGAAATCATACAGTGTCGTGCTCTCTTATTTGTCAGTGTTTGATTTTGCAAAGGGACACATTTCTGTTTAGCCAAAGTGAGCAGAGATGCCTCGTACTTGTGTGAACAGTGCAGATAACTTCTGCTATGTTTGTGGTGAAGTGACTTTTGCATCACAAAAGCACAGTATAACCACTATGGTTAAGAAAGCCTATCACCTTTATTTTGGTTGCAAAATTGGAGATCAGGACAAGAGGTGGGCCCCACACATATGCTGCAACACTTGTGCAACAAATCTTCGCCAGTGGTTGAACAGGAAAAGGAAATCTATGCTTTTTGCAGTGCCAGTGATTTGGAGAGAGCCAACAGATCATACCAGCAATTGTTACTTCTGCATGGTGCCTCCAGTTGGGAAAGGTGTGTCAAAGAAGAAAAAGTGGACTGTGCATTATCCAAACATTCCATGAGCTATACGCCCAGTACCCCACAGAGAAGGATGGCCGGTTCCTGATGCACCAGAATCATTCTCACTTGAGTCAGATGAGGAAGAGGAAGAGGATGAAACTTCTGGTCCTGAACCATCAATGTCACAGGACCCACATTTTCTCCCATCCTCCTCCTCTGAACCACACCTCATAATACAAGGTGAACTGAATTACCTTGTCAGGGATTTGGAACTACCCAAGAATAAGGCAGAGCTGTTGGGCTCCAGTCTACAGCAGTGGAATCTCCTGGCAGGTGATGTTAGGGTTTCCATGTTCCGTGACCGTCAAAAGGATCTTGTCCCATTCTTCTTCATGGAAGGTGATCTTGTAGCCTGCAACAACATCGATGGTGTGATGGCAGCCCTCAACATCGTTCACGATCCAGATGAGTGGAGACTGTTCATTGATTCATCGAAGACGAGTCTTAAAGATGTTTTACTGCATAATGGCAATGTTTTTCCATCAATTCCAGTTGGTCATGCAGTCCATATGAAGGAAACCTATGACAACGTGAAACAACTTTTGAGGTGCATAAACTATGACCAACGTCAGTGGCAGCTTTGTGGCGTTTTGAAGGTTGTTGCTCTCTTGCTTGGTCTGCAGACTGGATACACAAAGTACTGCTGTTTTCTCTGCAAATGGGATAGTCGTGCAAGAGATTCCTACTACATCAAGAAAGATTGGCCACTCCGACAGTCATTGGAGCCTGGGAGGAAAAGTGTTCAGCATCCACCACTTGTTGAATCAAGGAAGATTTTGTTACCACCCTTACACATCAAGCTGGGTCTGATGAAGAACTTTGTCAAGGCCATTGACAAAACACAAGCAGCTTTCAAGTACCTCCGTGGACAATTTCCAAGGTTAAGTGAAGCTAAGATAAAGGAAGGTGTCTTTGTTGGTCCTCAGATTCGTGAACTTCTTTGAGATGATGCATTTGACCATGCACTGCGTGGCAAGCAAAAGACGGCATGGAAAGCCTTCCAGTTAGTGGCAATAAATTTTCTTGGAAACAAGAAGGCAGACAACTACAGGTTGTTGGTGGAAAACCTCCTCAAGGCATACAAAAGCCTTGGTTGCAACATGTCACTAAAGATACATTTTTTGCACTCTCATCTAGATTTTTTTCCACCAAACTGCGGAGCAGTGAGTGACGAGCACGGCGAGAGATTTCACCATGACATTGCAACAATGGAGAAACGCTATCAGGGCAAATGGAGCCCATCAATGCTTGCAGACTATTGCTGGACAGTGACAAGAGATGCTCCATTTAATGAATACAAGAGACAAGCCAAGAAGCGCTGAGTAGACACTGAATAGGACTAAACTATGTACATAATAGTTTTTTGCCTTTTGTTTCATAATAAATTTTAGTTAGATAACCCTTTTGCTGATTTTTAAAGTGTTACATAAACAGGACAGGTGAAAAATTATCATGTAAAGCAACCATAAACACATGAGAAGACCTAGGTTTACAATTTATGATTAAAACTCTACTATCTACACAATATACATAGACATAAAATGTAAAAAATTAAATATCTAAGAAACAGTAGCCAATCAGTTGTTTTAATTGTCATATTTGAATTCAGCACATCAAAATACATAATAAATACCACATTTTATCTCTGAAGCTGACGACTTCTCAAAAATTGCAGACCAGTGTAATTCATAATAAATGACTATTCATCAGAAGAAAGAAAGAACGCCCTAGTTCTTACATCTCCTGCTTTCTTTGTATGTGTCAGTCTTCCTTAGATCATAGAGGCTTTGTATCAGGGAGTGTCCTTACTTTCTCTGTCTTGTAAAGTGCACACTAGTGACACTGACCAGATAAATAATGGAGACATCGCCATAGGCGGCAGGTTTGTATAATTTTTGGTGGGGCCCAAAATGGTGGTGCCCCCCCGCTCCCGCACTGTAAGCCGATATAAAATGAAGCTACAACGCGTCAGCGCCACAAGATTACAAGGGTCAATTAAAAGTGGAAAGTCAGAAGCAGCACTTGCCTACTTCAATATACAGTATTATATTTTGTTGCACCTGTTGTGATGAAGTGGGAATGTTCTTAATATTTTCTCTGAATACTGTGTGGGTGCCTCAGTTTCCCCTGCAAGATGCCAACTGAAGGTGTTGGGGACAAAGAGATCAGGTTGCCTCCTTGTCCGGAAGAGACACAGAGGCCAGAGGAGGGAGTGTCAGTTTGGAGCTGGCTGGGGAAATGGGGAGAGACTCAGAACTTGGTTCTGGGCTCCCCACCTCGCAAGATGGACCTGACAGAGGGGTTCTGTTTTCTGTACCAACAAGCTCTGTTTAAACTGTGTTCCCGTCATCTAATAAACCTTCTGTTTTACAGTCTGGCTGAGAGTCACATCTGACTGTGGAACTGGGGTTCAGGGACCTCTGGCTGCCTCAGGACCCCGCCTGGGCGGACTCACTGCGGAAAGTGCATGGTGTGGAAGGGCATGCTGAATGCTCTGAGGTCAGACCCAGGAAGGTGTAAGCTTCTTGCCCTGGAGACAGTCTGCTCAGAGAGGAGGCTCCCCCAGAGTCCTGACTGGCTTTGAAGGAGTGGTTCCAGAGCATCCCAGCATCCCCTTCCACCCCATGCACTTCCCAGAAGTCCGCAAAGGCACTAACACTCCCTCCTCTGGCCTTTGTCAAGAAGGCTAACAGCATTTTGGGCTGTATAAGTAGGGGCATTGCCAGCAGATCGAGGGACATGATCATTCTCCTCTATTCAACATTGGTGAGGCCTCATCTAGAGTACTACGTGCAGTTTTGGGCCCCACATTGCAAGAAGGATGTGGAAAAATTGGAAAATCCAGTGGAGGGCAACAAAAATGATTAGGGGGCTGGAGCACATGACTTCTGAGGAGAGGCTGAGGGAACTGGGATGGTTTAGTCTGCAGAAGAGAAGAATGAGGGAGGATTTGATAGCTGCTTTCAACTACCTGATAGGGGGTTACAAAGAGGATGGATCTAGACTGTTCTCAGTGGTAGCAGAGGACAGAACAAGGAGTAATGGTCTCAAGTTGCAGTGGGGGAGGTTTAGGTTGGATATTAGGAAAAACTTTTTCACTAGGAGGGTGGTGAAACACTGGAATGGGTTACTGGAATGGGTTACCTAGGGAGGTGGTGGAATCTCCTTCCTTAGAGGTTTTTAAGGCCCGGCTTGACAAAGCCCTGGCTGGGATGATTTATTTGGGAATTGGTCCTGCTTTGAGCATGAGGTTGGACTAGATGACCTCCTGAGGCCCCTTCCAACCCTGATATTCTATGATACTCTAAACTGACCACCAAATTTAAGTTGCGTGTTTTTCCTGTCAGGTGAGGACTCTGGGGCAGGGCTGGGGATAAGGAACTTGGGGTGCAGACAGGCTGCCCCAGGGCTAGGGCCAAAGAGGACTCCCCTCCACCCTCCCTGGCAGCAGCAAGCTCCAGGGGAGGGACCCCTCCTCTCCCCCGCAGTTCACTGCACATGCTCCTAGGTCCCTCTCAGGTCCAGAAAGCCCACTTGCCTCCCCTATGGTGGGTACCGAGTGGGGAGGTTGCCATCACGTGTGGCCTCCCCTGCTGCCACTGGGGATGGGGCTGCCCCTTGCCCAGCATGGTGCAGGAGTGGGGACTGCAGGGTGGTAGCTGGGGAGGGCACAGTATCACAAAATTCACCTAAGCCCCAGCTGCACATGTCTAGGAAGCTCCCCTCCCCAGTGGTGTAGCCAGGTTCTAACGTCAGGGGGAGCGAACATGTAAAAAAAGGTAGTTCTATAACAGGCTGCCCTGGACCCCATCACCCCCTGAAGCACAAGGTAGGGGTAGGCACCACCATGTTGTGCAACAAACACTTGACAAAATTACTGGACTTAGTGATGGACAATGCGGGCAGGTGGGTATTATGTCATTCAATCATTCAACCCATAAAATTGCACACATTTTGCCTCAGTGAAATTAAATATGCAGAGAATTACTGGGCCTGTGATGATGACCAGGGCTTGCTCACCTGTGGCTCTCACGCCCTGTGCTGTGGAGGCACAGCCAGGCAGGGCTGCATCTGTAAGCAGGCACCCTGCCTCATGTGCAGCTCCCGTGGGCCCTGATAGCCAATAGACTGGGAGCCTCCCAGCCAATGGAATGGGCTGGGCTGGGCTGGGGGGCGGAAGGCAAAGGGGGAGATTGTAGGGAGCTTTGGAGGAGGGGAGGCAGTGGGGGAGGGGAGTGGGCTGGCACAAAGGGGAGGGCTCTCTGGAGAGGAGTGACAGGGGCACAGGGGTCATTGGGAGTCTCTCGAGGGGGCAGAGGGTTGTGTGGGTCTCTGTGGGGCAGGGGGCTGTGATGGGCAGAGCCAGCTGCAACCTGGGTCTGCTCTGCGGGGGGTGTTGCTATAGTCCCCTCAGGAAGCTCCCCCCATCCTGTGTATTTTATACCAGCCCCGGGGTGCCCATTGCTGCTCCTTTCCCCGCCCACGGCTCCATCTATCTGTCCCCACATCTCTCCCGGCTGTGTCCGTCTGTCTGTCCCCACAACCTCCCAGCTGTGTCCGTCTGTCTGTCCTCACTACCCCCCTGGCTGTGTCCTGGTGTGTGTCTGTCCCACAACCCCCCGGCTGTGTCTGGCTGGCTGCCCCCACCACCCCCGGCTGTGTCTGTTTGTCCCCACCAAACCCCCCTCCCCGGCTGTGTCTCTGGCTCAGGCTGCCCCCACAGCTCACCGGCTGAGTCTGTCTGACAGCGACAGACCCTGCTGCTGCTCTGCCCAGGGCTCAGACGCTGCCGGTGGCTCGCTCCCCCTCCCTGCTGTGGAGGCGTGGCCAGGCAGCTCCGGCACCGCCCCCGGCAGCTCCTATTGGCTGGGGTTCCCGGCCAATGGGCTGTGAGCCAAGTCGGGGCTGGGGTCTCTCCCGGGAGCTGCCGCTGCAGTGAGAGTGCCCGGCATGGCAGCGCGGGGACCCCTGAAAGCACAGGGCCTGGGGCCCAAACATTGCTGGA
This sequence comes from Mauremys reevesii, assembly GCF_016161935.1. Classification (NCBI taxonomy): domain Eukaryota; kingdom Metazoa; phylum Chordata; order Testudines; family Geoemydidae; genus Mauremys; species Mauremys reevesii. The sequence goes on from NW_024100906.1 coordinate 555,877, forward strand.
GCTGGGCCCACCTTTAGGATTATTGGTGGGGCCTGGGCTCCACGGACCCATAGAACTCGCCGCCCATGATGGTGGAGTGTCGAGCTACCACTTCACCTGCCTCATTGGGAGGGTCATAAGACAGAGGAAACACCAAAGGGATTTCTCCCTCCCATTCTTCCAATAAGGGGTCCTGCCCGCTTGCCCGCGCCGCCGCAAGGGTGGCACAGACAGCACCCTGATGAAGGGACTTCTGCCCCAGGGTGTCCACCACTGGTGTAGAAGTTTTTGGTGCTAACAAAGGGGCTGGTGGGAGCACTCGGGGATAGGCAGGAGGTGCCTCCACCGAGAGCAAGGGAGGTGCGGAGGGGGACGCCTCTTTTCGTAATCTCCCCACCGCAGCTGAACAGTGCTGCCACAACAGAATATGTTGGATCTCGGCTCGAGGTTCCCTAAACAACGCCTCTCCGATCTTTATCCAATCGGAGTGATCTAGGGAGCCTCGGTTCGAGTACCATGGGCACTTATACTCAATCACTCGGAGCAATTCCTCCAAGTGTCGTAACGATATTGCAGTACACCCGTCCTGTTTGATAAGTTTCAATAACTCTTTTGCATGATCTTTTTGCTCAATGGATAAGTCCCCCCCCCATTACTCACGAGGGAGCGCGTTGCGCTGAGGTGCACCAAGGCTAAGCCAGCCGATGAGTCGGGGGTCCTGTGTCTGGATCACGTCGGGGTCACCAGATGTTGTATCGGGAAACAGAGACGAGACAAGGCTGCAGTGAGGCGTCCCAGGAAAGTCCCGGACCGCTTCTTTTATTCTTCTGGTATACACACAGGTTATTCATTACTACATGATTGATACACCTGTTTACTTCATTCTGATTGGTTAAGGCTGGCTCCCCTCACCGGGCCATTGTCCTGAGTGACTAAAACTAGCATAACAGAATGTGCATGCTGTACTGTTCTAATGAATGGTTCAATGCAGAGACAGCGTGGCTTGCCAGCACTTGTACCTACAGGGAGAGAGCTAAACAGATCTCTCTCCAGGTAAACAATTACAGCAAGCATTTATACTTTGTTACATACAATAATGTGTAACAGCTGCATTTTGTTTATACATAGGTCATCCTGATATCTTATTTTTTTCTCACATCTATTTAGACTCTAGTCTACGTTCCATACTTATCTAACACAAGATCACAACAACTTCTCCCACCGTTCTTTCCCACTTGCCTCACACAATCCTCGCTTCTACAAATCTCATGTTATTAGGGTTAGAGCTAGCTTGACTCTTGCTCACTGAAGGGACTGTTTGCATTGAAGTTCCCTTCAAATCCCTGCCAGTTCTTTCATTACTTTCACAGGTGGATTTTCAACAGCTCCAGGGAGACCAGCTGACAGTCACTAATGTGACTGTGCCCTCCAGTTAAACCCCAGATATCACTACTCAAAATGCCACCAAGCAATTGCCTGGTGAGTCAGGATGGCTTGACCACCCCAGAAAAGGTTGGGGGAAGAAAGAACGCTGGAGAGAATGTAGTAACATTTATAGAACAGGGTGCAACAGTTTGTCATCACCCATGTGCATTATCTGCAGTACCATTCCCGTAGCTCTCTTCCCTGTAAGCAAACCCACAGTTTCTTGTGGATACTGATCCCCAGGCCATACCCATCTCTCTCCAAACTCACTATCTTCCCCCCACACTGATCACAACTCCTGCTTCCCCTTTCTTAAACTATATATTTTTTTCCACACCTTCAAACCCTACTTGTATATTGCCTCTGCACTTGGCTCTTCTAGAATGAGTTAGGTCTGGCTTATATAGCCCCCAGACTCCTCCTACCCACAAAAGCCACTAGGAGGAGTAGATAATTAGAGTCAGCTGCTTGGTTTCTTTGTTGTTGTTTTTTTGTTCCCCCACCTGGTTCATACTGTCACACCAGTGAAACTCAGATGCAAGACCCCATTCCAAATCAGGCACTTGGACCTGGATCTCTCACATCCTAGATCAGGCTTACAACCACTGGGCTATCAAGATAGATTTTCTCTCTGTGTCCCAATGGATCCTTTATTATTCATACAAAGTGGAACAGCTCCAACAGGAGAGATTGAGAGACAGAGATGCACCATAGAATAGAAAATAGGGCAGACATTAGGGCCCTCACCTGTGATATTGGAAACATAGATCTATTTCACTGCTCTTAATTAGGCAGAGAAGTGACTTGAGTAGGGCTCTTCCACATCCCAGGTGAGTGCCCTGATAGCTGGGATTTGGCTATTTTGGGGTCGCTCTCTCTATGTCTCTGGAGTTTAACCAGAAATTCCATCCTGAACCTGAGATATGTTTAATCAAAACTGAGACATTCCAACTAAAAGATTCCTATTTGGCAAATCCATATTTTTGGTGGAAAATCCATTTTATTAAAAAGCTCCCAGCCAGCCTGAGTGCAGAGAATGGACAGGGCCCACTCTGAGAGCAGCTGTTCAGGATTTTGGTTTAGCCTCGTCAGTCAGTGTGTGGGCCCAGGTGTGACAGGGGGCTGGGCAAGAGCTGCTGACTCAGCCCTGTGTCACGCCAGCTCCCATTAAAGGATGCAGGTTGGAGCCGGCTTGAAAAACCTGCACCTAATTGGTGAATGGGAGACAGTTACCCAGCCAATTAGCCTGGGGCTATATAAAGGGCTGGGAGGAAGGACACCAAAACAGACAGACAGACAGGGGGACTAAACTAAACTAAACTAAACTAAACTAAACTAAACTAAACTCTAAGCTGTGTATGGCCAAAAGGTGATAGGAACAGAACCTGTAGGTGACTGATACTTGTAGTTACTGAACCCCAGGGTTTCTGGACAACTTTGTTAGCCTGGTAGGAGGCAAGAGGGACCTGCTGCGGGGCCTTGCTACACCAGGTCTTATTTAAACTCTTCCAGCCTTGCTCTGAAGATAGAATTCATACTTGGCTCATGTGCTTTTTCCGTGGTGTTTATCACTGCAGTGTCTGAATTTATTTTCAAAATACCTCTGTGAGGTAGGGAATTGAAGCACAGAGAAATTAAGGTCAAAACTTGCTGCTAATTTTGGGTGCCCAGTTTGAGACCCTGCAACAGGCCAGATCTGGAACTGCTGGGAAAATCCTGCTCAGCTCCCAGAATCCCTGGGATGTTGAGATGTTAAGCTTGGGGGGATTAAACTGAGAGATTTGCTAGAGCTTCCATTGATCCTGTGTGAACAACAATTTTTTAAATGGTCAAATTTGGGCAGATTTTCATGAGACTGGCATAAGGCACCACCCTATCAAATTTCAAGTCACTGCTGCAAAGCCTGGGGTCACCAGAGTTTCTCAGAGGAAAAGTCATTATTTTTTTTTAATGTGGGTAAAACAATGTCTTTTTCCTTAGTTACAGTCTCAAATGGCAGACCAGGCTGAAACTTTGATATTTATTTGGAATCAGAGGCAGGCAGCAGTATTTTAAGTCAGGTCAATATACTAACATGAAGCATTTCAATTTTGGAATGTCCAAGTGTTTCATGTTCAAAAAATTTCAAAATGTTTTGTTTTGAAATTTTTGAACAACATTTCCAAATGGACATTTTTCAGAATTTCCATTCCATTCAAAATGTTAGTATTTTAACTTTTTTCCTAGATTTGGGATGCAAACAAATGTTGAAAAGTCAATTTTTCCCATGGCATTGAAATGCTGAATTTCACTCTACTCTACCCTGTAGCATAGGCTCAGTTACAGCAGGGTAAAGGTTTTATTCTAGGCTAATGCTAGGGAGAAAGCACTAATGCAATGTGATAGGTAGCTTTGGGGTGCAATGGCTAGTCTGTGATCCCTGCTAAAGGAGATGGTGATACAAAGATTAGGGGTTCACCTGAATTGACTTTTAAAAAAAAATGTATGGCCTGTATTACACAGGATGTCAGACTAGCTTTGTTACAGTGGTCTTCTTTGGCTTATAATCTATGGCCCTATTCCAGTATATGGCACCTTTACACAAGTATAACTTCAGCCATACTGATGCTTATACCAGTATAACCATATCAGTAGACAAGCATATCCCTAGCAGATATAGCAATACCTGTAAATCATGTATGGAGATGTACCTATTTCATGGAGCTGGAAGGGACCCTGAAAGGTTATTGAGTCCAGCCCCCTGCCTTCACCAAGTACTGATTTTGCCCTAGATCCCTACGTGACCCCCTTAAGGATTGAGCTCACAATCCTGGGTTTAGCAGGCCAATGCTTAAACCATTGACCTATCCCTCCCCGTCCAGCTGTAGGCTCCAGCTAAGTGTTGGCACATGGCAGAGATGAAACCTGTACTCCTAAATCACAAAGTACTGAGGGCTAGATTCACAAAGGGATTTAGGTGTCTAATTGCCACTTTGGGCAGCTCAATCTCTCTCCTGTGGGCACTCTAGCCTCTGAAGTACGGGATATTTTGGTGTGGTTCTCCCCCAGTCTCTCCTGTTGGAGCTGTTCTACTTTAGACTCTGTGATTTATTATTCCCAACCTCCAGGAGACATAAAAGACATTTTAACTCTCTCTTCTGAGGTTCATGCTGCTTCAGGGATTTTGTCCCTAGTTGCCACTGAACCAAATAAGAACCACTTCTGTCAGCCACACCCCGTTCTACTGGGATCAATGATAATGTACCTCTTCCTCCACAGGTAGGCTTAATCCACTCAGTTTTGACAGAGTAGGAATAAATATTCTCTCAATCTTTTTTGAATTAGATTCCCTGTCATCAGCTTTTCAGCTATATTGACTTGATATTTATTTTTGGCTTTTCTGCTTCAGAATAAAACACAGTGAGGAAAATGTACAGGATGCTACAGGATGACTTATGTTGATGGTATCTATTTGCAGAATAATCAAATAGTGTAAGTTAACTAGCAGACAGAGAAAACCATAAAATATAATCTCTTGTTGTCTTATGTCTTATTTTGCCATTTCATGTATTTAGTGTCAGATGTGTCCTTTTGCATGATGAATTGTGGTGTTAGCTCAAAAACTCTAGAGAGGATCTGGTGCTGGAGTCACAATTTGAAGAACTGAAGTTCTCTATTTACACACAGAATGGGTACAGCATAAATTAAAGGCAACTCAAGATTCCAGGTTACAATACCACATCTCTGCCTGACAGTCTGCAGGGCAAGGCTGATGCACATCAGCAGGTAAGAGGACCAGACCCAGAGTCCTCAGGAAACTTTCTGTCACACCCCTGGTTGTGTGCCTGTTCTGGGGAGGAACATAATATTTCTGTCTCAGCTTAATATCACTTGCAACACATGCTCTTGGTTCTGTCATTGACACTGGGGATTAAGCCCAGGACCTCGGGATCGAAAAAAAATGAACTACCTGATCTAAAATGCCTGGTTTTGTTAGCTCTATGTGGTCCAGCCTCTGGAGGGGGACAGAGAGCTCTGAAGTGTGAGCTTTGGTTACACAGTCAAGCACCTTTATCAGCTCTATATTTAATAATCAAAAAAAGAATCCGGCATTTACTACTGGAGGAGCTGGTCATGTTCCCTGTATTAGGTTACCGAGCACTTTCCATTCCAACAGCTTCTTGCATTCTTGTTTTTGAGAAGCTAAAACACCTCCATTGTTTGCAGCAAGTTTTGGAAATTCAGTTGGGGAGAAAGCCCTCAGACTTGAGAAGAGCATTTTTTGTTTGTTGTTTTTTCCCCATGACATTCTATTCAGGTTTAGCTTTTGACAATCACTGTCACTCCTTCCTTGCTTCAGTTGTGAGCAAAAGTTGAGCTTCCTGCTGATATAATACCTGTATTCTAAGCAGATGGGCCCACACTGCCACCAAAAAAGCAGCAGATGTTGACAATGTTGCACCTGGAATAGTGACAGTGACTGCTTCTGGACCTGCTCAACCAGAGTTGATTGGGGCAGGAGAGAACCACCTCTGCATTACATACCTGGCCCAGTGGTTCATTCCCTTCTCTGGGGATTTTATGTGGGCAGGCTCTCCCCTACCTTTCCCAGATGGAGAGAGGCAGAATACTGGGTCAGGCTCCCCACAGATCCTACAAATCTCCCTGGTCATTTCTAGGAAAACTGCCTGCTCTTGCGAAGGCCTGTAGTGCAAGTGGTAGAAGTCTGTAATGCAGGGCAGGTGGTTACAGGTGCAAACCAAGAGGATGCCGAACGGAGGTGGTGTGACAGAACTGAGTTTTGCCTTTTTAAAAACCCAGGAAATTACATATGCAAAACTACATTAACAGAACATCATGTAGGTTGGCTACTCAGTCACCCAAAAGTTAGTGTGTCCTATACACTGAATAAGGCAGGGATCCAGTGGTTCTAAGGAGAAACAGCAGCATGTGATAATGTAATTGAAGACTATCCTAATGCAAACACCTAAGTGGGCAGAATTAAGGTTGCATGGGCACCCACAAATCTGGCATTTCTTAATTTTCAATTGTGGAATTTTTCAACCTTAAAGTCTTTTGAGCAGTTTTTTCCCTATGTTTTATTTTGGGGGGCGGGGGAAGGAGGGGTTGATTCATAGTATAAATATTGGGAACAGTTACATTAGGCATGAGACAGACATTTGCAAGGGATGTAAAAACCTTCATGCTTCAGAGCACAAAGCAACCACTCACTGCCTGGATGTAGGGTGAAAATACCCCTATAGGCATGTTAGTGAATAACTTCCTGCGGTGTGGGCTTTGCCCCGTTACCTGAAGCACACAGCAAAGGCTGCCAATGCACAGACAATACTCAATTAGATGCATCATTTGTCTGATCTGGTATGGAAATTCCTATGTTCCCTATATTTACTAAAAATAATTTCTTTTTTTTACTCTTCTAGCGCAGGTGTAAAGACAGAGCGAATATGCAGCAGGGCCGCCCAGAGGATTCAGGAGGCCTGGGGTCTTCGGCAGCGGGGAGCCCCTGCTTCGGCGGTAATTCAGTGGTGGGGGTTCTTCCGCTCTGGGATCCGCCGCTGAAGTGTCCCGAAAACCCGCGGCGGAGGCCCCTCACCGCCGAATTACCGCCAAAGACCTGGCATTTCGGCGGCGGGTCCCGCTTTGGCGGTAATTCAGCGGTGAGGGGTCCTTCTGCCCTGGGGTGGAAGACCCCCTGCCGCCAAAGACCCGGAGCAGAAGAAGCTCCGCGGGCCCGGGCCCCACAAGAGTTTTCCGGGGCCCCCGGAGCACGGGAAGGACTCCACTCCAGGGGCCCCGAAAACCTCTCGTGGGATTCTGGGGCAAATTGCCGCACTTGCCCCCCGCTCTGGGCGGCCCTGATATGCAGAATCCAGAGACCTGTGTTTTTCCAGTAACTAGGAAACTCCCAAATTATCTCCAACTCATTTTCTTTCTATCCTAAAGACTGCAAACGGATATGAGATGCTTTGCTCCCATCATCACACATCTCACACTGTGTTACCGTGTCACTGGCCGGATTCTGATCTCAGTCACACCAGTGTGAATGTAGAGTAGCTCTGCTGAAGTCAACTGGTTAATGAGGAGTCAAACCAGCCCATATCTTCCTCCACCAAATACAAACCACAATGGAATTTACTGAGTGTACACCTACACCATGACTGGTAAGAAACGTAATTATTATTCTCTTTTGAGCATCTCTTTGTGCATGTGGCAGTGAAATTCCATAGAAACATAATGGCCAGACAAAAGGTCCATCTAGCCTAGTATCCTGTCTTCCAACAGTGGCCAGTGCCAGGTGCCCCAGAGGGAATAAACAGAACAGGTAATCATCAAGTGATCCATCCCCTGTCACCCATTCCCAGCTTCTGGCAAACAGAGGCTAGGGACACCATCCCTGCCATCCTGGCTAATAGCCATTGATGGACCTATCCTCCATGAATTTATCTAGTTCTTTTTTAAACCTTGCTATAGTCTTGTCCTTCACAACATCCTCTGGCAAGGAGTTCCACAGGTTTACTTAGTATTTATCCCCGGGAGATGCATTTTTTTTTCATTTCTAGGCTCTTTGTATCTATAAGTCAAAAGTAATCATAGAATCAGTTACAGTCCCCACCACCTACAAGTGTTATTACCTCTAGGAGGATTTGTAACAGGGTGGAAAAATAATGCACATGGATACAAAGAATGTCTGTAAAACATACAGGTTTCAGAGTAGCAGCCGTGTTAGTCTGTATCCGCAAAAAAAACAGGAGTACTTGTGGCACCTTAAAGACTAACAAATTTATTTTAGCATGAGCTTTCGTGAGCTGCAGCTCACTTCTTCGGATGCATAGAATGGAACACACAGACAGGGGATATTTATACATACAGAGAACATGAAAAGGTGGAAATATGCATACCAACAGGCAGAGGACTCTTAATGCCTAAACAAAGACTGGGAATGGTTGGGTCATTACACCAATTGAATCTATTTCCCTATGTTAAGTTCTCCTCACACCTTCTATGGGCCATCTTAATTATCACTTCAAAAAGTTTTTTTCCTCCTGCTAACGATAGCTCATCTCAATTGATTAGACTCTGCCTGTTGGTATGCATACTTCCACCTTTTCATGTTCTCTGTATGTATAAATATCCCGTCTGTGTGTTCCATTCTATGCATCCGAAGAAGTGAGCTGCAGCTCACGAAAGCTCATGCTAAAATAAATTTGTTAGTCTTTAAGGTGCCACAAGTACTCCTGTTTTTTTTGTAAAACATACACTGGCTCCAATAGAACAGGGACACTTTAAGGCTACACAGACAGTGATACCAAATGTTTCCACCGGGGCTGCCTCATATTGGGCACCCAAATCTATATTTAGGCTCCTATATAAAAGGGGCACTGAGCATCCCTTGTGCCCTTTGAGGTCATTTGGATTAGGAAGAGAAAACCAATGACAATGAATAAACTCTCTAGCATTGATTATTTGCAGACATTGATAGATTATTTGCCTCCCTTCTAAACTAAACACTCCCAATCTATATCTCGCTTATTTTATAGAAGATTTGACCCACTGGATGGTTTCATGCATATTAACACAGAGTACGGTGACCAGAGGGCAAGTGTGAAAAATCAGGATGGGGGTAGGGGGTAATAGGAGCCTATATAAGAAAAAGCCCCCAAAATCAGGACTGTCCCTATAAAATCAGGGCATCTGGTCACTCTAACACAGAGTACACGATATTTCTGTAGCTGGAGCATGTCCTATCTCTAATGGAAAGCATGTGGGGAATACAAAGAGAACATTCCCTAGGAGTGTCCTTTGATGTATTTCAGCTGTAGTATGTGCATACGCTGTTTCACAGGAACAATCACAGGGGTTATGAGTGATCTGCACTCATTACTTTATTGATTAATTGTAATCTTTATTTTTTTTCACCAGCAGAGGAGAGCGTTTCTGGAATAAATGGCAGAGAGAAACCACACCACGGTGACCGAGTTCATTTTCATAGGATTCACAGATCATCCAGAGCTGCAGATCCCCCTCTTTATGTTGTTCCTAGTGATGTATGTGGTCAGCCTGATGGGGAATCTTGGGATGATAGCGTTAATCATGGTCGAAACCCGACTTCATACCCCCATGTACTTTTTCCTAAGCCAGATGTCCATTGTAGACATTGGCTATTCCACTGCCATAGCTCCCAGGTTGCTAATGACCTTTGTAGCAGAGACTAGAACCATTCCTTTGATTGAGTGTGCGGCACAACTATTCTTCGTCTGTTTCTTTGTGACCAGCGAATGTTGCCTCCTGGCTGTGATTGCATATGACCGCTTCAAAGCTATCTGTAATCCTCTGCTATACAGAGCCATTATGTCCAAGAGACACTGTGTCCTGTACGTGGCTGGTACATACTTATGTGGCTCTGTGAATTCAATTGTGCAAACGCTATTTATATTCAGTCTGTCCTTCTGCAGCTCCAATGTTGTCAACCATTTCTTCTGTGATGTGCCCCCTATGCTGAAGCTGTCCTGCTCTGACACCCATGTCACTGACCTTGTACTTTTCACTTTCTCTACTGTAATTGTCACAACTACTTTCCTGGGTGTCCTAATCTCCTACATGTGCATCCTTGTGGCCATTCTTAGGATCCGTTCTGCCAAGGGGAGACGCAAAACCTTTTCCACCTGCGCCTCCCACTTGACAGTCGTCACTATGTTTTATGGGACGCTGATATGTATATATTTAAGACCCAGTTCTAGCTATTTGATGGACCAAGACAAGGTTACCTCTGTGTTTTATGCCCTTGTGATCCCCATGTTGAATCCCCTGATCTACAGCCTGAGAAACAAGGAGGTAAATGATGCCTTTAAAAGGATGATATACAGGAAGATTTTTTCTTGGTAATTATAATCATTATATTTTAACCAATAAACAGTAGATGAAAGAAGAGTGAGTTCTCTGTATCATTATCCTTATTTCTATGACTCAGACACTCCATGTGATGTACAGAAAATAATATGATGTAACACAGTCAAATACAACATTAGAAATTGGTGTTTTTAAGATCCATGAATGAGGGTCTGGGACACTATGTAGAATCGGCAAGATGCTCTGGCATTTGGCTTAAAGGACAATTGCTGTTGCCTTTTATGTTTTAGGCCAGGTTGGAGTTCAGGTGAGAGAATGAGAAGATCGTATGTATCCTTCATGAGTTCTGAGATTTCATCCAGTGGAGGGCACTGTTAAACATACAGAATAGAAGCAACCAAACTGAGGTAACGATTATCAAAGCTCAGCTTAGGGAGATAGGTCGTGTTATCAGAATGTGTAACGATAAATTCCCCAGAAAAGTCCTCTATGGTGAGCTTAGGGACTTAGTCTGAATAATGCAGAGTTGAGCTTTATCATGCAGAACTAGCCTGCACCAAATCAGAGCATCTTTTCTCATCGCTGCATCGTGCCGACATTAAGAGGATGTTGTTTTACTCTTGAGTTCTCAACATAAGAGGTTGTTTCCAGGCAACACAACCAGCCTCCCTGTCTCCACGGTTAGATGGAAGGGGAGCATCCCAAAACTTAATAGGGATTTCAAACCCTTTTTTCTGTTTAACATGGGGTCACAGGCCAGAGAATTCTGAGAACCACTGGTTTTACTCATTGAAAACTGTTGCCCTTTTATGTATGGCATTTTATTTATTTATCTTCTCTCCAACCTATGAAAGAGTTTCTCTGGCAATCCTGAAATTATATCAATGGTCTGCTTTGTTTGGCTTTCTTTGGAATTTGTAAACATTGAGACAGGTTCATCCCTGAAGTAATTCCCTTGAGAATGATATGGGGACAGATCAAGAACGAATGTAGTCCAATCAATTTAGAATGATGTACAATTGTGATGTGCTAGTACACATTATGAAGTTGTAGTGTGATGGGGCTATCAATATTCATAGCACTAGCAAGCTTGCTCACACACTGTGATGTTTGAATATTCATACTGGATACGCGTTGGTTAGTCCAGGGAAGTTTTGTCTGAATCATTGATCGCTTAAATCCTCTTCTTATGCTCCTAGGAATACTGCTTATGATTTTTCCATATATGTGCAAAATGGAATGGAGTTATAGTGCCAACATAAAAGGACATCAAAGTTACTCTATTGATTAACATTGTGATGTTCTTAAACTGGCAATATGTGTGGGCCAAAGTCATTTTGCTTCCACTGCTATTTTCCTTTCAACACTTTAATACAGGATTGGAAACCCCATAGTGCAATCGACAACTGCCCATGAGCAAATACACATTTTAAATGAGCAGTTAGACATCCAGTTCCCTGGGCAACTCCCTGGAATGTGAGTTTGACGCCTTTTGAATATCTCCACTTAAACTCCTGCAGTCTGAACCAATATTGACTGAAGTCAATCAGAGCCTTTTCATTGGCTTCAATGAGCTTTGGATTTGTTTCTTGTTGGGAGTGTTTGAAAATTTTCCATCTAAACTTTCTGTTGATGGGGAAGAAAAGGAGTGGTTGCCTGGTAGGGGTATCTGGTCATCGGAAGAGGCTGATCATAAGGTTACCTGACAGAGGGTAAGCTGGTTATAAGAGGGCAGAAGCTCCTCTATTTGGGTTCTACCTGGCCATGTTTGACCAGCTAGATCTGAGAGGAGCTGCATGTAGGAGCTAGATGAGGAGGGGAAGGAGCAGGCTGTCTGAACACAGATGGATACCCCAGAGGACGCCCAAGGAAAGGATCAGCTAGTGAGGTCCATTGAAGTTAGGATGAGTGTCCTTTTTTAAATGAGCTTGTGCTTTATTAGTGAAGCATTTGCTCTACAGTGTTAGATTCCAGTTCAGAGTGTCCCTCTCTGTGTTACATTCTTTACACACATTGTGTGGCCCTGTGGGGGAGTTCGGCTGTAACCCAGAAGGCTCACGCTGTTCTTTGGCATTCTAGGACAGGGGGTGTTTAAGTTACGGCAGAGTCTGAACAGTCATCCCTGAGCCCAGGGACCAGGCAGCTAGATAGCAGGTTCTAGCTCTCCAGAAAGGGCGCTAGGCAGAGCTCCTACACCCTGATTGTGTGCCTACGAACCACGACACTGCAGCAGTGACTGGCTCCATTCAGTCTCTGGCAGCTTAAAACATCTGGAAGTCCAGGCTGGGATTCCCCTCAACACAAGCTGGTGGGTATCCAGCAAGGGGAGCTGAAGGGGGTCTGTGACAAATGCTCCCTTTCGATAGTGTATTCTTTGCAGCCTCACGGTCATTCCTGAACCTGGGAGACTGAATTCTCAAGATGAACAGGCTTGGATTCCATATTTTTTTAATATATATATATTTTGGAACAAGCCACAGAATACAGTTAAAACAAAGGAAATCAGAGCTATGACACAGAATTCACTATTTATCACTTGTTTATTGATAAGCACAAATCCCAATAATTATATTAACTGAGAACAAACCTTCCTGTTTATCATCCTTCTAAAGGCGTCCTTCACCTCCTTGTTCCTCAGGCTGTAGATCAGGGGGTTCAGCATGGGAATTATGAGTATATAAAACACAGAGATGATCTTGTCTGGGTCTGTGGTATAGCCGGAACTGGGTCGTAAATACATGAAGATCACAGTCCCGTAAAAATTGTGACGGCTGTCAGGTGGGAGGCACAGGTGGAGAAGGTTTTGTATCTGCCCTTGGCAGAGTGGATCTTCAGGATGGCAATGAGGATGTACATGTAGGAGAATAGTACAATGAGAATAGTCGTCATGACCACTATAGTGGACAAGGTGAAATGCACCATGTTAGCACTGTGGGTGTCAGAGCAGGACAGCTTAAGAATTGGGGGGATGTCACAGAAGAAATGGTTGATGACATTGGAGTCACAGAAGGACAGGGTAAATATAAATGGAGTCTGAATAACTGCATTCACAAAGCCACATATGTATGAAGCAACTACTAGTAATACACAAAGTCTCTTTGACATGACGACGCTATAGAGCAAGGGGTTACAGATGGCTGTGAAGCGATCATATGCCATTACCGCCAACAGGCAAGCTTCATTGGTCAGAAAGTTACAGACAAAGAAAAATTGTGCTGCGCATGCAGCGAGAGAAATGGGTTTGGCCTGAACCACAAAAGTCATCAGCAACCGGGGAGCAACCACTGAGGAATTACCAACATCAGCAAGAGACAAATTGCTGAGGAAATAGTACATGGGGGTGTGGAGTCGGGAGTTGAACCTGATCAACATGATCATTCCTAGATTCCCCGCCAGGGTGATAACATAGATCATTAGGAACGACACAAAGAGGGGGACCTGAAGCTCAGGATGATCCATGAATCCCTGGAAAATGAAGTCCGTAACCATGGTGTGATTTCCCTCTGCCATTTCTTCCAACCATGTTTTCCTTTACAGGGAAAAAGTGAAATGTACAATTAAACAGGAGCCAAGAAAGGACCAAGAGTGGATCCTTCACACTCATTCTGACTTCCCTCGTGAAATATTGTACCAACCCGAGGCAGTGGGAATACGTCAGGGGACAATCCTAGGGAATACACTGTTTGCATTACACTCACACTGTCCACTACATCTAAGGCTTTGTCATGCTGAGAATTAGCACATACTGTGTATTAAAGTGCATCCGACCTGATAGTCTATACAGTCAGAGGCAACAGAGAATGGTAATGTTCCGTATGAAAAGCAAAGTCAATGAATAAACCGAGAGACCAGTGAATTGTCTAGAGTTCATTCACTAGCCCTGCTTTTCTGTTCCTGATCCTACGGATATCCCTGGGAGCTCTGGTACTCATTCCCTTTGAAAACTAGAACTGGAAAGAAATTTCAATTGAATGTTTTCCCCCCCCAGAAAAAACGCAGATTCAGCAACACCAAAATCTTTTTAGTTTACATGACTTGTAAGTTTCAACATTTCCTTTTTTTTTTTAATTAATCATTTAAAAATGCTCAAAGAAAACAAAACTTTTTTAAACCTGAAACATTGTTTGACCCTGATTTTTCTTTTACTGTAAGATTTGCTGAAAATTTCAAATAAATTCCATGACCCAAAATGATTTTTTTCTGACTTTTTGAAATTGCTACAAACCAAAAACATCTGTTATTCACACAGCTGTATTGAAAACACAGGCCAGTTTAAAATGCATTAACTAAATATGGATTTAGACCCCTAATAGTGGACATCTGTAATAGAGATCTGTTATAAACCCACTGCAATAAAATGTACCTTTTGCAGATGTGCATTATAACTATTTTCTCCCACACATTGCAAATCTTTCTACACGGCAGTGATGCTTTTAGTCTATACCACCTAAAAGCCTTTTCTGTGTAGATTCAGCAGGGAAAGTGCTATGGTATCAGGCAACCTCATCTGCAAGCTACTGGTTTTGGCTTATCCAACACTAGGCACTGACAGGTTCTTGCTGAGTGTAGACCCGGGCAAGTCTCAGGTACTCACAGAAAATGGAAGCACATGGGCAGAATTCAGGGAGAATGTTACCACTAGGGTTCCCTGAGTGATGGGGGTGGGTTAGCTAGAGCGTGCAGAGAGCTGCATGAGCAACTGGCTTGAAGATGAACCAGAGCCTGGCCTCACACCCTGTTTGTCTGACAGCACTGGCCAGCCTGAGTGGACAGAGACTGCACACAGGATATAAAATGCTTCTGTGATTAAGCTCTCCCTGCACTGATACATGACAGCCATTGCCCCCAGAACACGAGCAGAACAGGGCAGGAAATGGTTTTCCTAGACCATGAAAAAGTTTGAGATATTGACGCTTTTTCCTGTCTTGAATTGGGACGGAGTCAAAACATTGAAATTTTTTGCTAACCAAAAATCAGGAAAAGAAATAAATTCAGGTCAATTGAAATATTTTATTTTGATACATTCTAGATCATCTATATCATGGTTTGGCTGCAAACATTTTTTTTAGCTGCAATTAGCTGAAATTTCAAAACAACTTTTTACGTTGAATCATGAAAATAGATTTTTTTTATTTTGAAACAAAAACATTTCAACAATTTATAAGCTTCCCCCCCCAAATGTTCATGTTGAAAAATTTGCCCAAACTGATCCTTTCCCGCAAACCATTCCAGTTTTGATGAATGGGTGATGAAAAAAGTGTTCAGTGGGAACATACCTGACCAGCCCTGATCACAACATTTTCTCTGAAAGCGATGATACAGACAGACTCCCCATTTTCTGTTTGATACATTCCATTATGATCTCCATTTGCTTCAAGAAAACAGGAAATGGGCTACCTCTTAATTAGCCCAACGACTTCAGCTGAGCTACCCTGAGTGCATACCTGTGTGCATGAGAACAGTGTGCGGTCAGCAATGTTGCTGAAATTAATATGAGACGTATGCCGATGGCAGTGAAGTATCTCATTCCTGTTTTGGATTTTTAGTCTAGATAGAAAGTTACCTGAAAATAGCTTGGGTATTTCCTATTTATTAAACAAACTGCTCTCAATCTCGCCAGTTCCTTCTGCCATGCTGCTTGTGTCAGGGGTTTAAAAAGTTAAATTAAATATACAGAACACAGGAATTTACAGAACAGGTCCCCTAATGATCTATTTATTTATGGTGGTAGTCATTACAGTATGCTTCAGAGGTAGGTGCAAGCCATCGTAATAAGCATTATGGAATAACATGGTTATGGGGGAAGTTTCCTCCTCAGTTTAGTCAGTAACCTCCAACAAACCCCATGTCCCAAAGCCTGTAAACATAGTCACCATTCCAATGCAAATACAGATACTTTTAATATTCATAACCTATGTCAAATCCTTTTTTGGACGATTAAGTAGATAGATATAAGGGTGTATGGGGATAGATTCAATAGATAGTTCAATAGAACTATGGCCCACTTACACCAGCTGCAAATTTTGCCCATTAATTCCAATAGAGCTGTACTGACTTACACCATGTTGAGATCTGACCCATTGACGGCTAAGGGGCTACTGGAGGCTATTGAGATTGAAATTCTATTTTTTAATCTCAGAACAGGCACCGCAATGAAAGTGCTTTGCAGCCTTTCCACAGACCTTCCCCTGTTTTCTCTTCCTCCTGTAATGTGAATTCTGACCTGCAGAGAATATTTGAAGACCATGGATGAGTGTAAAGTGGAATCATGTATTGGATCTGATTTAGGCTGCACATATTCTGTGTATAGACTGAGAACCTCTAGCCCCATGGAAGTCATTCCATCACCTTAAACCCGAACTAAATCTTCTTTCTTTCAGGATCAGAATTCTTGGTATTAACGGAAAAGTGAAAGTTATTTAGACTGAATAAATTACACAAAACATAAAATATTAGACATCCAAACACCTTATTTTCAATTTCCCCCCTTAATCTATTTTGTTCTTACCAAAATAAATACATCCAACAGTCAGGAAACTATATTTTATGCTGAAACAAAAACAAAACAAACATAAGGTTGAAATGGCCAAAAATCCGAATGCAGAAAAAACTAACCTCAAAAGAATAATCAGAGATAATATTTATTCCACTTCTGTTGGCGCCAGACCCGGGAGACTTACCCGTGGCGAGAGCGATTTCATCCTTCTCTCTAAACGCTGGTGTGTTGATGATGCAGACTATTTATATTTGCTTCAGTGGCCACCAGGGACAGCACCTCAAGACTCAGAATCACAGGTGAGGCAGAAATGAGATCATTAAATATCCTATACGTCCTTTTGGAGATTGGGGATAATCACCAAGATTCGTTGTCTCCAATAGTTGGGCATAAGTTCAAGTGTCCTCTGTATTCTCCTTCTTTTAGTTTCCAAATGAGCTGCCCCCATTGCCCTGAATCAGAGAAGTTCTCAACTGGTAGCCCCGTCGCTGCCAGGAGTACACTGTGACATATATTTCATAACAAAGTTTTGAATCTCAGTTGGCATGTTCTGTGTCTCTGGACTGATGGCTAGATGAAGATCTGATATTGTTCTTTGCACAGGCAATATGGGACACCAGTTTTCACAGATCATTTCTTGGCCTGGAATAACATGAGCAGAGTGGCTAATAAGATTGTGTCCCATCCCTGTGTTTCGCCAGAAGTGAGATGGCAGTGAAAGTTAACACTACAGACAGAAGCTGAAATTTCTGTCTTTGCTGTTCTTGTTGTTCCCTTTTTGTGTTTGTTTGTCTTGTTTTGTCTTCTAAAAACGGGATCAGACTTCAACAACAATAGGAGCATTAATTACAGTTCCAGACCATCTCAACTAACTAAAAAATGAGAAAGCCGAGCAGTGGACATGAGCACAGCATAACCCTGGAAAAAGCTAGAGAGAGCTTCTGTTACTGCTGGCTACATAAGCTGGGGGTGGTAAAGTAAAAAAGTGGTAATATGTGAATTTAAGGCAGTAGAGCTATTCCTGAATAGCTCCTGGTATGGACACTCTTAATTTACTGGATTAAACTAAACCAGAAAATGGCATTCTTAGTTGAGGCCATGTAAGGAGTTACATTAGACAGCTGTAGAGTCAGTTTCCCGTGTCGACCAGCCCTAAAGCAATAGAATTGTCTCACTGGTGAGAATAGGGCTAATCAGTATACAGCAATGAGGAGAAAAAAAATTGTATGAGCAAAAGAGCTCTGTGAATAGCTGCTTTCTTGGTTTGCTGGCTATTCTGAAACATACATGAAAAATTTAGTTTCTGGTTGACCCAAATTGATATTTTTTTTAAAAAATTCAAATTTTTTGGCCGACTGACAAGTTGAATGAAATGTTTGATCAGTTGCTGTTTTTGCAATTGTTATATTTTTTAATTAAATTGAAGTAAATTTTGAAACAAAAAGTCTTTTAAATGGGAAACTTAAAATATTTTGACCTTTTAGATTTTTCTGAGGTTTCAGATCAAAGCAAAACAGTCCAGCTCATTTGACACAGATTCATGAAATATTTCAGTTAACCCAAATCTGTGTTGCTCAGAAAAAAAGTATTTTGGTCCAACTCCCCTCTCAACCCCAGCTCTAATGAACAATATATCGTATTGCTCAGAGTAAAACTAGCCCAATTCAGATTAGTCATGAGGCTCACATTTTCAACAGTGAGGGTGGTTAACGGCTGGAATGAACTACCATGGGAAGTGATGGTTTATCCAGCTAGAGCTGCTGTGAAATCAAGACCTGATGGCTGTCCGGAAGATACACTTAATAAAATGCCAGTTAAGGGGCTTAATACCAAAGGTAACTGTATAGGAGTGTGACCTGAGTTATACAGTCAGACTAAATGATCTCATTGTCCTTTCTAGCCCTTAAAATATATGATCAATTTATAGCATTGCTGTAAGTAAACCTAGAAAATCACTATATGGCATTGACAACGAGGAGTCCTGTGGCACCTTAAAGACTAACAAATTTATTTGGGCATAAGCTCTGGGTTCCGGCCCACGATAGCTTATGCCCAAATAAATTTGTTAGTCTTTAAGGTGCCACAGGACTCCTCGTTGTCTTTGCTGAAACAGACTAACACAACTACCTCTCTGAAATATATGGCATTGGTGGGAGTAACGTTACATGAGCATTATTATTGATATTACTTCATTAATTAATTAGTATTGGGCTTAATTCCAGCCCCATTCTGTTAGGTGCTGGACCAACATATAACAAAAAAACCAACCTCTGGCCAAAGGAGCTTGTAATATAAACTTAAAATAAGAGCCAACGGTGCAGATGACAAACAGATGGGGAGCAGCACAAGGTGACAACAAGATGATTGAGAATAAAGCCGTATAACGAGTATATAGAGCCTTGTCAGAATTGGATTTTTTTAAGTTTGTTATAATTTTAATTGATATTATCAATGTTTATTTTTAAGCCTTTTTTATTTTAAAAGTTTAAACCTTTACAATTGCGGGAAATTATGGGGATCAGACAATGGGAGGTCAGACATCAATTTTTTAATGACAGCCGACACTGAGATTCAAAAAGTTAAAGCTTTATAACTGCCAACATGACATGTCAAAATATACAACATAAATATCCTTAAATCAAACTCTAATACATTCTCAAGCTGTAATTTTTCTTCTTTTGCCTAGCTGTAAATTTCAATTATTATTGATGGCAACATTTTTTTCATTGGTTTGTGTGCATACGGTGAAATCAATATTTACCAACATTTATTGAGAAAAACCTGTTCCTTCCAAGCCTAAGTATATATGACAACACCGTTAAGAATAGATGTATATAGCGCTAGTATGAATATCGATGTGATCAATATAAAGACAAGTGCAAAGTACTTCACTCTAGAAGGAAAACTCAAATGCATAAATACAACGTGGGGAATAACTAGCTAGGGAGAAGTGCTGCTGAGATGGATCTGGGAGTTCAAGTGCATCACAAGTTGAGTATGAGCCAACAACGAGATGCAGTTGTGAAAAAGTCTGTCTGGGGTGTATTACCAGGTGCGTTGTATGTCAGACCAGGGCGGTGATTGTTTGGCTCTGCTTGGCGCTGGTGAGGCCTCAGTTGAAGTTCTGTGTCTAGGTTTGGGAGCCGCACTTTAGAAAAGACGTGGGCAAATAGGAGAGAGTCCAGAGGGGAACGACAAAAAGGGTTTACAAAGCCTG
Organism: Mauremys reevesii; assembly: GCF_016161935.1. Classification (NCBI taxonomy): domain Eukaryota; kingdom Metazoa; phylum Chordata; order Testudines; family Geoemydidae; genus Mauremys; species Mauremys reevesii. Next base: position 575,841 of record NW_024100906.1, read on the forward strand.
ATTTATTAGGAAAGGTTTGAAAAAAAATTGGGCATGTTTGGTTTTGAGACAAGACGACTGAGGAGGGACCTGATAAGTCTTCATCTCCGCTAAGGGCTGTTATACAGGGGACAGAGATCAACTCTGGCAGGCCGTATGAAGCCCAGACACCAAAGAGAGAAAAAGCATTGAATTCTCATAGTGCAAGTTACATACTGAGCATTAATTAAAGCAACACATTAAGAAATTAAGCACATTTATTTAATTTTTAATCTCAGATAACCTTGCAGGTTACTCTACATTTTAAATAGAGTAATGGTCAAGAAACAAGGAAAGGTGCCTATATTCCGACAGCCACATAATGACAGGACATTAGGTAACACTGGTCCTCTCAAGCAATTGTAAAACATAATTTCCACATGCTACATCAGTTCTTTGAGTTTCATTTAATTCTTGTACAACATTTGTGATACACAAACCAAGGCAATGACACATAGACCATACTACGATCCTTCTTCCAATTGTTCTTCTCAATTGACTGGAATTGTCATGGTGAACAAATTAGCTGAGAATGTTTTTCCAGTCTATCACCCTCTTAAGAGCATCCTTAACCTCCTTGTTCCTCAGGCTGTAGATCAGGGGGTTCAACATGGGGATCAGCAGGGTATAAAACACAGCAGAGATTTTCTCCTGTTCCAGTGAGTAGCTGGAACTGGGTTGTATGTGGCTTAAGCTGACAGGTCCATAGAACATGGTGACAGCTGTCAGATGAGAGGCACAGGTGGAGAAAGCTTTACGCCTGCCCTTGGCAGAGCGGATCCTCAGGATGGAGAAGAGGATGTATAGATAAGAGATTATGACAATCAGGAGGGTGGACATGGCAATAATCCCAGAGAACGTTACAAGCAAAATCTCATTGATGTGGTGATCAGAGCAGGCGAGCTTCAGCAATGGGTTAGTGTCATAAAAATAATGATTGATGACGTTGGGCCCGCAGAATGACAACCTCAGCAAGCCACATGTGTGGGTCAGTGAGTTCACGAGCCCCCCTACATATGAGCTGGCCACTAGATGAATACAGACTCTTTTAGACATAACAGCAGTGTAGAGCAGAGGGTTACAGATGGCTACATAGCGGTCATATGCCATCATTGCCAGCAGGAACCCTTCTGTGGTCACAAACACGACAAAAGAGAAGTGTTGGGCAATACAGGCAGAGTAAGAAATGCTTTTACTCCTCACTAAGAAATTCACCAGCATCCTTGGAGCGAAGATTGAGGAGTAGAAGAGGTCAACAACAGACAGGTTACCAAGGAAGAAGTACATGGGGGTATGGAGTCGGGGATCAACTCTGATCAACACAATCATTCCAAGATTCCCCACCAGCGTAAGAACATAGATCACTAGGAATACCATGAAGAGGGGTATCTGTAGCTCCTGACGATCCGTCAGCCCCAGGAGGATGAACTGGGTCACCGTGCTATGATTGCCCTCAGCCATTTATACAGGGGTGCATGAAACCATACCTGCCGGGATAATAAGAGTGAGCAGCATGGAAGAAGGAAATTTCATGGCATGAATTAAATCTGAATGACACCATTGGTCTTGAATGTAGGTAGTGAATATCTTACAGGAAACCAGCCACCGAGATGTCTGGGAAGAGTTGGGATGGAGCTTTAGATTTACACTCACTTTTTAACAGGGCTGAGATTTTCAAGGCTGTCTAGGAGATTTAGACATCCAACTCTCCATAAAATTGACTGGAATTAGACATCCAGTTCCCCATAGGGAGTTTCCAGATTTATGTACATTATCACAAATTTTCTCCAATGAAATATACCTGGTATGTGTTTGAGTTTGAGCTGGGTACTTTATATTGTCTGCTCGCTGAGGGTAAGTTAGAAAGCACTCATACTTTTTAGATCCTTCCAGATTAGGGTGACCAGACAGTAAATGGGAAAAATCAAGATGGGGGTGGGGGGTAATAGGAGCCTATATAAGAAAAAGACCCAGAAATCGGGACTGTCCCTATAAAATCGGGACATCTGGTCACCTTATTCCAGATAATCCTTTTAGATGACCACAATGTTTGTTATGTCCCAGTCACTTGGTTACTGCTGCTTCGTAACACATCCCCTGGCAGTGTTGCTCATCCCAAGCATTTGAAAACCATGAATCAGGCTTCCAAAAATCATGCAATTGGCTTAAAATCTTGGGATCTTTTAAAAAATAATACACCCAGAGTTTAGAGAGCGGTCAGGGAAGTGTCATTCTGTTTTGTGCACGATTTTTATAGTTCAGAATTTGATTTCGTAAGAAGGCAAAACTATGTAACACCTCAAAAGTGAGGCTGTCTCCATTTACTTCCTTCTTCTGGCTCCCCCTTCCCCATTTCATCAAACACAAACAGCTTGTTTTCAACCGAAGGCCCTTCCCAGTCTATTTACACAGTGAGGCTCATGTGCTATTGCAATGTCATCTACCACCTCCACCCTTCCAATGCTACCCAGTGGTTACATTTTTCAAACAAACAGAACCATGACTGCGGCTGCTGCAGTGCAAATAATTATTGTTATTTCCTCCTTATGGTTAGAGATCGGCCACACAAGAACCCACTGGCTCCAAGTGTCCGTCCTCCTCCCTCCCTCACCCACACGCATACACAACACTGGGTAACGGTCAGACTGGCACTAGGGGCACTAACTGAGATCGTCTTTCAATTCCTGGCTCTGCTACAGACCCCCTGTGTGATTTTGGACAAAGCAAAGATTTCCTCTTTGCCTCAATTCCCTCTCTGTAAAATGTAGATAATAATCCTTCCTTTCGCCCACCCTCTTCTGTCTTGTTTATTAGACTGTAAGCTCTTGAGGGCGGGAACTCTCTGTTACTATGTTTTTCCAGAGAACCTAGTACAGTGGGGGCATTGACCTCTAATTGACAACACAACAGCAATAAATACAAATTTTACAACCCTGACTTATCTCTATATTTGGCTGGAACCAAAGCCCAGAATCTGAAAATCCTCAAAGGTTGAAGAAGTCAGATCTGAATCTGATTCCAGATCTGAAGTGTGTAACTCAGGTTCATCTCTATGTATAATACTGGAGTCTTACCTAATATCCATCTGGACCTTTCAGGGTCTTCCATGAACCATGTCCATTGCCACTGCAATTTATCCTGAGACAGAAGAATGAACAAACAAACAATGTCTGTCTTAAGTTGCAAAACTGTTGACTGCACTAACATCACATTTCCAAGTACATGGAGAAAATGGAAAGTTATGTCCAGGAATCAGAACCAAAGGAAAATAGCTATGCCACCTCCACTGAAAGAAAGAAGTATTGTATCACAGCTACTGGCGGAAGAGAGTGTCCAATCACTCCTTATCCCTAAGGGATCATGTTAGGGCACCAACAACCTTTATATATTAATTTCTGTGTCATTTAGAGATCACGTGCCTGAAGTCACACCTCCAATTGTAGTCTCAAGGCAGGCACAGAGGGGCTCATTACAATGCCTTTCTTGGTGCCCTAACATGCTTAGTAGATTTGGTTATTTGCCTTTGCTTAGTTTTATGGAAAGCTCTTGCTGTTTTGCTGACCCACAGGGAGAAGTCTCAAGAGCAGTGTCACTGAAAACGAATGGTTCAGTCTTTCCTTCCGTAGGGAGGACTCAGTGAATTTGGTGTCAAAGTTAGGCTTAAAAGAAATCCAGACATGTTTAACTATGGAAAAAGCACAGTTACAGCAAACAAACAACTTTAACTTTGTTCTGCGTAGATGCCAAGCAATCAAACTACCCTTACAATTAGTGCCTAATAGTGCCTTACAATTTACCACCCCTGATTGGGTAAAACTGATTTTTCATACAGTTTTAAGGCCAGAAGAGGTCAATATGATCATCTAATCTGATCTCCTGCATAGCAAAACCTTGCCCAGTAATTTCTGTATCAAGCCCGTAATTATTATTTTTTTTAGCTCTCACACATCTTTTAGCTAGATACCCAGTTGGAAAGACTTCAAGTGACAGACAATCCACCATTAGCAGGAGTGTTGGAAGCAAGACAGGCCAAGTAATTCTTCCACTCTACACAGCTCTAATAAGGCATCAACTGCAGTATCGTGTCCAGTTCTGAGCGCCACATTTCAGGAAACATGTGGACAAACTGGAGAGAGTCCTGAGAAGAGCAACAAAAATGATGAAAGGTCTAGAAAACATGACCTATGAGGGAAGCTTGAAAGAATTGGGTTTGTTTAGTCTGGAAAAGAAAAGGCCGAGAGGGGACATAACAGTTTTCAAATATCTAAAAGGTTGTTACAAGGAGTAGGGAGAAAAATTATTCTCCTTAACTTCTGATGAAAGGACAAGAAGCAATGGGCTTAAATTGCAGCAAGGGAGGTTTAGGTTGGACATTAGGAAAAAATTCCTAATCATCAGGGTAGTAGGAACTGGAATAAATTGCCTAGGGAGGTTGTGGAATCTCCATAAGGGGAGACTTTTCAGAGCAGGTTAGACAAACTTCTGTCAGGGATGTTCTTGATGGTGCTTGGTCCTGCCATGAGTGCAGGGGCCTGTCCTTGATGACATCTCGACGTCCCTTCCAGTCCTATGACTCTTTCATGGGTTGGGTGATGTTTTCTGTTAAGATGGCTGGTGCTGGTAGCTGGGTGTGGTCCTGTTTTTTGCCCCCTTCCTCTGCCTGCACAGTTCTCAGCTCTAGGAGACTGTTACCTCTGTAGGCCACGCAGCCGGCTCCCCAGCCTTTAGCATTGCTTTTCCCTGGCCCTGGGGCTGAGCTGTGTTGGGGCAGGGAGTGAGATGAAAACTCCTCTGTGTTTGGGTGAGGGCGGAAAGGGGGTGGCAGCAGTAGGAGGCAGAAGGGAGCAAATTGGGCGTCATGGGTCTGAAAGGCAGCGGGCCTAGGGGTTAGGCTGTGATTCCTCAGAACTTTTCAATCTCTCCATTCCTGAAGGGGGGAGCCCTGTTGGGTCAGACATATAAAATCAAAGGATCCTAGAAGGAGCCTGGCATGTGGTTGAAACTTGCCCGTAGTTCAATGTTGTTAGTTTTACAGTAGTGACTGGACGTGCAAACTGAGACCAGAGCCCCAGGGTCCTTGATTTCAACGGGGCTTCTTACAGTCTAAAGCATGTTAAGCTTGTGCTTATGTTTCTTTGGATTGGGGCTAGCGTGCTCAGTACCTTGCTGGTCTGAGCTTTTGTTCTGGGTGAGTTGAGAAGTTGGGAAATGTCTGTAGATCCTAGGAAAGCTGTTAGAGCAGCACTGCAAAGAAACTGGAGGGATTGGACAGCTTTATATGGCATAGTGTATGGATCATGTGGATGCTTAAGGGATACTAAACGTCGTGCTTCAGGGCTTAAACAAATCTCTAATTATTACAGATCATGGCAGGATGTGGGGAAGGGCTGATTGTTCCACATCTGCCTGTTGAAGGTTATTACACCTTCTTTTGAAACCTCTGATACTAGCCAGTATCAGAGACAACATACGGCACTAGATGGAGCTCAGGTCTGATCCAATCTGGTAATTTCTATGTGTTTATTCAGTGTTTCATAAAAAGACTGGTGAATCCAAATGCTTCTGCAGATCAAATTCCTTCTAAAGAGAGAACCTGAACCAGTGGGTTCTGCCCCATTCCAAACTGAGTGACTGTAGGCACTTATCCGCCAGAGAGGGGGTGCTTGTGATAGGCGGGTTTCGAGGCCGTTATACTGAAAATTGAAATCTGAAGTCAGATTTGATTCAGGTCTCTCTTAAACAGCTATAAACAGATGCAAATCAAGAGGAACTACACTGAAATCCTCTGGCGTTCCAGCTGTGTAAACCAGCTCATAATAAATAATAATAATTAATAACCTCAACCACAACAATATACTCCACTGTACAGAGATTTCTCCATGGGGTACTCCTGGGGGAATTCTGCACCAAAACAATATTTTAAAATTCTGCATGTTTAATTTGTCAAAATAGCACTATATAATCACACTGGTTTCAATTATTTGGGTAATTTTTCAAAATACCTGCCAGCCACAGGGCCCCCCCTGGCACAGACACCTGGACCCCTACTGTCCCCCCGAGCCCAGCTGCAGCCTTCCAAGCCCAGACACTCGCACTCCTCCCTTTCCAAAGCCCAGGGATCCAGAGGGAGAAACAACCCGACGCTGGGCCCTGTGCTTGTATGGCGTTTCCTGCATGTCACCTCCTCCTTTCAGGGTGTGCCGGGAACCCTTCATCTCCATCTCTCTATCCTGGCAGCATCTTCTATGGGCAAGCTGGGAGCTGGGCTCTTCTGGGTCCAGCGGCCCCTAGTGGCAGCCAGCAGCTCTGCATTACCAAATCTGGGGGAGGTGAAGGAAATTCTGCACAGAATATTAATGCGACGTGAATTGCGCATTGTGCAATGGTGCAGAATTCCCCCAGGAATAATGGGGAGAAGAAGTGAGAACAAATAATCATGTCACTTAATACACAGCAGGAAGATGCTCAGATATTATGGTGATGTAAGTCTATATAGAATAGAATCAGAAATTGGAGCTTTATTTTGGACCTTCTTCCACCCAAATGTGGAAGATCCATTATCCCTGTGCAAGAAAACAGGAATAGAAATAGTGGGCATGAGTAAAAATCTCTTCTCGCACCCCCACTCCCAACAGAACAATATATCTGAGGGCAGTTATTCTGTACCCAAAATGGCTGTCTGCAACATGAGTCTTAGTTACTTAATTGTGCGATTCTGTCATCAAGAGATCTGAAAACTCCAGGGAATCTGTATTGGCTTTATAAACTAGCAATAAACACTTCAACTTAAAAATCCATCCTTTTACTAATGTAAACCCTTTGAAGCCTTTCGGTAAATGCCAGCTTTCATCAGCGGGTAGGGTTCTATTTGAACCAAGCTGAGCTAAATAATGGAGTAAAACACTTTATTTTCCTGAGATAGAAACAGTTTCTTTCTAATGTAACCCTATTTTATCTTATTTGACTAACCAATAAAGTGAAATGTAGCTAGCAGGATGGAAAGCTAAAATAATAGGAAGCAAACAATGCAGAAATTATTCATGATGGACAAGATTCTGAGACAGTCTCTCTTGTTGGGAAGTAACTTAATCCTCAGATTGCACCATTCATATACATTGATGAGTCATGGAGCAGCATTAGAGCTGGTTAGAAATTTTAAATTATAATTAATTTAATTTTAATAATTAAATTTTAATTTTGTGGGAAACATGATGGAGGTTCCCCCCCAGGAACATCACAGTTTTCAGAAAAACAAAACAACAGCATCTCTCCTCTCTACGTAAATATTTTGGGTTTGGAAAAAATGTTATTAAAATCTGTAGGGTTTTAGTTCCAAATTTCACCACACACTGAAAATGTCCTGCCCAAATATTTGGGGTTTGGTTTCCTTTGGTTTCCCCATGAAACATCAGAGGAAGTTGGACTCGACCTGGGTAGCAATATACCACATTCTGGTCCTAAACAAAGAAGGGGCTACATAGATGACAAACAGTTTTATCAGTGTTACACAAGAGTTAAGAAACAGCAAAGTTAAACGTACAGGTGAAATCTTAACTCTTTCCCCTTCTGCATATGCATTATTAGAGTTCAGGTAGTTTGAAGTCAATTGAAGTTTTGCCGATTGTCTTTAATAAGATCAGGATTTAGTGCAAAATATAGACATATATGCAACTGAGATGAAAATTATCAATATATTTCTAACCAGTAAAGCAGAACTAAATGACAAACTAACTTTTCTGCAACACTGAAACAAATTTCCATATGGCTCAAAGTGCAATGTATGTACTGGATAGCATGGAGGTAGTGCCACAGATGAGGCTGAGTTTGCTTCCACTTAAGCAGAGATTCACTGTGGTGTGCTGAGGTCACTGCCTTTCATGCTGACCATCTTAATTCCTTGTTTCCTTGTACTCCCCTATTAATCTGTCTGTGTCCAGTTGTTGACTCTGGAGATATTTAAGCCACGTCCTCCTCGTATTTACAGCACTACACCCTAACTAAAGAATGAATTTTCTGAGAATTTGCTAGTGAATCTGTTAATTAATTTCTGAGTTAAAATTAATTTTAAAAAGATGTCCTTTAAAAATTTAACAGTGTCAAACCATTTATTTCTCCCTAAATAACCCATCCCAGGTCCTCCCTATCTCAATGGAAATGACCAAAGAACTAAGTCTTGGGTGGATCTGGGGCAGTGGGTAGTTTTTTTAAAGAACTTTTTAGGTCTTTTTCCCTGCTATTTTACTGAACTGAAAATGTCCCCTTCAGAGCAAGATGTATTAACAAAACACTATTGATAGTGTCATAGTCTTTGAAACAATTCACATAGTAATTTATTTCTAAATCACTGTACCTGCAAGCTTGTTTTCGTTAGTACTCTGTCTAAAGGGTCACCACTTTTCCCAAGGGCAGGACATGCAGCCTCAGTTGCTCTGGGACTGGGTGGTGGAGCTCCAGCACCCCCTGTGCCCCCTTGTGAGCTCCTATAGCAACTCCACCTTAGTTCAGACTCCGTGGAGATTTTACCTTCCTACGGAGTGATGCAACCCAGGAAGTGTTTACAGTGACCCGGGGCAGCCTTTTCAAAGTGAGGTAGCATTTCATAGGCACCTGGAGTATTGCATGAGCAAGTCCTGAGGCTAGCAGAGGAAAACCAAGCTTAAGAGAAAGTCCAAGTGTAAAAATAGAATCAGGCAGGCCATCAAAGCATTTGAAGAGCAATTAGCAAAAAAGACACATAAACAGAAAGTTGTTTTTAAGTACCTCAGCAGCAGGAAGCCTGTTAAACAACCAGTGGGGCCACTGGACAATTGAGGTGCTAAAGGAGCACTCAAGGAAGATAAGGCCATTGGGAAGAATCTCAATGGATTTTTTTGCATCAGTCTTTACTGCAGGACCAGATGTTATTCAAGCACGAGTTCTGAAGGAACTCAAATATGAAATTTGCGCAACTACTAACTGTGGTATGTAACCTATCACCGAAATGAGCCTCTGTATCAGATGACTGCAGGAAAATTAATATAACCCTGATTTCAAAAAACGACATAGAGATGATCCTGGCAATTACAACAGTAAGCTTAATTTCATTACCAGGCAAATTGGTTGAAACTATAGTAAAGAACAGAATTATCAGATACACAGATGACCATGATTTGTTAGGGAAGAGTCAACATGGTTTTTGAACGGGCAATAATGCCTCATCAGTGTATTAGGATTCTTGGAGGGGGTCAACAAACATATAGGCTAGGGTGATCCAATGGATATAGTGTACCCAGACTTTCTGAAAACCTTTGACCAAGCCCATCACCTAAGGCTCTTAAGCGAATTAAGCAGTCATGGGGTAAGAGAGAAGGTTCTGTCATGGAGCACTAACTGGTTAAAAGACAGGAAACAAAGGGTAGGAATAAATGGTCAGCTTTCACAATGGAAAGAGATAAACAACGGGGTTCCATAAAGAACTGCATTAAACTATACATAAACTATCTGGGAAAAGGGGTAAACAGTGAGGGTTCAAAGCTTGCGGATGATACAAAACTACTCAAGATAGTTAAGTCCAAACCTGACTGCAAAGAGTTCCAGAGGGATCTCATGAAACTGGGTGATCAGCCAAGGGAATGACAGATGAAATTCAGTGTTGATAATGCAAAGCAACGCACATTAGAAAACATAATCCTAACTATACATACAAAATGATGGATCTAAATTAGCTGTTACCACTCAAGAAAGAGATCTTGGGAGTCATTGTGGATGGTTCTCTGAAAACTATGTGAAGTGGTGGTTCAAAAAGCTAACTTCATGTTAGGAACCACTAGGGAAGGGATCAATAATAAGAAAGAAAATATCATATTGCCTATATATAAATATATTGTATTCTCAGTCCCTGAATACTTTGTGCAGTTCTGGTTGCCCTATCTAAAAAAAAAAAAGATAGATAGATTAGAATTGAAAAAGTCCAGAGAAGAGAAATAAAAATGTCCAGAGTTCAAGCTTTATTTTTTTTTTTTTGAGAAAAAGCTGAAATTTTCTGCTAAAACGGTTGATGCATAAGAATTTATGTGTATGTGTGTAAAAAGTCCATAGGCAAGGGGCACATTTTCCAAAAGTTTTAATGGTGAATTGTTCTTCTTCAGAGAATTGCAACCTTTCAAAATGGCCACCAGCTCTCATCATTGTTGACAGGAATGAGGCTAAAGCTGCCTTTAAGCAAAGAGGTCCTCTTTCAATAGGAACACCACCATCTGCCATTATTTCCAAAGCAGTAAAGTCAAGCTGCCCTCACAGAAGCTGGTGGTCCATGTCAGCCCAGAGAGCCATCCTTGAGAATAGAAGACACAAGCTGTTTTGAAAGAGGGCAGTTCCTCTTGGTATCTTCTGAACTGAGTGTGGCTTTAGGTTAAAAATCCATCTTTTCCCTATAATGTTTTGTGCGCACGTGAGCGCTGATTTTCACTCTGACTGGAACAAGGGGGCTCTCAAGTAGCTAGATATCTGGCTTCCTTAAATTGCAAACACAAAAACCGCAGAGACAAACAGGGAGGACGAGTTTTTAACTATTTGGACCATTGCATCTCTCATATTCCACTTTTGCAGGCTAAGCTGCTGCGAGAACACTCTGAGCACTGATCCCGTGGCTGGGCCGGCCCACAACATTTTGGCACCTGAGGCAGGGAGCTCAAATGACACCCCCATACGCTCTCGCTTGAGCCAAAACTTTGAAAGGTCTCAATTCTGCCTTCTTCCTGTTCTACTCCTCTCATGGTACTGCTCTGCTACCTCCCCCAAGAAAGGAGAAACTAATAACTTAAAATGCCTTGTTCCAAAATTTTAAGTAACACAACTTTCAAATGCCTGAACAGCAAACGTAACTTTTCTTGTCTGCATGGTAAACACTGGCATTTTTATCTGTTTGAATAATCAAAGCGGTGTTTTCCGTGCCTTCTTGGTTGCAAAGATTTGAACTGCTTTTGCTTCCTGCATGTCCACCATCTGGGCCAGCTCACGCTCTATTGAGATGGATGCAAGGCTGACCTGTGTCATTGTGGAGTGTAGACGTGTTTTTATTAACTTCAGCTTGGGGAAGCTGCGTTCTCCAGTGGCAACTGTTACAGGAAGTGATAGAAGTATGTGCAGAGCAACAAAAGCATTTGGAAAGAGGCTGGTCATCTTATTTGTGCACATCTATTCCAGAACAGCCTTTGGAGTAGATCCCGCTGAAATGTAACTTGAAAGGGCTTTCAGTTTGGGGTCTCGTAGGGGATTATCCCCTGCCTCGTAATCAAAATATCTTCTTCTTCGGTGACTCTTGTATTCTTGAATGGGTGGGAAATAGCTTCAGTGTGAAGTTCCTCTGCCAACTTCTGTGCACTCTTTAGAACGGTTTGAAATCCCTCATCTGACCGGTCAGACTGTAGGTCTGACTTTGCTTTGTCCAGTTGTTCCATTGCGCCAGATAGATCAAGGTCAACACCTTGGAGTCTCTTGTTTACAACATTTATATCAAACAGTATGTCATGCCACAACACTAAGCCACACAGAAATTGGAAGTTATGTATGTTTCTGGTGTTTCCATTTCCGTCTGCTACTGTTCTCCGAAGAACAGTTCCTGTCATAGCATTATCCTCCATAATGACAACTATGGCATCAAACTCAGCCATCAGCCCCACAATTTTAAGGAAGTTTCCATTGTTTGGCATATGTAGCTGTTCTGAAGTGCCACACAGTGCTGGGTTTTGGGTAGCAGCATTCTCTCAATGGCAATGAGCCTTTTCAGAACTTTTTGCCAGTAAAGAGACTCTGATGCAATCTTCTCTTGATGCTGAGCATCTATGGTGGACTTTACCCTTAGGCTCATCTCAAGCTCTTTCCGCCTATGAGATGCTCTCTGGTGATTTGCTGCCTTCTCATGGCATGCCACATTTCTAGCCAGATTTTTCCAGTCCTTTGTTCCTGTAGAACGCAATGTGGCTGGAACGTTAGACTGGAGGAGTTTGCAACAAAAACAGTATGCAGTATTCTGGGTTTTTGAGTACCTAAGCCATGACCTCTCCACTTTGTCACCATTGGGGATTTCACACCAGGAATGTGTTGGATGGAAGCTTCTATTTTCATTGTCTTTGGGGAACATGAAGTTTTTCACTTGCTGTGGCCCATGCAGTACAAGGAAGTCCCTCAGGCTACTGCTCAGGTGGGTCCACACTCCTGGATCATCTAGACTTTAGGAACTAAACTCATCAGCAGCTGTTTCTTGTGCCTCCACCACACTCTTCTCTGATCTACACTTTTCTTCAGGCATGTGCATGGTTTACATCCATTTGGGATGGAGATATGGATGCTGCAGTAGCTGCCAGGTCGCCTGCACTCTGACTAACTGGAAGATCAGGCATCTCCTCACCACTCACATCCTCATTGGGGATGGAAGGCTCACCGTGAACATTTGTGTCTCTGTATCTCGGGAGAGCTCCTTCCTGCTTAGACAGAAAAGCTTCTTTTGATTGCTTTCTTTTTCTGAATGCTGCCCCAGAGGGGCTTTTCCTTCTTTCACTCATGACGGCTGTTCTGTGCCAGCTAGAGTGGCTCTCAACACTCAGTTGAAGGGGACAAAGAAGCAGGCTGGTAGCAGGGCCTGAGTGAGGGAAGATATCAGCCTCTTAAGGGCCTAACCGGCTCCTACTACTTCAGGAAATAGGAAGCTCCCTGAGAAGCTGGTGTTAATCAGTCCAGGCTCCTGGGGGTGCTCAAGAGGTACATAAGAGGCTCCTCCTCCTCTCTCTCCCTGAAGCTCCTGTTGCTTTCTGTCATTCCCTCTCACCTTTTCTCCTGCCTGCCTGTTATGTCTCTTGGGCCCCCTTCCTCCAGCACAGCACTCCACCATCTCTGTGCATCTCGAGCAGCGAGAAAACATATGCACCAGCACCAGACACAATTTTTCTACACTCTGGGTCCTAGTGGCGCCCGCCCACAGTCTGGCACCTGTGGCAGCCGCCTCAGTTCGCCTCATGGTAAGGCCAGCCCTGTCCTATGGGCACGGAGAACCTAGCTCCCACTGAGGTCAGCCAGGGAGGCTGGATGTGCACATTACAGGAAATAGACGGTTAGGGCAGCATAATCCACTGAAAAAACCACGTCTTGCTAATTGCAAATCAGGCTCTCCCAGTGTGGCTCTTCGTCCTGCCTCTGTTGGCTGGAGCATGAGCAGAGCTTTATGAGACAGCTGCTGTGGCTGTGGCCAGCCATTGAAGCAAGTTTCCCATCGTCTCTCTTCTGGCTGTGGATGTTCGACTGCAGCAGCCCTGCAAAGGCACCAGCCTCGCTCTCTAATGTCCATTCTCCCCTTGCTTGCATGGCGCTTCATGGACCATGGAGTAGCCTCATGAAAACATCCCAGTTGTGGACCTGCACCAGCACCAATTCCACAAGCTAAAGTCCCCTTTGCAATCCAGGGAACCAGCCTGGGTTGTCTGGAGCGCAGGGTGTGGCCCATGGTGACTGCAGACACTGCCCCTGCTGCACAACGACTCCTGGGACCCTCTAGCCTATCAGCACTCGGCTCTCCCGCGTTCTGCTGAGCGGCTGAGATCTGAGGGAACAGAAACCCTTTGTTAGAGATGGAAAATCTCCTCCCAGGAACACTTTGTCAATGGCTGCCAGAGGCCATCCCTGTGAAACCCCAAATGTGCAGCCCCTCGGATTCCCACAGGGGAGATCTCAGCTCATTCCCTTGTCACCCGTGGCCGCAGTCTCTGACAGGGGGAATGTAGAGGAGGTTTTTGCCAATGGTCCCTTCTACAGGGCACAGAATGGGAGGAGGTTTGGCCTTGTGATGTGAGGCCTGGCTCTGAGAATCAGGGCTCCTGGGATCTGGGGCTCTGGAATGGGGTGTGGTCTAGTGAGTGGAGCTCGATTTGTTGACAGTGAGTGAGAGGGGCTTGTGCTGAAGGACCCTGGGTCAATCCCCAACAATTCCTGTGATGTCTACATGTGGCTACGATTTTACTTACCTCTCAATGTAGGGTATTTAGCCCATTCCTGGACACATGTGTTACATCTGCTGCTGGCCATCCCTGAGATGGAGGTCCTTCATCCACACAAGGACATGGCACATCAAGGTCAATCCAGCAGCTTTCATCTGGTCTTCACCTCCGCAATGGACGGTGAGCCCTAGCCTGATCAGAGAAAGACAGGGTGGTGTTCTTCAGGGGAATCTGCTGGTGCTCCTGTATTCCCTGCTCCACCTCACACCTCGACACGCTAAGGGTTTTCTAAAGATACCACTAATCTCAGATAAACAAAGCATCTGAGATGAGGTCAGTGTGGGTGGATTTACTGAGCAGACTGGTTCTAACGGAAGAACAGATTTCTCCCCTGCTCTGGGGAGATTCCCATAGGAAAAGTCTCTTATGGTGGGGGTGGGGGCAATGCAAACCCTCAGCCCCTTGAATGGCAGGAATTCAGGACTCGGGGAGTTAAGGGGTGTCTCTGTCCTGCTGAAGGGAGCAGACCTGGAGAGCAGGAAGAGCACTAGTGGCATTGTAGGAAAGCCAGTGACTTCTACCTGTGAAGGTGGCTGAAGCTTCTGGCTGACATTAGAGTTCCGGATCCTTACATCTCCTTTGGGGATCTTTTTCATAGGAATAAAATAAGGACACCACACCGAGAATGACATTTGAATCCCAGGGAAAAGGGATGATCTCAGCCAGGCTACGTACCAGGAACCCATTTTTTGTCCCAAGAGCCACAATTACCCAGATGAGGTTTTCTTCCCCATTTGCTTTCAGGTTATTTACTCACAGTATTCATTTGTTTGCTTTGCCGGGTCTCCACTCTCTGCAGTTGTTCATTGGTTTTAGTAACAATCTTTCAGTTTTTGATTCTCTTTCCTCTTCTTACAGTGGAGCATCTGCTTAGCACTTTTTTTTTAAATCAATTCAAAACAAAATCCTGATCCTACATTGAAGAGGAAGGTCTCTGCGAATTTGGCTGCAGAACTTTATTGTCTGCATATTTCATTCTCTATTATTTATTCAGGTGCAGGTCCTCCATAATGACAACTATGGCATCAAACTAAGCCATCAGCCCCACAGTTTTAAGGAAGTTTCCATTGTTTGGCATATGTAGCTGATCTGAAGTGCCACACAGTGCTAGGTTTTGGGTAGCAGCATTCTCACAATGGCAATGAGCCTTTTCAGAAAATTTTGCCAGTAAAGAGACTCTGATGCAATCTTCTCTTGATGCTGATCATCTATGATGGACTTTACCCTTAGGCTCATCTCAAGCTCTTTCCGCCTATGAGATGCTCTCTGGTGATTTGCTGCCTTCTCATGGCATGCCACATTTCTAGCCAGATTTTTCCAGTCCTTTGTTCCTGTAGAACGCAATGTGGCTGGAACGTTAGACTGGAGGAGTTTGCAACAAAAACAGTATGCAGTATTCTGGGTTTTTGAGTACCTAAGCCATGACCTCTCCACTTTGTCACCATTGGGGATTTCACACCAGGAATGTTTTGGATGGAAACTTCTATTTTCATTGTCTTTGCGGAACATGAAGTTTTCACTTGCTGTGGCCCATGCAGTACAAGGAAGTCCCTCAGGCTACTGCTCAGGTGGGTCCACACTCCTGGATCATCTAGACTTAAGGAACTAAACTCATCACTCAGCAGCTGTTTCTTGTGCCTCCACCACACTCTTCTCTGATCTACACTTTTCTTCAGGCATGTGCATGGTTTACATCCATTTGGGATGGAGATATGGATGCTGCAGTAGCTGCCAGGTCGCCTGCACTCTGACTAACTGGAAGATCAGGCATCTCCTCACCACTCACATCCTCATTGGGGATGGAAGGCTCACCGTGAACATTTGTGTCTCTGTATCTCAGGAGAGCTCCTTCCTGCTTAGACAGAAAAGCTTCTTTTGATTGCTTTCTTTTTCTGAATGCTGCCCCAGAGGGGCGTTTCCTTCTTTCACTCATGACGGCTGTTCTGTGCCAGCTAGAGTGGCTCTCAACACTCAGTTGAAGGGGACAAAGAAGCAGGCTGGTAGCAGGGCCTGAGTGAGGGAAGATATCAGCATCTTAAGGGCCTAACCGGCTCCTACTACTTCAGGAAATAGGAAGCTCCCTGAGAAGCTGGTGTTAATCAGTCCAGGCTCCTGGGGGTGCTCAAGAGGTACATAAGAGGCTCCTCCTCCTCTCTCTCCCTGAAGCTCCTGTTGCTTTCTGTTATTCCCTCTCACCTTTTCTCCTGCCTGCCTGTTATGTCTCTTGGGCCCCCTTCCTCCAGCACAGCCCTCCACCATCTCTGTGCATCTCGAGCAGCGAGAAAACATATGCACCAGCACCAGACAATTTTTCTACACTCTGGATCCTAGTGGTGCCCGCCCACAGTCTGGCACCTGTGGCAGCCGCCTCAGTTCGCCTCATGGTAAGGCCAGCCCTGTCCTATGGGCACGGAGAACCTAGCTCCCACTGAGGTCAGCCAGGGAGGCTGGATGTGCACATTGCAGGAAATAGACGGTCAGGGCAGCATAATCCACTGAAAAAACCGTGTCTTGCTAATTGCAAATCAGGCTCTCCCAGTGTGGCTCTTCGTCCTGCCTCTGTTGGCTGGAGCATGAGCAGAGCTTTATGAGACAGCTGCTGTGGCTGTGGCCAGCCATTGAAGCGAGTTTCCCATCGTCTCTCTTCTGGCTGTGGATGTTCGACTGCAGCAGCCCTGCAAAGGCACCGGCCTCGCTCTCTAATGTCCATTCTCCCCTTGCTTGCATGGCGCTTCATGGACCATGGAGTAGCCTCATGAAAACATCTCAGTTGTGGACACAGGCACCAGCACCAATTCCACAAGCTAAAGTCCCCTTTGCAATCCAGGGAACCAGCCTGGGTTGTCTGGAGCGCAGGGTGTGGCCCATGGTGACTGCAGACACTGCCCCTGCTGCACAGCGACTCCTGGGACCCTCTAGCCCATCAGCACTCGGCTCTCCCACATTCTGCTGAGCGGCTGAGATCTGGGGGAACAGAAACCCTTTGTTAGTGATGGAAAATCTCCTCCCAGGAACACTCTGTCAATGGCTGCCAGAGGCCATCCCTGTGAAACCCCAAATGTGCAGCCCCTCGGATTCCCACAGGGGAGATCTCAGCTCATTCCCTTGTCACCCGTGGCCGCAGTCTCTGACAGGGGGAATGTAGAGGAGGTTTTTGCCAATGGTCCCTTCTACAGGGCACAGAATGGGAGGAGGTTTGGCCTTGTGATGTGAGGCCTGGCTCTGAGAATCAGGGCTCCTGGGATCTGGGGCTCTGGAATGGGGTGTGGTCTAGTGAGTGGAGCTGGATTTGTTGACAGTGAGTGAGAGGGGCTTGTGCTGAAGGACCCTGGGTCAATCCCCACCAATTCCTGTGATGTCTACATGTGGCTACGATTTTACTTACCTCTCAATGTAGGGTATTTAGCCCATTCCTGGACACATGTGTTACATCTGCTGCTGGCCATCCCTGAGATGGAGGTCCTTCATCCACACAAGGACATGGCACATCAAGGTCAATCCAGCAGCTCTCATCTGGTCTTCACCTCCACAATGGACGGTGAGCCCTAGCCTGATCAGAGAAAGACAGGGTGGTGTCCTTCAGGGGAATCTGCTGGTGCTCCTGTATTCCCTGTTCCACCTCACACCTCGACACGCTAAGGGTTTTCCAAAGATACCACTAATCTCAGATAAACAAAGCATCTGAGATGAGGTCAGTGTGGGTGGATTTACTGAGCAGACTGGTTCTAATGGAAGAACAGATTTCTCCCCTGCTCTGGGGAGATTCCCATAGGAAAAGTCTCTGATGTTGGGGATGGGGGCAATGCAAACCCTCAGCCCCTTGAATGGCAGGAATTCAGGACTCGGGGAGTTAAGGGGTGTCTCTGTCCTGCTGAAGGGAGCAGACCTGGAGAGCAGAAAGAGCACTAGTGGCATAGTAGGAAAGCCAGTGACTTCTACCTGTGAAGGTGGCTGAAGCTTCTGGCTGACATTAGAGTTCCGGATCCTTACATCTCCTTTGGGGATCTTTTTCATAGGAATAAAATAAGGACACCACACAGAGAATGACATTTGAATCCCAGGGAAAAGGGATGATCTCAGCCAGGCTACGTACCAGGAACCCATTTTTTGTCCCAAGAGCCACAATTACCCAGATGAGGTTTTCTTCCCCATTTGCTTGCAGGTTATTTACTCACAGTATTCATTTGTTTGCTTTGCCGGGTCTCCACTCTCTGCAGTTGTTCATTGGTTTTAGTAACAATCTTTCTGTTTCTGATTCTCTTTCCTCTTCTTACAGTGTAGCATCTGCTTAGCACTTTTTTTTTAAATAAAAATAAATTTAAACCAAAATCCTGATCTTACATTGAAGAGGAAGGTTTCCGAGAATTTGGCTGCAGAACTTTAGTGTCTGCATATTTCAGTCACTATTAATTATTCAGGTGCAGGTCTGATGCAATCTGCACACTCAAGAATGCCCATATGATGCATGGGGGGGGGGCCTTAGAATACCTGTTAAAAGAGAAGAAGAGAGTAGATTAAAAGGTGGGGAAATCAACCAATGCATCAGCATGTCTCTGCATCATTGAAGCACCAGGCATAGGAGCAAAACAGGCTAAAAATCCCCATGGTTCTTTCCCACTAGACAGACATCCAAAAAGAAAAAGGCTTTCAGACAATTATTTCCTTACACTCTGACAGGGTGAAATTCAGCCCTGTGCAGCCAGCCAGGGCAAGGTCTGTGCATCACAGCGGGGTTAAGTGGCACTTCACTGCCCAGGTGCTGGGAGACTTCGGTGGCACAGTTTTCCTCCTGGATTGGAAAAGCCGGCTGGAATCCTGTGAGGTACAGAGCAGAGAGGTTAGGGCCACAACGTTCACCTCAGAGGCTGAGCTTCTGCAGACTTTTGGGATGTTCCCATCTGAGGAGGAGGATTTTGGCCAGCCCCAGCTCAGAGCTTTCAGTCACTTCAACCAGTGATTCTCTGGCACAGTTGATCTAAAGCAGCTGAACCTTTCAGGCCTTGCCCCCATCTCCGACCCCCCTCCCACCTCGCATTGCCCTCTAACAGCCCTCTCCCTTCTCTCGATCCCTGCCAAGCCCAAATACAGAGCCTAGCCCACAATCCTCCTCTCTTAGACACTCTCCTCACACAACCCTCACCTACCTTTGAGAGGCTGATCCCTGTGCCCTTTACCCAGCTCCTGGAGAAATCATGGCTCCTCAGGACAACCAGGCAGTGGGTGGTTCCAACCTCTGTGTGGGGTGCGTGGTTTTTCGTCTAAGCATCACTGAGAGCCAGCACGTCTCGATTTCACAGGATGAGTGAAGTCTAGGAAGCGCTGCACTTCTTGAGGACTTCCAACTTTGCCCCATTTATGAATGGCTTCCACCTTATTTGCATCAATGGTAACATCTTCTGGGGAGTGGATGTACCCCCAAAACTCTGTGGAGAGTTGGCTGGAGGTTCCGCTTTTCCAATTCTGTGTTGAGACCATGCTGCTGAAACCTCTCCAGGTTCGGATGTGCTGCGTGTGCTGCTCTGGGTTCTCCAAAAAGAGACATATGTCACCCCAATAGATGACACTGTCCCCAAATACATCACTGATGAAGTGTTTCAAGGTCAGGGGAGCCTTAGTTAGCTCAACTAGCATATCAGACCATTAAAATGTCCATCGTCTGTTTTGAAATCTGTCTTCAATTTGTCTCTTGCCCAAACGAGGGTTAGATTGGAAATCCTTGCAGATTAAGTTTGATGAAACCCTTTGCAGATTTCCTGTGAGCCAACAATTGTGGGATTCGCAGCAGAGGGTCTTCTTCCTCTTATTCACTCCCGGTGGAGCATAAGGCGTCAACCATTCTCCTCCATTCGTTTCGTTCTTGAGCGAGGCAGCAAATTTCATCCCACTTCATTCCCATGCCTTTCATTTCCTCTTCAATGGTCCTTCGCCACATCCCCAATGGTCTACCTCTCCTCCTTCTTCCTTGTGGTGTCCATCGTAGGGCAATATGAGGGTGTCTATCAGCACCCATTCTCAACACATGCCCCAACCATCTCCATCTTCGTTGTTTGGCTTCATCCACTATGTTGTTAATGCCCGTTAAGCGGCTCACTTCAACATTGGTGATACGCTGCGGCCAGTGTATGTTAAGAATTCGCCTAAGACACCTTCCTTCAAAACCCCGAAGCCGACTTTCTATCTTCTTGTTGGTCCTCCATGTTTCCACCGCATAAAGCAACACAGAGGGGACGTTCGACCTGTAGATCTCTACCTTGGTTTTCATTTGCAAGATGGCCGACCTCCAAATGTTCTGAAGTCTATAGAATGCAGTTGCTGCAAGACCAATTCTGGTAGATATCTCCTTCTGAATATTACCATCAGCTGATATGTAACTACCAAGATAGTTAAAATCGTTCACCTCCTCCAATTCTACGTCACATACTACTGTCTTCGTCGAGCTGGCTGTTTTTACTTTCATTGTTTTGCTCTTACCGGTGTGGATATTAAGTCCCACGTACCTTGCTGCTCTACCAACTCTATCAGTCTTCTTTTGAAGGTCCATCTGAGAGCTTGAAATCAGGGCGATGTCATCCGCAAAGTCACAATCTTCAATATGACCAGAGGGTCCCCATGCGATCCCTCTTGGCCTATCTTCGGTGGCTTTCCGCATCACCCAGTCTATAACCACAAGAAATAGGATGGGCGAAATAACACATCCTTGTCTAACTCCCGTTCTCACATGGAACCACTCGCTCCGCTGTCCTTCATGACGAACACAACACTTATTATCGGCATACATATCTTTGAGGATGTTAATAACTTTCGGAGGGAATCCATATGTTTTTAGGATATTCCAGAGAGATGGATGGTGGACGCTATCAAATGCCTTCTCGAAATCAAGGTAGTTAATGAACAGTGGCGAGTTCCATTCAAGGGATTGTTCCATTATCATACGTAATACAAATATCTGATCAACGTATCCTCTCCCACTCCTAAATCCTGTTTGTTCTTCCCTCAGGATCTCTTCTACTGCTTGTCTTATTCTCTGTAACAGGACTCTGCAGAAAACCTTCCCGAGCACTGATAACAGGTTTATACCTCTCCAATTATCACACAAATACAAATCACCCTTCTTTGGTAATTTCACAATGATACCTTTCCTCCATGCTTCAGGTACTTTCTCTTCTTCCCATGCCTTGTTGAATAGCTCCTCTAGAATCCCGGCACTCATATTCAGGTCGGCTTTTAGCATTTCTGTGGTTATTCTATCTTCGCCTGGTGCCCTATTTTCTTTTGTCTGTCTAATGGCCTCTTCTATCTCTCGCTCTGTGATAGGCCCTTGTTCTACCTCCATCTGAAAACTCGTTTCCTCTATTTCAACTACCTCTTCAGGATTTGGTCTATTTAGAGTCTCTCGAAAATGCTCTGCCCATCGATTAATTTGTTCTTTCTCTTCTATCAATATTCTCCCATCCTTTCCTCTAACTGCTGTTGACCTATTGCTGAACCCTCCTGTCAAAGTCCTCGTGATTCTATACACAGTTCTTTGTCGCCCCGCACGGCTGCTGATTGTGCCTCTCTTGACAGACTGGTAATATAATCCCTTTTATCTTTTCGAACACTTCTCTTCACAGCCTTGTTTTTCTCCCTGTATTCTTCATTCGCAGCTTTCTGTTGTTCACCACTTCCAGTCAGCATACGTAATTTTGCTATCTTCCTCTCCTCAATGAGTATGTATGTATGATCTGAAATCCATACTTTCTGCTCTTTTCTGATAGCCAAGCACTGTCTTGCTGGCCTCCGCATATACCTTCTCAACGTTATCACAAATAGTATGTATATTACCAGTTTGCAAATCATTTAGAAGTTGAAACTTTTTCGAGAGCTCCAGTATGAACTGTGCCTTTACCGACGGTTCTTTCAACTTCCTTGAGTTGAAAATTTGTTGCCCATAAACTTTCTTCATCTTTCTCAGTTTTATCTGAAGCTTACTCAATACAAGGTGATGATCGCCACCTACATCTGCACTTCTTGATACTCTGGTGTCCAACAACGACCCTCTCCACTTTCGATTGATCGCAATGTGATCAATTTGGTTCCTGGTTTTCCCATCCGGTGATATCCACGTCAACTTGTGTATTGTCTTGTGTTGGAAAATTGTTCCACCTATCACCAGTCCATTCTCAAGACATAAATCTACAAATCGTTGACCATTATCATTTCTCTCTCCAACTCCTTCCCGCCCCATACATGCTTCATACCCGTCGTTATTGGAACCGACTTTAGCGTTGAAGTCGCCCATCAAAATCAGGATGTCATGGCATGGGGTCTTAAGTATCTCTTCCTGAAGTCTGATATAGAACAAGTCTTTTTCCTCTTCCTCGGCTTGTTCAGTAGGTGCGTAACATTGGATGATGGTGGTCTTCGCATATCTGGAGAAGAATCTCGCTCTTATTATTCTGGAGGTAACAGGACTCCATCCTAACAAACTCTTTCTCGTCTGTTTGTCGAAAAGGATGCCCACCCCTTCATGGTGATATCCATCTGTGCATCCTGAATAAAAAATTGTCTCACCAGAGTCCAGTGTTAACATACCAGTGTCCTTCCACCTCATCTCACTGATCCCAAGGATGTTAATACCATATTTTCTCATTTCCTTTGTTACTAATGCTGTTCTCCCTATTTCATACATTGTTCGAACATTCCATACCGCTATCTTTATTTGTTTTTTGGGTTTAACCAGAGACTCCATCGAAACAGGGACTTCCTTTCGGCTTTGATCCCTGTTTGTCATATTTGGCATCTCTGGCTGGCTACCTATGATTTTGTGAATTTCTGGAGATTTGATTGACGTTTCTGTGGCACTTTTTTTTTGTGGCAGCAGAGGGTAATGGTTTCAAATGATCACTTTGTTTAGGAGCTGATTGTCTAAAGAGAGGCATAGCAGAGTCCCACATTTCTTCTTCCCCAAAAGGGCCTGCTCTTAGGACTGGTTTTCATGACTTTACGCAGGGAGATCCACCATCAGGAAGGCCACCATCAATCAAACCCTAACCCCTCCCCTTGACCCTCCCAAGCCCTACCCGTTGACCCCTTAGTCTCTCCCACCTGTCACCGGAAGTCCCGCCCCATGGGGGGGTTTAACTCCGGGGTCAAGGTGGCCACATGACTGGAAGCAAGGTGTATCATGTGACCCCTCTAAGAACTCCTCCCACCACTCTCTACCGATCAGGATGGGTTTCATCCCAGAAGGACCACCCTGAGAGGAGATTTGACCAGTCAGGGTGAGTTCCGAGGTGGGGTGACCCATCCAGAAGTGGGTCGTGTGACCCCTCTAAGAACTCCTCCCACCGCCATCTACCACTTAGGATGGGTTTGACCCGTTAGGCCGGCCCTAAGAGGAGATTTGGACCCCTCAGGGAGAATTCCGGGGCAGGGTGAGCTGTCCGGAAGTGGGCCGTATGACCCCACTAAGAACTCCTCCCAAGGCCCTCTGCCAATCAGAGTGCAGCACCATTACCCCTTAAGTCCCAGCGCCGGACAGATGAGGCCATCTCTTACCAAGAACACATGGTTTAGAAATCGTGGGAAGGCTGCTGAGAGGAAACCTGGACTCCTTCACCATCCCCGTGAGAACTTCAGACTGTCTTCATCCCAAGGGTCTTTGACTATCCGCGGAGAAAGCGCTACATCAGCGACAGTGCTGAGGAGGAGGAGGGAGTGACCGAGGGGAGCCCTTCGGCCTAGCCATTGATGGATAAACCGGAACCAGAACCCCAAACCCAACTGCTTGTGAGACACCCCAATGAGCATGGTGACCTCTCTTTGTCCACCCACTTAGAGGTGGAATGCGATTGAGGCTGGGGGGAGTCACCGGTGGACAAGGTGAATGGTAAAGATGTCACACAGGTAAATGAATGATTAAGAAGCAATTACTTCTTAACGGGTAAGGAACCAGGAGTTGTGTAAATCTAAAAACAAACACTGTGGCGCTTACACTGTTTCTGTTCTGAAAATCTCTCAACAGCTCGACAATGCCTTTCTAGGCGGCCTGGAAGCCCTGGACAGCGTTGCATCAAGCAGGGAAGATGAACTGGGCCCACCTCGGTTTTGCTCAATGCCGATACAAATTGTTG